>NC_044550.1:175117065-175722889 GCF_007565055.1 Rhinopithecus roxellana | reverse complement strand
CTTTGGAAGAACTCCAGGGCTGACATTGTACTACACAAACACAGGCCTCCAAGTAGAAGTACAAGTCCTAGGTTAGGACAATAGATTTAGTTAGCTTTCCTGGAACCAAGTCTATTATATTTTATTTTCCTCTTTGGAATAGATTTTTAGGAATTTCAATAATAGGTTCAGCTTTATTTTGTGGCTAAAGTGACATAATGGAGTATGGAGTTAACACAAGATTTTTGACATTCACCAAGATGATGCTTTATTGCTTTTTTTGGTGTTTAAACCACGAGATAAGGAAGAAAATATAAACTTGGAAAAAAAGACAACCCTTAACCAGAAATTATAGTAATTGACATTGGTGACTTGCTAATAGAACGATATAGTAGGTAATAATTAATATATTGGTGTGTTTGTGTATGCGCCTCTGTGTGTAAGGGAGGGGTTAGCTCAGTTATATGAGTGATGTCAAATACACCATGCTTCAAGGATGCTGGATTAAAGATATTACCTATTTTAACAAATAAATGCAACGTGAGAGGGAGTCAGTTCTGCAGTGTATTAATTCCTTAATGTCTTGTCCTTAATCAGATTCTCACCTCACTGAAGCAAGACTAGTAAATAAGTTTTGAAGATGACGATGAAACAGAATAAATTAAGGAAGAAGAAAAAGTGGAGGGAAATCTCCCAGACTGTTCTGTCTTCAATGTTCCTTTGAACTTTCATCCCTACTGCACTCTACATTTTAATGACTTGAGTGTTCACCATTTGGGCAGGAACATACCCTCAATGTGCTCAGGAGTGATGCGTATCTTACATGAGACAGACCACCCAGCAAAATACCAATCCAACTTGGAGTTTGTGAAGTATTATCCATTTGTCTAAAATTTACTGTGTTAAAACTCTTAATACTTTGTTAGCTGGTTATGTAAAATTCTTATTGTAATATAAAGCTTTAAGTGAAATGTGAATAAATTGACAATATCCAATACCAAAAAGACCATAAAAACCTTTTTCAGAAATACAAGGGACTTACAGCCTTGCCTCGGTCAGCAAAAATGGTATATACCAGAGGATTAAGATGAAAATTAAAATAAGTATATATTTCTTCATTTATTCTGTACCCATTCAACATTGTGACAAGCATAACAGATTTACAATTCTTATATGCTTTTTGCTATATTTCCCCTCTCAATACGATATCATTCAATATATATATATATATATATATATATATATATATATATTTTTTTTTTTTTTACAATTTTTACGAATGGAGACAGAGGCAACTTATTAAGACCAACTATTCCCACGTTTATTTGTGAAGATAGTAACACTCACCTGTGCTGGTCCAGAGATGTTCTATTTTTCACAGAAGCATTAAATTTTGGGACTAGTGGGGGAGCAAGAAAGATTACCTCATCTTGTCAGTTATTAGATGCAGCAGTACTAAAACAAATTTAAGCTGGTAGATTTCCTTCTCAGGGTTATAACAAATACTAAATTAGGTTACGTGTTTTGTTGTTCAGAGGCATACAAATATTTGTATATAATCATTGGGGTGCTGGCATTGATGGGATTAATTATGCATATTATATTACTGAATCATCTTCACATGTGAATCTATTAAAATGATATAAATTGAAATAATATTAAACCTAATTCTGAATGTGAACAGTGAGCATCAAGGTAGAGTAACTGGATGCCTATATGTGTGTATAAATGCATGTGAATTCATATGTATACTTATACACAAAAAGAGAGGAGTTGGGAAGAGACAGAGAAATGAGATGGAACTTTAAAACATGAGAAATCATCTCATAAAAGTGCTTATTTTTAAAATGAAGACATTTAGGCTATGAGAGAGTAGGCCGAGGGGGAGCGGATCATGAGGTCAGGAGATCCAGACCATCCAAGCTAACACGGTGAAACCCCGTCTCTACTAAAAATACAAAAATTTAGCCAGGCGTGGTGGCGGGCACCTATAGTCCCAGCTACTCGGGAGGCTGAGGCAGGAGAATGGTGTGAACCCAGAAGACAGAGCTTGCAGTGAGCCGAGATCACGCCACTGCACTCCAGCCTGGGCGACACAGCGAGACTCCATCTCAAAAAAAAAAAAAAAAAAAAAAAAAAAAAACTTGACCAAGGTCCCAAATAACAGCCTATACTAGTATGCCCACTTAATGCGAATGACAATGACA
Source organism: Rhinopithecus roxellana (assembly GCF_007565055.1). Taxonomy (NCBI): domain Eukaryota; kingdom Metazoa; phylum Chordata; class Mammalia; order Primates; family Cercopithecidae; genus Rhinopithecus; species Rhinopithecus roxellana. The sequence continues at coordinate 175,720,703 of NC_044550.1, read as the reverse complement.
ATGAGGTATGGAGAGGAGCGAGAGCAAAAGAGAGAGAGAAAGAGAGAGACAGAGAAAGCAACAGAGAAAGAGAAGGAGAAGGAGAAAGAGAAAGAGAAAGAGAAAGAGAAAGAGAAAGAGAAAGAGAAAGAGAAAGAGAAAGAGAAAGAGAGAGAGAGAGAGAAAGAGAAAGAGAAAGAGAGAGAGAAAGAGAGAGAGGTAGAGACTGGAGTTTGGGACTGGGGGGAATTTAATCATGGTAGTAGAATTATAATTAGCATAAGAACATTTATTATATGTTTTCATGTTATAGAGGGTTTTCCAAGTACTAATACTTTATTTTTATGCCTGATACAGTCAAAGATAATTTTTACTAAGTCATATTCTTACTTACATAGACAGTGGTTTTTAAAAATATGCATCTCAAAAAATCTTGTTTGAATTTATTCAAAGAAATTACATCATCTGGACTCAAATACTGTCATTCAGAATCATGCATTTTAAAAATGTTTAATTATACTTTAAATTTAGTAATTATAGCATTATGTTGATCCAACATATTTGATGATTTAGGCTATAATTTTTAAAAATGCAGTAACTCAGGATCATTATTTGGAATTAAAACCCACATTTGTGGCAGGTTGTAGACGAACTGATCTACTTGGTTACATTTGGATCTTCATTTGGGTCCATTCTTGCCCTTTCCCTTTCATGCCACTGCCCACTTAATTTCCCTCATCAGATATTTCAGATATTTTCTCAGAGAGCAGTCCCTGAACAGGATCACATGAAATACTTTGTAATTTATAAATTGTATTTACACTTAACAAAATATGCACTCTCGGGTGGGGTTTAAAATTTTAGCATAAATTTATCCGATAATATTAATATAGAAAAGAATTTGTGACATCTCATTCTAGTGGATATAAACACTACCAATTCAGTTATTTTTATTAAGCAGTGAAAGAGAAAGAGAGAGAGGAAGAGAGAGAGAGAAAGAGAGGAAGGAAGGAAGGAAGGAAGGAAGGAAGGAAGGAAGGAAGGAAGGAAGGAAGGAAGGAAGGAAGGAGGGAAGGAAGAAGGGAAGGAAGGAAGGAAAAATTTAATATAATGCTTTTCTGGCTATTATTTTCATTTTACAAGGCAGGTGAAATGGAAAAATATAATGCTCAAAGACGAATTTTTATTTTGTGAAAGTTAATGTTTTTAACATACAAACTAGTCCTAGATTATTATTCAAGGCAGATTTCAAAGTTCTCAATATTGAAAATTTTTGATTGATGGAATGACAGATAAGCCAATTGTTTCTGACAAGACTTGTACAACATCTTATTTTTTACAATTCTGAAGGTTTTGTAAAATGCCAATTAGTGTTCAAATCCCATTAGTAAATTAATTAGAATGTAGTTAAAATCTGCCACAGAGATTGTAAAACAAACAAATCAAATAACTCATCACTATCCACTCTTGATAATAAAGAAATTTTCATTTGGCTCAAGGGAGTTGGCACATTACTAATTAGTATTAATTCAGTTGTTCCTTTGTTGTTTAATAATAAATAAATTTACTATGACCCATATTATATCTTAGAAACAGAAACTAAATAATTTATTCCTCTTTCTTTTACTGATTCTCACACTTCCCTTTTTCTTTCTAACTACAGGCTTTTAGAGATATAAACTAGATTAAATTTTTCCATATTGTCTTTTAAATCCTGGCGTGACTTTGTATCAGTTAGAATCGCTTAAGTGGAAACTATTAAAGCAAATAAAAATGAAGATCAGGTTTGAAAAATCCCTGAGCTAACCAAGCCATTTAGGCCTTGAAAATAACTTTAACATTGCTTAAGTTGCCAATGTAGGCAGAAAACTTGGGTCATTTCTTGTAAATGCCTGCATTAAAGAAAAACAGAACTTAAGCTTAACCAATAAGAGGAAGCCAGATAACATGATGACAGAACAAGGGATTTTTCAGTGGGATGGAGCAAATAAGGCAGTTTCATGATGCTTATCAATTAAATATTTTCTTTGTATTACCTTCCGATTCGTTCTATAAAAGTGTATCCTTTATGTTCTTTCAATGGCATTGAAGAACCACTTCCTGCTTAGAGCTGTCCTATTCATGAATTACTGTTTGTTTAAATGCATTATATAAATTATATTTACCTCAGTTTATCTTTTTAATACAACAAACAAATATTCCAAATTTGACCTGCTTTGAAAAGTATTGAATGTATTACCTCACATAGGTGGAATCCCACACACAGTGACATTTTCAGGCAGGTTGATTAAGTGGCTCATTGTTTTCAAAGACCCAGGTTCTTCACATAACTCTGAAATCCACTGGATTAAAGTAACCTAAAAGCTTGTTCCTCTCTTGATTTCAAGATACTGTCTATCACTGCTACAGATTTTCTTACTCATCATGCAACATTAAGGGTAACCACAAATAATTTGATGTTTTCTTCATCTTGAGATGAGTTCTATGTACGATCCCCTTGAATCTGGGTGACAGCTATGTCTACTTGAACAATGGAATATGGCAAAAGTGAATCTGTGATTGCTCCTAGACCCAAGCCTTAAAATACTGGTAGCTTCTACTTTGTCTGTCTTTGAACACTTGCTTTTGCAACCCAAAGGTCATACTGTGCAAAAGTCTAATAAGTCACACAACAGGCCCCTGTGAAGAGCAACTGTGGTTAGCTGAACTCCCAGGGAACAGCCCACACCATCTTATGATTCATGTAGATTAATGTCTTAAATGTAATCTTCCATTCTTAGTCCAGCTGCCCAGCTGATGCCACGTGGAATGAACACGAGTTATCCCCACATCGTCTTTCCCAGATTACTGGTTTGTGAATTAAATAAATGACCGCTGTTTAAACCATTGCTTTGTTCTTTTTTTTTTTTTTTTTTAATCAGAGGGAATGAGTGTTTGTGATGCAGCCATTAATAATCAAAACAGTCATATTTCTGAACAGATAGAAAAATATAAGTCCTTGTATTCAGTGTGATGGGACAAACCTAGGCCTACTGCTCACCCCTAAGTCACTCAGGAAATTCCAAAGCCAACTGTCTTTACCTAAACTAAGTATCCTACTAAAGTTGAGATGAGGTCAGTTTCCACAGATGCACATGGCATATGGAGCAGTGTTAGGTTCAGTAAGGAGGAAGATGAATTGGTGGCAGACAAATAATCTGTAAGGTCCACTGCTAACTACATACTTTCTTTCAAAAAGAGAAAATTTTCAGATACTGTTATTAAGACAGAGATTTGAAACTTTTATAAATTGTCCTTAGGTTGTAAAGATAAAGAGGGACTATTAGAGCAAATGTGAATTCATCAAAGAGCATGTTAAAATTGAGGCTCCATCGTTTGAGGCCTTTATTCTAAGAAAATAGATGATTCGGAGGCTTACTACAAGATAAAAACAACGACACTTAATGGTTATCTCTTTAAAAAATGGGATGAAAAATGTCTGAGTCCTTATGCAAAAAAAAAAAAAAAAAAGCTGACTTTAAAGTGAATTTTGAGAACATTCCTTCTACAAAGCAGATATCTGGTGCTTCACACATACTTTCCCAATAATCCGAGGGTAGACCACAAACAGTGAGATGGCTAAGTTCCTAGACTGGTATACACTTTCTACATGACTTTAGGAAAGTTGTCTAACTTTATGAGCTTCTTTTATCCATTTAATAATAATTTATTGAGCACTTAGGCTATAATAAGCACTGTACCTTCATCTATAAAATGAAAATAAGCATACTTCTTTTTTTTTTTTTTTTTTTTTTTTTTTTTTTTGAGACAGAGTTTCTCTCTTGTTGCCCAAGCTGGAGTACAATGGCACAATCTTGGCTCACCGCAACCTCCGCCTCCTGGGTTCAAGCGATTCTCCTGCCTCAGCCTCTCCAGTAGCTGAGATTACAGGCACACGCCACCATGCTTTGGCTAATTTTGTAATTTTAGTAGAGAGGAGGTTTCTCCATGTTGGTCAGGCTGGTCTCAAACTCCCAACCTTGGGTAATCTGCCTGCCTCAGCCTCCCAAGCATACATCTTTTAAAAGTTTCTCCGAAAATTATATGAAGTCCTCTTTGTAAAAAAAAAAAAAGTACTTTTATAACAATGTTTGAATATAAATCACATATTTTAAATTTCTGTATAACTATAGATGGAGATAATAATAGCAGAAAGCCAAGTACACCTTCAAGGTTTTACAAAATGTTTTAACTCGTAGCAAATTCAAAGAGGAAAGAAATCCGTTATTATCAAAGCAGAAGATAGTCCACACACTAAGGGTACTGTGAAATAACAGGGATGGCTGGAGCCACATTTATACACAACATGAGAATTTGAAACAAAGTGGTTCGTCTTTCTGTTACCCATGTAAGAAAGAGGCTGTTGCAGATACTGTAAAACAAATTCCATTACCTTGAATTCTAAGAGGTTGCGATTATTTTAGGATATAATAAAATCATTATTAAATCAAGTTTTTAAAAAATAAGTCAACTGAAAATTGAGAATACTTTATTATTCTCTGATTTTAACTAACTTTGTCGGACTAAAGAACAGCCAGACCTAGTGTCTTTAAAGTCACTTTTTAAATATAGGTTTTATTTTTCAAATTGATCTCAGCTCTGTTCCAAATGACTCTGGTCTGCAGGACTGACAAAATATCGGGGAGAGTTTTGCATTTTAGATGACAGCTTTTTTTTTTTTTTTTAATTTATGTAAACCTTTATGGTCTTTCTTAAAGGCTTTTCATAATTTGCCTATTGCCCTTTCATTTATCCATTCGTTCATTTTCACAATTACTATGAGCATTATGCTATATACTGAAGAATTTTTTTCAGTAAGGAACCAAACTATTTCATCAGCTTTCAGGGCATGAGGTATGTAATTTTAAATCGATATCCATAATGGAATGAGCAAAGTGTCTTCACAGTCTCTATCTGCCTCATTTATACCCAGATTATAATTTTTGTTGATTTCACATTTAATTTAATCTGGATAAATGCTGTAAGTAGAAGTTTTAACTAGCATTAGAGTTACTTTACAGATGCAAACATACACATACCATATGTGCATATAATTTTCGTTCATCTTTGTTGCAAAAAAATACATTGATCATTTTCTGTTATAATCCACTACATGATTCCTTGAAATGTTTTTCAAGGTAAATTTAGTGTTATTTTGACAATATCTTTTTTTTTTTTTTTTTTTTTTAAACTGAGAAAGAAAGCCCTTGACCTCCCAGAGAATCTTTTCTTATGCAGTGGCTGCAGTTTATCACTCCTGGGTAATTTAGACTGAAACAATAGCAAGTGGCTTTGAAGAACTGTGGTGGGCAGTAAAAGGTTAATTTTTTCAAAATGGAAATCTCTAGCTGTCCCTGTGACAACTGAGAGGGCTGCAGAGATAAGTGTTTGAGTGGCAATGAAGAGAATATTCTGAACATTAAATGAGAGTTTTGATAGGCTTATTTATGACCATGTTTACTGCAAGGATGGTAAAAATGAATTAAAGAAAAGTGCACATACCATACTGAACTGACCTGCTCTTGATAATGAGGAAACGCTTTGGATTTTATACTGTGGGCTTAACCAACAGTGCTCCCCAAGGAAATAACTACTCCAAAGAGAACTTTTGCCCAGTCAGTTACTGAATTTTGTTCACACATATGGAAGAACTGAGCTTATCATGAGGAGACCACCTCTGCAGCAAGTGTCTGTTTTAAAAGAAGATTCAGGTTCAGGTCCCTTACTAGTCCTTATAACTGAGAAACTTGAACACGTTATTTTGAAACTCAGCGTTGTCATCTATAGTAAGAGTGTTGGTGGTACTATTAAGCAATCTAGAGGTGTAAGACACTCCCCAAAATGCAGATAAAAATAAGAGCAAGATTACCCTATCATGAGGAGAAATCAAAGGCACCGAGATTGAAGATTTACCGTTTACATTTAAACACACTCAAGTTTGAATACTACATCTGTGGCTTAACAATTACATCGAATCAGTCTTGTTAATTTAGCAGTCTACAGTTTAGTTTCCTGAAATGTAAACTGTTGGTTTTTAGCAGGATTGGTGAGAGGATTAAATGAGATAATTAATGTAACATGATGAGAATGCTCTCTAGCACATTGTAAGCACTTTAAATAAATGTTAACTAATAGCAGCTATTTTATTTTATTTCAGTTAACCGAAAGGTTAATTAGAAGCTTAGTTGGTGAGTCAAGAATGAATGGAAGAGAAGAAAAAATAGTTACAAAGGCCAATGTTACCCATGTTGTTAAGAACTGAAAATGTCATCCGGGAAAACTCAACCATCTTCCTGACATCTAGATCCCTATACCGAAGGCGATTACATTAGGATATGTAAGTCTGATGTTGTGAGAGAAATTTGAATACTCCACATAATACGCCTTTCTTTTGTTATGCTCTTCAGTCAGTCATCTATTATCTGGCTTTCCATGGTTTGCCTAGAGAAAAAAAGAAATGATGATCTCTAGAGACCCAAATAAATATCTGATCTAGATATTACAGTCTTCATTGAAAAGAATACACAGATCTCTGATTGTATATGTAGTCTTCTACATGTTTCAGTAGAAGTCAGTTATTTTAAGCGTTATAGCCTCTAAGTATACAATAAAATTTCTAAACTCTCAAACTAAGGATATGACTTGGGATGGGCTGAATACATTAAAACGTGGCTTCCATTTAGGGATCCATTAGAAAAAACACGGCACTCATCTAACTCATTGCATAACTCTAAAACTAGAAGCCTGTTTTCCCATGACCAGTGGTTTAGTTAAGACTGATGAGAGAACATAAGTGAAAAATATTGGTTTTAGTTATAAAGTAAGGATGACAAAAATTTCATTGTGTTTAAGAAAATTACTAGTTGAATCTAGGACTCTTAGGAAAGAATTTATCTGCCACGTTCTGGGAACAAACTAAAGTGTGTATGGGATTATATGTTACTATCACATTACACATATTACCTCTTATTGTTCCACATGGCAAATTATAAAAATAAAAATGAGATGCAAGATATATACTTAAGATTTTGATAATTTGAATACAACATAGAAGATACATTGCTTAATCTTACTGAATTAAATCATTTGGAGTAGGACTGGTCTGATTTGTAGACTACCTTCAAAATTGAACATTTTTTAGCAAAAGTCCACCTTTAGGAAATTTATTTTAATAAATAACAACTTATAATTAGCATATCAATTATGGTATATACTCAATTGCTTCCAAACTACTTTTGTGTCAATTGAAACAATTTGCTTTCCAAAATATTGTAAATTATCATCCCAGAGATTATTTGTGAAACTCCCTTGTCTATTTGTAAATAGTTTCATGACTAAAGTTCTGACAAGCTCTCATTTAAATATCTATACATTTAGAATTGTATAATCTGAAATGAATCAAGTTCAACAGTAACATTTCAAGTGAAAACATCCTAGTTATAGAGGAAGAAGTTAATACCTGAGCATTTTTCTGCCGAATTATTATAAGATTGCTATTTTAGCAATACCCTCATAATGTATTAGAAATATGAATTAAAGCCTATGTAATTAATATTCTTTACACTGAGATACATGTAATATATTATCACATGATAATTAAGGTTAAAATTGTTTAAATTTTTAAATACTCTAAGCAAAAATATTAAGAAAAAATATAACGTAAACAAAAGTATCAAAATTACTATTCAAAATATTGATATATACAAATTGTTTTTTAGTATCTTCAAGGGTATTAAAATGATGTTCATAACTGATGAATGTTAATAATATGCTGTTCTTATTTACTTATCAGAAGGGTTTCCAGTTGTATCTTTCCTACATAACAACTATTCATCTATTTACAAGACAGTATACTGAGTCAAAATATTGTTTTTCTTTTAAATTTAGAGAGTCGTTTTTCAGCTACTCAGGAGGCTGAGGCACTCCAGCCAGGGAGAGAGAGCGAGACTCTGCCTCCAAAAAAAAAAAAAAAAAAAAAGGAAAAGAAAAAGAAAATCTTTTTTCTTTAATCTTGAAGCCTTTCAATATTTTCACATGTAAAATATTAATTTATTTGTATGTAAAACCTTTATAAAATGTTAAATGAATAAATTCAATTAATTGCTTATGAAGGTTTAGTGTTTTGTGAAAGAGTGATGGCCTATATGTCAAATGTTTAATTACAATTCTTTCTTAAAAAATAGTTAGTATCTTAAATTTTTAAAAATTCTCATGTTATTTGTCATTGATTAAAGACCCTGGAATATGAAATGAGCAAATATTATTCTCACTTTAAATTTGAGGACATTAAAACTTTGAAAGATCATGCAGTCTTTTCAAGTGTTTTGGCTAATGTTCAGAGAAGCTACCAGAGAGCTAACTTTTATTCTGGTGCTTTCCTTAATATTATAAAATTGTGAAATAATGTGATGCAATTTGATAAAATATGATGTAGATTACTATAACCTATAAAATTTCTCCAGTTCACATGAAAATTAATTTAATTTAAATGAGATAAAATAATTATATATATTTATATCTGTCAATTAAGTTATTTAAAAAAGCACACATGCCCAATTATGACTGTGTGTATGCTATAATCTCGGTGTTATTTTAATATTTGAAGCGGGATTTGGAAAACTGGAAGTGGTTTTTTATATCATTTTGCCTCAGTAGTACCAATAAAGTCATATAATTTTTTTAATTATTATTATTATTTCCTGAGACAGAGTCTTGCTTTGTTGCCTAGGCTACAGTGCAGTGGTGCTAGCTTGGCTTACTGCAATCTCCACCTCCAGGGTTCAAGCGATTCTCCTGCCTCAGCTTCCCGAGTAGCTGCGATTACAGGCGCCTGCCACCATGCGCAGTTAATTTTTGTATTTTTAGTAGAGACGAGATTTTGCCACGTTGGCCAGACTAGCCTTGACCTCTTGGCCCTCAGGTAATCTGGCTGCCTCGGCCTCCCGAAGTGCTAGGATTACAGCCGTGAGCCACTACGCCAGGCGCAGATAATAATTACTTTAAAAGAAGAAAGTCTTTCTGTAGTTTTCTTATATCATTAGTTTTTATAGGGATAAGTTTTAATGATCATTATTTTATTTTTCATAATATTATATCTGTATTATAATATTTGCCCACACAAATAAAATATGCAGAAATTTGCAAATTGGTGTTTTCTTGTCCCTTCTTAACAACTGCAGAGGACAGTTGCCTGGCCCCATGAAAATTCACCCTGGGCTCTAGAACAACCATCACAGCCCAACTAACTCCAGGGGTTTGGTTCACATCTTTAGAGCTCTTTCTAGTCTTGACACTCACAACTGATTAAAAAGGCTTAGTTTCTTCCCAACCGAAAACACAACAGGATGAAATAATAAAGAAAAAGGGAGTTCTCTAACTCAGTCTTAAAATAATTACAGAGAAAATGAGTTGCATCCCTCTGGGCTTGTAAAATAAAGAGAGGCAAAAGGAAAAAAAAAAAAAAAAAAAAAAATAACCAAGCACATTCTCGTTCTTTTAACTACATGAGTAATATAGGGTATTGAAGAAGAATATCATTATATCTTGGCCTAAAGTATTTTTTAGAATTATACCTCATCTCCCCTGATGAAAAAGTGAGTATGCTATGTGAGAAACAGCTTTAAAATATTGCAGTAAGAACCTTCTCACTCCACTTAAATAGAGGTTATTTTCTCTGTAAACTCCTAAACAAGGTTTACTTTGTAGAGACACTTGATCACTTCCTTTTCATCACCTTAACTAACGTTACACCCCAGAATTTGCTATTGCAAACCAAAGTGCAATGATGATACAAAGAACATATGACAAAAGAAGTTATAAAATTTGGCTCTGCAGAATATTTACAACAAAAAGCAGATAGAATTGGCTTAACTGTTTGCAACATCTTAGGCAAAATCCACATTTATCTTTTAGACTATAATTGGTTATTTAGTTCAGTAACATATGGCAGTAAGCACATTTTTTATGAATTTGCCAAAGGGGTGAGAAATGAAATTTCCCCCCTTTTAGTTCCTGTTAAGCAATGCACACATTGCTGACTCTGTAGCCATTTTATCCTCTCTGCAGAGAAAAGAGGGGAAAAAGGTTAACAATGTGAGGGCTTTGGCATTTGAAAGAATTAAGAATTAAGTTCTGGTTTTACCTATTATTACACGGGTAATTTGGGGCAAGTCAATGATTTCTTTCCTCCCTTCTGTCTCTTCCCTCTACTCCTTTGCTCTAACTTTCTCTTCTCCTGTTCCTACCTCTCTCCTTCTTTTTCCCTTCCTTCCTTCTTGCTTCCCATTTTAGTCTATCTCCTTCTTTTATAAAAAATAAATTCAAGTTGAGGACTGAGAGCTATGTCTCACACTGGTAATTTCAGCACTTTGGGAGGCAAAGGCAGGTGGATTGCTTGAGTCTAGGAGTTCGAGATGAGCCTGGGCAACATGACAAATGCTTGCCTCTACAAAAAATACAGAAATTAGCCAGGCGTGGTGGCACACACTTGTAATTCTAGCTACTTGGGAGGCTGAGGCAGGGGGTTTGCTTGAGCCCAGGAGGTGAAGGCTGCTCTGAGTCATGAGGGCTCCACTGCACTCCAACCTGGGTGACGCGATGAGACTCTGTCTCAAAGGAAAAAAGAAAATGGAAGGAAGGAAGAAAGGAAGGAAGGAAGGAAGGAAGGAAGGAAGGAAGGAAGGAAGGAAGGAAGGAAGGAAGGAAGGAAGGAAGGAAGGATGGAAGGAAGGAAGGAAGGAAGGAATTCAAATTGAAAAACACTAAAATTACAAAGGGAAAGCATACAATTCTGAATACTTGAATCCTGCTCCTAAGAAGCATGCACTTTGTGCTTTTTCTTCTTTATTTAGTTGGATTTTCCTTGTAAATGTCGTTTTTAAGAATAAACATTTATTTTTAGAATACTTTTTGATTTACTGAAAAATTGAGAAGATAGTACTGATTTTCCATAAATTGCTTGCTCAGCCCCCATAGTTAACATCTTATGTTAGTGTGTTACAGTTATTAAAATTAATGAATCAATGTTCTTTATTTATTTATTTATTTATTTATTTATTTTTGAGACAGAGTTTCACTTTTCTTGCCCAGGCTGGAGTGCAATGGCAGGATCTCAACGCAATGCAACATCCACCTCCCGGGTTCAATCCCACCTACTGCCTCAGCCTCCCAAGTAGCTGGGATTACAGGCGCCCGACACCACTTCCAGCTAATTTTGTATTTTTATTGGAGATGGGTTTCACCATGTTGGCCAGACTGGCCTCGAGTTCCTGGCCTCAGGTGATCCACCTGCCTCAGCCTCCCAAAGTGCTGCGATTACAGGAGTGAGCCATTGCTCCCGGCAATGTTCGTTATTACTGTATCATGCTTGTCTCTGTTCTAGGATTTCATTTAGAGCACCACAACACTTTAAGCTGTCATATTGTTTTATGCACCTCTGCACTGGAAGAGTTTCACAACCCTTTCTTGCTTTGGATGACATAACAGTTTTCAGAAGTACTGCTCAACCTACTTTGTGGAATATTTCTGGATTTGTATGATGTTTTCTCATGATTAGATTGGGTTACAGGTTTGGAGGAGGACAGTCATAGAAATAATGTTTCATTTTCATCACATCATGGTAAGAATATATACTATCAACCTAACCTGGGACATCTGGGTGAGGTAATGTTTATCAGCTTTCTTTATTGAAAGTTACTCCTCCCCTACCCCAACGCCATTCCATAGTGTATGCTTTGCAAGGAAGACAGTTTGTACAGCACATACTTAAAGTGTGAGGACTTATTCTCCATCTCTTGAGGGAGACATATCTACATAAATTATTGAACTAATTCTGCACAGATTTGTCTCTTCTCTCCCATTTATTATTTATTCACATCAATACAATTCATAGGCATGTATTTTATACTTTGAGTTAGAATCCAATAGTACTTTGTTTAATGTATGGCTCAATTTTTTCTAGCTATGACCAGTGAAACATCCTTCAGTTGGCTCCTGTGTCCCTTTGACAAACCCTCATCAATGTGTGTAGGTTTGTTTGTCCGTCTGCTTATTGGTTAGCTGGTTTTGGAGAACTTCTTTATTTTCTTGTACTACAAGAAGTTTCAGAATCATCTTGTATATTTCCTGTCACTCCAGTCTTACAATCAGTGATGTTTTCAAGTTTGCCTGAGTCCTTTCAGTGAACAACAGTGTTAGAAACATAGATCGATGAACTAAGTGTGCTCGTTGCTATTGGGCTGTTATTGCTTCTAGGCTCTCTCATCTGTCAGAACATGAAAATATACAAATGTAGACTAAGCTGTGTAGTTCTGTGCTTCCCCTCTTCAATCTTACTCTCCTTCCCTGACCCACTAGTAACCACTGCTGTTTATACCACTTTCCATAATTTTGTTTTTTTCCAGAATGTCATATGTTTGAAATTATATGATACAGCCTTTTCAGACTGTTTTTTTAAACTTATCAATATGCGTTTTATATTCCTTCACACCTTTTTGTCTTGATGGCTCATTTCTTTTAATCTATGAATAATATTCCATTGCATAGATATATCATTGTTTAGTCATCTGTTGAAGAATAGCTTTTGGTAATTATAAATAAAGGTATTATAAACATTCATATAAAGTTTTTCATGTTAATATATGTGTTCAACTCAGATTTGTGAGTATGCCGGAGTCTATTTCCTTCATCATATGATAAGGCTGTGTTTAACTTTATAATTAACTGCTAAACCACTTCCAAAATGGCCATAGCATTTTGTATTCCTACTAGTAATGAATGGCAGTCCCTGGTGCTGTGAATCTTTGCTCATCAATTGCTATTTCCAATGTCTTTGAATTATAGTTGTTCTAATAGGTGTTTAGGGATATCAGGTAATTTTTTAATTTGCAATTTCCTCATGACATATGATGTCAAGTATCTTTTTATATGCGTATTTGCCATATTGATATCTTTTCTAGTGAGCATCAATTATTTGAACCATTTTCAAATTAGTTAATGTGTTTACTTTTGTTGGGTTATAATAGTTATTTGTATATGTTGGATAGCACTTGTTTAGCATATGTATTCGCATGTCTGTGCCTTGTCTTTGCACTCTCTCACTGTGTACTAGTCAGAGAAAAAGATTATAATTTTAGTAAAGTTCAACTACTATCACTTCTTTCATTGATCATGCTTTTGTGTTGTATCTCAAATCTCATTACCAAAACAAAGGTCATCTAGAGTTTCTATGTTTTCTTCTGAAAGTTTTATATATTTTTGTTTCACATTTACATCTATGATTCAGTGTGATTTATTTCTCTCAAAGATATAAGGTCTGTATGTGGGTTCTTTCTTTTTAATATGGACACCCACTTGTTTCAGCATCATTTGTTGAAGACTATTCCTTTTCTATCAAATTGTCATTGTCTTGACTATTGTATCTTTATAAGTCTTGCAGTCACGTTATTTGAATCATCCATCTTAGTTTTTGATATGATTTGGCTGTGTCTCCACCCAAATACGGTCTTGAATTGTAGTTTCCATAATGCCCACATGTCATGGGAGGGATGTCCTGGGGGGTAATTGAATCATATGGACAGTTACCTTCGTGTTGCTGTTCTCATGATAGTGACTGAGTTCTCACAAGATCTGATGGTTTTACAAAGGCCTTTTTCCCTTTTGCTTGGCACTTCTCTCTCCTGCTGTCATGTGAAGAAGGACATGTTGCTTCCCCTTCTACCATGATTGTAAGTTTCCTGTGACCTCCCCAGCCAAACAAAACTGTGAGTCAATTAAACCTCTTTGCTTTATAAATTACCCAGTCTTGGATATTTCTTCATAGCAGCATAAGAATAGACTAATGCAGTTCCTGTTCTTCCTCATTGTTTTGGTTATACTAGGTCTTTTGCCTTTGCACATAAACTTTTAATAAGTTTGTAAATTTCTATAGAATAGCTTGATGTGATTTTGACTGAAATTGCATCAAATCTATACATCAACTTGGAAGAACTGTTATCTTAACAATATTGAGTCTTCTAATACATAAACATGAAATATCTCTTCCTTCATTTAATATTTTCAATCTCTTTCATCAGAGTTTTGTAGGAATATGCACGTAGATGTTATAGATATCTCATTAGATTTATACCTAAGTGTTTCATTTTTGGTTTTGGGATGGGAGTATTGTAAACAGTATATTTTTAAAGAATTCAAATACCAGTTTATCACTGGTATAATATAGCTTTTGCATATTAGCTATGTATCCTGTGTCTTTCCTATATTAGTTTACTTAAGAAGGTTTTATTTATTTAATTTTGAAGACTCTTGAGTTTTTCTACATAGACATTTATGTCATCTGTAAACCAAATGGTTTGATTTCTTCCTCCGAAAATGTATACGTTTTATTTCTTTACATGCTTATTGCATTAGCTAGGAATTCCAGTATGATTCTTCATATAATTGATGAGGAATGATATCATTATCTATTTCCAATTTTAAAATGAGATCATCCAGTTTCTCACTACTAAATACATTGTTCAATAGAGGTTATTTGTATATGTGTTTTATCAAGTTGAGGAAGCTCCTTTCTCTTTCTAGTTTGTTGAGAATTTTTGACATGAATGAGTGTTGCATTTAGTCAATAATGCAAAGGCCTATTTGCATAACATAACTTGTTAAAATATGTTGAAAATATTGGAAGGTTTCAGTGTCATTTTAGAAGGATGAAATAGACTTTTGGAAGTGAAAAATGGCGACAACGTATAAGGTATATTTGTATTTTTAATAGACCTGCCTAGATTATGAGTAGTGTTTGAGTGTAGTGTCATAGCATGTTTTTTTCCTCCCAAGATATTCAGCCACTGGAAAAGTTGTCAAAGAAGCATATCAAGCCATGCTGGAGTGGTCGTTTGACAATTTTATAATGCAAAGTATCACTTGTAGTGTCAGTTTAAATTCAGATTTCTGGGCTTCACTCTTTTAAGTGTATAATTTTATGGATGGTTTTGCTATGTGCTACTGATGCAAAGTTGATGCAAAAGCATTTGAGAAATTTTGGTCTAGAGGTATGACACGATGAGTTCTAACATTTATTCCAAACTTTGTATCCCATGAATTTAAAAAGATAAACGCTCCTAGCAGAGATGTGATTCAGCCTGTGCCTCAGATGATGAGTATAACTTCAGAGTGAATCATAACATTGTTCAAAATGACATTGCCCTAACTGGCATTATCTGTATCAGAAGACAGATAAGTCCTAAATCTCAAATAATTTTTTAAATATTAACTAATCCATCGCTGGAATAAAACGTATTTGGTTTAATGAGGGTATCTTTACAGTTGTCATATATTAAATGTAATGAAGCAGAAACCAGGTTGCATTTATTGCTTCTGAGGCAATATATAAATGTATACCTAATGTACTCTATATTAATAAACGTTCATTTAATTCTACACTTGCTGAGAAAACTGAAATATTTATTTCAGAATACAATTTCTTTTTTTCTTTTTCTTTTTTTTTTTTTTTTTGAGATGGAGTCTCACTCTATTACCCAGGCTGGAGTGCAGTGGCACGATCTCGGCTCACTGCTACCTCCACCTACCGGGTTCACGTCATTCTCCTGCTTCAGCCTCCCAAGGAGCCAGGACTACAAGCGCCCACCACCACACCCGGCTAATTTTTTTTTTATTTTTAGAGACGGGGTTTCACCATGTTAGCCAGGATGGTCTTGATCTCCTGACCTGGTGATCCGCCTGCTTCGGCCTCCCAAGGTGCTGGGATTACAGGCGTGAGTCACCATGCCCAGCCTACAATTGCTTCTTGAGGTAAGAAAACCCAAACACACTTTAACAAAAGAGTAAGCTATTTCAGAAGCTGCTGCAAACTCAGCCCTGTGCTTTTTTAAATTGACAGTATTTTAAGCCCAAATGGTTGAAATGAATAACAATAATATTTCGGTCTCATAAAATCCTGTTACTTATTAAATCTGCATAGTAAGTAGATGTATAAGAACCTTATAATTCTATGATTTTCATCCTGGGAATATCATTTTTTATTTGAATAACTTTTCCCTGAATGCATTTAAAATAAGGAAGACAAGGAGTTTATGTGCAATTACATTATTTTAGAACATACAGTGGTATTTCATATATATTAAATATTTAAGATGCATTGCTATTCAAATATTTTCAAAGGTGTTACAAACCTAATCTCCCCTTCATTTCTCTTTCTATTATCTTTAAATAATCATAATAAAGAAGTAAAGTAAGCTAGAATATGGCAGGATATGGCTACTTTTGACATGATAACAGGCTTTATATAGATATTTTGTTATGGTAGTTTAAATATTTGAGATTTTAAAATTGTATGATTCCAAAAAATAAAAAAACACAAGTGAGAAAGAACTCTTTTGTATTTTCAGAGTTATTTTCATATTTGAAATTAGAAAATGTTGACATTGTTATCTTAATTTGTATGCAACTATTGGCTAATGTATTAGACATATTTCACATTGAAGAAACCCTATATAATAAGGCCACAGTTTTATATGATCAGGCACTCACATTGCATATGGGCAAGTACTCTGATAGGCAAAGAAATATATGCAACTTCCAAGAACAGATACTTGTGCAAGTGAGTTTGTTATTTAACTTGTAACTCTTACACCTTCTTATTAAAACAATCTCATTAACCAGAGAATCTTATTATTAATACAGTCTTCCCTTTTGTGCACATAGACTAGTTGATACGTTATCTTGTAAGTTGTATTTGGTTATTAAAATTTCCCTACTCATAACTTCTCATTTTCAACATAAGGCAGAATAAAATCCCAGTATTTTTCTCATTGTTGATTATGACGTAATGGTTTTAGAAATAGACTTCCTCTTCTTTCCTGGTCTTTGGAGATCTATTATACAGCAATGTGAAAATAACCAGACATCACAGAACTCACAGGTAGAGCTGTAAACTCTTCCTTTGAAGTCATTACGTGGGGAACAGATGTGATTCATCATCCATATTAGGTTAGAGAGAAAGAAGATACTAGACAACAAGTCCTGATAAAAGACAAAACTAGAGCCAACCAATTTGTTATAGTGTGAAAGAAACAGGCACTGAGGAAAAGAATAGTATTCTTGTCAATTGAGCAGGGACTGGAAATGGAGGCTCATACTATTCCAACAGTCAACAAAGTAGATTTACTTCTTTGTTGAGTATTTTTCAGGCCAAATAATATCACTGAAAAAAAGATCTGTACCTTTAGATTTATTTTAAAGTACATCTAAACAGTGCTTAGTCACCGTCTTAGGTAACTCCAGTGTAGTGGCTGAAAACATGGATTCAAACAGCCACGGTTTGTTCTCTGTCTTTGCCAAATATTAGTAATATACAGTGGCTCATATGAGCTGATTGTTAGCCTCTGTTTCTATTTCTGTGTTCAGTGATCACTTTTGTAGCTTGAAATCAGCCATGATGTGGATATTTACACTGTGGAACCAGGAATAGGCTACAAGTCAAGACTCTTTCTGTTCCAATTTTTGTTATTAAGCAAGGCAAATCAGGCTCCATATCCTGAAACAAACTGGTTCAACTCTTTAACTCTCAGATTATTTCATCTGTAAAATTGATCTAATAAAACTATGTATTTTTATAAGAATTATCTTTCATAATGTTTTAAAGTACCTAGTATAGTGACTGCTTCATAGTAAGTACCCCCAAATGGTAGTGTGTCTTTATTATTATGTGTTCACTAGAAATAAATCTGCCAAAACTGTCTACCTGTAACAGATAATAACATGATGAAAAATCATTATCTAGACAACTGCAAAAATGTATAGAAATAGATGCTGGAATTCCTTATTGAATGATTGTTAAATGAATTAAAGCACCAGTGATATGGTTTGGTTGTGTCCCTACTCAAATCTCATCTTGAATTCCCATGTGTTGTGAGAGGGACCCAATGGGAGGTAATTGAATCAAGGGGGTGGGTCTTTCCCCTGCCGTTCTCATTAGAGTGAATAAGTCTCACTAGATCTGACAGTTTTAAAAATGGGAGTTTCCCTGCACAAACTCTCTTGCTGCCATCCATGTAAGATGTGACTTGCTCCACCTTGTCTTCCACCATGATTGTGAGGCCTCCCCAGCCATGTGGAACTGTAAGTCCATTAAGCCTCTTTTTTCCTAGTCTCAGGTTTGTCTTTATTAGCAGTGTGAAAATGGACTAATACAATAAGTTACGAAAATAACTCAATGAACTATCAATTAAATAATAAATAAGTACTTTCGTGGGGGAAGGAAAGAATGCAATGCATTCACATTTCCTTCCATAAATATTTAATGACCAGCTACTATTGCTGTAACTTTATAGGTGAAAATCTTACTCTCATGGAAGGCACCTTCTGTTCAGTGAGTATGGTCAATGAGCAAGTTAATGAATACAGACACATACAATGTCAGATGGGTAAGATAAGGGAATAAAAAGTGACAGGGCAAAAGGGAGGGACTACTATATTTAATAGAGTAGAACCAAATCTTCTTTACCAAGGTAACATTTGAGTGGTTATGTGAATACAGTGAGAAAGAGTTGAGCCACGCAGGTATTTGGCAGCAGGGCATTCACCACAGTGGGAGAAATGAAGAACACAGCATGATGCAGGAATACGATGTGCTTCACATATCCCAGAAACAGCAAGGAGGCTGGTGTGACTAGCAAATCTTCAGAATAGGCTTTTATAAACTGATGTATGCATTACAAAATTAGTTTATAAATGAATTCAGTTCTTTGTTTCTCAATCATTATCATAAAATATCTCCTCCAAGCTCACCTGAAATCCTAGATGTTGCCTAGTATTTAAGTGTGTATGCTTTGTACAAAATAAACTGGGGATTCAATGCTCAATCTTGTCACTTGCTTTGTGACCAGAGGACAATTATTCATCTGTTCTCCTGTTATGTCAGTCAGATATTAATTTGCTCACATTCATATAGTTACTCAATACTTGGTCTTTTGGTCTGTCAATTTATCGTGTGTTTGTGTGGGTGTGTGTGTATGTGGGAGTGTGTGTGTGTGTGTGTGTAGTTTTTGTTTTGCTTTGTTTGGCTTTGGTTGTACTTTTTCTTTTTCTTATTCCCTCAAATTTCCTGCCTCCCATTGGTTAAAAGTTTTTATTTTCTCTTTTGTACTACCATTATTTTACTGCTATGATCTGACATGACTTGTGAAATAATAAATCCCACAGTACTATTAATAATTACACATCTATGTTTCACAAAACTACTTAAAATTATCTTTTTCTGATAAATTAATTGGAATGTTTATCTTCCTTCCAAACAAGGAAGAACATTCCCTTTCTTTTTCTCTATTACTGTTTATATAGAATTTATTTACATATTTTGAAATGTAGAAAGCTACTATTATGTTTCTGAGATATTATTTACATACTTGAAATGTGGAAGTATTAACAGTATAGTTCCTTCAGTCTTTTAAAAATGTATTTATTCGTGTAAACCCCATCCTTTTTTCAGGCACAGAGCATTAACATTAAGCTGCAATTTCCTAAAACTCCTTCCTAGTCAATTCCTTAAAGAAACCAGTGATCTGATTTTTATCCACATAGCTTACTTTTACCTATTCTTGAACTTTATAAAAATTGAATTACACAGTATTTACTTTTCTGTGAACTACTTCTTTCACTAGTCATAAGGTTTTTAAGATACATTAATGTTCTTGTGTATTCTTTTTTCAAGAATTAATTTCTTGGCCGGGTGCGGTGGCTCAAGCCTGTAATCCCAGCACTTTGGGAGGCCGAGACGGGCAGATCACGAGGTCAAGAGATCGAGACCATCCTGGCTAACACGGTGAAACCTCATCTCTACTAAAAAATACAAAAAAACTAGCCAGACGTGGTGGCGGGCGCCTGTAGTCTCAGCTACTCCGGAGGCTGAGGCAGGAGAATGGAGTAAACCCAGGAGGCGGAGCTTGCAGTGAGCCGAGATCCAGCCACTGCACTCCAGCCTGAGTGGCAGAGCGAGACTCCATCTCAAAAAAAAAAAAAAAAAAAAAAAAAAAAAAGAATTAATTTCTTATTCATATCCACCATAGTACCATAGTACATCTATTTCCTTGTTAATGAACAGGTGGGCAGTTTCCAGTTTGAGGGTATTATAAAAATGTCACCATTATGTTATTTACATAATAGAGTACAGAGATTTTTGCAGACATGTTTTCTTTTATCTTAGATAAATATCTAAAAGTATGATTACTGGATTGTAGGGTAGTGTATGTCATGGCTCAGAACACAATAACACAAAATATGGCATCTTGGCAATTGGAACTCTTCAGAAGCAAGAAAGTCACTCTGACCCTCCTTTGCCATTCTGTGTAATGCAGAATCATTACAAATTTCTCTCCACTACCACAATTAAAAATAGGTTATAAGATCCTCATTCCAGAGCAGTTGTGCCCCATACACAGAGGAAAGAGACGTTACAGACACAGAGATGCAGAAAAGCTCTAAACAGGTTTTTCTGTATTCCCCCGAGTTTTTTACCATTAATAGTATTTACCAGGTGGGACATGGTGGCTCACGCCTGTAATCCCAGCACTTTGGTAGGCTGAGGCACGTAGATTGCCTGAGGTCAAGAGTTCGAGACCAGCCTGGTCAACATGGTGAAACCCTGTCTCTACTAAAAAACAAAAATTAGCTGGCCATGGTGGCGGGTGCCTGTAATCTCAGCTACTTGAGAGGCTGAGGCAGGAGAATCACTTGAACCCAGGAGGAAGAGGTTGCAGTGAGCCGAGACCACACCATAGAACTCCAGCCTGGGCAAGAAGAGTGAAACTCTATCTCAAAATAATAATAATAATAATAATAATAATAATAATAATAATAACATTTACCATACCATTTTTGTCCAACCACTTTTCTACACAACTATCTACTTCTTTCATCAGACTTAGCATAAAAGTACATCGTTTTCTCTGGGTCTTCGGGTCTTTTTTTCTGAAGGTTTTCATGTGTAATGTAAAAGTTTGTTACATTAATTTGTTATTCTTTTCTCTTGTTAATCTGCATTTTGTTAATCTGTCTTTTGTTGTAGAGGTACCAGCCAAGACTCTTGCAATGGTTGAGGAAAATATACTACATTTTCTTCCCTACATGTATATTTTACATTTTAAAAAATCAGACATTCAAATGATTGTGTCAATGTATTTTCTTACTACAAATCTGTAGAAGTGTTAATTTTTCCATATCCTTGCCAAAATTTGTACTGTTGATTTTCTTTTGCTTTTTTTTTTCGTTTCAGTAGGTGTAGATTGGTATTCCATCCTGACTTTAATTTGAATTTCCTGAAGGCAAATGATGTCGAACACTATTATGTACTTATTGGCCATATGTTTTCTTATATACTCATTTGTAAAACTTCTATTTAAGCCTTTTATTTATGTTTGAAACTGATAAAATATTATTATTCTTTATGTATTCCAGATGCAAACACTTTGTTGTTGTTTTTTAACTTTTATTATAGGTCAAGGGTAGATGCACAGATTATATAGGTAATGTCATGTCACAGGGTGATATGATTTGTCTCTGTGTCCCCACCAAAATTTCATTTTGAATTGCAATCTCCATGTGTCAGGGGAGGGACCTGGTGGGAGGTGATTGGATAATCGGGGTAAATTTTCCCCTTGCTCATCTCATGATCGTGAATGAGTTCTCCCAAGATGATAGTTTAAAAGTGTCTGTCAGTTTCCTGTTCACTTTCACTCTCTCCCATGCTCCGCCATGGTAAGACATGCTTGCTTTCCTTTTCCTGCTTACTATAATTGTAAGTGTCCTGAGCCCTCCCAGTCATAATTCCTGTTAAACCTATGGAACTGTGAGCCAACTAAACCTCTTGTCTTAATAAATTACCCAGTCTCAGGTAGTTTTGTATAGCAGTGTAAGAATAAACTAATACAGAAAATTAATACTAGGAAAGTGGGATACTGGTATAAAGACACCAGAAAATGTGGAACTGACTTTGGAACTGAGTAGTGGGCAGAAGTTGAGATACTTTGGAAGGTTCATAAGAGGAAAGGAAGATATGGGAAAGTTTGAAACTTCCAAGGACTTTCTCAGTGGTTTTGACCAAAATGCTGATAGTGATATGGACAATAAGAGGCTGAGGTGGTCTCAGACCGAAATGAGGAACTTGTTGGGAATTGGAATAAAGGTCACTCTTGCTATGCCACATAAAAGAGACTGGTGGCATTGTGTTCCTGCTCTAGGGATCTATGGAACTTTGAACTTTAGAGAGATGATTTAGGGCATCTGGTAGAAGAAATTTCTAAACAGTAAAGTATTCAAGATTTGGTCTGGTTTCTTCTAACAGTGTACAGTCATTGGCATTCACAAAGAGATGATCTGAAATTGGGACTTATGTTTTTAAAAAGGGAAGCAGAGCATAGAAGTTTGGAAAATTTGCAGCCTGATCATGTGGTAGAAAACAAAACCTCATTTTCTGGGAAAAAAATTCAGGCTGGCTGCAGAAATTTGCATAAGTAAAAAGGAACCAAATATTAACTGCCAAGACAATGAGGAAAATGTCTACAGGGCATGTCAAAGACATTTGGGGAAGCCCCTCCCATCACAGGTCCAGGGGTCTATCATATTAAAATGGTTTGGTGGGTCAAGCCCAGGGCCCAGCTGCCCTGTGAAGCCTGGAGACATAGTGCCCTGCATCCCAGCCATTCCAGCTCCAGCCATAGATAAAACAAGCAAAAGTACAGCTCAGGCCATTGTCTCAGAGGGTGCAAGC
Organism: Rhinopithecus roxellana; assembly: GCF_007565055.1. Lineage (NCBI taxonomy): Eukaryota > Metazoa > Chordata > Mammalia > Primates > Cercopithecidae > Rhinopithecus > Rhinopithecus roxellana. Next base: position 175,697,911 of record NC_044550.1, on the reverse strand, counting down.
CCCAAGTCTTGGTGGCTACCACATGGTGTCAGTCCTGTGAGGATGCAGAAGGCAAGAGTTGAGATTTGGGAACCCATGCCTAGACTTCAGATGATGTATGGAAATGCAGGGATGTCCAGGTAGAAGTCTGCTGTATGGGTAGAATCCTCATGGAGAGCCTCTGCTAGGGCAGTGCAGAGAGGGAATATGGTGTTGAAACCCCCATACGGAGTGCCCACTGGGGTACTTCCTAGTGAAGCTGTGAGAATAGGGCAACTGTTTTTTAGACCACATAATGGAAGATCAACTAATAGTTTGCACTGTGCATCCAGAAAAGCCACACACACTCAATGCTATGAAAGCCGCCATGGGGTTGCACCTTCCAGAGCCACAGAGGCAAAGCTTCCCAAGACCTTGGGAGTCCACCCCTTCCATTAGCACGCCCTGGATATGAGACATGGAGTAAAAGGACATCATTTTGGAGCTCTAATATTTAATGACTGCCCTTCTGGGTTTTGAATTTGCATGGGGCCTGTAGCCACATTTTTGGCCAATTTATCCCATTTGGAATGGGAGCACTTTCATGAAGTTCTCCATAAGGACTCTACCTCTGCAGCAAACTTCTGCCTGGGCACCCAAGCATTTCCTTACATCCTCTGAAATCTAGGCAAAGGGTCCCCAAAACTCAATTCTTGACTTCTGTGTACCCACAGGCTCAACATCATATGAAAGCCACCAAAACTTGGGGCTTGTACTCTCTGAATTAATGTCCCAAAGTGTACCTGGACCCTTTTAGCCATGGCCGGAGCTGAAGCAGCTGAAACACGGGGCACCACATCCTGAGGCTGCTCAGAGAAAGGTGACCCTGAGCCTGGCCCAAAAAAGCATTTTTCCGTCCTGGGCCTCTGGGCCTACGAGGGGGAAGGCTGCTGGGGAGTTCTCTGTCATGCCCTGGAGACATTTTCCCATTATCTTAGTGATTAATATTTGGCTTCTCATTATTTATGCCAATATCTGTAGCCAGCTTAAAACTTTCCCCAGAAAATGTGTTTTTGTTTTCTATTGAAGGCAGGCTGAAAAATTTCCAAGCTTTTATGTGCTCCTTTCTTTGAATGTTTTGCTGCTTAGAAATTTTTTTCCACCAGATACCCTAAATTATCTCTTCCAGCTTCAAAGTTCCATAGATCTCTAGGGTAGGGGCAAAATGCTGCCAGTCTCTTTGCTAAAGCATAGCAAGGGTGACCTTTACTCACGTTTCCAGGAAGTTGCTCATCTCCATCTGAGACCACCTCAGCTTGGACTTCATAGTCCATATCACTATCAGCATTTTGGTCAAAACCAATCAACATGTCTCTAGGAAGTTCCAAACTTTCTCAGATTTTCCTGGCTTCTTTTAAGTCCTCCAGTTGTACCAATCTCTGCCTGTTACCCAGTTCTAAAGGCACTTCCACATTCTTGGGCATTCTAACAGCAGCGCCCCACTCTCTGTGATACCTTTTTTTACTGTATTAGTTTGTTTTCATGCTACTGATAAAGAAATACCCAAGGCTGGGAAATTTATAAAGAAAAGAGGCTTAATTGACTCACAGTTCTGCATTGCTGGGGAAGTCTCAGGAAACTTACAATCATGGTAGAAGATAAAGGAGAAGCAGGCATCTTCTTCACAGAGTGACAGGACAGAACAAGAATGAGTGCCAGCAGGGGAAATGCCAGATGTTTATAAAACCATCAGATCTCATGAGAAATCACTACTAGGAAAACAGCATGGGGGAATCTGCCCCATCAATTACCATCCATCTAGTCCCTCCCAAAACATGTGGGGACTATGGGAATTACAATTTAAAATGAGATTTGGGTGGGGACACAGCTAAACTATATCAGATGATCATAATTTGATAGTGTATAATTTGTTGAATTGAACTGATTTTTTTATTTCTGTTTTTTTTTTTAAACCCAAGATTGATGAGGTGTTCATATTTTATTATTTTTGTTTGGGTTTTCTGATTTGAAATACATTATTGGGTAATTTGTAAGAATCTATTAGTAGTATATATTCTTTGTATATCTGAAAATTTCATGTAATAGTCTTGTCTGAATCATATGTTCAATGGCTAGGAAATTTTATGTTGAAAGTTATTTGTTTTATAGTAATTTTACTGTAATAATTTTATTTTCAATAATATTTGTATTCCTTTTTATGTATATTTTCTCTTTAGTTGGGTTTTAGAGATTTTTCTTTATTCTTAACATGTTTCTGTCCCATTATATACTCAGTATAAAGTCAGTGCCCTAAGATAATTCATGTACTCTTTAATTCAACAATAGTTTCAGTTATATTTCCCTGAATGTTATCCCTGTCATTCTATTAGGAAACTATTAAAAATTTCTTCAGTGTTATCTATGCTTGTAAATTTATTCTTCATATTTTTAATTTTTTAATTTCCCTATATTTTTTATTCTTCCCCTAAAGATATTTCTCTTGAGTTACAATCCAATTACATTTTTTATGTTATTTTACATTCTTTAAGTTATTTTAAAATATACAATTAAGTTATTGAATGTCATCACCCTATTGTGTTATCAAATAGGTGGTCTTCCCTACACTTTTTTATTGATAAATTCTTCAGTGCTGTTTTCCAATTTAGAAATCCAATCTAACCATACATAGGTTTACTATTATTAAACCTGTTGTATATGCTTTATATTTCAATGCATGTATATATTTTCTTTTTTTAAATTTTTAAATTTTACTTTAAGTTCTAGGATAATGTATAGAACATGTGGGATTGTTAGGCATACATTTGCTATGGTGGTTTCTTGCACCTATCAACCCTGTCATCTAGGTTTTAAGCTGCACGTGCATTTGGTATTTGTCTTAATGTTCTTCCTTCCCTTGCCCCCCACTTCTAGATAGGCCCCACTGTGTGATATTCCCCTCTCTATATCCATGTGTTCTAACTGTTCAGCTCCCACTTATGAGTGAGAACATGCGGTGTTTGGTTTTCCGTTCTGTGTTAACTTGCTGAGAATGATGGCTTACAGCTTAATCCATGTCCCTGCAAAGGACATGAACTCATTCTTTTTTATGGTTGCCTAGCATTCTATGGTATATATGTGACACATTTTCTTTATTTAGTCTATCATTGATGGGCATTTGGCTTGGTTCCAGGTCTTTGCTGTTGTAAATAGTGCTGCAATAAACATACGTATGCATTATATTTATAGTAGAATGATTTCTAATCCTTTGGGTATATACCCAGTAATGGCATTGCTGAGTCAAATGGCATTTCTGATTTTAGATCCTTGAGGAATCACCACACTGTTTTCCACAATGGTTGAACTAATTTACACTCCTATAGTGTAAAAGCATTCCTATTTCTCCACAGCCTTGTCAGCATCTATTGTCTCCTGACTTTTTAATGATTGCCATTCTAACTGGCATGAGATGGTATCTCAGTGTGGTTTTGATTTGCATTTCTCTAATGACCAGTGATGATGAGCTTTTTTTTTTCATCTGTTTTTTGGCCACATAAATGTCTTCTTTTGAGAAGTGTCTGTTCATATCCTCCACTCACTTTTGATGGGGTTGTTTTTTCTTGCAATTTTTTTTTTTTAGTTCCTTGTAGATTCTGGATATTAGACTTTTGTCAGATGGGCAGATTTCAAAAATTTTCTCCATTGCCTCTTCACTCAGATGCTAGTTTCTTTTGCTGTGCAGAAGCTCTTTAGTTTAATTGGATCCCATTTGTCAATTTTCGCTTTTGTTGCCATTGCTTTTGGTGTTTAAGTCATGAAGTCTTTGCCCATGCCTATGTCCTAAATGGTATTGCCTAGGTTTTCTTCTAGAGTTTTTATGGTTTTGGGTTTACGTTTAAGTCTTTAATCCATCTTGAGTTAATTTTTGCATAAGGTGTAAAAAAGGGGTCCAGTTTCTGTTGTATGCATATGGCTAGTCAGTTTTGTTTTTGTCAGGTTTGCCGAGGATCAGATGGTTGTAAATGTGTGGTGTTATTTCTGAGGTCTCTATTCTGTTCCATTGGTCTATATATCTGTTTTGGTACCAGTACTATGCTGTTTTGGTTACTGTAGCCTTGTAGAATAGTTTGAAGTCAGGTAAACTGATGCCTCCAGCTTTGCTCTGTTTGCTTAGGATTGTCTTTGCTATATGGGATCTTTTTTGGTTCCATATAAAATTTAAAGTGTTTTTCCTAATTCTTCAAAGAAAGTCAATGGTAGCTTGATGGGAATAGCATTGGATCTGTAAATTACTTTGGGCAGTATGGCCATTTTCACAATATTGATTCTTCCTATCCATAAGCATGGGATTTTTTCCCATTTGTTTGTATCCGTTCTTATTCCCTTGAGCACTGGTTTGCAGTTCTCCTTGAAGAGGTCCTTCAGGTCCCTAAGTATTTCTAGGTATTTTATTCTCTTTTGTAGCAATTTAAATGGGAGTTTACTCATGATTTGGCTCTCTGCTTGTCTATTGTCGGTGTATAAGAATGCTCGTGATTTTTGTACATTTATTTTTTTTATCCAGAGACATTGCTAAAGTTGCTCATCAGCTTGAGAAGTTTTGGGGCTGAGATGATAGGGTTTTCTAAATATATAATCATGGCATCTGCAAAGAGAGACAATTTGACTTCCTCTCTTCCTATTTGAATAACCTTTATTTCACTCTCTTGCCTGATTTTCCTGGCCAGAACTTCCAATACTATGTTGAATAGCAGTGGTGAGTGAAGGCATCCTTGTCTTGTGTCAGTTTTCAAAGGGAATTCTTCCAGCTTTTGCCCATTCAATATGATATTAGATAAATTATGGGTTTGTCATAAACAGCTCTTATTATTTTGATATGTTCCATTAATACCTAGTTTATTGAGTGTTTTTAGAATGACGGAATGTTGAATTTTATCAAAGGCCTTTTCTGCATCGATTGAGATAATCATGTGGTTTTTGTCATTGGTTCTGTTTATGTGATGGATTACATGTGTTTATTTGTGTATGTTGAATCAGCCATGTATACCAGGGATGAAGCTGACTTGATCATCGTGGATAAGATTTTTGCATTTTTGATGTGCTGTTGGATTCAGTTTGACAGTATTTTATTGAGGGTTTTTGTATAGATGGTCATCAGGGATATTGGCCTGAAGTTTTCCTTTTTTGTTGTGTCTCTGCCAGGTTTTGGTATCAGGATGACCCTGGCCTCATAAAATGAGTTACGAGGAGTCCCTTTTTTTCTATTGTTCGGAATAATTTCAGAAGAAATGGTACCAGCTCCTCTTTGCACCTCTGTTAGAATTCAGTTGTGAATCCGTCTGGTCTTGGGCTTTCTTTGGTTGGCAGGGTATTAATTCCTGCCTCCATTTTGGAACTTGTTATTGGTCTATTCAGGGATTCGACTTCTTCCTGGTTTAGTCTTGGGAGGACGTATGTGTCCAGGAATTTGTCCATTTCTTCTAGATTTTCCAGTTTATTTGCATAGAGGTGTTTACAGTATTCTCTGATGGTAATTTGTATTTCTGTGAGATCAGTGGTGATATATCCTTTATCATTTTTTATTGTGTCTATTTGATTATTCTCTCTTTTCTTTATTAGTCTAACTAGTAGTCTACCTATTTTGCTAATCTTTTCAAAAAACTAGCTCCTAGATTCATTTGAGTTTTTGATATATTTTCTTTTCAAAATGTTCTACTGGTTATTTTAATATCTATCATTTCTTGATGCACATTTATTTATTATTTTATTACTTTTTTAATGTACAATATTATTCAATTTTTTTAGGACCTTAAACCTAATGAATGTTTGTTAACTTTTAAGCCATGTTGGCAGTTTCCTACATAGTAATTTGCTTATTATGTGGGGAAATTGGTCAAAGACAAAATAAAGATGTCCAGAAAAAATATTTGTCTAGTTAATAGCTAGCAGAGGAGACAGGATGGCACAGGTTTCTCAGCATTCAAAGGTTATGATGACACATTAATTCTGGTGTGAAGAAGCAAGAAGAACAATTTGCAAAGAAAGCAATATTTCCTAGATCCTGTTAGTGTAGGAATCAAGGGAAATAAATTCTAATAAGGTGGATACTTCATAGAAAAGTATCTTAGCCTTTAATACTCACTGCACATACACAAGTTCGAGTACCCTTGCATGAAAACCTGGAGAGTCAGAAGCCATTCATGAGCACACTGACTACCTAAAATTAAATTTAGAAAGAGAAAAGAGAAAACAATAAAAGCACTGAAGTATAGATGAGAGGAAAGAGGATAGACTTGGGAAATACAAGTCTTTTATTTAAGTTTTTCATTTATGAGTTTTACAGTTTTGGGTAAGTACATTTCTGAATCTTCATGTCTATAAAATGGGTATTATAATATTACTCCCTAAATTCTAATAATGTAATAGAGATTGTGTTACTCTCTGTAAATTTGAATTATTTGGAAACTGTAGCACTATTTAAATATTCCTTATTATTAGGCTGTAACAAATACTGTAGTTACCAATAATATATATTTCAAAATTGCTGAAAGAGTAGATTTTAGATGTTGTCACCAAAAACAAATGATAAGTATGGTGATGGATAGGTTAGTTAGATAAAATTAATCATCCCCCAATGCATACAGGTATCTAAAATGTCATTGTATACCATAAATATATACAATTATTATTTTTCAATTAAAAATATAATAAAATTTTAAAAATTCAGAAAATATGTTATTATGCTTTGCCTGAAAACAACTTTGTATCAGTAGTGGCTTAAATAACAGAGCCCTACTAGAAATAGAAGAATATATGTCTTAATATACTTTAAAAAATATGTACTTATTAAATATGAAAACAACGTAAGTTACTTTTCTAGATGTGCCAGTTAATACCCTATAGGTACTGGAGTTATAACACAGAAGATTTCTGAGTCCATTAAATTTAGAATATATTGCAGGTTTGACACTTGTTAAACTTGTGACTTCTAAAGCTATGATACCACCATAAATTTGTATAGAGCTGTTTTTATTAAATGTGAGCAATTACTCATAATTCCTAATACACGACTAGCACATAGTAGGCACTTCAAAATGTTATTACTATGGAAGCATAGGAAAACAGCTTTGAAGCAAATTTGCTAGTTCATGTCACTCACCTTCAATTGAAATTTCACTTTACAGTAAGTGGGGGAAGTGAGTCATTCAACTCCCTAGACTCAAAGATCACATTCAGACAGCCATCCCTATAATGAGAGCACCAGCATGGAAACCTATTGCTCTGCTATCAAGGAACTGGACCAGCACAGGAGAAAGTTTCAATTATGTGCAGGACAGATGTCTTGCCAGTGGTCATAGATGTGTGTTTGCCTTTAGTGTCACCCTATAAAACCTATGATGGCTCAAGTTTGCAAACTCCTCATCACAATTTCAGACTAAGGAAAGTCAGTCATAATGGAATTCCTTTCCTGATGAAAATGGCAATAATTTTTGAGACTGAGCCTCCCGTCGTTCAGGTTGTTGCTTCTGCTTTCAGTGCCTGATGAATCACTATGCAACATCTCATTGCATCTGAATTTATGCAAATTGACAATTAAACAAGGGGGTAATTTTAGTCAAATCAGTCATATATTGTATCTATTTCAAATAATAATATAAGCATAATTGACAGTGCATAATTAATGATTAGCTAAGACTGTTAATAATTAAATGATAAGAAGGTATGAGAGGAGGGAGGCTCCAGTATCTTGGGCTGTAAGCCAGAAACAGAAAAATGCATTCGCCTAATTTCTTCACATCATTGAAACCCAGCGATGTCCACATCTCGGAAGGCTGGCCCTTTGCTTATTGTTTTCTAGAAACTTTCCTGAGGAAGTTAGGTAAATACTTTGGTTTCATAGAATCCTTACTGCATTTAATCCTGGAGCTTTCTGTGTTTGAATCCTGGCTCTCACACTAACCAACTATATGACCTTGGGAATGTTATGTAACCTCACTAACTGAGCTTCCAAATTCTTAATTTACAAAACAATTGCTGTGTTTTAATACCACTTATATTGGTTGTAGTGAGGATAAAATAAAATATTAAATATAAGTGTCTTAATTAGTTCCAGAAACTTAATAAATAAGAAATATTATTTATTGTAATTGTGATGATCATTTCTTTTGCATGCTCCTTATTTCTCTTTTTGCCTTATAGAAGATGACATTATGCCAACATTTAAAACATATTGTTTCAGCTTCCCACATTAATAACTGAGAAATCCCAGTTAAAATATATGTAGTCACAACACCAAAGACACTGAATGAAAGAAATTATTAATAAACCGAACCTCAATACAATTAAAAATTCCTGTTGTGGTGAAATACACTGTTAGGTGAATGAATGTAGAAGACACAGACTGGAAGAGAATATTTGCCAAAGATATATCTGATCAATGACTGCTATTCAAATATATCAAGAACTCTAAAAGTTCAACAATAGTAAAACTAACCCCCCAAAATGGGCAAAAGGCTTGAATAGACACCTGACAAAAGAAGATATATTGATGTAAAATAAGCATATAATAAAGATGTACCACCAGAGAAATGTAAATTAGAACAATAATGAGATACTCAGACACATCTATTAGAATGGTTAAAATTTAAAACACTAAGAATGGCAAATGCTAGGGATGATACGGAGTAACACAAACACTCATTTGTTGATGGGAATGCAAAATGGTACAGTAACTTTGGAAGACTGGCAGTTTCTTACAATACAAAACATAATCCTACCATAGCAACCAGCAATCACATTCATTGGTATTTAACCAAATGAGCTAAAAACGTATGTCTACATAAAAATCTGCACACAGATGTTTATAACAACTTTACTCATAATTTTCAAAACTTGGAAGCAACTGAGATGTTTTTTCAGCAAGTGAATAAATAAATTAACTGTGATGCATCCAGACAATAGAACATTATTCAACTCTAAATGGAAATGAGCTGTCAAGCCATGAAAATACAAAGAGGAAACATAAATGGACATTAGTAAGTAAAATAAGTCAATCTGAAAATACTACACACTGTATGCTTTCAGCTACATGATATCCTGAAAAAAGGCCAAACTATGGACACAGTAAAAAGATCAGTGGTTGTCAAGGGTTAGAGTGGAAGGAAGAATGAATAGCAGAGTATGGAGGATTTTTAGAGCAATGACACTACTCCGTATGCTGCTACAATGGTAGATACAAGTTATTACATATTCGCCAAACCCGGGGAATATATGACACCAGGAGTGAGCCCTAATGTAAACTATGCACTTTGAGTGATAATGATGCGTCAATGTAGATTCACTGATAGTAACAAACATACCTCTTGGTGTATGATGTTGCAGGTTGTTTATGTATGGGGCAATGTGCTATGTGAGAACTCTGTGCCTTGTCTCCAATTTTTCTATGAATGTAAAACTGCTCTAAAGACTATTTAAAAACATGAAGTCTACATCTTATCAACTTTCATGCTTATGGCAAATCTCAAATCTCATTAGATGTCATTCTTCTTGCTCCTAGAATGATCCAAATCCCACCTGTTACTTCATATCTTGTTTTTTTTTTTCTTATTCTGGAACACTCTGCACACTGTATTTCTGAGTGTGCTCTCCATTCTCTGACACTATTTTATTTTTTATTACACTACAGAGTATTTCACGGTATCTTAAGTACTAATACAAATGCCAAAAAGGCATTGCTGAATTATTACTCAAGTCAAAATTCCATTTTTCTTCCAGCAAGACTTTCTTCCCCAATGTAATGTTAAGACAGTTTATTATATTCATATTATGAGTGTTCCTAATAACCATGCCAAAACTTAACAGCTTTAAACAATAAACCCTTAATCACCTCATGAGTCTGGGAGTAAGAGATTTAGATTGCTCTTGGTTGGCAACTGCTTTCAATTCCTGCCATGCTCAGTCCCATATGTGGGGCTGACTGACTGTCAACTTATTTAGGTTGTTCTTGCTTGGGGTGACTGGGCCATTAATACCCTCAGCTTTTCTCTGCATATAGCTCTAAACCTGCAACGTGCCATCACAAGCATGTTTTCAGGGAGATGACAGAGGTACAAAAGAACAAGAAAAATATACAAAGATATCTTCAAGATTTTATGACTTCATTTCTGCTAACATGTAATGATTATGAATCCCAAGGCTAAGTTCTGATTTAGAAGGCAAGGATAGGTCTTCCTGCCCACCATGAGTTGGCACTGGACAGTTACATGTCGAAGAGTGAGAGTGAAGGAGGTGAATAATTAGAACCAATTTGCCATATCCACCACCCTCTTTATTATTATTCAGCTTATAATTTGCTGATCATAAATGACCCTTTACATGATAGAAATGAAAAATGAAAAATTTTAAAATGCCAGTCAGCATACAAATAGGCACATCAATCAGTGGAACAAAATAGAGAGTCCTAAAATTAACCCACACATTTACGGTCAATTGGTTTTCAACAAAGTGGCTAAGAATATACAATGGGTAAAAAAAAAGCAGTCCCTTCAATAGAAGTTATTGACAAAACTGGGTATCCTCCTGCAGAAGAATAAAACCGGCCCTATTTCTCACACCACATGCAAAAATCAATTGAAAAAATCAATTAAACACCTAAATGTAACACTTGAAACTGTAAGACTACTAGAAGAAAACATGGATGAATAACTGGATGGCAATGGCCTGAGCAATGATTTTTTTGGATTTGACTCCAAAAACTCAGGCAACAAAAATAAAACTAGAAAAATGGGATTATATCAAATGAAAAAGCTTCTGCACAACAAAGTAAAAAGTTAACGAGTGAAAAGACAAAACCTGGCAACCTTTAGCTTGGGAGAAAATATTTGCAAGCCATGTATCTAACAAGGGGTTAAAATCAAATATATATATGAGAAACTAAAACAACTCAATAACAAGAATTGTTAAATAAATTGACAAAGAACCTGAGTAGATATTTCTCAAAGAAGACATGCAAATGGCAATAGATATATGAAAAGATGTTCAACATCACTAATGTTTAGGAAAATGCAAATAAAAGACACAATGAAATATCACCTCACAACCGTCAGGATGGTAATTATCAAAAAGATGAAAGATCAAAGATGAAAGACGAAAATGGTGAGGATGTAGAGAAAAAGGAACTCTTGTACACTATTGGTGGAAATGTAAATTAGTATAACCACTATGAAAAGCAGTATGGAGGTTCCTCAAAAACCTAAAAGTAGAATTACCATATGATTCAGCAATCCCACTTCTGAGTATTTATGAAAACGATTTAAACTCAGTGTGTTAAAGAAATATCTGCACTCTCATGTACATTGTAGCATTACTCACAATTGCCAAGTTATGGAAGCAATGTAGAGGTCCATCAATGGATAAATGGATTAAAAATGTGGTTTATATACCTAATGGAATATTATTCATTCAGCTTTTAAAAACAGAGAAATTCCATCATTTGTGACAACAAGGATGAACCTGGAGGACATAATGCTAAGTGAAATAAGCCAGGCACAGAAAGACATATACTGCATGTTTTCATTTATATGTAGAATTGAAAACAATTATATTCACGGAAGCAGAGAGTAGAGTCGCAATTACCAGTGGTTGGGGGTGGGAGAAATGGGAAGATGTTCATCAAAAGGTACAATATTTTAGCTAGAAAAGAAGAATAAATGATAAGTATTTGAGATGATGGGCATGCTAATTAGCTTGATTCAATTATTCCACATTTTATACATATATCATGCATCACTTTGTACCCCAAGAATATTACAATTATTATTTGTTAATATTCAATGAAATGAAAATAATAAATTTTAATACATTAGCCTTAGTGAAATTTTTCTAAAAACAAAAAGAGAAATACCAATGGGTAGACAGCTTGAATTTTTCCCAACAAAATGACATAAGGGCGATAGCTTGAAGGCAAAAATTGATTTACTATTTCTAAATTCTTTACTGTTAGTTACGTAAGAAAACTATTCAGAGGAACACTAGAAGTATTCTAGAAATCTGTTGCTGGTGTGTGTGTGAGTGTGTGTGTGTGTGTGTGTGTGTGTGTTTGTGTCTAGGAAATCAGAACATTCATTAGTCAATAGGCAATTTTCTAGTGGTCCCATTCAATTATGTGGGATATACTGAGATTACACAACATGCCTCATATTGCAATTTCTTGACTTACATTTTATATAAGTGTTTCAGTTCACATGGCTGCATAACAAACTACTACAAATCTTAGTAGCTTGAAACAGTTCTTTATTTTGGTCACTAATCTGCAGTTTGGCAGGACTCTGGCATCTCATATGTGTTCCACTCAGCATCAGCTGGGGCATTGTGGAGGCTTGAGGATGGTTTGCTCATTTATATTTTTAGTTGCAAGAAGATTCAAACTGGTGGCTGAAATAGTTGGGGCTACTCAAGCATCTGTTTCTATCTTCATTTGACTACTTCAGCATGAATGCTTCAGGATAAATAAAATACAAGGATTTCATAGTTATGTCCCAAGAGAGAAGAGAGCCAGGTGGAAGCTGTATCACCTTTTGTCACCCATTGAATCTACGTACTGTCACTTCCATCAAATTATGATCCCTATTTGAGGGGACAGCATTCAGATTTGATCTTTGATGAGAAGAGTATCAAAATTCTGGGGGAGTATGTGACAATACTTACATTTCTATGGTCATTTTTGGAAAGTGCAATTAGCCACAGATGCCATAAGACTATAGCCCTGTGGTAGGGCCCACCAAGATGGCCAAAGGAAGTTTCTTCATTTCAGTACTAATCCATGGAGGAGCGCAGCATTTAAGCTGATACTCTGTAGCTCTTATACCTTTTAAATGGGGCACATCATGTGCCCCATTTCCTGAGAACTCTTCTCTTCTAAGAAGAAAGCTCTAGTAAGAGCTAATCAAATAAAATGTCTTTGAGCATGTACAATAGTTTAAAAATTGTTGATATTTACAATTTACTCATTTATTTTTAGAGTTGAGGTCTCAGTATGTCCCCCATGTTGGAGTGCAGTGATGCGGCCATAGCTCACTGCAGTCTCCAACCCCTAGACTCAGGCCATTCTCCCACCTCTATCTTCCCAAGCCCTGGGATTACAGATGTAAGCCACCAAGCCTGGCAACCATGGTACCCAGAGTTATTTAGACAAGAAAACATGTTCCCTTTTCAGATTCTTTGATACTGGAGTCTAATTATTCCACTTAATTAGATGCTAAATTAATCATTATTTGACTTCTATTTTTGAAATTAACTTATGTACTTATTTCTTTTCATTTCTCCCCAAAACTTTCCCATTAACATCACCATCAGAATGTATGACCTATGAGAAAAGAGACACATGTTGTTTTGCATTTTACCACTATATTCCCAACACACAAAATAGTTAAATGAATGAACATATTAAAATCAAAATAAGTTGCTGCTATAATTAAATAAGGGAAATATTAGGGAAATAGAGCCAGACTTTTACAAACAATGTATACGAAGCATATAGGTTTTGCCAATAAGTTTGACAGAACTTAGATTTGGAGCCCCCATGTCTCAGTCTGTTCTGCTACTATAACGAAATACCATAGCCTGGTGGTTTGCAAACAACAGAAATTTACTTCTCACAGTTCTGGAGGCTGGAAAGTGCAAGATTATGGTGCCAACAGCTTGGGTGTCCAGTGAGGGCTGGCTTTCTGGTTCACAGATGATTGTCCTTTCACTGTGTCCTCACATGTTGGAAGAGGCAAGGAAGCTCACTGTTGCCTGTATTATGATAGGTCTGCCCTCATGACCTAATCTCCCAAGAGCTTCACCTCCCTATACCATCAGCTTGGGAGCTAAGATTTCTAAGTATGAGTTTTGAGGGACACAAATATTCATTCCATAGCACTCCACATAGAGTAGGTTCCTTTTGGGTTTGCATTCAAGAGAAGTGAGGTTATTTTATTCAGATTCTTCGTGAGTTAAGAGTTATATTGTACTAAACAACAAATTGATCCTTTTCAATATATCCTCTACTACTGAAAAAAAGTACTATAGAAACTTCCAGGATGTTTATAAAAACAAACTAAACTAAATAGGATCTAAACGCTCTTCAAGGTTTCTTAAAGCTCTTAAAAACTGAGATAAGCCATTTCTGTTTCTATAAGAAGTTTTAGCAGCTCTATTTATGAGTACAGCTCAGGCCTGCATGGTGAGACAGTCCATTGAAACAGAAGGCCCGAAACAGCTTTTTCCCGGAGATTGTTTTAAGTGGGACCAAGCGGATGAAATTTAAGAAACTGAAGTATTATAAGAACACCACTCCTCCTTCTCAAACTGTAGATGATGATTAAAATCTAACACAGATCTTTGTTACTTTAGAGTAAGACTTTGATTTCTAAAAGAAAACATATTGACATTGAAGTGAATTAAACTTTTATTGCTGTCATATATCACTGACAAACCTAGGGGAAAGAGTATAAATGTCAGACAAAGACACCCCTGGATTCATGTTCTAACTCTAACAATCATTAGCTGAGTGTCATTGGGCAAAATACTTTAACTTCCTGAGGTTCAACATTTTCCCCTTCTTATAACTGAACTTACAAAAACTTAGCCCACTGCTTGCTTTTCAAGATTTCAGGAAATTGCCTATTTAGGTATGAAAACAGTGCCCAGTAAAGCAAAAGTAATTGGTCCCCATCTTTCTTCTAAAAATGTGTCCTTTTTTAGATAACTTACACCCTTTCCCAGTAAAGGAGTGAAAAGTGGCTGAGAGTGTGCAAAGGATAGACACACCATTTGCAGGTGAGCTAAGGAATTGTGTGCACAGTGAGACCAGCTTCCGCTTCATGATACCTCAGGAGACTACTGGAATTTAGTAGTCTAAATTTAGTAGTCAAAGGGGCACTTGGTTAAGAAATATTTAATAAGGCTGTACAATATACCAGGAACTGTGGGAAGCTAGATAATGTGCCCCAGAGCAGAATTCCACAGAATCAGACATCACATTTTAATAAATATCTCCACAGTCTCTTCTGCTTCAGTGTGAGTTTTTGCAATGTGAATAAGCTCCCATGTGCTTGATAAATAGGGGGCTGATGTTAGCGAAATGGACAAGTCATATTAGCTCAAATGTGATTTTTCCCAGCCAGTTAATTTTTGTGTAATATCAGCTGAGCCCAGCAAGCCATTGAGGAAAATAGGCCTGTACCTCGTGCCCATTCTTCTCCTGTGGCTCCAGTTGACCACCTGTTCTGTTTGGGGAGTCGTTTTCCTGATTTGCCTGCATTTTGACCTTCTCCCCATGATTCAGCAACCTCAGCTCTTCTTGAATCTGTTTTGTCAAGCTGCTTTTCCCTTTTCTTTTCAAGGCAAAGTCCTGTATTTTTCAGAGTGGTTTGTTTGTTTGTTTCTATAGGATTTAGCGTGTTTTCTTCATGCTAGTATTTTGATATGGATTGCAATTGTTTCACTATCATTTTGTTTATATCAGGTTGGGAGTCACCTGTAACAATCTTATTAACATTTTCCCCAAAAGCCCTATTTTTATGCACATTTTCTCATAATGCTTTTAAAAACCACATTATAGAAGAATTTTTGTTACTAACTTCCATAAAAGCCAGATAAAATGGAGGTTACACTTGAACCTTAGGAAACTTTCTCTAAGATTTGTACCCTGAGTTCTAACAACACCAGTGACAATCACTGTAACAGCCCATCCCTTCTACTGGAAAATTTCCTCCTGGATACCAGAGTTCAGTGTACCACCTATGTGGTCCCCAAAACCCCTTTGATTTTTAACACAACAGTGATCTCATGTTAATCTAATTTCTCATTGATTTCTCAATGTCAAACACAGATTCTGTCTATAATAATTAAAGTGGTAATGGTTTATCATTATTTTGCACAGCATTTATCCTATTGTCTGATACATTACAGGGTATCAAAAAGCAGTTCCTGAATGACAGAATGAATTAATGTTCCACAGTGTGCACATATCAGAGGGGAACCAGAAAATTCATCAAGAGAGTCTGTGCCCACAGTTATCATAACCACATCGTCATCAATATCCAAATTCAATAGGTAATTGCAGCTTATATTTTTTAGCTTTTGTAGCCTACCCAAATCCCATCATTTCCAGGGGTCCTATTCTATTTTAGATCCATCATTCTTAAGGTACGTTTTATTGCCAGTGTTACAGGTGGTAAAATATAAGAACCAGAGGGTTAAAGCAGTTTGACTACAGGGACACAGGTATTTCAGGTTCCACGGCCTTTACAACACACATGTTCTCTTTCCTAGCCAGATTGGCCCTGAATTACCACAATTATTCCCAGAGATTCCTGCTTAGTAAGACTCATGAAAGGATTATTTAGTACACAAGGTTTTTGATTCCTGACACATTATCCTTTGTGTTCCTGTGGGCTAAGTAGATGAGGAATTCACATATTTTGTATGGATTAATACTTTCATTTAATATCTCTGTGGAGTCGGTTTTACAGCATTGTGTGATGTTTTGTGCATGCTGATTTGAAGAGGCAGGAAAGAGAATGCTTATTTGTTGACATTTTGGTTTTAGTAAATAAAGTGACCTTTAGCTTTCAGTCACACACTTGAATTTAAGTAAAGATAAATGAAAATCTGGAAACCCTGGCTAAAAATCAAGTATGTTTAGAATGAGATGTGTGTTGTGTACAGAGGAAAATATTTATTACTCCTTCCATCATGGCTGTTTTCCTCTAAAATATTCAGATATTCATGAAGGACAGATTAGACAAATAAATCCAAATCAGTTTTATTTTCTTTATAAAGGCATTGATAATATGATTTTCTTAAAAGGCTACAATGTAGGCTGGCGCTGTGGCTCATACTTGTAATCCCAGCACTTTGAGAGGCCGAGGTGGGTGGATCACTTAAGGTCAGGAGTTCAAGACCCTCCTGGCCAACATGGCGAAACCCTGTCTCTACTTAAAACACAAAAATTAGCTGAGTGTGGTCAGTGGGCACCTGTAATCCCAGCTACTTAGGAGGCTGAGGCAGGAGAATCACTTGAACCCAGGAGGCGGAGGTTGCAGTGAGCCAAGATCTCGCCATTGCACTCCAGCCTGAGCGACAAGAGCAAAACTCTGTCTCAAAAACAAAAAGACTAAGATGTAAATCATCATAGTCCCTGGCACCACACCTTCTTGCATTTCTTCCAGAAAGATTTATTTAGTGTATGTTATGGTACAGGTACTGTACTAACTGATGGAGCTATGTAGGAGAATTAAAAACAGGGTAAGAATCTATGCTTTTAAAGAAAGAAGGGTTCTGTATATCCTTCTCATCTACATTTTGAGTGCACACCCACTGTGCAGATAGAAGTAAATCCACAGACGTAGATTCAGTCTTTGTGTATATAAACATGAACTGGACTTTTTTTTGCTGTCAGAGAAGTTTTGGGAATGAGCCAAATACAAATTATTTTACAGCAAGCCAGTGAACTGTCAAAATAAATTCAAATGTCTATCTCTCCTTACCTCAACCTACGTTACACACATATGCCTATTTTGGTTTACCTTCTTCTTCCTATGTTTAGGTTTATATAACACCTTCTGCAGAGACATTTCATAGCGCTGCCAGGTTCCCTGCTGATCAGTCTCTTCCCACTGCTTTACTTCCTGTCGGCAGTTCCAGTCCCTCTCCAGGAATGTCCAAACCACCATCCTCCTTTAACCGGATGCAGCTATAATGATACTGACCTCAGCAGAGAGGTGATACATGAAGGTCACACGTTCCTATACCTCAGTCTCATAATAGTACACCACTAATATATGACTGATGTGTGTGGATAGCAGAAAGACCATAACAGACACATAGAGAGAGAAAGAGCTGAGGCTAGACCTATCACTACTTTTTAATACAATTTTCTGCTATATTAAGAAGGAATGACTGATATGTGGGGGTAGTGGGAAGAAAAAAAAAACACAGAAAGGAAGATAGAGAGTTGGCACTCCTATAGTCCATTATATTGCAAATTCTCCCACCCCCTGCCCCCTCTTTTGAGCACCTTACCCTCTATGCACAGAACCTGGTATCCCTTTAGGATCTCAACTACTTCCTTGCCTGGACAATGGCACATACTAATTCGCAGAGCACAGTGTCTGGTTTCTGAGACATTCTTCTTGAATATCTGAAAGGGTTTTAACAGAACAGTCCAAGAGTGGGTCTCTGATGGCTATTTGGCGTATTCAACTCGACTGGGTCACAGGGCAGACACCCAGACATTTGGCCAAATACTATCTTGAGTATGTGTGAGGGTATTCCCGGTTGAGTTAACCTTTGAATCAGTATACAGCGCAATCCAGATTGCCCCTCCCAATGTGGCTAGGGCTCATCAAATCAATTGAAGGCCTGAATAGAACAAAAAGGCTGCATGAGAGGAAATCCTTTCTGCCTGACTGCTTTGCTGAACGTTGGCCTTTTCTGGCCTTCTAACTTGGACTGAAACATGTACTCTTCTCGGGTCCTGAACCTGGTGCTTTTCAGACTTGAACTTAACCATAGGCTCTCCTGGTTCTCAGCCCTTCAGATTTGGACTGGAACTACACACCAGCTCTCATGGCTCATCAGTTTGCTAAATTCAGACTGAAAGAGAGCGAGAGGGAGAGACTCAGAGAAAGAGAAAACCAATAAGAGATATATATGTACACATACATACACACACACACACACACACACACACACACACACACACACACGATGATTCTGTTTCTCTGGAGAACACTCACTAAATTAGGTCCAGTCATATGCAAGTCTTGTGGCCAGTGCGAGATGAATGTATGTTTCTTTATTTTTTTTTTCCTAGTAACTTTTGGTTTATTGTGCAAATCATGACTGCAAACACTCATACACACACTCATTCTCATTTACATATACTATCCAAATATCCTGTGAAACCATAGAAAAAAGAGAACCGTTTTCCCATAGGTCACATAATTCACAGGCATTACCACAGTCCACAAATTGAGTACATATTTCACATTACCGTGCAGAGTCATTTAAATTCTTTTCCTTGTCTTTCTTTTCTATACTAATTTTTGAGGCCAGCCTGTGCAGTAAAAATAATTCTTATAGATTTTAAATTTTATTTGCAGTTAGTTTTCAAAAAAATGAATGCCATCAACAACCCCCTGGTATATCAACACCCTGTCCTTAACTCTGCATAAATAGAGTAGAAGCTTTGAAATTTAAAGTTTTTCATATTATTTTTTCCTTTTGGACATCTAATTTGAATTCCTGGGCACTTGTGCTTTTTCTCCCAGAATACTCTGTATGTGGAAGAGGAGCACTGCAATAAGGATTTGTTTTGCCCATTGCAGAGATAATTCTCACAGCTCCTGGCATCCCAGGGCTTCACGAGAGATGTCCCCTTACACTCAGGCTTGTGAATCTCATTCATGGGTGGATGCCACCTGGCATTACAAATGCCACGACTCCTTCATTATGATCCTATAAGCACATTGGGAGCAGGGGTTTGGTCTGTTTTGTTCTTTCTCTTATGCCCCAGCTCTTAAATCACTGCCTGCATAGTTGGTTCCCAATATGTAGGATCAAAAGCATTGCAATATTTCATGCTTCCAAAACACACTTGTTGGGGTGTACTGGTGCCAGGAACTGTGAGAAAGAAAGCTAAGTGGAGTGTACAAGAGAGAATGCCAAGACAAATGTAGCAGACCTAAAGTCTAATGAGTTATAGACATAGAAGGAACATGCTAAGTGGTAGCTACAGGGAAGAAAACAATACAGAGGGTCATCTATGGCCCAGCATCGTTTTCTGTTTTAAGTTTATTGTATTTGAATGGCACATTGCATTGTCTTTCTCAGACCTTCCTCTGTTTACGCACAGTTAGGCAACAAGACAAAACATTTTATCTTATTTCCATTGAAAATTTTGAGTTCTAAAGTTTTTAACGAACAAAAGCATAAAAATTGAATTATAGAAGAAATAGGTACCCCTGTAGCAGTATTACAATTATTTCAGAGTGATTTTTTTTTTAAGGATAGATTTTTAAATGTAACCATACCAATTGTGTCATATTGTTATTAGCCTGCTTGGTATTCATCTGAAACTATTATTATTTTATTTTTCTTTTTAGGGACGGAGTCTTGCTCTTGTCACCCAGGCTGGAGTACAGTGTGGCACATCTTGGCTCACTGCCTCCACCTCCCAGGTTCAAGCGATTCTCCTGTCTCAACCTCCCGAGTAGCTGGGATTACAGGCACCTGCCACCATGCCTGGCTAATTTGTGTATTTTTAGTAGAGACCGGGTTTTGCCATGTTGGTGAGGCTGGTCTCCAACTCCTGACCTTGTTCACCCGCCTCGGCCTCCCAAAGTGCTGGGATTACAGGCATGAGCCACCGTGCCCAGTCAAATATTATTTTTTAATGGTCTGAAATGTCAGTTCAGCTATTTTGAGACATTTATTATAATGCTGGCTTACTCTCAGGCTCTGTAAAATCAGCTGCTTGAACTACGTATTGTTAAAATGAAAAGATTTAAATATAATAAACTCGATGACAGAAAAACACGGTAAACATTTTCCAAAGTTATATATTACATCCCAGGACTGACTAGTAAAATTAGAGTCATTGGAATTTATAATTTTATTTCTGATAAATATTAGCGAGTTCAAAAAGTCATTGAATGGGGAATTTGAGGGAAGTAAAGAATCAAAGATTAATTCCCACGTGAAATAAAACTTTAAAGACTTATTCTGTATTCAAGTCAATATGTCTTCATCCTGTCAAATAGTGCAACAGTAACAAAAAAGCAATTAATATTTACACAGCATCTCTATTGTGATCAAATTTAAACTTTAAAATAAATTTATAAGGAGTTTACTCCTCACCTGCCTATTTAACAAATGAAGCTATAGTGAGAAGCTTATGGTGGTTAGGTAACTACACAAGGCCAGTAAATGTCAGAACTTGGGCTACAATTCGTTAGGTGTCAACTTTTTTATCCATGAAATAATATTGCCTCTCACAGAGGGAAATGGGGAGAAAAGAGGAGAAAGGAGTAGAAAGAGCAAGTGAAGAGTGAATGCATGGCTCTGAGGGATATTTGTGGGTTCTCTCCGTTTAGACAGCAATTTATACGTAAGGCATGTATGTCTTCCTGCAGTCTCCAGCTGGAGTATCTTAGCTTTAAATTGGCTTCTACCTTTTGCTCACCAACCTGGACATTTGTGCAAATTTACAATGCCTGTCTTTGCTGTCCCCCTCTTCGGTTTTGGGCATTGATGTTTCACAAATATCTCAACCACACGCCTCATTATAACACAGCAATCTCAGCATACTCTTACCTTCTTGTCCCACCTTCCAGAACTTTGCCCCAGGACTCAGTTCCAGGACTTCCTGGGCACCTGAAATGAGAGTTCAAGGACATTTTATCGTTAGAAAATTCATTGCCAAACATTTTTTTTAAAACTCATCAAACAGATATCCTCAATTCTTGATTCTGTCAGATACATACACTAACAGCCAGACAAATAAAGGAAAACAAAGTTAAAAAAAAAAAGAGGTAGTTATCAATGCATCAGAAGAGTGTGGAATAGCTTCTTTTTTTTCTAGGCTTATTATTCATTTTCACTTAAGTGTTACAGCTGTGAGTGAAGACTAGCCAGCCTTTTTTAATCAATCAAAAATCTTTTTTGGTTCACTGTGCAAAAAGAAAGAGAGTTGGCACAGCCATTTTATTTTGTTTTTCACTTGTCCATCAATTCTTTTCAGACTCCTCGGGGTAAGTAAAATACAGGTTTGTCAACCCTGTGGAGTATCCGATATGGGATTAAATTTACCTGCTGCTTTAAATTGCCTCAATCCAGGACATTTATGCAATCATTTCCCTTGATTATTGAATTATGTTCGCAATTTTCAGCACTTGAAAGACAATATCCAAGAAGAATTTTATATAAAAAGAGAAACACATTGGTTTGTAACAGAGGGAAATTTTACTAAGTTTTTCTGTACTTCTCCAATGTTTCATTTCCAAAGATTTAGTTAGAGTAGAGCACATAGTATATTGCTATCAAGAGTTAATAGACAATATTCAGCAAACAAGCACACTGCCTTTATAAACAAGTATTCCTCTGAAGGAGTGGTTTGAAATACAGAGTTTCAGCTCTCTGATGATAGAGAGAGTTGTGTTTTTGATACAAAAGCATTAACTCAATAATTCCAGCATTTGTAGTATGGACTACATTATAATCCAACCTGGTTCTCTGGGACTCATTATGAATTTTTTGGGCCCAGCATTTTTGTATTTGTGTGATCTTTCTTCCAATAAATAGATACACTTCTAAAGCTGAGTTGCATTATTGTTTTGGTATAAAGATGAATGGAATCCAGTCTAATTGTGTTTCTTTATTTTTCTGATATTATTATTATTATTATTATTTTTTTTTTTTTTTTCAGAGAGTGAGTCTCACCCTGTTGCCCAGGCTGGAGTGCAGTGGGGCAGTCATAGCTCACTGTAACCTCAAACTCCTGGCTCAAGTGATCCTCCCACATCAGCCTTCTGAGTAGCTAGGACTACAGGTGTATATCACCATACCTGGTTAATTTTTTAAAGATTTTTTAAAGTGGAGGAGTTTGCCATGTTGCTCAGGCTGGTGCTGAACTCCTGCCCTCAAGTGATCCTCCTGCCTTAGCTTTCTAAAGTATGACGATTACAAGGACCCCATAACTGGCGCTGGTTTTACAGTAAATAAGAGCATTTGTTTGCACCCTAATATAGCCACAGGCCCTAAAATGCTACAGCTGCAGGGCCTGAAATGTAAGTAAATTTTGTTGACCCTGCTAAAGTTCAAGGTGAGTGACTATACACATGGCATGATTTCAAGATCTGTTTCAGATTCAAATTTTCCAAAACCACATAACTTACTGCAGTTCTATGCTTCCTCGGTCATTGACCTAAGATGTTTACTTTTTGTATTGTTCATTTGGTAAAAGATCTGTGGTTGCTATGGACTTTATGAAGACATATTTTATCCTGAGGTGACAGAGGTTATCAAGATAAATTTGTTTTTATCTATGGAGTTCTCAAAAGTTAAAATTTCAGATTATCTAACTGGGATTGTGATAGGAATAGCATGTCTGACATCATAGGTTGGTATTAAAGGAGTTGTATAGAGGCTCTGAAAGACTGGAAATAGAGAGTTCTCCCATCTGGTTCCAAAACTTGCTCTTTCCACAGACTTTCTTTACTAAGTTAATGCCAGCAATTTCATTCTAGGTGCACAGGACAAAACCCTGAGACATCTTTGGTTCCCTATTTTTTCTCATGTCTTCTATTAAATCACATTGTCTCTACTCTCAATAAAAATTCACTTCTCTCCACATCCCATTGCTATTACTCTTGTCTAAACAATTATCACCTGTCTGAAATATTGCAATAACCACAGTTGGTCTCTGTGTTTGTATCCTTGCCACTCTTGTAATCCTTCTATATTAGTCCACTTTCATACTATATAAAGAAGTGCTTGAGACTGGGTAATTTATAAAGGAAAGTGGTTTAATTAACTCACAGTCCAGCATGGCTGGGGAGGATTCAGGAAACTTACAATCATGGCAGAAGGCAAAGGGGACACAAGGCAACTTCTTCCCAAGGTGGCAGGAAGGAGAAGTGCTGAGCAAAGTGAAAAGAGTCCCTTATAAAACCATCAGATCTCATGAGAACTCACTTATTATCGTGAGAGGAGAGAAACTGCCCCCATGATCCAATTACCTTCACCTGGTCTTTCCTTTGACACATGGGGATTATGGGATTATAATTCAAAATGAGATTTGGGTGGAGCCACAAAGTCTAACCATACCATTCCACCCCTGGCCCTTCCAAAATCTCATGTACCTTTCACATTTCAAAACCAAGCATACCTTCCCAACATTCTCCAAAGTCTTAACTCATTCCAGCATTAACCCAAAAGTCCAAGTTTAAAATCGCATCTTAGACAAGGCAAGTGCCTTCCACCTATGAGCCTGTAAAAGCAAAAACAAATGAGATACTTCCCAGATACAATAGTAGTACAGGATGAAATAAATGTTCCCATTTCAAAGGAGATAAATTGGCCAGAACAAAGGGGCTGTAGGCTCCATTTTTACCCAAAATCCAGTGGGACAAATCAAATCTTAAAGCTCCAAAATGATCTCCTTTGACTCCATGTCTCACATCCAGGTCATACTGATGTAAGAGGTGGGTTCCTGTGGTTTTGAGTAGCACTGCACTGTGGCTTTGCAGGGTAGAGCTCTATTCTCAGCTGCTTACATGGACTGCTATTGAGTGTCTGTAGCTTTTCCAGGGACACAGTGCAAACTTCAAAGGACCTACCATTCTGGGGTCTGGAAGACAGTGGCCATCTTCTCACAGCTTCACTAGGTAGTGCCCCAGTGGGGACTCCTTTTGGTGGCTCTGACCCCACACTTCTCTTTCACACTGACAGAACCCTAGTAGAGGTTCTCCATGAGGGCTCCACTCCTGCAGCAAACTTCTGCCTGAACATCCAGGCATTTCCACGCAACCTCCAAAATCTTAATGAAGGTTCCCAAACCTCAATTCTTGACTTCTGTGCACCCTTAGGCCCAATATCACATGTAAGCTGCCAAGGCTTAGGGCTTCATTCTCTGAAGCAATTGCCTGAGCTGTACATTGGCCCGTTTTAGCCAAGGCAGGGATGCAGGTTAGCAAGTCCTGAGTCTGCACAAAGCAGTAAGACCCTGGGCCAAGCCCAGAAAACCATTTTTCTCTCCTACACCTCAGGACCTGTGATGGGAAGGGCTGCTGTGAAGACCTCTGACATGCCCTGGAGACATTTTCTCCATTGTCTTGGCAATTAACATTTTGTTCTTGGTTACTTATGCAAAATTTTGACTTGAATTTCTCCTCAGAAAATGGGTTTTTCTTTTCTATTACATTGTCAGGCTACATATTTTTCAAACTTTTATGCTCTGCTTTTCCTTTTAAACATAAGTTCCAAGTCCAAATCATTTCTTTGTGAATGCATAAAACTGAATGATTTTAAGAGCACCCAAATGACATCTTGAAGGCTTTGCTGCTTAGAAATTTCTTTCACGAGATACCCTAAGTCATCTCTCTCAAGTGTAATGTCCCACAGATGTCTAGGGCAGTGGCAAAGTGCCACCAGTCTTTTTGTGAAAGCATAGCAAGAGTCACCTTTATTCCAGTTCCCAACAAGTTTCTCACTTCCATTCGAGACCAGCTTAGCTTGGACTTCATTGTCCTTATCACTATTGGCATTTTTGTCAAAGCCATTCAACAAGTCTCTAGGAAGTTCTAAACTTTATCACATGTTCCTGTGTCATTCTGAGCTCTCCAAACTGTTTCAATCTCTGCCTGTTACCCAGTTCCAAATTTGCTTCCTCACTTTCGAGTGTCTTTATAGCAGCACCCCACTCTCGGCAGTACTAATTTACTGTGTTGGTCTGATTTCATATAACTATAAGAAAGTGCCTGAGACTGGTAAGTTATAAAAGAAGGAGGTTTAATTGGCTCACAGTTCAGCATGGCTAGGGAGGCCTCAGGAAAATTACAATTGTGGCGGAAGGCAAAGGGGAAGCAAGACGCTTCCTTCACAAGGTGGAAGGAAGGAGAAGTACCGAGTGAAGGGGGAAGAACCCCTTGCAAAACCGTCAGATCTTGTGACAACTCACCCACTATCACAAGAACAACATGGGGAAAACCACCTCCATGATCCAATTACCTCCACCTGGTCTTTCCCTTGATATGTGAGCATTATGGGGATTATAATTCAAAATGAGATTTGGGGTGGTGGCACAAATCCTAACCAATCATCTTCCAAACACAAGGGCCAAAATGATGCTGTTAAACCTATTATTAGATGTCATCCACCTGCTTCACACCCTTTGCTGCTCACCTCTTTTCTCACAGAGTAAAAGCCAAAGTCTTTGCTGGATTTATGCAGCTCTATATAATCTGGCTCCTCATTTCCTTCTTATGTCATCTCCTATTTCTCTCCTACATAATGACTACATGGTAGACCTATAAAGCTCCTGGAATCTACTGGGCACTCACTGCCTCAGGAACTCTGCACTGATACTCTCTCATATTCCTTTTTTGGTTGGTCCTTTCTCTCCTTTAATCCATACCATATTTCTGTCATTTTCTCCATGAGACTAACAGTGTACACTGCTTCTAATCTCTACCATAGACTCTACTTTAACTCTCTTCCCAGATCTATTTTATCATATAATTTTAACCTTTCAACATAGCATTTTATTTTCTATCATTTATTGATTACTATCTGTCTTCCCAGAGACAAAGATTATTTATTGTCCGTTTTTATCTCTGATGTGCTTATAAACCCTTTGACAATTCTTGACAAATAATCATCACCTGGCGTCTCCAACATTTTGCATTGTTTTTTGGAAGACAAGGGAACTTTGCCAGTTTTAATATTTTACCTGAGACCAGTGCCAGAAACTAGAATTAAAAGAATAATATATCTCTTTTTTCTTTCTTTATCCAATTTTGCTCAGGCAGAACAAAAATAAAATTTTGATTAAGTCTAGTCTTTATTATTCTTCTAATGAGTACCTATGATAGTGATTTAGAAAACTCATTGAATGAAGTCCAAAGGCCCCTGTGAGTCCTTAAAGCATAAGGTTTTAATGACCAATATAATGACCAATAGATTTAATAATTAGTAATGTGAATATGGCTGCACTTAGCATTACTCAACCTAAAGAGAGACCACGACTAGAAGTCAAGATGAGGCTTCTGGCCAGAGGGTCATTGATACCAGAGGAAATGACTGTTTTGGTTAATCCTTCCCCTCTGCTATGGATATCCTGGAATATTATTACATCATTATCCTACCCCAGCCGAACCTAAAATTTATAGAAACATAATTTTGTCTTGAATATGAGTATTTAGGAATCTATAACTTCAAAATTTAGGAGACATTTAAAAAATGGTTTAAACATTTTAGTGGTTATTTTAATAGTAAAACCTTTTTGATTTTGGAGGTTTTCACAGAGAGACCTGAGACCACGTTCCAATGCACTCTACAAAAAGGACTTCTGGACTTTCATGAGGAAGTCAAAATTCTGGCAGGATAAATTGATAATAGTGCAAGGGTTATTCTAAAAAATCAAAGCCTGTAGCTACTTTAGAAAACCAACTTGCAAAGAAGCAATATGTTAAAGTAGAATAGATCAATTGGTCAGCACTGGTCTTCTCTCCTTTGTAAAGTGCTAGAGAGGAATGCTGCATATTGATTATGTGATTCTGTTCAGTAGAACCTCTCTCTCTCTCACACACACACACACGCACACATACACACACCCACACACACACATTCATTCTTGCTCTCTCTCTCTTTCTCTCTGGTTTGGAAACTCATAATGTTTTTTCACAAGTATTATTGTACAGGCCTTCAGCAGGCTCTTGACAAATCGGAGCACCCTTATTTTCTATAATTTGTATCTCAAATTAACAAATATTTTTTCGTAAACATAAAAAGAGTTTTCACATATACTTACACAGGAGGTGTTTTGGTCAACTATTGCTGTGTAACAACTTACAGCAATTACTGGCAGAAGACAATAAGAATGTACTGCTCTCATGTGTTTGCAGGTTGGCTGGGGCAGCTGTACTTCATGCTAAGTTAAGGTCAGCTAGTGAGGCTGGGCTCTGCACATCTCTTTCGACTCGTGGGCCTTATAGGGATGACTAAGGCTGTGTTTTTTGTTTGTTTGTTTGTTTGTTTTTCTTAGTGAAGATATAAGCACAAGAGCATTCGCTGAAATACACAAGATTGCTTAAGGACTCAACTAAGAGGTTATGCAAGGTCATTCTTGCCCAAATCGCATTAACAAATTCAAGTTCTATGGAAGAAGCCAAAGTAAACAGGAGTAGATTAGACTTCACCTTTCCTAGGAGTTACTTTAAAATCACGTGCTAAAGAACCTACATCCAAGAACAAGTTCAGAATTAGGCCCAATATTTTAAACTACTGCAGAAGATTTTGCAAAATAGCAACAGACAGTATACAGATTTTTTATATATTGAGTATTCTTATATATAAAAAAGCTCTACAGATATACTCAAATGGAAAAAAAAATCTGAATTCTTTCCCATTTTTATTAAAGCTGGTAACATTATAATACAATGCTCCTGAGTTTATTGTTTCAAATCACCAATTAATGTCTTTAGCCATTTAACATTCAGAGTAAAGGAGGGACTCTTTCTGTGTTTGTGGATTTGTTTGAGTGTTTATCTGTGGCTATGATTTTAAAATGACTATGACTACATAGATAAAGGGAAATGGAATTTCCCAAGATGAAAATGTTCATCTGGTAATTTTATGAATAAATGGAGCATCTAAGAATAGTCAAACTGCTAAATATCACCAAACAAATGTCTTGCTGGTTTTAACCCAACAAATCTATTGTGGAAAAAATATATGTAAACAAGCTACAGAGAACAGTTGCCTCTATTCCTGCTTCCCCTTTCTTGGTTTACTATCTACAAAGCCTTTTACTCATGCAGAATAATTTTGAAATCATCTTAATTCCTCTCCTTCTCTTGGTCTCCTCACCACCACACCAAAGCAATGCCTAGGTCCTAAGCATCCTACACTTCTACTTGCACATAATACTCATCATTTTATAATAATTATTATTTTTTGCTACAGTCATCTATTCTCCAGAGAGGCAGAGAAAGGGGCAGTGGTAAAATAAAAAACGTTGACTCAAAGAGTTAGAGTTTCTGACTGTAATAGTCAAGTCCACCACTTTCAGCCTGTTATTCAACCTTTGGCTCACTTAGAGAACCTCTATATGTCTATTCCTTCACCTTTAAAATAAAGGAGCTAGGCATGGTGGCACACTGTAGTCCCAGCTACTTGTGGGGAAGGGGGGAATTTGAGTTAGGAGGATCACTTGAGCCCAGGAGTTTGAGGCTGCAATGAGTTATGATCGAGCAGCTACACTCCAGCCTGGGCAACAGAGTGATACTCCATCTCTAAAAATGAGTAAATAAAAATAAAGATATAAAATAAGGGAAAACATTCTACCTAAAGATATGTCACCTCGAGCTCTAATCAGTCTTTCACACCATGGTTACTCTTAGATCATACTCCAACTTCTACAATAATACATCATTGCCTACACTATAAATTTTGAAATCTTCAACAAGACATTGCAAATCTCCTTTTGTTTGTGACCACAGTCCTTTTTTAATTCCACCCCCTCCTATGTTCTTATAAAGATCCTGCGACAATACCTTCATTATAGACACTGAGCAGTCCATGCCCAGAAGTTACTCTTACCCTAGATAGCCCTGCACCTCAATCTTTGCTTATCCTTTTCATCCTTTAAGGTTTACCTAAAACATCCCTTCCTTTGTAAATATTCCCGAATATCTGAGTGAGAATATGCAGATCATTTCTGGTGGCACATTTTCTTTTTATATTTTGATTAGCTACACACATCATTCATCCTAATATACAGTCAATATTGCACAGTTTTGTCTCGCCTGTTGATTGTACGTCCTTTGAAAGCAGGATTATAATAACCTTATCATAATTTTTAATTTTATTACCCAAGTGCATTCATATATCAAGCTTCCTTTTTATATTTGTTGATTTAAAATGAGCAGATTTACCAGGAGCCTGATGTCTATCTTTAGAAATTTAAATAAATGTTCTTTTTAAAAAATATATTTATTGGGCCGGACACAGTGGCTCATGCCTGTAATCCCAGTGCTTTGGGAGGCCGAGGTGGGAGGATCACCTGAGGTCAGGAGTTCAATACCAGCCTGGCCAACATGGTTAAACCCCGTCTCTACTGAAAATAAAAATTAAAAAAAAAAAAAAAATAGCCAGACTTTGTGGTGTGCACCTGTAGTCCCAGCTACTCAGGAGGCTGAGGCAGGAGAATCGCTTGAACCCAGGAGGCAGAAGCTGCAGTGAGTTAAGATCTTGCCACCACACTCCAGCCTGGGCAACAGAATAAGACTCCATATAAATATATATATATATATATATATATATATATATATGCACATATATATGCAAACACACACATATATATAGTTATTTATTTATTTAGTGGGGGATGTAGTTGCTCCCACACGTTAGTGCTATTTTTAAGTTTTTTTCAGCTTTATTAAGATACAATTGACAAATACAAATTATACATGTTTTTGACGTTATTGAATGTGGGGGTGTTTTCTTAATTTGATATATGACATACTGTGAAATGGCTACTTCAATCAAATTGATTCACAGATCCATTACCACACATAGCTGTCATTGTGTGTGTGTGTGTGGGTGTGAGAGAGAGAGAGAGAGACAAAGAGAGATGAGAACACTTAAGATCAAATCTCTTAGCATATTTTAAGTAAACAATGTAATATTGACTATAGTAATCATACTGTACATTAGATCCCAAAAATGTATTCAAATTATAACTGAAAGCTTGTACTTTAAGGACGATAACTTCCCATTTACCCCACTCCCCAGTCACTGGCAACCAGCTTTCTACTCTCTGCTTCTATTAGTTTGAATTTTTTGGATTCCATATATAAATAATATCACACAATATGTGTATTTCTGTACCTAGCTTAATTCATTTTGCATAATGTCCTCCAGATTCAGTCATGTTGTCAAAAATGGCAGGATTTCCTTTATTTTTAAGCGTGAATAGTATTCTATCACACACACATATATACATACCACAATATTTTATCCATTAATTGATAAACACAAATCGTTTAAATTGTTTTCATATCTTTACTATTGTGAATAATGTTGCAATAAACATGGGAATAAAAACACTAATTTGATTCCCTTTAAATATATACCCAGAAATGAGATTGTTGGATCATATATATGGTAGTTCTATATTTAAATTTTGAGGAACCTCAATACTGTTTTTCATAATGTCTGCACTAATTTGTGACCTCATTTACAGTGTGCAAGTATTCCCTTTTCTCCACATTCTTGTCAACACTTGTCTTGTGTTTCTTGTCTTTTTCATAATAGCCACCTTTATAGGTGTGAAGTGATAACCCATTGTGGTTTTGATTTGCATTTTCTTGATGAATAGTGATGTTGAACAGCTTTTTATATATCTGTTGGCCATTTATATGTCTTCTTTGGAAAATGTGCATTGAGGTCCTTTGTCCATATTTTAATGGGGTTATTTGTATTTTTGAATCAAATTATAGTATCTATTTATACATTTTTGATATTAACCCTTTATCAGATATTTGCTTTGGAAATAATTTCTCCCATTCTGTAGCTTGCTTTTTCATTGTGTTGACTGTTTTCTTTGCTGTGAAGGAGAAACTTACTAGCTTGATGTAGTTCCACTATATTTTTTCTTTTGTTATCCATACTTCTCATGTCATATTTTAAAAAATTATTGCAAAAACCACTGTCACAGAGTTTTTTTTTTTTTTTTTTTTTTTTTTTTTTTTTTTTTTTTTTTTTTAACCTGTGTTTTATTCTAGGAGTTTTAGGGCTTCGGGTCTTATATTACACTCTTTAATTCATTTCCAATTAAGTTTTATATATGGTGTAAGATAAAAGTCCAAATTCATTTTTGCATCTGAATATCTTTTCCCCAACATCATTTATGGAAGAGAATAACCCTTCCCTATTGTATATTCTTGGCACCCTTGTCAAAGATATGTTCACTGTGCATGTGTAGGTTTATTTCTGGGCTCTTTGTTGTGTTCCATTTGTCTATGTGTCTGTTTTTACTCCATTACCATACTTTTGATCACTGTATGTTTGAAATATTGTTTGAAATCAGGAAGTGTGACACCTCCAGCTTTTTCCCTCTTTCTCAGTACTGTTTTGGTTTTCTGGGGTCTTTTGTTGTTCCATAAAAAAGGTAGGATTTTTTTTTTTACTATTTCTGTGAGAAATGGAACAGAACGAATAGTAGAGAATGCATTAAATTGGTAGAACACTTTGAGTAGTATGGATATTTTAACTATTAATTCTTCCAATCTATGAACATGATATATGTTCATTGTGTTTCCTTCAATTTCTTTTATCAGTGTTTCACAGTTTTCTTGGAAATATTTTAGCTTTTTGGTTAAAATTATTTTTTAACCAAAAACAATTTTTATTGTTTTTGATACTATTGAATATAGGAATGTTTTCTTAATTTTTTTCAGATAGTTTGTGACTAGTGCATAGAAACACAGTGTTGTATGTTGATTTTGTATCCTGCAACTTTACTGAATTGATTTCTTAAAGCTACAATTATCCTGAACAGAACAGAAACTGTCATGATCCCCTCCATCTACTTCTTATATTATGTTCTTTGATTTTAAGGATGGGGAATTATCTATCCAATTGCCAGAAAATTTTGTTATAATTCTGACTTACTTCTCATCCTTTAATTCTTGTTAATTGAAGTTCCCAAGGAGACATCCAATAAACAAAACCATTTCTGCACATATATTCTAAGGAAATAGAAAGTTCAAGGAATTTTCAGATAATTGCCAAAATATTATTATTAATCATTGATCACTTAATATTTTAAATAATATTATTTGATGATAAATGTATTATTTATTAAATAATAATATTAAATGAAGCTAAATATCAAGTGATATCATCATTTAATAAAAAATAAAATTATCATTGAATAAATAACATTATTCATCATTTAATATTATTTGATTATAATCATTTATCATTTAATTTGCAGATGTGGTTTGGTGTGAACCCATAGGCGCCGGTTCTCTAACTTCCAGAATTAGGCAAACTTATCTACCCAGTTTCAGAAAGGATTAGACTGAGGTAGGTTCTTTCAGACTTAGAGGTTTGCTAGGGAAGAATTAGAGTTGCACTGTCTAACGAGGTAGCCACTCACTATGTGCAGTTAATGAACACTTGAAGTGTACCTAATCCAAATTTATACATGTAACATGTCTAAAATACACATCAAATTCCAAACACATAATAATAAAAATAATGTAAGCTATATCATTAGTATATTTATGTTTATTACATGTCGAGGTACTATTTTGAACATATGGTATCAAATTATATTATTCAGTTTGCTTGTTCATTGCTTATAAGCTTCCTTGCTTAATATTCTTCATTGTGGTTTCATATGCTGTTTATGATTAAGTATACATTTTACAGCAAAACATAAAAGAGTCTTCATGATATAATCATTCTTCTAGCTTTATCTCTATATTTTGTATTCTAGCACCGAGAAACTCCTTAAGATTAGAAGCCAGGCAAGTTTTCTCTTGAATCTAGGTCTTGGTGCATTTACTTATTTTGCCTTAAACAGCTTTAGCCGACTCTTAGGTCTGATGGTAACCTGTTGATCTTCAGTTTTTTAGTTCAAATATCATTTCATCTATAAAATCTTCTAGAATTTCAGGACTAGGTATGTCTCCTTCTAATGTTCTCTCGTGGTACCCTGTAAGTAGTATTATTATCCAACTTAATTACACAGTATTTAAATTGCCCCTTTACATGTGTGTCTTTTGTACTTCACTTCATGTTCTTGAAAGTCACCTTACGTGCCTTATTCATTTTGACCTCCAGTGCTTCCTATATTGCCTTTACAATAGTTATTTAAAATGTTTGTCAAATGCAGAAAATAATATATGAACCAATGAAATAATCTATTTAATTTAAGGTGAGGACAAAATTCCTTTATGTAGATGAAAACATATTTTGTAAACTCTAGATTGCAATTTTATTATTGTTGAAAATACTTGTCTTCATATTCTCTGCACCTAGCATTTCCTTCACAGGTAGTTTGTGTATAATAAAAATATTTGAACAAATAACTGAGTGACTAAATAATTCCATAGTTTAAAAAAGGTAACATAAAATTATCAGAGCATAAAATGAGTTATTGTGATATTGCTCTTTTGAGCCAAATAAGCCTGTTAAGTTGCTTTGTAACATGCATTTCTTTATTCAGCTGAAAACAGGCAGTCTGCAAGTTTTAAAATGGCTATTCCTTTCTATTTGTCTTTTGCTTCTCATAAATTAGGCCAGCACACATCATTTCTACACTACCCAAAGCCAAACTCTTAAGCCATTTCCATTATACATTCATTCCAATGGAAATAATGGCTTCCACTTACCACAGTGTCAGAGGCCAGCAAAGCCAAATCAGTTGCAGCTGCATTGTTTTATAACAGGAGATAATGTTATCCCCACTGTAGTTACAAATGTGATTTCCTCAGAGTTCAAATAATCTTGGAGCTAAACTGTGATTTGATGTCTAATGGTCAACTCATGTTCTGGGGATTAAGTTAATTAAAACAGTTGCCCTACTCTATTAAAGCTCCCTGTAGACTAATTATTAAAGTTCCAAGCACCATTACAAACCTACAGCAATTGAAAGTCACAAAGGGAGTTGCTTATATTATGGGAACTCCAGAACTCAGTAGATTATCGCCCGTAGTAAAAGAACATGCACACTGAGAAGTAGATTACCTTCTCCACAGCCACTGCGCTATTATAAAATTTACAAAGGAAAAGCCAAATGTACAAGCATTTGGATTCATAGCCCTTAGAATCTACTATTTCCAAAGTTAGTCGGATATCAGAAAAGCAGTTTGGTAAAGTGCAAATAACTCTGTTCAGGGAATTAGGAAGCACAGCTTAGAATCCCAGAGCTCCCTCTAACTGTCTGTAATGTAAACTCAGTAATTCCCTTCACTAGGTATCAAACGCCTCATTTATAAAATGAAGAGTATATATGTGACCAGTGATTCCACTTTGACGTATTTTGAGTTAACCAGAGATTTTTCTGCACAAAATCTCTGGATGAAAAGGTACTAATGGGTGGCAGAGAGTGGCAAACGTTCTATCTAAACTACTAGACCTCCTCCTCTTCAGAAACCTCTGACGAATTGTGCTACATAGAAAAAAATATAAAATATTTTGTATACTTTACTGGTGCAGAGAGTAGCTGCTTGATTTTTTTTTTTTTCTTGGTGAATCCCACAGAAGTCAAAAGCAAGCACATTATAAATGTTTCCCTCATATACTTTATCTTAACATATGCATTTTCTTACAATTGTATGTCAGTAATAGTCACTATACTAAATAGTGTTGTTATATGCATTAAAATAAAGCAAAGGACATTGGTCATAAAGTTAGACTGACCTAGATTTTAATTTCAATTTTAATAGCTCTGTGGATTTAAGACAAATTGTTTCTTTGGAATCTCACTATAGGTCTACAGAAAGAAAAAAATAAATTACCCCCACTTCCCAGCTCTATTGCTAGAATTAAGTAGGATACACCCACTCACTCACATCATGCAGTGAGCACTTAAACTTACTACATTTTACTTGCATCGTAAAGAGCAGAGAGAAAATATTCTTTTTTAGAGTATGCTTAATATGATAAGATTGAATTTATTTCCGTGGGCTGGGATGTGGTTCAAGACATTTAATAAACTGGTACATGGCATTTTATGTTGTATTCTGATAAAAATGTCATTATCAGAGGTATAGGAACACAACTTTTAGAGTCAGTTGGGATGAGGCGAATCAAGACAAGGAATTGGATAGGACTGAAGATAATTATTCTTTCAAGGTTATCCACGAGCTATCACAAACATCAGGTATTTGGCTACTTATATTACATGCAGTTGATTTTCAAGCCTGCAAACCATTAAGATAGGGCTAAGATCTTTTCATTTTAGATATGTCAGCACAGAAATATTTTTTAAAAATCAGCTTCTATATTAACTTTCCATTTATGTAAGTTTAATATCAACTGGTAATATTATTGTTACTTGCCAGCCAGCAAATCAGTTTGGGAATCATGTTGTGTAGTCAATAAATCATCTTGTAAAATCCCTTTTCTCACTAGAGTTAACAGCAATACCTATTAGGAAGCAGCAGTTCTCATTATTACTCCAAGAAGCACTAGGGCATCAGAGTATATAAGCTCTGGCAGAGCTCATTCATCAAGGTAGGAAATCTTTTTCCAGCATTAAAACAGAGGCCGAGAAGCAATGGAAACCAATATTTGGGTGAAATAAGGAGGAATTTTAAAAAAGAAAAACAAGAAAGGGAGGGATAGAGAGAGAAAATTACAGTGTATCTAGAGTTATATGTATGAACTGAAGCATGTACTATTATTGAGATAACCTCACTCTTCACAAGTACACAAAAGTGAATGAATTAATTTAGAGTTTTTATCTAGAAAAGGAAAAAGAAGTATATATTTTCTGTAAAAGCTAATTTTAAGTAGACGTTTCATTTACCCTGATGACAAATCTACATATTCATAAATTATGTCAATAATATTATTATTTTTGATGATATATGGGCTATAAAATTCAATAATGAGACCAGCTAACCTGTATCTGAAAACATACAGCTAGAATAAATTCAAGATTCATTATGCCTAGGTCTTTCAATCAAGTGAAGCTTAAGTATACAATATGTAAAATTTATTTTTTTAAGTTTTTAATTGTTACAGGTACATAGTATGTGTATACATCTAATTTACAAGAATCCTGGATATCAGAACCACAAAAGATCACTCCTTATAGCTTCTATTTGAAAATGGTATATTTAGATATATCTATTTAGATATATTTAGATATATTTCAATGAAAGCAATGACAAAAACCGCAATTACTCTTGCACCAACCTAAAATATAGAAAAAGATTGATTATGAGGGGTTGGTTTACTTGCTTGTGGAGGCTGAGAAGTCCCTTGATCTACTCTCTGTAAGCTAGAACCCAGAAGAGCTGGGAATGTAGTTCCAGTCCACACAGGAAGGCATAAGACACAGGAAGGCCAATGGACAAGGGCAAAGAAAAATAAATGGCCCAGCTCAAGCAAAGAGCAAATTCACCCTTTCTTCACCTTTTTGTTGTATTTGGGCCCTTAATGAATTGGATAATGCCCACCTACATTGGTGAGGGCAATCCTCTTTATTCAGTCTACCCATTCAAATGTTAATCCCTTTTAGAAACATCATCACAGACACACCTAGAAATAATGTTTTACTAGCTACCTTGGTTTCACTTAACCCAGCCATATTGACACATAAAATCAGTGATCACATACACTAAGTAACATTGTTCCTTGAAACCTAGGAAATTATACTTGTCATTGGATGAAAAGAATGCAACAGAAAAACACCAGCTTGACTTGTTGTCTATGATAGACTCATTTCTTTCTTTCAAATTTGACTGGTGCTCTTCTCAACATGAATGGAAATTAAGCGAGCTTCAAAGGTGGTCTTGGCTGTGGGATATTGAATGGGATTTTGAGAACTGTGGAAACCAGTAATTCTACATTTAGTCTCTGACAATGCCTTTGGTATTTTAGCTCCTCAATGAGAACTGTTCAATGGCTAACATTGCTGCTGTTGGAAGATATCTACACATAAAATAGTTGCTTTTTTATATGAAAGTCTCTCATCTTCAGACTGACATCCTAAATCAAAGTCAGCATCAGGAGCCGCAGAGAAGAGAAGAGTTATTCAGAGAGCTCTGTTAAATCACCATTCAGAATTTTACATAAAGCACTTGGTAAGCCACAAAAAATACAGCAGATTTGTTTTATAATAACACAGTAAATAACCAACAGCACCACTATAAATCAGCTTGTAGTATAACAATAGTTTTAGGCACAGCATTCCCAACATTAAAGACTCTCAATTTACCAAAAATGGTTTTCTGTTGTTTCCTGGTGGTTTCCTGGCTAGTGACACTATCACAAATTGTAGAAAAAATAAATTTAGAAAGAATATATGTGTAAGGACCATTTAAAAGTCTGACAGCAGTTACAACCAAATTGTACTATATTTTCACATTGTCAAATGAATATGAGCTGGAACATCTTCAATACTGCTGTTTTATTATCATTTAACTACGTTTCCAGCACACAAGACATTGGCAGTATCAGGCAACTGGGTTTTGATAACAAAAGCAAAAATCTAGTTCCCAGCTCTAGGCCATTGCTTTTTGGAAAAAAAAAAAAAAAAAAAAAAAAAAAAAAAAAAAAAAAACTGGCTGAAGAATGTAATAATAGGGCAGCAAAGAATACTTAGTGAAATTTATCTCCATAGCTTCATTCCCTCTCTCCTTCTCTCTTTGCTTATCTTTTCATTTCCCCCTCTTTTTCTCTCTATATTTCATTTTGCCAGATTGCTGCGATTTTATTACTCATTCACTTTTACATCACTTAAAATATATTTATTCTATTTGTTCAAGTAATTTGCTGTTTAGATTTTAGGAAAACAATGCATTTTCTTTGCTGAAACTGTATTTGGTCAAGTTAGCCAGATAATCAGTCACCAAGTTGGTGACCAAAATAGTTAACTATGAAAAATAAGAGACTCTTCAGAGCTATGGCTGTATTACACATTTCAACTTTTCATGTGTTGCTCAATACGCATAGCATGGCTGATTGTACGGTAGTCAGTGTTAAGAACAATAAAAGTGTTTAGTCCATTTGATACAAATGTGTAATGTTTAAAAGTACATGAAAAGATAGATAAAATATGACCATGACAGCTATATTTTAAAATATTTAATAATATTGTTTTCTGTTCACAAAAATTGAGTTTCCTAATTAAACATATTCTAAAAATTATTATAAATCAATAACTTGAATATAGCAAATGATATGTTCTTTTTGAGTTCATGTCTGTGGTGTGCTGAATGGCAGAGAAGTCACTTAGGTGCTCTGATGGTGGGCCAGGCTGGAATCCACCCTTTAGGATGTTGGAGAAACATATGCACAAATAGAATTCCCTAAGAGTGATGTCAGAGGAAGCTTTTTTCTGCTACTGAAATAACCATAATGCTCTACAGGATCCCAGTGCTGGAGAAAATTATTATACTATAGGCACCTGGCACTGAATAAACCATTTATGCTCCAGTAGCCAGGCACTAGAAAAAATCCCTTGCTTTGCAGAATCTTGCCGAGATAGTATTCAGGAAGATGAAAGAAAACTCCTTTCTCTAGCAATGTCTGTCTAGTGTCCTCTCCTGACAAGGGTTAATATGCCACCCAGCAAAGGGAAAATATTCAAAGAGCTCACATCTCTATTCTTACACCTGGCAATGAAGGATGAATTGGAAACTACAAGAATGTAAATGTAAGAATGTCTACAATATCATGAAAATTAATAATCCTGAAAATACATGATATGAGTAAAAATGTGGAGAGATTGAAGGAATTAGCCAGGGAAAGATACTTCCAAGCAGAAGGAAGTATGTTGAAATATGCCTGGTGTTACTTGACAGTAAAGGAATCAGTATGGCTGGAATAGAGTGAGTGAAAGTGAAAATGGTAAGAGACAGGAACAGAAAGGAAAAAGAGCAACCGTATTATGTAGGGTGTTTTAGGTCTTTGTAGGATGTTGACTCCGAGTAAAGTAGAAAAGTAATACAGAATTTTGAACAAAAGAGATTTATGATTAAACTTCCATTTATGAAAATTCTTGCTGATGCTTTGAGAACAAACTATAGAGTTGGGTTAGATGTGGTAAAAGGAAGAATTATTAGAAAATGATTACACTAATCCAAATAAATGATGGTTTATTTGGTGGCTCAGATGGAAGTATTAGTAATGGAGAATATAAGCAACAGCCTGTTCTGGATATACTGAAGTTTTGAAAGAATTGATTTTTTAAATGAATTGAATGTAGAACCAAGAATGACTTCAAAGTGTTTGATGTGTGCAACTAGAATTATTAAGTTACTATCAACTTAGATGGGAAGATTACCTTTGAGTAAACTGGGGAAAAATTCAGATTATGATTTTGGATATATAAATTTTTATTGTTACTATTGACATTTACGTCTTGTTTGTTTGTGGTTAGCTTGCCTTAAAAAAAGAAACAAAAGTTTATATATCTACTAAACATTCATTGGGAGATGACAAGCAAATATCAATTTAGTAGTTAGATATAAGCATCTGAAGATCAAAAAAATCTAATCTGGAGATACAAATTTTGGATTTGTGGGCATATAGGTTTCTTTAACTGGCATGAAACTAGATAATTTCATTAAGGGAGTGATAACAGGCAAAAAAAGAGCTGAGCTCCAAGAACTGAGCCCAAAATACTCTAATGTTAAGATATTTGGAAAAGGTGAGATGACAGCTAACAAAACTGAGCAAGAACAGCCAGTGATATAAGACAAAATGTGTATGCCCCCAAGCCAAGCCAAGTGATATGGTAAGTCAAAGAAAGAATATCACTAGCTCATATCTAAGTAAGAATTTATGACTAAGCATTTTGTTTAGAAACTGCAAGGTCATGTTAGAGCTGAAATATACACTACAAGAACTTCAAATGCAATCGCTAGCATTAATAGCAGAATAGATCAAGCAGAAAAAAGAATCTCAGAGCTGCAAGACTGTTTTTCTGAATTAAGACAGGTAGAAAAGAATAGAGAAAATAAGAATGAAAAGCAATGAAAAAATATCTGAGAAATATGGGATTATGTGAAGAGACTGAATTCACAACTGATTGGGGTACCTGAAAATGATGGGGATAATGGAAACAGGTTGGAAAACATACTTCAGGAATTCATTCAGGAGAACTTCCTCAACATAGTAAAATAGGACAACATTCAAATTTAGGAAATGTAGAGAACCCCAGTGGGATACTCCATGAGAAGATAATCCCAAAGACACAAAATCATCACATTCCCCAAGGTCAAAATGAAAGAAAAAATGTGAAGGGCAGGTAGAGAGAAAGGTCAGGTCACCTACAAAGGGAAGCCCATCAGACTAATAGCAGACCTCTCAGTGGATTCTCTATAAGCCAGAAGAAACTGGGGACCAATATTCAACATTTTTTTTTTTTTTTTTTGAGATACAGTCTCACTGTGTCACCCAGGTTAGAGCGCAATGGTATGATCTTGGATCACTCGCCCTCCACCTCCCAGGTTTAAATGATTCTCCTGCCTCAACCTCCCAAGTAGCTGAGATTACAATTGTACACCACCATCCCCACTATTTTTTGTGTTTTCAGTAGAGACGGGGTCTCATAATGTTGGCCAGGCTGGTCTTGAACTCCCGACCTCAGTGATCCACCCACCTCAGCCTCTCAAAGTGCTTGGATTACAGGCATGAGCCACTGTGCCCGGCCTCAACAAACTTAAAGAAAATAATTTCCAATCCCAAATTTCATATCTGGCCAAACTAGGCTTCATAAGTGAAGGAGAAATAAAATTATTTTCAGACAAACAAATACTGAGGGAATGCATCACCATTAGGCCTACCTAGCAAGTGCCTCTGAAA
Source organism: Rhinopithecus roxellana (assembly GCF_007565055.1). Taxonomy (NCBI): domain Eukaryota; kingdom Metazoa; phylum Chordata; class Mammalia; order Primates; family Cercopithecidae; genus Rhinopithecus; species Rhinopithecus roxellana. Next base: position 175,656,634 of record NC_044550.1, on the reverse strand, counting down.
GAAGCACTAAGTATGGAAATGGGAAACCATTACCAGCCACTAAAGAACACACTGAGGTACCAAGACCAGTAATGACACCACATAAACAAGTCTACAAAATAACCATCCAGCATGATGATGACAGGATCAAATCCACATGTAACAATACTAACCTTAAATGTAAATGGGTGAAATGCCCCAATTAAAAGACACAGAATGCAAGTTGGGTGAAGAGTCAAGCCCCATCGGTATGCTGTCATCAAGAGACCCCTCTGATGTGCAAAGATACACATAGGGTCAAAATAAAGGGATGGAAGAAAAACTCCAAGCAAATGAAAAACTGGAAAAAAGCAGGGAGTGCCATTCTAGTTTCTGACAAAACAGATGTTAAACCAACAAAGATCAAAAAACACAAAGAAGGGCATTACATAATGGTAAAGGGTCTTGTCAAAAGGGTTCAATTTGACAAGAAGTGCTAACTATCCTAAATATATATGTGCCCAATACAGGAGTACACAGATTCATAAAGCAAATTCTTAGAGACTTTCAAAGAGACATAGACAACCACACAATAAGAGTGGGAGGCTTTAACACCCCACTGATAATATTAGACAGTTCATCAAGAGAGAAAATTAACTGGATCAAGTGGACCTGACATACCTACAGAATTCTCCACTCCAAACAATAGAATATACATTCTTCCTATTGCCACACACAACTTATTCTAAAATTGATCATGTAATAGAAGTAAAACATTTTTCAGCAAATGCAAAAGACCTGAAATCATATCCATCTCTCAGATGACAGCATAATCAAATTAGAACTCAAGATTAAGAAATTCACTCAAAAACACATAACTACATGGAAATTGAACAGTCTGCTTCTGAATAACTCTTGGGAAAATAATGAAATTAAAGCAGAAATCAAGAAGTTTTATGCAACTAATGAGAACAAAGATACAATGTACTAGAACCACTGGGACAAAGATAAAGCAGTATTAAGAGAGAAATTAATGACACTGAAGTGCCTGCGTCAAAAAACTAGAAAGATCTTAAGTTAACAACCTAACATCACAACTAAAAGAACCAGAGAACCAAGAGCAAACAAACCCCAAATCTAGAGAAAATAAGAAATAATGAAGATCAGAGCTGAACTGAAGGAGATAGATACATTAAAAAAACAAAACAAAACAAAACAAAACCCTGAAACAAACTACAATGAACTCAAACAAACCAGTAAGAAAAAATAAAGTCATCAAAAAGTGGGCAAAAACATGAATAGACAATTCTCAAATTAGGATACAAATGGCCACCGAACATATGAAAAAATGCTCAACATCAGTAACAATCAGGGAAATGCAAATCAAAACCACAATGCGATAGCTAGTACCTTACTCCTGCAAGAATGGCCATAATAAAAAACATACAAAATTAGTAGGTGTTGTCACGGATGTGGTAATCAGGGAACACTTCTACACCACTAGTGGGAATGTAAACCAGTACAGCCACTATATGGAAAATAGTGTGGAGATTCCTTAAAGAACTAAAAGTAGAACTACTATTTGATCCAGCAATCCCACTACTGGGTATCTACCCAGAGGAAAAGAAGTCATTGTTTGAAAAAGATACTCACACATGCATGTTTATGGTGCCACAATTCACAATTGCAAAATTGTGGAACCAACCCAAATGCTCATAAATCAATGAGTGGATAAAGAAACTCTGAGAGATGTATACGAAAGAATACTGCTTAGTCATAAAAATGAATGAACAGCATTTACAGTGACCTGGATGAGATTGGAGATTATTATTCTAAGTGACGTAACTCAGGAATGGATAACCAAGCATTGTATGTTCTCACTGTATATGAGAACTAAGCTATGAGAACACAAAGGCATAAGAATGATACAACAAACTTAAGGGACTTGGGAGGAAGAGTGGAAGGGGGATGAGGGATATAAGAATACAAATATAGTGCAGTGTATATTACTTGGGTGATGGGTGCACCAAAATCTCACAAATCACCACTAACGAACTTACTGATGTAACCAAATACCACCTGTACCTCAATAACATGTAGAAAAATAAAATAAAGTAATTAAAATAAAAAAAATCTATGAATTCAGGAACTGATGTCTTGAAAAAGTTAATAAAATGGATGAATTGCTAGTCCATCAATGATAGACTGAATAAAGAAAATGTGGTACATATATACCATTTAATACTATACAGCCATTAAAAATGATATTATGTCCTTTGCAGGGACATGGATGGAGTGTGAAGCCATTATCCTCAGCAAACTAGTACAGGAACAGAAAACTAAGCACTACATGTTCTCACTTATAAGTGGGAGCTTAATGATGAAACCACATGGACACATGGCAGGGGAACAACACACACTGGGTGGGACCTGTGGAGGGAGAGTTTCAGAAAGAATTAGCTAATGAATGCTGGGCTTAAGACCTAGGTGATGAGATGATCTTTCCAGCTAATCACCATGGCATATATTTAACTATGTAACAAACTGCACATCCTGCACATGTGTATTAGTTTGTTGTCACACTGCTAATAAAGCCATACTGAAGACTAGGAAATTTACAAAAGAAAAAGTTTTATGAGACTCACAGTTCCACATGGCTGGGGAGACCTCACAATCATGGCGGAAGGTAAAAGTCACATCTCAAAAAGTGACAGAAAAAAGAAGAGAGCTTGTGTAGGGAAACTCCCATTTTTAAAACCATCAGATATCATGAGACTCATTCACTGCACTGTGAGGACAGTGCAGAAGAGACTTGCCCCTATAATTCAATCACCTCCCACTGGGTTCCTCCCACAACACATTGGAATGGTGGGAGTTACAATTCAAAATGAGATTAGGGTGGAAACATAGCCAAACTATGTCATTCTACCCCTGGCCCCTCCCAAATCTCATGTCCTCACATTTGAAAATCAACCTTACCTTACCAACAGTTCCACAAAGTCTTAACTAATTTCACCAGTAACTCAGAAGTCCACAGTTTAAAGTCTCTTTCCAGACAAGACAAGTCCCTTCTGCCTATTAGGCTGTAAAATCAAAAGCAAGTTAGTTACTTTCTAGACACAGTGAGGGTACAGGCCTTAGGTAAACATAGCTGTTCCAAATGAGAGAAATTGGCCAAAACAAAGGGGCTACAGGCCCCATACAAGTCTGAAATCCAATGGACCAGTCAAATCTTAAAGCTCCAAAATTATTTCCTTTGACTCCATATCTCATATCCAGGTAACAGTAATGCAAGAGGTGGGTGTCCATGGTCTTGGGCAGCTCTGCCACTGTGGCTTTGCAGGGTATAGCCCCCCTCCTGGCTGCTTCCATGGGCTGACGTTGTGTCTGTGGCTCTTCCAGGCCCACAGTGCAAGCTGTTGGTTGATCTACCATTCTGGCATCTGGAAGAAGGTAGCCTTCTCACAGCTCCACTAGGAGGTGCCCCAGTAGGAACTCTGTGTAGGGGCTCTGAACCCACATTTTCCTTCTGCACTGCCCTATCAGAGGTTCTTCATGAACCTCATGCCCCTGCAGCACACTTCTGCCTGGGCATCCAGGCATTCCCATACATCTTCTGAAATTTGGGCATAGGTCCCCAAACCTCAATTTTTGACTTCTGTGTACCCACAGATTCAATACTATATGGAAGCTGCCAAGGCTCTGGACTTCTATCCCCTGAAGCAACAGCCTGAGCTATACCTTGGCCCATTTTGGTCATGGCTGGAGCAGCTGGGATGCATAGTACCAAATGTCTAGACTAAACATAGCACAGGGACCCTGGACCTGGCCCATGAAACCATTTTTTCCTCATAAACCTCTGGCACTGTAATAGGAGGGACTGCCACAAAGTCCTATGACATGCCCTGGAGACATTTTCCCTATTGTCTTGGTGATTAACATGCAGCTCATCATTACTTATGCAAATTTCTGTAACCTGCTTAAATTTCTTCTCTGAAAATGTGACTTTCTTTTCTATGTGTTCTTTTCTTTTCTTTTCTTTTCTTTTCTTTTCTTTTCTTTTCTTTTCTTTTCTTTTCTGTGATTTTTCATTGTCAGGCTGCAAATTTTCTGAACTTTTCTGCTCTGCTTCCCTTATAAACTGAATGCCTTCAACAGCAGCCATGTCACCTCTTGAATCCTTTGCTGCTTAGAAATTTCTTCCACCAGATACCCTAAATCATCTCTCTCAAGTTCAAAGTTTCACAAATTTCTAGGGCAGGGGCAAAATGTCACCAGTCCCTTTGCTAAAACACAACAAAAGTGACCTTTCCTCCAGTTCCCAGCAAATTCTTCATCTCCATTTGATACCACTTCAGCCTGGATTTCATTTTCCATATAATTATCAGCATTCTGGTCAAACCCGTTTAACAAGTCTTTAGGGAGTTCCAAACTTTCCCAAATTCTGTCTTCTTCTGAGTCCTCCAAAGTATTTCCACCACTGCTTGTTACTCAGTTCCAAAGACATTTCAACATTTTTGGGTATGTTTTCAGCAGCACCCCACTCCTAGTTTCAATTTAGTGTATTAGTCCATTTTAACACTGCTGATAAAGACATACCTGAGACTGGGCAATTTACATAAGAAAGAGGTTTATAGGACTCACAGTTCCACGTGGCTGGGGGTGCCTCACAAACATGTTGGAAGGTGAGAGGCATGTCTCATATGGCAGCAGACAAGAGAAGAAAGCTTGTGTAAGGAAACTTCCATTTTTAAAACTATCAGCTCTTGTGAGAATCACTCACTATCACAAGAACAGCATAAGAAAGACTTGCCCCCATAATTCAATCACCTCCCACTGGGTTCCTCCCAAGACACATGGGAATTGTGGAAGTTACAATTCAAGATGAGATTTGAGTGGGGACACAGCCAAACCATATCAACATGTACCCCTGAACTTAAAATAAAAGTTGACAAAAAAAAAAAAGAAACTGTAAGGTCATTGGAGACCTTGAAGAAAGTAATTTATTTGTGATAATTCAAGCAATATCCTAAACAAAATGGAAATAAAGAAGCTTTGGAGGATCTCACATCAAATGTAGATAACTATTTTGAAGACCTTTCCTGGAAAGGTGAGCAACAAAAACATAGTAAGTGATATAAAGTGGAAACTTCAGCTTTGTTTTCTCCAACTTCTTAATATCCAATTTTATTTTTAACTGAATAGTAAATTCAAAACCACTATACATTTTAGTACAAATATTAGGTATAATTTTTATTGCTATTGATGATAATTTTTGTATATTTTGTATGAAATGTTTCTAGTGAGCTTGCTTTAAATAAAAACAAAAGCTTAATTTACCAAGTTATTTTTTATATATTGTTGGATCCTTTTTCTCCCTGAATTATAACTATACTGAAACATATTATTCATCATATGAACTTCCTTGAATGACTCCAGTTTATTAATGTATTATTATTTTATGCATTATTTTAATCACTCTATTTTCTAAAATATAATTTTTGATTTCCATCACATTTTAGAAGCAAAATATGATGATATTACTTGGTGGTGGTGGTTGTCCTTCTGCTAATTCTTAATACTGGTGTTATGAAAGCATAAAATGCTGGACATTTTTCCTCATTGTGTTTTGCTATATAAAATTAAATTATTAAGATAATTATATGTTGAAAGTTAAGAGATTTCATACAATGATTAGTAATGCACTGCATAATTTTGACAAATATGCCAAGTTTGGAAATTTTGAAACAAATGTTACCTTTGAAATCATATATATTTGTCTTTGGTTGTATACCCAGAAATAGCTCATATGATCATTGCAGCACTACACAATAGCAAAGATGTTGAACTAATTCAGGTGTCCATCAACAGTAGATAAGAAAATGTGGTACATATTCATTATAGAATACTGTGCAGCCATTAAAAATGAAATAATGGCCTTTGCAGCAACACAGATGCACCTGGATGTTCTTATCCTAAGCAAACTAACACAGAAATAGAAAACCAAATACAACATGTTCTAATTTATAAGTGGAAGCTAAATATTGGGGACATATGGTCATAAAGATGGAAACAATATGGACATCGATGAATATTGAGTGCTAATTGAAAGTTACAAAGCTTGATTTTGAGATTTGCTGTAAATTTTAACTTTATAAATATTTATACACATATAAATACATACATCAGTGTATATTCACATATATTTGCAAATACAAATATACATATATTTAAATGCATACATTTAAGAACCACCAGTAAAAAACAGCATCTATTTATTTCTAATTTTGTTAAGTTGTATTAAACTCCCTCTATCCCTCATCCACACATGGTATTTATAATGTTCCAAGATGTTTTTTCCCCAATCTACTATTATCAAATTATTTTTAAAAATTTGGACTGTGTATCTTTTCTTTTTGGTATTATATATTCATATTCTTTTTATCTATAATCCCATAATATTAAGAATACAAACACATGCGCACACACGTGAGTGGACTTCAGTAAGTTCATGAAAAAATAGTATTAAAAAATAAAATTATAAAATATAAACTTTGTTTCTCAACAGAAGCTTCATCAAGGTCAAGATACTGTTGTGAGTAGTGATTCCAGCTGTTTAGCCCTAAAGATCTTAGGGTTCTGAGAATTTAGACACATCAATTCAGTGTTTTTTTTCCATTATTAACTGAGAAAACATGTTTTATTTAAGTTTAAACATGTTTTCAGATTAGAAACAAAAAGAAGCCAGAAGTAGCCAAATCAAGACTGAGGTGAATATCTAATGATTTATCATCAAAATTCTCACAAATGACCCCTGTTTGATGAGAGAAATGAACAGAGGCATTGTTGTAGTGGAGAAAGACTCCTGATACAGTTTGGGTCTGTATCCCTGCTAAAATCTCAGGTTGAATTGTAATCCTCAATGTTGGAGATGGAGCCTAGGTGGGAGGTGATTAGATCATGGGGATGGATTTCCCCCTGGGTGCTCCTCTCATGATAGTCAGTGAGTACTCCAGAAATCGAGTGTTTAAAACTTTATAGCAACTTCCCTCTCTCCCTCTTCCTCTTGCTCCAGCCTTGTAAGGTGTGTCTGGCTCCTCCTTCGTCTTTCACTATGATTCTAAGCTTTCTGAGGCCTCTGCAGCCATGATTCCTGTACAGACTGCAGAAGCATGGGCCAATTTACTTCTTTTCTTTATAAATTACCCAGACTCGGGTAGTTATTTTTAGCAATGTGAGAATAGGCTAATACAAGTCTATAGTGAAGATTTCCTGGCATTTTTCCTGCTAAAGCTTTGGCTAACTTTCTCAAAACACTCCCATAACTAGCAAATGCTATCATTCTTTTGCTGTCCAGCAAGTCAACCAAAATGCCTTGAACATCAGAAAAAACTGTTGCCATGACCTTTTCTCTTCATAGGTCTGTTTTCGTTACAGGTAGACAACCTCTTGGCAGCTTTTGCTTTGATTGTCCTTTGTCTTCATAATTGTATGAGTAAAATCATGTTTCATCTCCTCTTACAAATCTTCAAGGAAATGCTTTATAATCTTGATTGCACTTATTTACAATATGCATAGAAAGCTCTGCTATTTTCTGCAACTGATCTGGGTGCAATGGTTTTAGCCCACATTCCGTGGAAAGTGTGCTCAACTTAAATTTTTTCCATTGGAATTGTGTAAGGTGGACCAATTGAGATGTTTAGGGTGTTGCCTGCATTTTCTCCTGTTAAATATCAGTCATTTTCAATTAGGTCATGAATAAGATTAACTTTTTCCTTGTGAATTGATGCGGATGACAACACGTCTGCAGTTGCGAGATTCATTTTTAACATTGTCTCTTCCTTTTTTAAAATGGGTTATCCATTGGTTAAGAAACTAGTGATTTCCTTGGAACATATCCCCATAAAGTTTTCATAGATAATCAGTGATTTCATCATTCCTGCACTCAAACTTCACCATAAATGTGATGTTTGTGCTTTCTTTCATTGTAACAGAATTCGTGTTGTTCCTGGAGAAGCCTGTTTCAAACAAATGTCTTCCTCTTCTTAGTGCTCAAACTAGATCTTGTTCAGACATGATATAACAAGTTAATAAAAATTTGTTTTGGTGCAAAATGTTTTTGAAACCCATGCATAGTTTTCTCATAATGCACATTTTTCATGAAATTTTGGAAACCCCTTCATATATATGTTTAGTGTTTGTATCTTTGATATAAGGATTCCTTGCACACAGTAATTTGTATAAGAAATTTCTACTTTTTTGTGTGTGACATATGTGCCAATGAACATTTTCTGTGGAGTTTTCTAATCCTCCTGAAAAGGTAGAATTCCTCTAATATTACCAGTGTCCAACATGTTCTGCCCAATGATAGTAACAATTACATGTGGACATATGGAAGAAATGTTCCTTTTTTTTTTTTTTAATTTTATTTATTTATTTATTTTTGAGATGGAGTCTCGCTCTGTTGCTCAGGTTGGAGTGTAATGGCATGATCTCGGCTCACTGCAACCTCCACCTCCCAGGTTCAAGTGATTCTCCTGCCTCAGCCTCCCGAGTAGCTGGGACTACAGGTGCCCACCACCACACCCAGCTAATTATTTGTATTTTTAATAGAGACAGGGTTTCACCATGTTAGCCAGGATAGTCTCGATCTCCTGACCTCATGATCCGCACACCTCAGCCTCCCAAAGTGCTAGGATTACAGGCATGAGCCACCGCGCCTGGCCCATATTTTTTACCTACATTATTATATGGATATTTTGATAACCCTATGAGTTCTGTGTTTTCCCAATTTTGCATATTGGCAAACAGAACCACACAAAGTTGGATAGCTTGCACCCAACATACCCCCATTAAGTGCCTCCTAAGCCAAACATTTTTAACCTCCAAGATATTCTTCTCTCTGACAACTTTCTTGAAGATCTAATTTTCATACAAGATATAACTATGTTTATATTTTCTCATGACTGTGTACTTGAACCCCCAAAATTGTACCTTCTGTTTTATCATGTGTGTGTTGTGTGGTGTATGCGTGTGTTGGGGGGGGATGCCTTTTTTAATTCCCCTGAATTCTGGAACAGAGCTCTTTCACACTTTTACTATGCTGCTAGATATTCTTCAGGCTGAGAAAACCTGTATGAATGGATGTTCAGTGTTTTCATTAGTCTAGGGAGTGCTGCTGAAAGGAAAGAGATTAAGAAAAGAACTTTGGTGTTGTGACTTATAACCTGTTAACCCCCATGCTAAAGGGTTTGGAAAACAATCTACAAATTTCACTTGTAAACATTATCTCAAATTGCAATTTTGAAATGTTTATTTGGTTTGTTTTTAAATTCTACATTATTCCTGGGGAAAATGATACCTTTCTCCACGAAAAAAATCAAATTTTAATCAATGAAGGTGAAATATGCTTATTTGCATATTATCTTCCTAGAATAATGTGCAATCAAGAGTTTATTTTACCTTCATATCACAGAATCACACACATGACAGTTTTGACATTAGAACTGGACTTCATTTTTGTAAGGATTTGCATTATTGCAATTAGAGAACATGAAGGCATATGGATGAAGTATGTTTTATATATATTTAAATATGTACATAATATATATATAATAAAAATCATCTCACTAACATATAGAAGGTAGAAAAGTAGGAGGAGGTGGATAATAGACAAATCGTGAGTAAAGGAGAATATAAAGATCATAAAAATAGCTTTTTAGTTTGGATTGAAACATGAAATTAATTTTTTTCTTCAGTGCAAACTGTTTTTTATAAAAAAGAATGAGAATGACTTGCTCACATTTTTCAAAATATGTTCAGTAGATGCAATCTTAGAGATGATGTATGTGGTATGACTGATTCATTTCACCTAACACCAGAGGCAAAATTAAAGCCCATAATTTTTATAGTAATAATAAACTAAAATTTTTATTTAGTAGTTCCAAAAACACATGTCTCCTAGGCATGGGGCCTTTTACATGGGACTTCACACCAGAGGTTTCAAATAATAATAGCATTAAGAGTAGTAACAATAACAAAATGACATAAAGTAACTGTAAAGAGTGGGGGAAGTCAATCCTGAAAGACTTCAGAAATAAAAACATTTGGCCAGGCACAGTGGCTCATGCCTTTAATCCCAGCACTTTGGAAGGGTGGATTACCTGAGGTCAGAAGTTCGAGACCAGCCCGGCCAATGTGTTGAAATTCCATCTCTACTAACAATACAAAAATTAGCCGGGTGTGGTGGTGCGTGCCTGTAATCCCAGCTACTTGGGAAGTTGAGGCAGGAGAATCGCTTGAATCAGGGAGATGGAGGTTGCAGTGAGCTAAGATCACATCATTGCACTCTAACCTGGGTGACAAGAGTGAAATTCCACCTCAAAATGAAAAAAAAAAAAAAAAAAAAAAAAAAAAAAAAAAAACAAAGAAAAAAATTTGAAGTAAGTCTCAAACCAAAGTTCTCTAGATGAATGGGGATGAGGAAAGGTGGAAGGGCAAGTCTAGCTGGAAGAATGGCCCATGTGAATATAAGCAAGAGAGAAAGGCCGTGGCCAACACAGGGAACTAGAATAATCTTTACATGGTCACAGCTGTTCAGGAAAATTGTTGCAGTGTTTTGAGACCATGAGGGAAAGATCAGATTAGGGAAGGTTTGTTTGTCTTGCAGGAGAATTTGGATTTAAGGATATACAGAGTCACTGAGGGAATTAACTTAATGACAAAAATACAAGCCAATGTGAAGGAAAATGCCAGTTTTCTGAGCAGCTTTGTTTTGTGTTTGTGTGTGTATATGTGTGTATTTGTTTTAAAATTCAAAATAACTTGAGTTAAAGGCCTGACTTTTCTATTTACCACCTGTGGAAACTTAGGCAAGTACATATTCTCTCAAGTTTTATTTCTTCCTGGTAAAATGCAGAAAATATTATATATCTTAAGGTATTAGGAAGAAGACTTATTCAAATATTAATTTTGAATACAGTAGAGTCGATGCTATGCACAAAAATAATCTGTGTAAAACATAGCTAATTGTTAAATGCTATGTTCTCTCTACAAAGCTTATATCCCTAGTAACTTTATAAAATAGGCACTATTGTTTTCAGCTTGCATGTGAAGAGACTGAAATTAGGAATTTTAATTCCTTCAAGCCATAGAACCAATATGTAATTGGTGAAGCTAGGGTTTGAATACAGGAATTTGACTCTTAACATTGTGCTCCACTACCTCTATGGGTTGAATGGAATTTGGAGATTATACTGTGGAGGGATTATACCGGAAACAGAAATATCTTTTTATGGATGACTGCAATCCCTCAGATAAAAAATAATGATAATCTTAATAATAGCAGTAATATTGAGGGTGATTTGGCTCGTCTATCTTTAGTGACCACCTTTGCCTGTAAAGGGACTTACTCGGGGTTTGAGTGGGTAGAAGATTAACTTTGGTGTTTGAAGTCACAAGTTTAAAAGTAATCAAATTACCTTGGCAGTTGACTCCTTTACTCTTGGTGGAAGATAAAGATAATGAAATCTCATCTAAGTTAAGAGGGGAAAGGAGGGCTACAATAAAGTCATTCATAAAGATCAGGGAAGCCTAAAAGTAGTGAAAGCTAGTATTCCCTCCCTGGGTGAATGTCCACTTATAAGGCAGATTTGTCAATCTGCCCTCCAGACCTATGTGAGAAGGGAACAACAGGGTATTGGAGAGCAACAGCAGGGCAGAAAGAATAATGCTAGTGAAGAGCATATATCCTCATAGTTGGCTTGAAAATGTGCATGTATTTTGCACTCGTTAATTGAACAATAAAGAAGGTGGAAGGGTTACATATCTTGACAGTGCCCCACTTTATGATTATCAGCACTGAACCCAGACATGAGAATGAAGGAAAGCCTAGGGGAGCTGTGTTAGGAGGAGATCAAGCCAAGCAAAATTGCTACAAAAAGTCACAAACTCAAGAATGTATTACCCTGCTGGACTCTGAGCATCTCAAAATGCTCCCCACTAGGATGCCACCATTTGAATATTTGATACACAAAGGATATTGCTGGCCATTGGTGTACACCAGAAAGCAAGCAGCAATCAAAAATGTATTTTACATAGGTAGCCATATATGTAAGATATGTTGAAATTTTCACCTATTCTTAGATCAACAAAGAAAAGGGGAGAAAAAATGAACAAAATAGCAGACTCCATCATAATCATACACATATACACCCTTGATCACAGACCCCCACACACCCACACAGAACATTGGGCTATGGAAAATAAAGGGAATATGTGCATGCATACACTTGGAATTCTAAATTGAACAAGTTTGTTTTTGCAGTGAAAGCCTCCTGACTGCTTAAAAAGTGACAATAAATAGAGATTCACAAAGCATCACCCAAAGAAATTTCAGAAAACAAGTTTCATACTTTCACAGAAGATACAGATCAAGATAATTTAATGAAGATCTTTCAATAATGGGACTGCATCTTTAAGAATGTACTGTTTCCAGAGTTTTGTCAAGGATGTTGTAGGATGATAGAATGATGTTGTTTACAGCAAGTCTTTTCTTTTTCCTGGAGATAATTAAAAGTGAAAGTGAGAGCCCTCATGAATCTGCCATTGGTAATTTCAAGAACACTTAGGTTCCCTCTTCAATTTTCCTTTATGTTTTGACCATGAAAGCAGGAGCTGTGGGTTCTAGGGGCACGATTTCTGAAGGTTGGATTTTTGTTTTTTTCTGTAGCTTTTGGCATACCTACAGCTGCCAGCTTCCCCCTGAAAGCCTAGTTTAGCATAACTTAGCTACTTTCCCATCTGTTCTTCCACCTTTTTTTTTTTTTTCATATTCTGCATTGCATTGTGGGGAAAAGGCTGGCAAGGCCACCATACACAAGATCTTAAGTAAACAGATCATCTTTGACTTCGTACCTAGTAAACTTTCTTTTATATTCTTGGTTCTTAGGAATTTCAACTGTATATATAAACAGCAAGAAATGAAGGTTGCAAAGTGTGAAGAATCTTATAAAATAATTTCTTATTTGTGGACTTTGAATTCAACACATTTTGAGCCAACAATGAAATAAAGAATTCCTCAACCTCTCCTCTTTGCTTAATTGCCAGTTGTAGGCTTTAGTAGCAAAAGCAGAAAAAAAAAATCCATTGATGATTATACATCTCAAAAAGTTGACATAATTCTCTGAAGAAATTAAATTAAATTTTGGCATGTTTTGAACTCCAGTGCAATTGCAGAACTTTACTGATCTTTATTTACTTAAAAGTCTTTTCCTACCTACTCATAAGTTATTTTTAATGTTCTGTTTTATACCAGAACTGGCATCATATATCATTTGATGTGCCAACTACTAATTAACTGAGTAAGTAAAATTTGAGTTTTCAGTGATTAAAAGGTCTAACACTGTATTCAAGTTGTATTTGCTATTTTAACTTTTTTCTTTGATTTAAAATACAGCTGGCAGTTGGTGATTCTGAAACACAAATTTTCCTCATGACCTTGAAAGAGCTGTATTTCCTTATGAGGTTTATAGCCACCTAGAACCATTAATACAAGTATTTCCTAAGTTTAAGAATTTTGCAGGTTATTAAAAAGATCTTACATTACTAAGCTATGCTGAGGCCAAAAGAATGAGCACTGTATTCAGGAATATACACTCTCTGGTGCATCTTATTGCAACGTTAATTTTTGAATTATTCTCACCACTTCGATGTGATTATTGACTGAATCATGCCATTATGTCAAAGGCCAATCCCTACCATATTCCAGTGGGAAAGAAGACTTAATATTTAGTTAATTACATCTGTCCTAGTAAGCCTGAAATTCTCATTGACTCTCCAAGTTCTCAATTTCTATTGCTCATAGGTGAGTTTATTGACAGATCTTATTCCACACTGCAATCCTCACTGCAGTGCACACTCTAATTCAATTGTCTCTAATATAAACAATTCTTCAGTTCAGCTCTCTAGAATTACAGGGGTCAAAAGTTACAAACATGTTCCTGCTGCTTCTGCCTGTCTATACTTTAGTTTGTAACCTGTGTCTCAGAAAATATCTGTCATGAAATTTGCTTTTCTTCAAAGCAAAGAGGAGTTTGTATTACTTCAGTACTTACAAATTGCTTATACATATATCATTGTTCAGTCCTCTAAGTATCATTATCATCCCACATTTACAGATGAAGAAATGGAAGCCCAGAAAGTCAGAGGACCAAAGTTACTCAATCTACAAATGTGGACCCCCAAATACAAACGTAAACAGCCTATTTCACAGTTTTCATTTCTTTGCTGGCAGCCACGTTGAAAACACAAACTCCAGAGGCAGAGTTCTAACGTGTGAATCCTGGCTCTGGCCACTTAACAGTTGTGTAGCCTTAGTGAAGTTGCTTTCTATCTTTGTGCCTTACCATCTTTACCTGTAATGTAAGAATTATAATATTACAACTCCATATAGAGTTGTTGTCAATATTGTGGTAACAGCTTAGCTATCTAGAATATTATGATGACATTTAATTTTTAAAATATTCTCATCATTATGCAGACAGTTCTCCATGTTACCTTAGACCTACCTAGTTTTCCCACTTTCTTGATTGTAGTTCTCAAGAATATCTGCATTTTGGGAATGCAGCCTCCTGAGTTAGGGAGGGACTGCCTGCAAAACCCAGGTCTTGCTCCTGTCTCTTCTAGGGACTGTAACATCTTGAGTTAGGGAAGAATTGCCCAGGACAGCCTGTGCTTTGGGCTTTGTTCCTTAGAAGCAGGAAGCCTTTCAAATCTTTACTGAGTGAGTCATATGGTTCCTGAAGTATACAACTGGACAGACTGTCTTTTGGGGTTCTCTAGCTGTGGTGCAAATGGGATTCACACAGTCAAGACTCCCTCTGACTTGAGCAGCTTTCTTGAGTCTTAGACCAGCTCACAACAAATGCGAGACCTCTTTTGTCCCTTGCTGCCTATCTGTAACTAATAAATCCACTTAGCATAACTTGTTGTGTGTGAGTATGTTCTGTTTCACCAGCCTCAGACAAATAGTTAACTAGTGCATGGTGGACAGAAATAATAGCCCAGGATACTGCAGGCATAAGTATATATGGACTTCTGTTTCTGGTGGTTGGCACAGTGATGATCTTTGCTATTCCCCAAGCAATGGGAGTCTTCCCTTGGGATTGGTAATTAGCAAACCTACTTTGCACATTAATTACTGATTTTAATTAGACTTTTTTTTTTCCAGACATCTTTATCTGTTGCTCCAACATAAAGTGGCTACTTTCCCTGATATGAAACTCTCACCCTGTGGAACACTTCTTCATCATCATTTTTGAAATTTTTTTTACCTCTCCCACATGTTGGAAAAACTCTTCTGCATCCCACTAATTTTTTAACTCTTAAGTCCTTATTAGAGAGAAGCAACCGATCTCTTAGTATCTCTCTTTCTTTTTTTTTTTTTTTTTTTTTTTTTTGAGGTGGAGTCTCGCTCTGCCGCCCAGGCTGCAGTGCAGTGGTCGGATCTCGGCTCACTGCAAGCTCCACCTCCTGGGTTTACGCCATTCTCCTGCCTCAGCCTCCCGAGTAGCTGGGACTACAGGCGCCCGCCACTACGCCCAGCTAATTTTTTTGTATTTTTAGTAGAGACGGGGTTTCACCGTGTTAGCCAGGATGATCTCCATCTCTTGACCTCGTGATCCGCCCGCCTCAGCCTCCCAAAGTGCTGGGATTACAGGCTTGAGCCACCGCGCCCCGCCTTCTTAGTCTCTTTAAAAGAATGAGAATATACACAGATGAAAATGTCATTATTAATACTTTACCTGGTTATAGAATGCATGGTTACATTTGCTGACTGTAGAAATATGGCCCTCACTGTCATTGAGATTCTGATCCACCGCCATTCTGATCACCAAACTTTTCTAAGTGACTTGTCATCTGTCTCCAAATACATAAAGGGTGATTGCTGGGCCTTTTATCATTTATTGTGCTGGACACATTTGGGGGCATGAAAATCTATCATTTTATGATATTCAATCTAGGAATTTTTTTTTTCTTAATAATTTCTTCATTTCCATTTTCTCTTCTCTATATTGCTAAATATCTATTTAGATATTATGTTTTCTGGGTTAATGTTCTAAATTTCTCAATTTTGTTTTCCTATTTTCTACTGTTTTCTTGTTTTTTACCTTCTCTGTGATTTCATTAATTTATCATCATTTTTTACTGTTTTTAAAATTTTTAAATTTTTAAAAATTTTCCTATTATGCATATCCAAGAGCTTTTTAAGGTCACAAAATGTGTTTTTTGTTTGCTTTGTTTCTATTTTTATTTTGATTGTATTTACTTATTTATTTTGAGATGGAGTCTTACTCTGTCCCCTAGGCTGAGTGCTGTGACATGATCTCAGCTCACTACAACCTCCATCTCTCTTTTTTTTTCTTTTTTCATTTTTTTTTTGTCCTTGTGGCTTTATGCCTTTATTTATCTGCTTACAATGATTTTAATGAAAATCACCAGATGTGAGCATGAGCAATCAGTCACAAAATTTGACAATATTTTTCAGTGTAAGAGAATGAGAAACGGTTAACGGAAATTAGAAGTCCACACCTACCTTTGTCAGACTGTGGTCCCCCAAACTAGACATCTACAAGCTCTTTACACCTAATTTCAAGCATTGAAAAGTTCCATTGCTCCAAAATCCTAATCACTGAAGTGATTGCTAGAGCAGCTGCCAAAAGAAAATTACCATGAAATCAGTAAAACATTGATCTGGTCATTAAATGATGACAAACATTACTAATGATTATTCCCCCAAAATGCATGAACTAGAATGTTCTTCACATAGTGATGAAGACAGGCCAGTCGCTAGCAGTGACTGTTAGCCCTTTCATAAATTCACTTATAAGCTGCTACATCATGCCAGGAGAATTGTACATAGAGGTTAAAGCATCTCTTTCAGCTATTTATTAGAATGTCATTTTTCTGATAATGAAAATGAGGCATATGATAACATTCTTTGAAAGTTTATGAAGGTTGACTAAGATAATATGTGTGAACACAAGAGTTGTACACATAAGTCACTTAAACCTCACGGTGAAATGGCCTAGCTCTGTGGCCCTTGTCCTTCTTGATTTCTTGTTCTCCAGCAATGTGTGTAAAACAGTGTACTTCCCTTGAAACAGCAGTCTCCTGGCTTGACTTCAATATAAAATCTCACTCTGTGTATCTCTTCATGGTATTGAACTAACTAGCAAGGCGGCAAGAGAAAATGACAATTTCATACAAAACTCAATGTGTTGAGATAAAGTGCCTGTCAGAATCTCATTCCCTAAGGGAAGAGCAAAGCCTGCACATCAGAAAATGAGCAGCATGACATGCCGTGCTCTGCTGTGAACTGGAAGGAGCTGGGCCAGCTTCTGCCCCCAGGTGTTCATTCACAAGTCTCAAGGCCAAACACATGAGTCAGGCAGGGAATGGGAATCCATCAGGGCCCCGTCAGCACCCTGTCGAGCTTGGTTATGGTAATTAAATGAATCTGTCTTAATATTTTTATGGATAAAATAAGAAGATAATTATTTATCAAATTTTTGTACTACAGCGTATTACTCAGTCTAGAAATAGATCTTAACATTTTGCATGACATGAATGGGATTGAAAAGTGATTTGAAAAATGAAACCTTTTAATCATGGCAGCTAATTATCTTGCAGTTTC
This sequence comes from Rhinopithecus roxellana, assembly GCF_007565055.1. Classification (NCBI taxonomy): domain Eukaryota; kingdom Metazoa; phylum Chordata; class Mammalia; order Primates; family Cercopithecidae; genus Rhinopithecus; species Rhinopithecus roxellana. The sequence continues at coordinate 175,638,981 of NC_044550.1, read as the reverse complement.
TTTTCTGCTCTCCTGGATTTCTCTCATGTCACCCCCACTCCTGATTTCTTAGTCTTTCCCTTGTTCTCAGCCTCCCACCTTCACCCCCTCAAATCTGGCTTTCCAGGCATCTTTTGGGAGCACAGAACAACAATGTGTGACAGTTCGCAAGTACTTTAATTCAGACTTTTCTCCTTTCATGTATTAGATGAAAATTCATGCATCAGGACAAACACAATGCAAACTTTCTGTTACCTCTGTGGCTTCTTAGATTCAGGGTATAATTAAATTATACTGGGAATTGGGCAGTAGAACAGTTTAAGGAGAGATACTGGTGTTTTATTTTTTTAAATCAAGTTTTTTTTTTTTTTTTTTTTTTTAGAGGAAGCCACCAACTGGAGCCAGGATCTAATTACATCCACAACCCTCCTTATTCCTTCAATGATTCACTCATTCATCCCCTACTAGATGTCAAGTTCAGTGCTTGGCCCCGAGACTCAAAATAGGCCCCAATAATCAAAAGATATATATTTTTTTTCTGATTTCACAGAACTTATAAGTAGAGCCAGGAGTTTAAATGCATGAATTTGGAATATTATAGTGCTCCCAAAATAGCAAGTATAGGATTCTATATGTGCAAATTTGGAAAAAATAAATTTTGATTGCTGGGTTTAGAACAGTTTCAAAAAGGAGATCTGGCCTGATAAGAATCTTTAAACGAAAGTAGCAGCTCACCAGATGGATCCAGGCAAAAGCAGGAAAGCTATAAAGTTTGTAAATATGAAAAAACTTTATCCTTTAGAAAAAAACAAACAAAAACAGAAACAGAAACTGCATTTAAAGATTTCTGGAAATTCACGTTTGTCCCTATTTATAACAAGCAAAAAAGAAGACCTAATAGTTAAGTCCTTCTGTGCCTTAACACAGATAATAATAGTTGTTAAGTCCTTCTGTGCCTTAAATCTTGATAGAATTCAAGATTTGAGGAACATGATACAGGTCTTTTTGCAGATAAGTGTCATGCTAAATAGCATTGTTGAAAAAAATTCTCTTTTTTAACTTTTATTTTAAGTTCAGAGGTACCTGTGCAGGTTTATTACATAGGTAAACTTTCGTCATGGGGGTTTGTTGTACAGATTATTTTATCACCCAGGTATTAAGCCTAGTAACTATTAGTTATTGTTCCTGAGCCTCTCCCTCCTCCCACCCTCCATCCTCCTATAGGCTTGCTAACTGAATTGCATTCTAGAAAGATCATTCTAACTACAGTGTGGCAGTCATACGGAAATATTGGAAGCAGGCACACTCATTTGATACCTACTGCAATAAATCAAGGAAGAGGTAATCAGGGACTGAAGTAAGGTTGTCACAGTAGATACCAAATAGAGGTCATTCTTACAGATAATATGAAAGTATAGACATAAAATGGAAATGAGAGAGGTGGAGGAGTAAAGGATTATTTTGAGTTTCATTGGTGAGATTAGAAGCACAAAGAAAACAAGGAAAATTGGTGACTTCTGTTATCAGTTTTGGATGTGTTTTGTTAGGTACTATTTCACTGTTTACTTATTTCCATCTTCTTGCAGATACCAAAGAAATTGAAGTATGATACCAAGAGTTGAAATCCTGGCTCTATCTGCTTGAATCTCTGTTATTTACAGCCAACCAGTTAATATCTTTGCACTTCAAGTTATCCGTGTACAAAATAGGACCAATTTTAGTATTTAACTTATAGGTTTGTCTATAGTTTGTTGACAGGCTTGGCATATAGTAAGCACCAGCAAAGTTATTGTTTCTGTTGTGTTGATGTTATACGTATCACTATCATCACTATGTTTGGGTGGCAGCAGGGGGAAAATATTAAAGTAATGGCAAAATCTGCAATTACTTTTGTACCAAACTAATAGAACTGACATAACTTAATCCACTGCAGAACACTAAGTCCTATCTCACTTGAGGTGCCCTGCTGCACCCTATTACAGTATTTCTTCTAATAAACTTTCCTTTTTCTAATCTATATTGTTGTTGGTGAATTATTCTTAACAACCCATGATTCGACCACTGCCCTGCTGCACCCTATTACAGTATTTCTTCTAATAAACTTTCCTTTTTCTAATCTACATTGTTGTTGGTGAATTATTCTTAACAACCCATGATTCGACCACTTCCAATGATGCTGATGCTGGGACTCTGACACTGTTTTTTTTTTTGTTTGTTTGTTTGAGGCCCCTTTTATCTTCCTTATCCTGATCTAGAAAAGAGTACCTCAAAGACAAAAGAAAGTAAAAATATAACATTTTTAAGTGTTTGACCGAGAAAGTTTTACTACAGCTGTCATCTGTTCTTTCTGAGAGCTACTACCTGTGAGGCTTCATCTACATAACAATACAGTGTTTGCTTGCCGTGTGATATGATTTTGACTGTGTCCACACCCAAATCACATCTTGAGTTGTAATTCCCACATGGCAAGTTTTAACTTCCTTATCCAGATCTAGCAAAGAGTACCTCAAAAACAAAAGAAAGTAAACATATAACACGTGCTGTTCTCGTGATTGTGAGTGAGTTTTCATGAGATCTGATGGTTTTAGAAGGGGCTTTTCCCTTTTTGCTCGGCACTTCTCCTTCCTGATGCCATCTGAAGAAGGGATGTGTTAGCTTCCCCTTCTACCATGATTATATGTTTCCTGAGGCCTCTCCAACCATGCTGAACTGTGTCAATTAAACCTTTTTTCTTTATAAATTACCCAGTCTTGTGTATGTCTTTGTTAGCAGTGTGAGAACAAACTAATACACCATGCTTCTTATCCACAGCCCTTCTATAGCTTGTGACACTACCTCCCCCACCATCCAGGCAAAAGCAGGAAAACTATAAAGTTTGTAAATGTGAAAAAAACTTTGTTCATTAGAAAAAAACCCAAAAACCAAAAACAAAAACTGCATTTAAAGATTTCTGGAAATTCACGTTAGTCCCTATTTCTAACAAGCCAAAAAGAAGACCTAATAGTTTTTAAGTCCTTCTGTGCCAAAGGATAGAATTCAAGATTTGAAGAAGATGATACAGGTCTTTTTGCAGACCTCCAAGCCTCTATTATTTTCTGTTCTATAAACTTCAATGATCTGGCTCATCCTTTGAGTCTTTTTTTTTTTTTTTTTTTTTTTTTTTTTTTTGACGGAGTCTCACTCGCCCAGACTGGAATGAGTGGCGCTATCTCCTCTCACTGCAAGCTCCACCTCCCGGGTTCACGCCATTCTCTTGGCTTAGCCTCCTGAGTAACTGGAACTACAGGCACCTGCCACCACTCCCGGCTAATTTTTTCTATTTTTAGTAGAGATGGGATTTCACCGTGTTAGCCAGGAAGGTCTCAATCTCCTGACTTCATGGTCTACCCGCCTCAGTCTCCCCAAGTGCTGGGATTACAGGCGTGAGTCACCACGCCCGGCCATCCTTTGAGTCTTATAGCTGCCAGGCTCCCATGCCTATATGCATGTTCATCAATTTGTACCCATTTTTTCCTGTTATTCTGTCTATTGTCAATTCCTCGTAACAACCTTAGATTTAATCCTTCAGAGAGAAGTTTTAGACTTTCCTATACTACGTTTCTTTCTGCTACCAAGCCTTCGCAAATACTGTATCTTTAGCTTGGAATCCTGTTTCTTTCTGGCTAACTCCTATTGACTTCTTTTGTGGTCTGTTCTTACAGGAAGTCTTCCTTGGCACTTTACATATTGATTAGGGCTCCCTTCTCCACATTTCTATGAGTCTCTGAGCTTATATCATCAGTAGACTTCTGTTAGGCTAATGCCATTCTTGTTCGCTTATATATGTCTCCGCAATTTGATTTCCAACACCTAGCATAGTTGTTGGATGAGTGTAGTTCCAGCAAATAAAATAGTTCCATTTGTTGTTGGAAATTGTTGGTGCTTATGACTGACAGTATTATTCCCATTTCTAATTACTGGTATCAGTAAAGTATCTAGCTTGGCTACACTCTATACACTATGCAAAAAAGCATGGAGATCATTCCTACAACATCAGGGGTCCTCTCTCAGCTGTGACCCCTAATTTTATAAGTTGTCACTTTCTCCCTTTCTTTCCTTTCTGTTTTAAAATAGTTAATTCTAGAGGGCAACTATGACGGTTCTTTTTTCCTAATAGGAATATCTCACTGCTTATGGTGAAGGAAGTGTGTGAGCAAGCAAAGATCAACTGAGTCATGAATGGTTTGCAAAGCTTGCACTGCCCTGTAGTTTGTGGAGAGCCAATGAAGGGTTTTAATTCAGGGAGGAACAAGGCTAGATTTTCATTTTAGATAGATCTCTCTTCTACCTCTGCAGAAGAGACAGATTTGAGAGAAAAATGAGAGGGAGCAGGGAAGTCAGTATTTAGGGTATTTAATACTGAAGACCAATATAGTAAGGGCCTATCCCCAGAGTATTTTTTTTCATAAAGTACCAGGAAGTACATATATTAGACTTTGTGGGCCATATGGTCTCTGTCCCAATGACTTAACTCTGCCTCTGTAGCTGACAATGTAGACAAAATATAAATGAATGAACGTGTCTGTGTTCCAATAAAACTTTCTTATGAAATGTAAAATTAGAATTTCATATGTTACACAATATTATTATCATTAGTCACATAATTATTATTATTATTTTCATTCATTAAAAGCATTAATAATGTAGCAACCATTCTTATTTGCTGGCCGCATAGAAACAGGCAGCATGCTAGATTTGGCCTATATAGTATAATTTACTGACACCTGGCATCTACTATTTATTTGTTTGCAGAAGAGAAGAGGGATTTTTTGAATGTGCTGATAGGTAGTAGGCTTTGATTTACTAGTAATTCATGAGTTCCTAGAATAGTATGCATCAAATAATAAATATCCAAGTATGTGTTGAATAAAGATAAATATATCAAAACTTGGTGACATCAGATTCTGGCCAGGAAGAAAACAAGAATAAATGTCATATTTTAAGTTGGTTGGTTCTTCTGCTCAGGACAAAGCATTAGCTGAATTTAAATTGATTAGGATCATCCACTAAACCTCCACGGTATCCAGAGTTTTTGTACCAATACTTCTAGAACTATTGCTGACTGAAAAGTTATCTTATTAATATGTTTCCCGAAGAATATTTACCCTTTAACTGGGGATTACTATGAACTCTCCTTAATTGAGACATTAGTTTTAATTTATTTTCACTGCACTGGAGAAACAAAGACATATTTCTCAAAGATTTTCATTTAGTATTATTATTATTAGCTTGAAATACAGACAATAGCAGTCAGGGACTCAAAATGGAAAATAAGGTGGAAAAATTATGTTACTTATATTACTATTTTTGTTCTCTAATTTAACTTTGTCTTAAGTTTCCCAAGGCCAAAATGAAGAAAACCATTGAAGTACCCTTTAAATTACTGTCTCTTTTCTCCCATTTCTTTCCTCCCTTCCATTTTATTTCTCACATATTCCAATGACATCTCCAGGCTTACAGACAATTCTTCCTCTCTCTCTCCTTTCCCTCCCTCCTTTCCTCTTTCTCCTTATCTTTATTCAGACATTTATGTCCTTGAGACTTGTGGTTTCTTATAAAGTAACGTGACTAATATTTAAAGTATAATTTATTATGTTTTTTCGTATAGATATACACTAATATTTTCAGAATAGAATTATATACCCTGAATCCAAAAAATAACAGTCAAAAGGAAAAGAAACATATAAATATGGCATTGTAAAAATTTATCTGCCAAGAGTCATCCACACAAATCATCTGGGGTAAAAGGTGATGTCGTTTTGGTTCAATCAAACAATCTAGTTTAAGCAGTAGAGCTGAATTCAGAGTTGTCACATGATGTGGGGCTCACAGAATTTTACTTTTGTAAGACAACCAGACGTTTTAAATCTAAGAGATCTTTGAAATTCAGAACTAGAAAAAAAATGTTACAAACGTCTAATTAAAAAATGGCATCAGGGAATGCAATAGTCTGATTGGGTCAATTGCTTCCTGCCCTAGTTTTATGAATTGAAATTACTTCTGCTTACTAATGGCATTAGAAAAAACATTAAGCTATTTCTACATATCAAGGTTAGACAGGTTAATGAAAAACAGGGTCCTCAGGCATCATTGTTTATAAAATTTGAGCAACCATGTATGAGTAAAAGTAGGATATTACGACATTACCACCGCATGAAGTGTTTTGAACATAATTCTCTTGAATTAATCTCTAGCATTCTTTTTCTGCTGATTAATTCTCTTTTTTCTTTAACCTTCCCAATTTCTTAGAATTCTTATCCCAACTCTGACCTATTTTCTAGATTTTTTTTCTCTTTACTCTTATTTTAAAACTCTTTATCTCTTTGCTTTTCTATAAATGCAGAAAAATGTTTTCTAAGTATTTGTGTTAATTGATTAAACTATTTTCTAAAAGTTCAGTGATTAAAATCATGAACAAAATTATATAACCCCGAATATTATCTTTTGCATCTCTCTAACACTTAAAACCAAGGAGAAATATTTTTAAAGAAGGTTTGGAAGACACAGAGATCTTATTTGGATCCTGGATCCCTTAATTCTACTTTTCTAAAAACTAAGAAACAAAACAAAAAACGCTTAATTCAAACTGTTTGAAAAATCTTATAATGTGTATTAATTTTTGTTAGAATTGAGTGGTTAATTCCCTCATTAATTAACACCTTTACTTTTTTCAATATATTTATTAAACCTGTGTTATGAGGAAGGTACTTTGTTTAGTACATTTCCGGATAAAAAAAGATCTTAAGGCATAATAATCACCTCAAGAAACTAAGAAGGGTTGAATGATAGATGTATGTTTATATCTTCTTATTAGTATATGATGCCAGGCGATACAATTTGGAAATATAAAATCCTTAAAAAACACAAAACTAAATATTGATCATAAATCATGGAAATATTTGAGTGGATAACACAAAATTCACCTTTAGAGAAAGTAGCAGTTCATTGTCACCTTGAAGAATGTAATTTATAAAGACAGCCAGTAGAAGAGAGGTAGATAAACATTTGGTTATTCTAGAATTTGAGGCAGAGCAAGTTTATGTAATTGATTAAAGTTTGAGAAAATAGAGCCAATGAGGCACAGTGAATTTATTTTGTAGGGGTATGGTTTATGGAAGTTAATCTTGAGCTATGATATGATATATGATCTTGAGCTATGATATGATATATGATATGAGCTATGTATGATATGATAGTAAAAACAGATAGCAATGGAAACATTAGAATGGTAAGTTATGTCAGTTCTATTTTTCCTTAGGAGTATTTACGGACCTTAAGGCAGGAGCTTAAGTGTAATTTGGACCATACGAGCCACATAGGTCATGATAAATAATCACATTTGTAGTAATTTTGGTGCCTTAATGTAAGCAAGTGTTGTGCAGTGAGTTTTTGGCATGGCATTCCGGAGACGTATAGAAACTCTAGTTGTTTATAAATTTTAAGTTTAAAAGAGATCTGGAACCAGATACTGACTTTAAATACTAACAAAGTTTAATTACTTCTAAATCCCCCAGTTTTGCCTGTTTGAGGGTCACCAGGTGGTCTTTGCTTCCTTCTAAATTCCTCAGAGAAGGAGTTTTCGTCTCTGAGATCTGTTTGGTGGTCACTGGGTGATTTTTGCTCTTCTCAATAACCACCATTTTCCTCACTATTGTAGAGTTTCTCTGCAGCCAGAAATCTCCCCCACAAGAGGGCAACTTTTCAGAGCTATTTCTGTGGATTGCAGCCCCTCTAAATAGTCATAGCAAAATATGCCAAAGAAGTGTGAATCCAAAAGTATCTGAGACAGGTCTTGATTAATTTAGAACGTTTATTTTCCCAAGGTTAAGGATGTGCCTGTGACACAGCCTCAGGAGGCCCTGACAGCTTGCTGTCATACATTTTAGGGAGACATGAGACATCAGTCAATATGCATAAGATGTACATTGGTTTATTCCGGCCAAGTGGGACCATTTAAAGTAAGTCTTCCAGTTTATAGGCAGACAAGAGACAAAAGGTTGCATTCTTTTGGGACTTTGATCATTCTTTCACTGAATACACTACTTACATGAGAAAGGCGGGTAGAGGGATAGTCACTTACGTCTTTAGTCTGACTCACTGAATGTGCATTTTTATATAAGCAATAGGACAGAGGTAGCAATCAGATATGCATTTGTCTCAGGTGAGCAGAGGAATGACTGAATTCTGACTGTCCTTTGCTGGCACCTGTGAAATAAGCTAGTAATTTACATGGCTGGGGTAAAATTCAACAGAAGTGTTTTAGGGTGAAGACCTGGAGGTCCACAAGGAAATTCCCGTGGGCAAATTGTGAAGGAGGTGTGTGGTTGCTTTTAATTTGTAGCTAACTTATAAAAGAATAAAATAGGAGGCAGGTTTGCCTAATGCAGTACCCAGCCTGATTTTCCCTTCTGGTTTAGGAAGGGAAATAAGAAAATAAATCTTTGGATTTATACAGAAATATATACAGAAGTATATTTTCAAGTAAAATGTGCTGGTTTCCTTCGGTTCCCCGTTTGAAATTTAATTTTCAGAAAGTTTCACATAATAGAGAAGACTCGGTAGCTATGTAGAGATTTGGGTTAGAAGTTTCGAGACAAGAGGAGGAAGAAAGCATATATAGGAAAAAACAGGGAAAAAAAACTCTCAAATGCACTACCACATACTTTTTTTTTTTTTTTTTTTTTTTTGAGGCGGAGTCTCGCTATGTCACCCAGACTGGAATTCAGTGGTGATCTCAGCTCACTGCAAGCTCCGCCTCCCGGGTTCACGCTATTCTCCTGCCTCAGCCTCCAGAGTAGCTGGGACTACAGGCGCCCGCCACCACGCCCGGCTAATTTTTTGTAATTTTTAGTAGAGATGGGGTTTCACCGTGTTAGCCAGGATGATCTCGATCTCCTGACCGCGTGATCCGCCCATCTCGGCCTCCCAAACTGCTGGGATTACAAGCGTGAGCCACCGCGCCCCGCCGCCACATACCTTTTTAAATCAGTCTATTAGTCCTCCAGGTAGGTCAGTTCAGTTAAACAGCTCTGTCTCTTTTCAGGAGGTGCATTGCAGACGAGGCCCATCAAGGTTAGGTCTCTATGCAGTGTAAGAATAAGGAAATTTAGGCCGGGCGCGGTGTCTCAAGCCTGTAATCCCAGCACTTTGGGAGGCCGAGGCGGGTGGATCACGAGGTCAGGAGATCGAGACCATCCTGCCTAACACGGTGAAACCCCGTCTCTACTAAAAATACAAAAAAACTAGCCGGGCGCGGTGGCGGGCGCCTGTAGTCCCAGCTACTCGGAGGCTGAAGCGGGAGAATGGCGGGAACCCGGAAGGCGGAGCTTGCAGTGAGCGGAGATCGCGCCACTGCACTCCTGCCTGGGCGACACAGCGAGACTCCCTCAAAAAAAAAAAAAAAAAAAAAAGAATAAGGAAATTTAATAAGAGACTTTTCTATGTAAACAAACAAACAAAAACTCACAGAGCTTAACGTCTGGCGTATTCTCCAAGCTACTTTCTGAGTCTGAATAGCAGTTCACTGAGATTTCTGAATGTGAGCTAAAGTATTTTCAGTTGGAGCAGAGCAGGCAGTGGCAAACTGACAGAACTTCCTGGTTTGCAGTTTGAATGTCATAAAGCTTGTCCATCCGCAAGCCATCAAGGTAATTTCTGTGAATTGTATTTATCAAGTTGACTAGCTTCAGCATTCAAAGCCGCAGGAAAAGCAGTTTCAATTTTAGTGAAAATTGGAAAAAAACAGAAGGATAGGAGGAAATTTGAACAATATTAGTTTGGAGATTCAAAGCTTAATATTGAAAAAAACTAAAAGAATTCAGTATCTAGTCCAGATTGTAGATAAAGAATAAAATCCTCAAAATAATGAGCTGGAATCTATTAACAGATGTACTATACTTGCCTTTTTTAAACACAATTTTTCTCTCCACATTCACTTCCATTTCTACCAAAGATATTTACAGTCAGACTAATTCATTTGAAACGTAAGTTTAGACTCATTAACTTGGCAAGATTATTTGCATAAAGTGCAACAAGAATAGTGATTGATAATATAGGGTTTAAAAAATACATGGTTTGCTGGAACTTTTTTGTAAGTGTCTTCAGGTTACATTTTTAAAAGGTCTGTGAAGGCTAGGAGCCAAGAGAAAGCTTTACCACCTGACTGCATCTGTAATACTTCTACAAATTGGTAAATTCCTCTTTTCTCAAATTTCTCAAAATATTTTGAAATTCCTGGGCCTGTTGGAAAGGGCCTGTCAGAAAGTTACATTCCTTACTTATCACAAACCCAGAAACCCTTATAAGGAAGTGTGTAGACAAGGTATATCAGGCCAGTTTTTCCAAGGGACTTTTATTGGCTTGATAATTCAACTTCGGTTCCTGAAAGCTATCTGGTCAGATCAGAAAATATGACATTACTTTTAAAACCTCAGTGAAAGGACCAGGTTTCCAGTTGTGTGCTGTTAAAAAAGAGATTCTTACTGAAATTATGCAAATAATTTAAGTATACTCAAGAATAAATTCTAAATTCTAGAGAGATTAGGTAAAGAGGAAAGTAAATATGTCAATTCTGTTTACAGAAGTATGCATTACCAAATTGCTGCAAATTATATATAGGTTAAAACAAAGTTAACTTAAATCTGGAAAATTAAAAAATAATGAGCAGTATTTTAAACAAAAGCTCATTTAAAATTATAATATTTTGTCAGTTCAATCCCATACAATTAATTCTTATTTTGCTTAATGTTAGGTTAGCAGTTTTTTGAGCCCAGTTTTGTTTTAAATTAGATTTCTGGAAATTTAGTCTAATGGCATAGATTCAAAGTTATTAGAGTCCTGTATTTGTTAGGGTTCTTTTTGTTCTTTCCATATACAGATATACCTCATTTTATTGGACTTCATTGTACTGCACTCTGAAGATACTGCATTTTTAACAAATTGAAGTTTGGTGGCAACACAGTGTAGAATAGTTCTATTGGTCCCACTTTTTTCCATCAGCATGTGATCACTTCATGTTTCTGTGCCACATTTTGGTAATTCTCATAATATTTCAAAATTTTAATTATTATTATATCTGTTATGATGATCTGTGATTACTGATCTTTGCTGTTACTGTTTTAATCTTGGTGGGTGCCACAAACCACACCCATAGAAGGCAGCGAAGTTAATTAATAAATATCGTGTGTGTACAGACTGCTCCACTGACCAGCTTCTCCTGAAGCATCCCTAGCTCTCTCTTGACATGCAAAAATATTGAAATTATGACAATTGGTAACACTGCAAGACCTCTAACTGTTCAAGTAAAAGGAAGAGTCACATGTCTCTCACTTAAAATCAAAAGCCAGAAATGATGAAGCTTAGTAAGGAAGGCATGTCCAATGCTGAGAGAGGCCACAAGCTAGGCTACCTTCACCAAACAGTTAGCCAAGTTGTGAATGCTAAGAAAAAGTTCTTGGAGGAAATTAAAACTGCTTCTCTAGTGAACATGTAAATGATACGAAAGTGCAGAAGCCTTATTGCTGATATGGAGAAAGTTTTAGTGGTCTGGATAAAAGATGGAACCAGCTGCAACATTGTATGAAGCCAAAGTCTAATCCAGAGTAAAACCCTAACTCTTTAATTATATCTAGGGTGAGAGAAAGTGGCTACACTAAACAATAGATTATCAACTAGATGAAACAGACCTCTTGGACTCTCATAGCTAGAGAGAAGAAGTCAATGACTGACTTCAAAGCCTGATAGAAATGGTGGGGAGAGGCGTTAAATGACTGGCTATAGGCACTTAGCCCTCATCTCCTGCATAGAAGGACGGTGAGTAGATAACCACACATTGAATATAGCATTTAAGAGAGAACACTGGAATTCTGCAGGGAAATGACAGCAAACATCTGAGACACAGGAAGAAAGGGAAACAAGGCAGCTGGACCAACTGGGATTAGCTGGGAGCCTGTGGAGGCTCCCCAGTGTAGGGAAAAGGTAACTGAGTAACTCCTAGAGGTCCACATTTTCACTGAAAACTCCCACAATCTTAGCCTAAGAAAGCCCCTTGGCTATTGCAGGCCCTGAGACTAGGATAGACAGCTGTCTGGAGTCTGAGCAACCACACAGTTCCAGAGAAGGAGTTCATGCTGGGTGCTACACACTTCTTGAGACCTAAGCACCTGCTGAATGGAGATATTATGAAAGCCCAGCCTCCATCAGATCGTTGGAGGCTTTTCCACATTCCTGGAACCCAACTAACATTTCGCATGCCCACCTGGAGGGCTACAGAGACAGAACACCAGCTGGCACTTCCAGTGTGCCTAGGTTGTGAGAACTCTATCTCACACAATGTTCTGCACCCTGGGGAATAATGGGTGCAGCACACCAGGATGGCTGCAGCTATGACAAAGGGAGCTGGAGCACATGCTTTCCAGAACCTGTGAGCTGCCCGACTAGGACCGCTGCCACTCACAGCAACCCTGACCCCATCCCTGCAGCAGGGTGGCCATGCCCCACCGTGCACCTGCAGTGGGCCTGGAGACCGGCCCCGTGAAATATCATGCTGGGACTTGAGGACAGGCTTGCCGGTGCCCATGCCCCACCATTCACCTTCAGTGGGCCTGGAGACGAGCCCCGTGAAATGCCATGCTGGGGCTTGAGGAGAGGTTTGCCCTGTTCACTGCTACCACCACCCAAGCATGCCCAAGGGCCTGAGGATGACCCACCCCACCTTTAGACTCAGACACATGTGTGAAATATCAAGAGTTCTGAAAAAAGACCCAGGCTGCTTGCTACAGGAACACAAGAACACCAGCTGGGGCCTATGGATTGCTCCACCTGGCCTACCACAGCCTATGCCCATGTGCACCATTAGGGGCAGTGATGGCTGACTCACCCCACCTATTGTCCCAGGTGCATGTGTGCAATATTAGAAGACATGACAAATGGTGCAGCTTCCCTGCTGCTGGTACTCAAGCATGCGATTCGGGAACCTGGAGATCGTACTTTTCTGTCAATCACATCCTGTGCTTGTGCACACTACTGGGGTCCTGAGGACAGGCCCGCCCCACCTGGTGACAACTCCCTATATGCAAGAACTCTGTTTGGGAACCTGAGGATCAATTTTCCTTGCCTGCTGCTTCTGGTGCACACATGCACCGTTAGAGAGCCTTTAAAAAGGCCCAGATTGTCAGCCGCTGGTGCCCAAGCATGTCATGTAGTGGCATGAGGATCACTCCACACCACCCACTATCACAGGTGTCTGTGCACTACTCCTGGGGGTCCTGAGGACAAGCCAGCCCAACCTGCTGCCACCACCACTGCTAACACCAAAGTGTGCCACCTGAGAGCTGAGGGCTGGCCTGCCTTTGATAGTCATTGCTGATGCAAAACCTGCTGCCCACAATCCCAATCCACTGCTAGCACTGTCATTATCCAAGCAAGCAGCCTGGAAGCTTAAGAATCAACCTACCTAGGTCTGCTATTAGTGCCCACGTATGCCTCCAGTGAACCCAATAACAGAAAGGCTTACCTAGCTCACAGTGACAACTGCTGTGGACCAAAAACTAGTTTATTCTGACACCTCTATCCCTAGCAGAGCCTGATACAGCTTTCACTGACAAGTGCAGGATAGGCAACTGTGGAAATCACAGACACCACTGATGCTGATTACAACCAAAGTAATCATACAAAAACTATACTGTATACACACAGTATACGCAGATACACACAGAAGCAAGTCTAAAGTGCCCTACCCAAACAACACTGTAGAAACATCTACAGAAAAAAAAAGTGTCTTTCCCTAGGAAAGTAAATCAGAAAGAATTGGAAGAAGGGACTGTTACAACTCATATGCAGATACAAACATAATGACACAAGAAACATGAAAAAGCAAGAAAACATGATGCTTTTAAAGTAACACAATAATTCTTCAACAACAGATTTCAACCAAAACAACTCTGTGAAATACCCGAGAAACAACTGAAATTAATACTAAAGAAGCTTAGTGAGATAAAAGAGAACACAGAAAATTAATACAAAACAATCAGAAAAATGATTTATAAACTGAATGAGAATTCAACAGAGATATACAAAAACATACTCTGGATTAAAAAATTATAATGTATAAAACAAAAATGTAATCAAGGGCTTCAAGCAGAATAAAGAATTACAGAACTCAAAGACAGGTATTTGGGAATAACCCAAATATATATATATATATATATATATATATATATACTGATACACATCTATATCCATCTATCTATAGATATCTATATATCAGCATAAATATCTACTATGATAGATCTATATATATCAGCATATCTATCTATAGATATAGATAGATATACTGAAATAGTATATATCTATAGATAGATGTAGATATATATACTGAAATACATAGATTATATACTGATACATTTATTTTACTCTATACATAGAATATGAATAATAAAGCTTACATAAATATGGCAGAATATAAAGTGACCAAATGTTTGAGTTTTGGGTCTTTCAGAAGGGAAAGAGATAGGCAGGAATTAAACCAAAAATAAAAACAAAATTCTACCTAACAACAACAAAAAGTAGCAGAACACTTCCTAAGCCTGAGTCTTAGAAGAGATTTAGATATTTGTATATAAGAAACTCAAAGACAAATAAGTACAATACAGAAAGTCTTCACAAAGTTTAATTATCATCAAAGTGTCAAAAGTCAAAGACAAAGAGAGAACTGTGAAAACAGCAAGATAAAAGCATCCAGTCACATATAAAGGAACCCCCATCAGACTAACAGCAGATTTCCGAGCAGAAATTTTAAAGCCAAGAGAGAATGAGAGATTATATTCCAAGTGCTAAAAACAAACAAATAGCAACAGCAACAAAACCCTATACTCAGCAAAGCTATCCTTCAAAAACGAAGGAGAAATAGTTTTACCCAAATAAGTAAATAAATAAATAAATAACTTGAGGGACCTAATCACTGCTAGATAAACCAAACAGAAAATGCTTAAGGGAGCCCTAAATCTGGAAGTGAAAGGCTATTATCTACTATCATAAAAACAAATGAAAGTATAAAACTCCTTGTTAGAGTAGACACTCAATTGAGAAGGAGCAAAAACTCAAGTGTGGCCCACACTGAAAAACACCAACCAGAAGGACAAAAACAATCGAAAGAATTAGATTGAGAAAGAATCTAAAGAATCGAAAGAATAAGAGAAAAAAGAAAACAACAACAAAAGATACACAAAACAACCAAAAAAGGACAGGAATTAGTTCTTACCTGTTAATAAAAACCTTGAATATAAATAGCTTAAATTACCTACTTAAAAGATATAGACATGCTGAATAGATAAAAAGCACTACCTAATTGTAAGTTGCTTGCAATAATCTCACTTCACCTGCAAAGGGACATACAGACTGAAAGTGATTGGATGGAAAATGTTTCTCACACAAACAGAAGCCAAAAATGAGCAGAAGTAGCTATACTTAAGTCAGATAAAACCAACTTTAAGTCAAAAAAAGTCCAAAAAAAAAAAGAAGCACATTAAATAATGATAAAAGGATCTATTCAACAAGAATATAACAATTCTAAATATATATATACCCAAACCAAAGTATCCAGAAATATAAGTTAAACATGATTAGATCTAAAGAGAAAGATAGACTCCATTACAGTAATAGTTGGTGACTTCAACATCCTAGTCTCAGCATTATACAAATCATCTAGACTAAAAATCCACAAATAAACATTGCATTTAAATTTCATTTAGACCTAATTGGCATTTACAGAATATTCCATCCCACAGCTGCAGAATACACATTCTTCTCATGAGCACATGGAGCATTCTTTAAGGCAAAGTATATGTTAGGCAAACAAAACAAACAAGCAAACAAACAAAAACTCAATAAATTGATAAAAAACAAAATTTATTAAGTATCTTCAGAGACCACCATAAAACAAAACCAAAAAAAGAAAAAAAAGAAAAAAGAAAAAACAAGAAATCAAGAACAAGAGAAACACTGAAAACTGTACAAATATATAGAAATTAACCAACATGATCTTGTTGACCACTGGGTTAGTGAAGAATTAAGAAAAAATTTTAAAAAATACTTGAAACAAATGGAAGTGTAAAGACAGAATAGCAAAACGGATGGGATACAGCAAAAGGAGTGCTAAGAGGAAGGAACAAATGCCCATATCAAAAAACAGATTTCAAACCAAATTATGCACCACAAAGGACTAACAAATTAAGAACAAACCAAACCTAAATTCAGAAGGAAAGAAATAACAGAGATCAAAGCAGAATTAAGTGAAATAAAGGCTAAAGTCACAGTACAAAAATCAATGAATCTAAAAGTTGTTTTCTTAACCAATAAACAAAATAAAAACACCACTTTCTGGACTAACCGAGAAAAAACAGAGAAGACTGAAATCTTAACATAATCATACGTTAAAAATGAAATATTAAAACATAATCATACATTAAAAATGAAATATTAAAAATGAAATATTAAAAACACAAGATCTGAATAGACTTTTCTCAACAGAAGACATACAAATGGCCAGCAAGGATATAAAGATGTTCAACATCACTACTCAGCAGACAAATGAGATACCACAGAAATACAAATGACTCTTACATTATAAACAACTATATGTCAATAAACTGGAAGATCTGGAGGAAAATAATAAATCCCTGAACATATACAATCTAACAAGATTACATCAGGAATAAATAGAAAACCTGACCAGTCCTATAATAAGTAATGACATTGAATCAGTAATAAAATGTCTCCCTCCAAAATAGCTTTTGACTAGATGGTTTTACTGCCAAATTGTTCCAAGCTTATAAAGAAGAGCTAATATCAATTCTTCTCAAACTATTTTAAAAAATTGGAAAAGGAAGTTATTCCTAACTCATTCTCCCAAGCCAACATTATCCTGATACCAAACTCAGACATGAACATACACACACACTCACAAATACATGCAAACACACATGCATGCCACTTCAAGCCAATATTCACCACGAATAAAGGCACAAAAATCCTCAACAAAATATGAGCAAGCCAAATCCAATGGCACCTCTAAAAGATAATACACTATGATCAAACAGGATTTATCCAAGGGATGCAAGGATAATTCAGCATAAGCAAAATTAATAAGTGTGATACATTACATCAGCAGAATTAACTACAAAAAATATATGATCATCTTAATAGATGCAGCAAAAGGATGTGATAAAATCAACATATCATCATCTCTTCATGATAAAAACTCTCAAGCATAGAAGAAGCACACCTCAACATAATAAAGGCCATGTCTGACAAACCCATAGCAAACATCATGCTGAATGGGGAAAAGCTAAAAGTTTTTCTCTAAGAACTAGAAAACACCATAAATGATAATTTTTATCAATTCTGTTCAACAGAGTACTAGAGGTCCTAGCTAAAACAGGCAAGATAAAGAAATACAAGTCACCCAAATTGAAACAAGAAAGTAAAATTATTCCTTTTTGCAGATGACATGATTTTAAATTTAGAAAAACCTAGACTCCACCAAAAAATTCTTAGAACAGATAAACACATTCAGTCAAGTAGCAGGTTATAAAATCAACTTACAAAAATTAGTAACATTTCTGAACAATCAGAAAAATAAACCAAGAAATAATTTACCAAATGTAAGCTCCTTTTACAATAGCTACAAATAAAATAAGATACCTAGGAATAAATTTAACCATGGAGGGAAAAGGCCTCTTTAAGGAAAACTATAAAATATTGATGAAATAAATTGAAGATGTTACAAATAAATGGAAAAAATCCTATGCTCATAGATTGAAATGATTAATATCCTTAAAATGATCATACTACCAAAAGTAATCCACAGTTTCAAAGCAATCCCTGTAAATATACCACTGTCATTCATCACAGAAATGGAAAAGAAAACCCTAAAATTTGTATGGAATCATAAAAGAGCCCTAATAACTAAATTATTTCCAAACAATAAAAACAAAACTGGAGGCATCACAATACCTGAATTTAAAATATACTACAAGACTGTAATAACCAAATAGCATGTATTGGCATAAAACCAGACACACTGGCCAATAAAACAGAATAAAGAACCCAGAAATTAATCCACATATTTACAGTCAACTGATTTGCAACAAAGGTGCCAAGAACATACATTTGGGAAAGGATGTCCTCTTCAGTAAATGGTGTGGGAAAACTGAATATCCATGGGCAGAAAAATGAAACTAGGCCTCTATCTTTCATTATATCAAAACATCATCTCAAAGTGGATTAAAGACTTAAAACTCAAAACTATAAAATTACTAGACAAAACCATAGAGGAAATGCCTTAGAGCATTGGTGTAAGCAAAGATTTTATGGTTAAGACTTCAAAAGCACAGGCAAAAAAAAAAAAAAAAAAAAAAAAAAAAAAAGACAAATAGGACCATATTAAACTAAAAAGGCTTCTATACAGCAAAGGCAGCAATCAATAACAGACTAACTGTTGAACAGAAGAAAATATTTGCAAACTCTTCATTCAACAGGAGACTAAAATTAAGAATATATAAGAAATTCAAAGAACTCCACACCAGTAAAACGATCACATTTAAAAGCAGACACAAGATCTGAATAGACATTTCTCAACAGAAGACATACAAATGGCCAGCAAGGATACAAAGATGCTCAACATCACTACTCAGCAGACAAATGAGAATCAGTACCACAATGTAATATCATCTCACCCCAGTTAGAATGGCCATTATCAGAAAGACAAACAAACAAATGAATGCTGGTGAGAAGGCAGATAAAAGGGATTTCTTATACACTGTTAGTGAAAAATGTAACTTAGTACGGCCATTGTAAAAACAATTTGAAAATTTCTCAAAGGACAGAAAAAAAAAAAAAGAACTACCATATGATCCAGTGATCCCACTACTGGGTATTTATTCAAATAAATAAAATTATTCAATATTTCAAGGTGACATCTGCACTTCCATGTTTATTGCAGCACTATTCACAATAGAAAGATAGGAGTCAACCTTCGTGTCTAGCAACAGATGAATGCATAAAGTAAGTGGGGCATATATACATAATAAAATACTATTTGGGCAGAAAAAATAAAATAAAATCCTGTCATTTGAATGGAGCTAGAAGTTAATATATTATGTGAAATAAACTAAGCACAGAAAAAATATGTGTATTTCCACTCAAATTTGAAAGCTAAAAAAATGTTGTTCTTATGGAGAAGGAGTAAAATCATCTCATACCAGAGGCTGAGAAGGTTGTGTGTGTCAGGGTGTGGGTGTGAAGGAACGTAGATTAATTGGGATAAACATACATTTAAATAGAAGAAATATATTTCACTGTTCAATGGCACAATAGGATGAGCATAGATAACAACAATATTGTGTATATTTCATAATAGCTGGAAGAGAAATCTGAAATTTTTCCAGCCTAAATGAATAATAAATGTTTGAGGTGACAGATATTCTAAATATTCTTATATAATCATTACACATTTTTCTGGGTAGTAAAATATTATACATACCCTATAAATACGTACAAATATGTGTCAATAAAATAATAAATAACAAAGCTTCAAAGGACAGGCCCACTTTTTTTTGTCAGGAGCTATTGCCACTGATGACTTTACCTTGAAGCCAATTCTCATTTACCATTTCAAAAATCCTAGGGCACTTAAGAATTATGCTAAATCTACTCTGCTCGTGCTCTATAACTGGAAAAACAAATCTTGGGTGACAGCCCATCTGTTTACAGAATGATTTACTGAATATTTTAAGCCCGGTTTTGAGACTAACTGCTCAGAATAAAATATTTCTTTCAAAATATTGTTGCTTTCAGACCCAAGGGGGCTGATGGAGAGATACAAGGATATGAATGATGTTTTCGTGCCTGCTAACACAACATCATTCTGCAGCTCATAGATCAAGGAGTAATTCTAACTTTCAAGTCTTACTATTAAAGAAACACATTTTGTGTGTCTATAGCTGTCACAAATAGTGATTCCTCTAATGGATACTGGCGAAGTAAATTTGAAACTTCATGGAGAGGAATTACCATTCTAAATATCATTGTGAACATTTGTGGCTCATGGAAGAAGGTCAAAATATCAACATGAACATGTATTCGGAAGAAGTTGATTCCAAACTTTACGGATGACTTTGATGGGTTTCAGTCTTCAATGGAGAAAGTTAACTGCCGATGGGGTTGATAGCAAGAGAATTAGAGTTAGAAGAGGAGTCTGAAGATATGACTGAATTGCTGCAATCTCATAATAAAACTTGAATGGATAAGTAACTCCACTCATCTGGATAAAGAAAGAAAGCGGTTTTATGAGATGGCATCTACTCATGGTGAAAATGCTGTGAACATTGTTGAAATGACAAAAAAGCATTTAGAATATTACAGAATAATAGTTGATAAGACAGTGGAACAGCTAGAGAGGATTGATCTCTATTTTGAAAGAAGTTTTACTGTGGACAAAACACTATCAAACAGCATTACACACTACAGAGAAATCATGGATTAAAGAAAGGGTCAATTTATGTGGCAGAATTTATCGTTGCCTCATTTTTAAGAAATTGCCACTGTCACACCAAACTTCAGCAATCATCACCATGATTAGTCAGCAGCCATCAATATTGAAGCTGTATCCTCCACCAACCAAAAGATTCTGACATGCTGAAGGCTCGGATGATTATTAGCATTTTTAGTAAGAAAGTATTTATTAATATACATACATCGTTTAGACATAATACTATTGCACACCTCACAGACTTCAGTGTTGTGTAAACATAATATTTATATGCACTAGGAAATCATAACATTTTGGGGACTCTTTATATTATAATATTTGATTAATTGCAGTCATCTGGACCTGAACCCTCAACATCTTTAAGATATGATTGCATGTCTTTGAAGACACAACACTTTATCATCTTTTTCATTAGTTGTATATTTACTAGAACTTCCATCAAGAAGTTTTATAGTTTTACAGTTATATATGTATATAATAGTTATATACGTATGAAGTTCTATATGAATAAAACTATGTATATATACAGTTATATATGTGTGTGTTTCTTGTTTTTCAATTTTTATTTTAAAATCAGGGAGTACATGTGCAGGTTTGTTACAAAGGTATATTACATGATACTAAGGTTTGCAGTATGACTGAACTTGTCACCCAAATAGTGAGCATAGTACCTAATAGGTAGTTTTTCAGCTCTTGCTCTTTTCCCTCTCTTCTTCCTCTAGTGGTCCCCAGTGTCTATGGCTCCCTTCTTTATGTCCCTGTATGCTTAATGTTTAGCGTCCACTTATACGTGAGAACATGTGGTATTTAGTTTTCTCTTCACTTAGGATAATGGCCTCCAGCTGCATCCAGGTTATGCAAAAGACACGATCTCATTCTTTTTTATGGCTGCATAGTATTTTATAGTGTCTATATACCATATTTTCTTTATCTAATTCGCTGTTGCTGGGCACCCGGGTTGATTCTGTGGTTTTTCTACTGTGAACGGTGCTGCAATGCGCATATGGGTGCATGTGTTCTTTTCGTAGAATGATTTATTTTCCTTTAGGTATATACCCAGTAATGAGATCGCTGGATCAACTGGTAGTTCCACTTTCAGTTCTTAAAGAAATCTCCCAACTGTCCTCCACAGTGGCTGAATTAATTTCCATTCCGATTGATAGTGGATAAGTGTCTCCCTTTCTCTGAAGCCCTGCCAGTATCTATAATTTCTCTGGTGATTAGTGATGATGAGCATTTTTTTCATATGTTTCTGGGTCACTTGTATGTTGTTTTTTGACATGTCTATTCATATCTTTTACTCAGTTTTTAATGGAGTTATTTGCTTTTAGCTTGTTAATTTAAGTTCCTTAGAGAAATTAGACCTCTGTTGGATGTATAGTTTGTGAATATTTCTTCTATATATGATCTGTTTACTGCCTTGGTAGTTTATCTTGCTATATGGAAGCTCTTTTTTATTTTTATTATGTATGTATGTACGTACGTACGTATGTATGTATGTATGTATGTATGTATGTATGTATGTATTTTGAGATGGAGTCTAACTCCATTGCCCAGACTGGAGTGCAGTGGCTGGATCTCGGCTTACTGCAACCTCCACCTCCCGGGTTCAAGTGATTCTCCTGCCTCAGCCTGCCAAGTAGCTGGGACTACAGGCGTGTGCTAATTTGTATTTTTAGTAGAGATGAGGTTTCACTGGGTTAGCCAGATGGTATCGATCTCCTCACCTCTTGATCCGCCCCCCCTGGGCCTCCCAAAGGAAGTTCTTTAATTAGGTTCGCTTATCAATTTTTGTTTTTGCTGCAATTGCTTTTGAAGACCTAGCTACAAATTATTTGCCAAGCCTGACACTAAGAGTATTTCCTAGATTTTCTTCTATAATTTTTATTGTCTGAGGTGTTACATTTGTCTTGAATTCATCTTGAGTTAATTTTTCCATACACTTAAAGGTAGAGATCCAATTTCATTCCTTGGCATAAAGATGTCCGGTTATCACAGAGTCATTTATTGGGAAGAGGGTCTTTTCCTCATTTATGATTTTTGTTGAGTTTGTCAAAGCTACAGGTGTTTAGCTTTATTTCTGGATTCTCTATTTTTTTCCCTTGGTCTATGTGTCTGTTTTTGTACCAGTACCATGCTACTTTGGTTACTATAGTTGTAGTATAGTTTAAAGTCAGTTAATATTATTCCTTTGGCTTTGTTTCTTTATCTTAGGATTGCTTGATACATATATTAGAATTATAATTACTTGTTAAACGCCTTACCCCCCAAAACATGTCAGAATAAAGCAATTGTCAGTGGACAAAAAGACTTAAAATGGTCATGGTTAAAGACCTGATGAGACATTATTATACTCCACAATCAAGAATAAAATTGGGTTATTTCTGTGGCATAACATTTTAACATAAAAAACAAAATGATGACTAAAAACATTCAATTTCTAGGGAGCTTATACAGTTTTGGTGCAAATATATCAATAACATATTTATGTAAATATTACTTAAAGAATGTTAAATATAATTTATTGACAATTTTGTATAGTTTTAACATAGCAAATAAGGCTAATTAGTTTAACATATTTCTCCTATGTTTCCAGGGGCCCTTCTGAAATGTCCAAAAGTTAGTTTGAGGTTGAAAAGACTTAATTTAGTTCCTCGAATTTGATTTTGGAAAGTCTGCCAAATATGTAAAGGTTTAAAACACTTGATTGTAATAGAATCACAGATCATTATGAGATCATAGTTATTAATTTTAACAAAACACCAAATAAATATAGCAAGATACAGAATGTCTTTCTGTCTCTCTTCCCTGTTTCTCCTTTTCTTTTTCTTTGTTTTTGCAGTTGACTCAAAAAGTAAACAAAAATCTGTTACTGTATCTTATCAATATTACACAAACGGCCCGGAGCGGTGGCTTACACCTGTAATCCCAGCACTTTGGGAGGTCAAGGCAGGTGGATCACGAGGTCAGGAGATCCAGACCGTCCTGGCTAACATGGTGAAACCCTGTTTCTACTAAAAATACAAAAAAATTAGCGAGGCATGGTGGCAGGCACCTGTAGTCCCAGCTACTTGGGAGGCTGAGGCAGGAGAATGGCGTGAACCCAGGAGGTGGAGCTTGCAGTGAGCGTAGATCCTGCCACTACACTCCAGCTTGGGCCACAGAGCAAAACTCCGTCTCAAAAAAAAAATATATGACACAAAATCATGCTTAAAAGTAAAAACAAATTATAGTTTTGTATCAATGTACTTTTGGATATTAAAGCTCAATTTTTAAAAACCTAATAATAAACTTGTTTAATCTTATTGCATTTTATCACATGTAAAATTTCTTTATAAAATTCTATAATCCTTTATCATATTAATATTCATTCAGCTTTATGTATGTAATTTATTTTTGTATTCTTTCATTCTGAAACAACTCTTCAATAACCTTTAAACACTACTACTTTTTCTTCAATAAAACCACATCCTCAGGCTTTCATTATAAACTTATTTACCAAAAATATGTCTTGCTTTTCTTGTACACTTTGCATATCAAATTTTCCCCTTATTTCTAGTAGTTTAAATTACAGATGTCAATGAAAATTTTAACTCTTAATGATATAGTTTGAATCTATATCCCTCCATGTCTCATGTTGAATCATAATCCCTAACGTTGCAGGTGGGGCCTAGTGCGAAGTATTTAGGCCATGGGAGAAGATCTCTCATGGTTTGGTGCTATCCAAACAGCAGGAGTGAGTTCTCAGGAGATCTGTTTTTTTTAAAGTGTGTGGCACCTCCCCCTTCTCTTTCTCTTCCTCCCATCTCACCATGTGACATGATTTGGCTGCATCCCCACTCAAATCTCATCTTGAATTGTAGTTCCCATAATCCCTACCTGTTGTAGGAGGGATCTAGTGGGAGGTAATTGAATCATAAGAGCAGTTATCCTCATGCTGCTGGTCTTGTAATAATTAGTGAGTTCTCACAAGATCTGTTTTTTTTTTTTTTTTTTTTTTTTTTTTTTTTGATACAGAGTCTAGCTCTGTCTCCCAGGCTGGGGTGCAGTGATACGATCTCAGCTCACTGAAACCTCCCCGCCTCCTGGTTCAAGTGATTCTCCTGCCTCCACTTCCTGAGTAGCTGGGAATATAGGTGCATGCCACCATGACCGGCTAATTTTTGTATTTTTAGTGGAGACAAGGTTTCACCATGTTGATCAGGATGGTCTTGAACTCCTGACCTCGTGATCCTCCTGCTTTGGCCTCCCAAAGTGCTGAGATTACAGGTGTGAGCCACTGCACCTGGCCAAGCTGATGGTTTTACAAGGGGCTTTTCCTACTTTTGCTTAGCACTTCTCTTTCCTGCCACCTTGTGAAGAGGGACATATTTGCTTCGCCTTCCACAATGATTTTAAGTTTCCTGGGGCCTCCCCACCCCTATGGAAATGTGAATCAATTAAACCTCTTTCCTTTGTAAATTACTCAGTCTTAGGTATTTCTTCATAGCGGCATGAGAATGGACTAAAACACCATGTGATATGGTGCCTATTCCTCTTTGTGTTCCCTCCCTGAGACCTCTCCAGAAGTCAGGCAGATGCCAGTGCCATGCTTCATGTGAAGCCTGCAGAACTGTGAGCCAATTACACACCTTTTCTTTATCAATTACTCATTCTCGGGTATTTCTTTTTGGCAATGCAAGAGTGACCTAGTACACATAATAACCTGCATTTCTAGTGAAAACCAAGAACTCATTTTGACTCATTAACTCATGAACTCATTTTAATTGTCACATACGCTTATTTTTTGAATTTATACTTCATAATTTCTAAAAATATAGGACTCTTCAAAGTTTTGAATGTGGAACATACTAAGAAATCAAAAAATATTCTGTTTGTGATGAAAAGCAGCAAGTGAATATATTTAAACCCTTTGTTAATGTTTCAGTATTTTGTCTTATTTGAAAATTCTGTGAATAGCTATAATTCAATTTAACTTGGCAAAAGTTTAAGTGTATAGTTATAAATGAATTTGGCAAATCTTTAAAGTAAACATATCATTAAACATAATTATTGTAAAATAAGTGTATTTATAGACTCTTATTGCACCTCTATTTAATTTCTTCATCCTCAATAATTACAGAAAAATTATTGAGATATTAGACAATGCTTAGTCATAATCTTTAAGTTAGTTTTCTATTAACCGGCTTCATAGTACATGTACATTAGGCAGTTACCATGAAAGAAAAAACCCTAAAGTTAATTACGTGAGTATTTTGTTCATAACTTATAAGACAAGCTGTTTCTACTAAACCAGCAATGTTTGCTAGTCTTATTCACAAGGATGCACCCATATCACTGAACTTGAAAAGCATTTGGCTTAGCTATTTAATTTGGGAGTGTCTATATATTTCTCAGTCAGTTTGGTAGCATGTAGACTACATACAAGGACATGTACAGACGTATACATACATGGAAATACAATATATGATGCACACATGCACGCTTGTGTATATTCAAAAGCCCAGTGATCGGCGGGCTCAGTGTAAAAGAGAGTAGAGTTTCAGACCTGAGAGAAATCTACCCACGGCGCCTTGGGCTTTGTGAACAAAACAGAAAGTCCCCCAAGAAGGGATCAGTGGTGCCTTTTCTGTGTTGTTCAAGGGGTGAAATATTTTGATTTCCTTTGGTAGTCTAAACCTCTGCACACAGATATATTTGAACATACATTTGAACATACTCTATCTGGGGTTAGAATCTATGCTTTATCTGTTACATTACAGTTCTTGTACTATTTTCTGCCCCTGGGACTAATGCTAAAAATATCAATGCTCTGCATTTACTTAAACATGGAATTCAGCTATATGTGTTTTTTCATCTGAAATACAGACAGGTAACAATGAAAAGCAAATGAGAATTAATGTTGAACAGTTACATAAAAAAGAGAGTGAGCACTAAAAAATCCATAGTGTGGAATGAGCATAGAAGACTTTGAGTTTAACTTTAGGAAGTCTTTTAGCCAGTTTTTTTATGGGACCCCTGGAAGAGTATGGGAAGACCTCGAAGTTCCAATTCCTTTCTGTTCCTAGTAACAGCATTGAGCTATTTTTGAGGATGTTAGCAAAAAGTAGCTACGATATTAGTACACAAAAGGATAACTAGAAATCTGTGGAGGTTGGACAAGGCATTCTAGAATTTCTATGACATTTCTCAGGCGTCTGTCATTTCAGGAGTGAATAATAAACTAATGAGGTAAATGTTCCTCTTCTTTCTTTGTTCGAATGAAACAGTCACCCTGTGTTAATGCCTCATTTATCCTGCGAGCTTCCTGTGTATTTTTGATCAGTTGCAATATTATGCTTGCATATTTTTGCTTTTTTGTAATGTTTCATTTGTTTTACACATTTGTCCAAAAGATTGGGGAACAAAAGAATGTGTACTAGTAAGACTATTAACAGTAAAAGCGTACTGTAATAACTTTGTTTAGGAAAGCTAGCCACTCTGTTCTGATTATTTTCTTATTTCTGTGGATTAAATGAAAATGTTCCTGTAAAAGTTTCAGTATAGTACCTGGCACACAATAGTCATTCAAAGGACAGTAGTTATACATTTATCCAATACTGTATTTTGTATTATCACTATTTTAAAATTTTCTACAATGTGAGAAAAATTACAAAATATGTACCACCAAGTATGGCTTAGAAAGCCTTGCAATTTTTTGTGAAGTATTAGAATAAGAGAAGATACATTTTACAGCATCCTTTAATTTCTGTTTTCAAGTAACTCATCTAGAGTATTATAAATCAACTTGAAAGTCTTATTAAGACGAATGTAATATGAAACACTGCTGGAAAATAATATTTTGAAAAAAATTAGAAAAATTAATAAACACGAGATCAGAGGTCATATGTGAAAATCTGCGTTACCTCTTACTGCCTTTATAAATTTAACTTTCTGGAGTTTCCAGTCTCCATATAATATAATGGTCTTGTGTGAGTGTAAATATCACAAGAAACAAGTAAACAAAGGAGCTAAAAATTTGGAACATAGACTATAAGACAAATAGAAAACATTTTATGTTCCATTGTTTCACTAAATAGGGCTATTTTTATGTAAAACATTTTCAATCAAATTATCTAGCTTTGTCCACTTGAATTGCTTGGATATGCTAAGATAATTCATCTCTCAACTACTGTACCTATGGGGTTTCTACCCCCAAAAAACGTTACGAATGAAAACAGGTGTTTAGAGTCAGAAAAATAATGTGTTTAAATCCTAACTGCACCATTTACCAAGCTACACTATCTTGGATAATCATTCTGTGACCCATCTCTCTTCCGTAAAAGAGAAATACCATCTAAGTCAGGGCTCCCCAACCCCCTAGGGCAAGTACTGGTACCAGTCCGTGGTCTGTTAGGATCCCGGCCTTACAGCAGGAGGTGAGCAGCAGGCGGAGCAGCAACCATTAATGCCTGAGCTCCACCGCCCGTCAGATCAGTGGCGGCTTTAGACTGGAATAGGAGTGCGAACCCTACTGTGAACTCCAAACGCCAGGGATCTAGATTGCACGCTCCTGATGAGAATATAATTAATGTCCGATGTTCTGAAACCATCACGACTCAAACCACACCCTCCCACCATGGGGAAAAACATGGCTTCCATGAAACTGGTCACCGGTGCCAAAAATGTTGGCGGCCGCTGACCTAAATCACAAGACGGCTGTAAGAACTGTTATCTGTAGCCTGTAGAGAGCAGCACATAGCACAGTGCTTGGTACATTATCCATACTCAAAAACGGCGGTGCTGTTTCTGAGTGTTCTGCTTCCCTTCCTCATAACCATACAATTCTCTCAGTATATGCTTGAGAAGATGCAGTGAAATATCGATCTAAAGAGCGTTAGGGCAAATTACAAGACATAGGAATAAGAGACAGTTTAAAAAAGAGAAATTGATGCAAATTTGTTTTCTATAGAATAGAAAGCAACCTTGAGAAACTAATAGAAAGCTTACAAAACTCTTAATTATACAAATTGCCAGCTCTGCTGGGAGGTCAACATCTTTTCTAAGATACAATAATAAGTCTTGTAGCAGAAGAGCTCACTCGGCTTCACAGAAGGAGGAATAAAATTGGGCCACTTTGTCCCGAGTTCTAAAGCATAAATCAAATGGCATTTTAACAAGTAGTTCAACTATGTTATTTGTCAAATAGGCTTTTGTAATATGGCCTAGGGGAGCTGACAGTCTTATAGAATATTATTTCTGAAAAGCATAATTATCAAGTTCCAAGCAATTGACTTATATGCAAATGTTAACACTGCAGCATTTGCTAGTTGAAGATGATATGATTTAATATTAACACATCAGAATAACGAGGCATTTTAAAAATCTGGGTCTCTACAATTGATGTCTGCTTAAGATGTTTACTGACTCCTAATTCTCAAACTTTCTCTCTTCTGCCAACCCAGAGTAACATTGCAGTAAACCTATTTTAAGTACACCGGCAGGAAAAAACTCACTGATTTGAAGGTGTGAGTTATGGCATCTAGGAAAACGCTTTATATTTAGGGCTGCTAGATAAAATAAAAGACTCCCACTTTAATTTAAATTTAGGATAAATTATGAGTACTTTGTTAGTATAAATATGTCCTATGCAAACTTTTCTAACTACTAAGACTCGTTTATATTGCAGGATATATTATGTATGTGTTTGTATGTGTATGTATGCGTTTATATATACCCTCTATAAAATATATTTAAAAGTACACACATATATGTCTGTGTATGCAGCTTATGTATGTAAGCATATATAAGCTTTATAAAAATATATACCCTTCATATATTTATTTGCACATATATGTGTATGTTATAAAAGCTCTATATGTGTGCATGCACACACACACACATCCTTTATGGCCTTGTGTAGCATTTTCTGACACTAAGAGTGTGTCTGTTTGTGTGTGTGTGTGTGTGTGTGTGTGTGTGTGTGTGTGTGTTTTGAGATGGTATCTCGCTCCAGGCTGGAGTGTAGTGGCGCGATCTCAGCTCACTGCAACTTCCGTCTCCCAGGTTCAAGCAATTCTAGTGTCTCAGTCTCCTGAGTATGTGGGATTACAGGTGTGCACCACCACTCCTGGCTAATTTTGATGTTTTTAGTAGAGACAGAGTTTCGCCATGTTGGCCAGATTGGTCTTGAACTCCTGACCTCAGGTGATCTACCCACCTCAAGCTCCCAAAGTGCTGGGATTACAGGCGTGGGCCACTGCACCTGGCCATGTGTGTTTTTTAAACAAATACATGTTTTTCTACAGCAAACAATTCTCCAACTCTCCAACAAACTGGGTGTAGATGAAATCAATACAATTCTGACACTAACTCCTGGAGTGAGTCCAGACCCAAAAGGTTAAGGACTTGGTCCCAGGAGCCTACCCCACATCAAAGAACAGCCTCAAATAGGGCCCCAGGTAACCCGCACTTCTTCCCAGCTGGCTATGCAATTGGGGGAGGGGGTCCCAGGGCCTTCTCCTAGGTTTCGTAATTTCCTAGAATAACTCACAAAAGCACTTTATTTATAATTGTTGATTTGCTTTAAAAGATACAATTCAGAGAGAACAAAATAGAATGATGCATGAAGCCAGGTGTGGGGTAGGGATGGGGGTGTGGTATGCAGCCTGTCACTTTCCCAGCACATTGCTGTGTTCACCATCCTGGAAAGTCTCCAAATCTTGTTGTTTAAGAGGGTTTCTAACTCAATCACCAGCCCTCCTCTCTGCCCAAGAGATTGATTGCAAGATGGAGCTGAAAATTCCCATTTTATTCATGAGTTTGATCTTTTCTGTTGGTCAACTCCCTCTTCCTCCCAAAATTTTGCACCATCATCTCATCAGCATACCTCAGATATAGGCTGGGCACAGTAGTTCACTCCTGCAATCCCAACATATTGGGAGGCTTAGGCAAGCTGAACATTTGAGGTCAGATGTTTGAGACCAGCCTAGCCAACATGGTGAAATCCCGTCTCTACTAAAAAATACAAAACTTAGCCAGGTGTAGTGGGACATGCCTGTAATCCCAGCTACTCTGGAGGCTGAGGTGGGAGAATCGCTTGAACCCGGGAGGCGGAGGTTGTAGTGGGTGAGATCGTGCCACTGCACTCCATCCTGGGTGACAGAGCAAGACTCCCTCCCCGCCCCCCACAAAAAAAAAAAAAAAAAAAAAAAAAAACCAGAAAACCCCTCATGTATGGTTCATAATGAATATCAGAAGTCACTCCTACCATTCAGTAAATTCCAAGGATTTTAGGAGGTGTGTGTGTATTTATGTACAAACAAATATACACATACACACACACATAATACCACAATCTAAAACAAAGGTTTGTAAATTATAAAAACAAATGCATGTATTTGTAAAATGTTATTTCAAAATTCAGTATAATTCAGGAAAGGACATTGACTCTAGTTTGCCTTTGCACTAGATCTAGGAACAATGATTCTAATGAACTCTTAGATATGTGGGAAAAGACGCTGGAATATTTTAGGTGAGAGTTATAGATTCAGTTCTGCCCTTAACCTACTGTGTAATAATCAGAAACGTACTTGACTTTACTGAGGTGAATATTCCTTTATCACTAAGTGAGTGATTGGACTAGGTAACTGCCCATAAGCTTTCTGTAATTTGTGCTTTCAAAAATATGAAGAAGTATATTTAAAACCAATGAAACACCAGATGTTTTCAATATCTTAGGAACATGTCTCTCTATATAAATGAAGGCATAAAAGATGGCTATACTAATAACAAGGACATTTTCCCCTATCAATTTAATAATATAAGCACAATTCTAGGCTTTTATTTAAATGAATAAAAACATATTAATAAATATAATTTATAATTCATATGCACCTTGATCGAGGTTTATCAGAATTTTGTTTTTCAGTTCTTGGTTTTCCCCTTTCTTGGTTCCCTCCTTTTTAATATATTCCTTTGTTTATATTTTGTAAAGATAAGGCAGGAAATAAAAATATACTGAATTGGGAATAAGAGGCCATCATAAGGCTAAATAGGGTGAACTGTTGACATTTTATTCATCAGTTTGTCATTCATAGGATCATCATCACTTTGTACTTTGTTCTATACTAGAGAGAAACAGAATATAAAATCCACTGGTAGGCCAGGCGCAGTGGCTCATGCCTGTAATCCCAGAAATTTGGTAGGCCAAAGCAGAAGGATCATCTGAGGTCAGGGATTCAAGAACAGACTGGCCAACATGGTGAAACCCCATCTCTACTAAAAATACAAAAAATTAGCCAGGCATGGTAGTCCATGCCTGTAATCCCAGCTACTCAGGAGACTGAGGCAGGAGAATCTCTTGAACCTGGGAGGTAGAGTTTGTGGTGAGCCAAGATTGCACCACTGCCCTCCACACTGGGTGACTGAGTGAGACTTCGATTAAAAAAAAAAACCTACTGTTTTTCTGAAACTCAGGGGGGAGGTATGAACTGCAGATAGAGATTTGGTCATTGCCAGTAAAAAGTAGTAATTGATTTTAGGAATATGTATACTAATAAGAAGAATAAAGAAGGGGGAGGAGAAAGGAAGGAGAAAAGGAGAAAGAAGAAGAGAAAGACAACCACAACCATCACAAACCTCATTTGAGAAATAACAATCTATTTTTTAAAATTTGTTTTATTCTATTTGTCAAGAAGGGACAAAGAGAAAGTATAAGCAACCTACTTACATGACTAAGCTTTAA
Source organism: Rhinopithecus roxellana (assembly GCF_007565055.1). Taxonomy (NCBI): domain Eukaryota; kingdom Metazoa; phylum Chordata; class Mammalia; order Primates; family Cercopithecidae; genus Rhinopithecus; species Rhinopithecus roxellana. The sequence goes on along the minus strand of NC_044550.1, from coordinate 175,606,690 downwards.
CATCTGTAAGACTGAGTATAATGTTAATATGCATAAGATGCATTCAAGTTTCTCATTTTGAAAATTTAATCATCACCTAAGTTTATTTAGCAACTACTATACATTATGATTAAAACTTTATTCAGCATGTAGTAGGATTTTTAATAAATGCTTTATAATGAACTCATTATTTTAATATGTTATAACTGGAAAAAATGCACATTATAAACATCTTAATATTTATTATCAGAGATAACTTGATGCAAAGACCTTCTTTTTTCATGACTACATTTTTTTTTTTTTTTTTTTTTTTTTTTAATTTTCTCATGTTATTTTATTTTATCTAATAGATTACAACTTAGTAATACTAAAATTATGCACATCAAAATGGAACAAACATTTATATTCATAAGTTGATTTTCTAGATACATGTAAATACAGATCGAATTTGGCTTTCAGATTTGTAAATTGAATTTTATAAAATATTTATTATGATCTAATTAGCATATCATAAAATACACTCTTTTAGAGCATACAATTCAGTGGTTTTTTTTTTTTTTTTTTTTTTTTTTTTTTATTATACTTTAAGTTCTAGGGTACATGTGCATAACGTGCAGGTTTGTTACATATGTATACTTATGCCATGTTGGTGTGCTGCACCCATCAACTCGTCAGCACCCATCAATTCATCATTTATATCTTGTATAACTCCCCAATGCAATCCCTCCCTCCTCCCCCCTCCCCCCTCCCCATGATAGACCCCAGTGTGTGATGTTCCCCTTCCCGAGTCCAAGTGATCTCATTGTTCAGTTCCCACCTATGAGTGAGAACATGCGGTGTTTGGTTTTCTCTTCTTGTGATAGTTTGCTAAGAATGATGGTTTCCAGCTGCATCCATGTCCCTACAAAGGACGCAAACTCATCCTTTTTTATGGCTGCATAGTATTCCATGGTGTATATGTGCCACATTTTCTTAATCCAGTCTGTCACAGATGGACATTTGGGTTGATTCCAAGTCTTTGCTATTGTGAATAGTGCCGCAATAAACATACGTGTACATGTGTCTTTGTAGTAGACTAATTTATAATCCTTTGGGTATATACCCAGTAGTGGGATGGCTGGGTCATATGGTACATCTAGTTCTAGATCCTTGAGGAATTGCCATACTGTTTTCCATAATGGTTGAACTAGTTTACAATCCCACCAACAGTGTAAAAGTGTTCCTATTTCTCCACATCCTCTCCAACACCTGTTGTTTCCTGACTTCTTAATGATTGCCATTCTAACTGGTGTGAGATGGTATCTCATTGTGGTTTTGATTTGCATTTCTCTGATGGCCAGTGATGATGAGCATTTTTTCATGTGTCTGTTGGCTGTATGAATATCTTCTTTTGAGAAATGTCTGTTCATATCCTTTCCCCACTTTTTGATGGGGTTGTTTGTTTTTTTTCTCGTATATTTGTTTGAGTTCTTTGTAGATTCTGGATATTAGCCCTTTGTCAGATGAGTAGGTTGCAAAAATTTTCTCCCATTCTGTAGGTTGCCTGTTCACTCTGATGGTAGTTTCTTTTGCTGTGCAAAAGCTCTTTAGTTTAATTAGATCCCATTTGTCAATTTTGGCTTTTGCTGCCGTTGCTTTTGGTGTTTTAGACATGAAGTCCTTGCCCATGCCTATGTCCTGAATGGTACTACCTAGATTTTCTTCTAGGGTTTTTATGGTATTAGGTCTAACATTTAAGTCTCTAATCCATCTTGAATTAATCTTCGTATAAGGGGTAAGGAAAGGATCCAGTTTCAGCTTTCTACTTATGGCTAGCCAATTTTCCCAGCACCATTTATTAAATAGGGAATCATTTCCCCATTTCTTGTTTCTCTCAGGTTTGTCAAAGATCAGATGGCTGTAGATGTGCGGTATTATTTCTGAGGACTCTGTTCTGTTCCATTGGTCTATATCTCTGTTTTGGTACCAGTACCATGCTGTTTTGGTTACTGTAGCCTTGTAGTATAGTTTGAAGTCAGGTAGCGTGACGCCTCCAGCTTTGTCCTTTTGACTTAGGATTGTCTTGGCAATGCGGGCTCTTTTTGGTTCCATATGAACTTTAAAGCAGTTTTTTTCCAATTCTGTGAAGAAAGTCATTGGTAGCTTGATGGGGATGGCATTGAATCTATAAATAACCTTGGGGAGTATGGCCATTTTCACGATATTGATTCTTCCTATCCATGAGCATGGTATGTTCTTCCATTTGTTTGTGTCCTCTTTGATTTCACTGAGCAGTGGTTTGTAGTTCTCCTTGAAGAGGTCCTTTACATCCCTTGTAAGCTGGATTCCTAGGTATTTTATTCTCTTTGAAGCAATTGTGAATGGAAGTTCATTCCTGATTTGGCTCTCTGCTTGTCTGTTGCTGGTGTATAAGAATGCTTGTGATTTTTGCACATTAATTTTGTATCCTGAGACTTTGCTGAAGTTGCTTATCAGCTTAAGGAGATTTTGGGCTGAGACGATGGGGTTTTCTAAATATACAATCATGTCATCTGCAAACAGGGACAATTTGACTTCTTCTTTTCCTAACTGGATACCCTTGATTTCTTTCTCTTGCCTGATTGCCCTAGCCAGAACTTCCAACACTATGTTGAATAGGAGTGGTGAGAGAGGGCATCCCTGTCTTGTGCCAGTTTTCAAAGGGAATTTTTCCAGTTTTTGCCCATTCAGTATGATATTAGCTGTGGGTTTGTCATAAATAGCTCTTATTATTTTGAGGTACGTTCCATCAATACCGAATTTATTGAGCGTTTTTAGCATGAAGGGCTGTTGAATTTTGTCAAAAGCCTTTTCTGCATCTATTGAGACAATCATGTGGTTCTTGTCTTTGGTTCTGTTTATATGCTGGATTACGTTTATTGATTTGCGAATGTTGAACCAGCCTTGCATCCCAGGGATGAAGCCCACTTGATCATGGTGGATAAGCTTTTTGATGTGCTGCTGAATCCGGTTTGCCAGTATTTTATTGAGGATTTTTGCATCAATGTTCATCAGGGATATTGGTCTAAAATTCTCTTTTTTTGTTGTGTCTCTGCCAGGCTTTGGTATCAGGATGATGTTGGCCTCATAAAATGAGTTAGGGAGGATTCCCTCTTTTTCTATTGATTGGAATAGTTTCAGAAGGAATGGTACCAGCTCCTCCTTGTACCTCTGGTAGAATTCAGCTGTGAATCCATCTGGTCCTGGACTTTTTTTGGTGGGTAGGCTATTAATTGTTGCCTCAATTTCAGAGCCTGCTATTGGTCTATTCAGGGATTCAACTTCTTCCTGGTTTAGCCTTGGGAGAGTGTAAGTGTCCAGGAAATTATCCATTTCTTCTAGATTTTCTAGTTGATTTGCGTAGAGGCGTTTATAGTATTCTCTGATGGTAGTTTGTATTTCTGTGGGGTCAGTGGTGATATCCCCTTTATCATTTTTTATTGCATCTATTTGATTCCTCTCTCTTTTTTTCTTTATTAGCCTTGCTAGCGGTCTGTCAATTTTGTTGATCTTTTCAAAAAACCAACTCCTGGATTCATTGATTTTTTGGAGGGTTTTTTGTGTCTCTATCTCCTTCAGTTCTGCTCTGATCTTAGTTATTTCTTGCCTTCTGCTAGCTTTTGAATGTGATTGCTCTTGCCTCTCTAGTTCTTTTAATTGTGATGTTAGAGTGTCAATTTTAGATCTTTCCTGCTTTCTCTTGTGGGCATTTAGTGCTATAAATTTCCCTCTACACACTGCTTTAAATGTGTCCCAGAGATTCTGGTATGTTGTATCTTTGTTCTCATTGGTTTCAAAGAACATCTTTATTTCCGCTTTCATTTCGTTATGTACCCAGTAGTCATTCAGGAGCAGGTTGTTCAGTTTCCATGTAGTTGAGCGGTTTTGATTGAGTTTCTTAGTCCTGAGTTCTAGTTTGATTGCACTGTGGTCTGAGAGACAGTTTGTTATAATTTCTGTTCTTTTACATTTGCTGAGGAGTACTTTACTTCCAATTATGTGGTCAATTTTGGAATAAGTGCGATGTGGTGCTGAGAAGAATGTATATTCTGTTGATTTGGGGTGGAGAGTTCTATAGATGTCTATTAGGTCCGCTTGGTGCAGAGATGAGTTCAATTCCTGGATATCCTTGTTAACTTTCTGTCTCGTTGATCTGTCTAATGTTGACAGTGGAGTGTTGAAGTCTCCCATTATTATTGTATGGGAGTCTAAGTCTCTTTGTAAGTCTCTAAGGACTTGCTTTATGAATCTGGGTGCTCCTGTATTGGGTGCATATATATTTAGGAGAGTTAGCTCTTCCTGTTGAATTGATCCCTTTACCATTATGTAATGGCCTTCTTTGTCTCTTTTGATCTTTGATGGTTTAAAGTCTGTTTTATCAGAGACTAGGATTGCAACCCCTGCTTTTTTTTGTTCTCCATTTGCTTGGTAGATCTTCCTCCATCCCTTTATTTTGAGCCTATGTATGTCTCTGCATGTGAGATGGGTCTCCTGAATACAGCAGACTGATGGGTCTTGACTCTTTATCCAGTTTGCCAGTCTGTGTCTTTTAATTGGAGCATTTAGTCCATTAACATTTAAGGTTAATATTGTTATGTGTGAACTTGATCCTGCCATTATGATATTAACTGGTTATTTTGCTCGTTAGTTGATGCAGTTTCTTCCTAGCCTCGATGGTCTTTACATTTTGCCAAGTTTTTTGCGATGGCTGGTACCGGTTGTTCCTTTCCATGTTTAGGGCTTCCTTCAGGGTCTCTTGTAAGGCAGGCCTGGTGGTGACAAAATCTCTAAGCATTTGCTTATCTGTAAAGGATTTTATTTCTCCTTCACTTATGAAACTTAGTTTGGCTGGATATGAAATTCTGGGTTGAAAATTCTTTTCTTTAAGAACGTTGAATATTGGCCCCCACTCTCTTCTGGCTTGTAGAGTTTCTGCCGAGAGATCTGCTGTTAGTCTGATGGGCTTCCCTTTGTGGGTGACCCGACCTTTCTCTTTGGCTGCCCTTAAGATTTTTTCCTTCATTTCAACTTTGGTGAATCTGGCAATTATGTGTCTTGGAGTTGCTCTTCTGGAGGAGTATCTTTGTGGCGTTCTCTGTATTTCCTGAATTTGAATGTTGGCCTGCCCTACTAGGTTGGGGAAGTTCTCCTGGATGATATCCTGAAGAGTGTTTTCCAACTTGGTTCCATTTTCCCCCTCACTTTCAGGCACCCCAATCAGACGTAGATTTGGTCTTTTTACGTAATCCCATACTTCTTGCAGGCTTTGCTCATTTCTTTTTCTTCTTTTTTCTTTTGGTTTCTCTTCTCGCTTCATTTCATTCATTTGATCTTCAATCGCTGATACTCTTTCTTCCAGTTGATCGAGTCGGTTACTGAAGCTTGTGCATTTGTCACGTATTTCTCATGTCATGGTTTTCATCTCTGTCATTTCGTTTATGATCTTCTCTGCATTAATGAGTCTAGCTGTCAATTCTTCCACTCTTTTTTCAAGATTTTTAGTTTCTTTGCGCTGGGTACGTAATTCCTCCTTTAGCTCTGATAAGTTTGATGGACTGAAGCCTTCTTCTCTCCTCTCGTCAAAGTCATTCTCTGACCAGCTTTGATCCGTTGCTGGTGATGGGCTGCGCTCCTTTGCAGGGGGAGATGCGCTCTTATTTTTTGAATTTCCAGCTTTTCTGCCCTGCTTCTTCCCCATCTTTGTGGTTTTATCTGTCTCTGGTCTTTGATGGTGGTGACGAACTGATGGGGTTTTGGTATAGGTGTCCTTCCTGTTTGATAGTTTTCCTTCTGACAGTCAGAAGGACTCTCTGTTGGTCTGTTGGAGATTGCTTGAGGTCCACTCCAGACCCTGTTTGCCTGGGTATCAGCAGCAGAGGTTGCCGAAGATAGAATATTGCTGAACAGCGAGTGTACCTGTCTGATTCTTCCTTTGGAAGTGTCCTCTCAGGGGTGTACTCCACCCTGTGAGGTGTGGGGTGTCAGACTGCCCCTAGTGGGGGATTTCTCCCAGCTAGGCTACTCAGGGGTCAGGGACACACCTGAGCAGGCAGTCTGTCCGTTCTCAGATCTCAACCTCCGCGTTGGGAGATCCGCGGCTCTCCCCAAAGCTGTCAGACAGAGTCGTTCGCGTCTGCACCGGCTCCGGCTACTTCCCCTGTTGGTCTTCAGCTGTGCGCTGTCCCCAGAGGTGGAGACTACAGAGACAGGCAGGCTTCCTTGAGCTGCTGTGAGCTCCACCCAGTTCGAGCTTCCCAGCGGCTTTGTTTACCTACTTAAGCCTCAGCAATGGCGGGCGCCCCTCCCCCAGCCTCGCTGCTGCCTTGCGGATAGATCGCGGCAGACTGCTGTGTTAGCAGTGAGGGAGGCTTCGTGGGCGTGGGACCCTCCCGGCCAGGTGTGGGATATATTCTCCTGGAATGCCTGTATGCTTACAGCGCAGTATTGGGGTGGGAGTTACCCGATTTTCCAGGTGTTGTGTGTCTCAGTTCCCCTGGCTAGGAAAACGGATCCCCTTCCCCCTTGCGCTTCCAGGTGAGGCGATGCCTCGCCCTGCTTCAGCTCTCGCTGGTCAGGCTGCAGCAGCTGACCAGCACCGATTGTCCGGCACTCCCTAGTGAGATGACCCCAGTACCTCAGTTGAAAATGCAGAAATCACCGGTCTTCTGTGTCGCTCGCGCTGGGAGTTGGAGACTGGAGTTGTTCCTATTCGGCCATCTTGCTCCGCCTTCTGACTACATTTTTTTTAAAAGCCATTTACAGATAATAAACCATTAGTCAGCCAACCAAAAGATACTCTTGGGAGCTTACAATGTGCAATTAGAAGAGATAACTAAAAGCACTGACTAGGTAATAAAGTGTTGGAATACAGTTTTGTTGGTGTGTGTTTTGTTCTTGGTTTTTAATATTGCTTAAATTTTAGATATCAAAATTGAATAACGTTGAGTTGTCTAGAAAAGCAAATCTAAACATGGCTTTTCTTTGGGTAAGCAAGTGATAGCCAGTATAAAAGTCTGCCTTGGAGAGCCAAGCATAGCTTTCCAGGAAGAAAACATTGTATCAGCAAAAAAATAACAAGATTTTTTTCAATAGAAAGTATTTTATTTAACTTTTTATAGTATTTATCTTATTTACTTTTTAAAAAATATTTTGAATCTCAAGTACCTAAAAGTTAAGTTAGTCATATTTTTCTTTTAAGTTAAAGTACTTTATTTTTAAAACTCTAATATATATTTTAATTAGCAAATAAAAATTGTATATATGGGGTACACGATGATCTGACATTTGTATACATTGTGAAATGTTTGTCAAGCTAATTAACATACATGTCATCTCATAATTAACATTTTTTGTAGTGAAAACATTTAAAATCTCTCTTAGGAATTTCAAAGCACACAATACTTTATTATTAAACACAGTCACCATGCTGTACAATAGATATCCAGAACTTACTCCTTCTGTCTAACTGAAATTTGCGACCCTTTAGCCAACATTTTCCCATCTCCTCCTATTTTTCCAGCCCCTAATAACTACCATTCTACTCTCTGCTTCTATGAATTCAACTCTTTTAGATTCCACTTGTAAGTGAGATCATGTCGTATTTGTCTCTCTGGGTCTAGCTTAATTCACTTAGCATAATGTCTTTCAGGTTCATCTGGGTTATCACAAGTGGCAAGATTTCCTTTTTTTATGAGGCTGAATAGTGTTCTATTGTGCATACATAACACATTTACTTTATTCACCAGTTAATGGACAGAAGTTGATTCCATACCTTGGTTATTATGAATAATAATGAAATGAGCATGGGAGTGCAGATATATCTTTGACATATTGATTTCATGTTCTTTGGATATATACCCAGTAGTAGGATTGGGGGTGATATGGTAGTATTGCTTTTAATGTTTTGAGGAACTTTCATGATGTTTTATCATAATGACTGTAGTAATTTTAATTTCCACCAACAATGTAAGAGAGTTCCTTTTTTGCCACATTCTCAACACTTTTATCTTTTTGATAAAAGCCATTTTAACAGTTATGAAGTAATATCTCATCACGTGTGTGTGTGTGTGTCTGTGTTGTGTTTCTTTTGAGAAGAGTCTGTCTCTGTGGCACGGACTGGAGTGCAGTGGTACAATATTAGATCACTGCAGCCTTTGCCTCCCATATTCAGGTGATTCTCATGCCTCAGCTTCCAGAGTAGCTGAGATTACAGGCATGCGCCACCATATCTGGCTAATTCTTGTATTTTTAGTAGAAACTGGGTTTCACCACTGTTGGCCAGGCTGGTCTTGAACTCCTGACCTCAAGTGATCCACCCACCTTGGCCTCCCAAAGTGCTGGGGTTACAGGTGTGAGCCACAGTGACCAGCTCATTGTGTTTTTAATTTGCATTTTCCTAATGGTTAGTAATGTTGAGAATTTCTTCATAAATACGTTGGCCATTTTACGCCTTCTTTTGAAAAATATTTATTCAAGCTCTTAGGGCATTTTTTAAATTGGGTTATTTGTTTTCTTGGTATTGAGCTGTTTGAGTTTTTAAAATATATTTTATATATTAACCTTTCATCAGATGTTTGTATAGAATCACAAAAGACCCAGAATAGCCAGAACAGTCTTGAAAGAAAACAACAAAGCTGGAAGCATCACCTTATCTGATCTCAAAATTTACTAAAATATGTAGTAATGAAACCATCGCAGTACTGGCACAAAAACATACATAAAGACCAATCAAACAGAAAAAGAGAGTGCAGAAATAAATCCACATATTTATGGTCAATTGATCTTCCACAGCAGTGCCAGGAACACTCAACAGGGAAAGGACTGTCTCTTCAATACATGGTGGTGAAAAATAAACTGAATGTGCACGTGCAGAAGACTGATAGTGGACCCTTATTTCAACTCTTATGAAAAAAAAAAAAAAAATCAACTTAGAGTGGCTTAAACACTTAAGTGTAAGACCTAAAACTACACAACCACTAAAAGCAAACATAGAGAAAAGGCCTCTTGACACTGGTGGTGGCAAAGATATGTTGGTTATGATCCCAAAAGCACAGCCAGCAAAAGCAAAAAGAGACAAATGGGATTGCATCAAACTGAAAAGTTTCTCACAAAAAAATCGCTACCAACAACGGCAACCACAAAATCAGTCAATAAAGTGAAAAGACAGGATTTGCAATGAAGAAAACATTTGCCATACATGTGATAAGGTATTAATATCCAAGACAAGAATTTGTCAAGGAAAAAAGAGCGAGGAGGAAATGTCATAATGGAGTATCAGTGCATACTGAAATGACCCTTTGCTCATTCATTTAACAGCTTTACTCTTGGCTCCTTTTATGTTCTGGGTAATTTTCAGACACATTTACGCCCTTCATATTCAGAGAACTAAAGTAATTCAGTATTTCTGAGGCATGACACCTCTGCATAAACTTAAAATGAGTGAGATAACAGAGGTGGAAGAGAGATGAAGTAACGCAGGCAGGCCAGGGTCAAATTACGAAGGCTTATCCATGTGAAGGCATTTAACTTTACTCTGTAGGGTCTGAGAGCCGCTGAAGAGTCTGGAGTAATCACACTGGTTTTAAATTTTAGGAAAACCACATTACGACAGGATGACAGCGATTAAAGTGTGGTGATATTAGAAGCAGGAATTTTAATAGAGCTATTTTATTACATTTAATATTTTACTAGAAGTCTTCCTTCATATCAGTTCTTCATTTTTCTCCCTTTGGTTTTGGTCTGCACCCACATTCATGGGTGAAGGCAGAGAGGTTCTGTAGAGAGAAGTTGAATCCACGGGGCCCTGAAGCCTCAGGGATTGAGCATCAGCTTCACGATCCACTAGCTGCGTAGATGTAAGAAAGTTATATAACCTCTTTGAGCCTCAGTTTTAACATCTGTAAAATGAAAAAGAAAAAAAAAAAAAGAAAAAGAAAAAGAAAAAAAAGTCCGTGCGTAGTGACTCACGCCTGTAATCCCAGAACTGTGGGATGCCGAGGCAGGCGGATCACAAGGTCAGGAGATTGAGACCATCCTGGGTAACACAGTGAAATCCCGTCTCTACTAAAAATATAAAAAATTAGCCGGGCGTAGTGGTGAGTGCCTGTAGTCCCAGCTACTCTGGAGACTGAGGCAGAAGAATGGCATGAACCTGGGACGCAGAGGTTGCAGTGAGCTGAGATCGCACCACTGCACTCCAGCCCGGGCGACAGAGCCAGACTCTCTCTCTCAAAAAAAAAAAAAAAAAAAAAAAAAAAAAAAAAAAAAAGTTAAATACTTACCAGGCCAGATTAAGAATCGAATGCATTAATAATTTAAAGTTTAGAGCTGGTTTCCAGATAAAATACAGAATGTGTACTTAGATTTGAATTTCAGATAAACAATAACTAAGTTTTTACTGAAGGATGTCCCCCAAACCAAAAGAATATTACCAAATATTGCATGGGACATACTTACATTTAAAAAAATAAGTTGTTCATTGTTTGTTTGAAATTCAAATTTAACTGACCATTTTTTATTTTATTCACCAAGTCTGCTAAACATTCTTGCAGCTAGTAAGCACTCTAGAGGCATTAATTCTTATTAGAACCAGCTTCTTTTACGAATCTACATTTACGTTCCAGGCACCAGTAGGTAGAAGAGGTTTAAAATCTCCTTCTGGATTCTCTGAGATTTCTCCTTTTACTGAGCACACTACCCACATTCTCTGAAAATAGACATATTATTCTGATTCCTATGAACTTACGTGTATGTTATGACAGCTAAAATTGTGCTTTTAGATTTCATAAAATAATTTCACATATGTACTTACAAGGAATTTCTCAAATTTTTCTGTACAGCAACTCTCAAGAACATTCAATAGAGAGCTCAAAATCTTTTATATAATTATGTACATAACTAAATTAGCCCAGAGCCTAGAGTCATATGGGAGTTTTTCCTCTTTTAATAATGAGATTTGTACTTTTACTAGCCATAGAATTATGCAGCTATCTTCTGTTGCACCTTTGTCTGTTTGTGAAAAAAGTTAATGGAGTTTTCCCTCCTCTCTCTTAATCCTAGTATTCTCCTCCCTCCTGCTATAAATTGAGACTTTCCTCTTATTTTTTTGTAATAATTTTTACTTTTATAGTATTTGAGATTACTATTGCAAAGGATCTAAAATTACTTGGTGAAAGAAACAGCATTAAAATTGGTATAAAATTCTAAAATTCTAAACTTATTCCTATTCTAAATATCTTCCCTCTATTTGCCTGTGGAGTTTCCAAAGCATTTTCGATTTCTGTGTACCTCTATAGATCAATTACAATAGCAGAAATAACAATCAGTGAAAAAAGAACAATGAAAGGAACTGTCGTCCTCTTTTCTCTACCATTTCTATCCTAATAATGATATGGAAGTGCTGGGAAGGGAAGAGCGTGGTCCCTTTAAACGATACAGAAGTGGGGAAGGGAAGCACTAGGTAGAGGAGGGCACGGTCCTTGCCTGGGACTCCACCCAAATGGACCTACCTGAGGACAGGCATTTCCTGCCCAAATGTTGCATTCCCTAAGACCACTCTGGCCTGCCACGCCCCCATCCTGGGCCTATAAAAACCCTAGACCCTATCGGGCAGATTCAGAAGTGGCTGGACGTCATGAGGAGCACATCAGCGGAAGAAGACAAAAGCGGCTGGTCGTGGAGAACCCGGTGGGGGAAGAACACACCGACAGGCATCGCAGACCATGGACCAGCGGAAAGACACGGAGTTTGGCCAGAATGATCAGAGAAGAGTGTGGCCAGAATGATCAGAGAAGAGTTTGACCAGAGCGGTGGCAGAAGACTCCAGGGGAAAACCATCTCCCTCCTGACTCCTCCATCTGCTGAGAGCTACTTCTACTTAATAAAACCTTGCACTCATCGTCCAAGCCCACATGTGATCCGATTCATCCAGTACACCAAGACAAGAAACCTCAGGATACAGAAATCTCTCTGTCCTTGTGAAAAGGAAGGGGGGCTAACTGAGTTGGTTACTACAAGCCTCCTATACACGGCAATCTAAAAGAGCACCCTGTAGCACACGCCCACTGAGGCTTCAGCTGTTTTATTCACTCCTAGACACTGCCGTGGGGTCGCCCCACCACCTGCCCATCTGTATGCTACCCTAGAGGTTTGAGCAGCGAGGTACTGAAGAAGTGAGCCACACCTCCATCGTACACCCTGAGACGGACACAAGGGAACCTTTCCCGTTTCAATAGTAAACATTGTTGGAAATATACACATTAGGTAAATTAGTTTATGAAGTGGGATGATATTCATTCTGTCTACCTACCTACCTATCTAATGTGTGTTTATCCTTCCAGTTTTATATATAGGGCTGGAAAATGAGAAAACATTATCACTATTCTGCAGGTACCTTTTTTTACTATCTCTTGCACACGTACTCCAGGTTCTAGTCACAAAGGATCTGATGAACTGATCCATGCCAAAGTAATAACATTGTCTGCCTTCCCCCATTTACGTACACATTTTGCTTTGCAATAAAAGGCTGAATAAAAGGGAAACTGATTAATAAAAATTGTCAGATATACATGGTAAGTTTCAGGCACTGTGGCACCAATGTCTGACTTAGGCTTCAGAGTGTGAGAGCTTACCTAATGCCTTTTAAATCAAAATACACTGCTGATATTTCTCCAGTGTACTCACTTAGTCTGCAGACTTAGAAGAAAACTCTTCATACAAGTGCCAGAGAGAGACCAAGAGAAGCCCTTTTCTCTCCCTTGCCAGAAAGGATAATAAAACCTCAAGGATCTTTATTCATTTATTAAGTATTATGTGATAGAATGGCAACTAAGTAGTGTCATTTAATTATAAATAACATTAATTGCTTAATAATAGAGGATACACAGAGAACAATGTTAGCACTAAGGAACACACAGTGATTTTAGAAAGAAATAACAAACCATTTCTTAAATTAAGTAAACTATATTCCTTCTTCTCTTTCACAATGCAGCACTACAAAGCTTTAAACACCTTGGTTTACAACGTTATGAATATTAAAGAATTGTGTGAAAACTTTCTTTTAAAGAAGTAATTTATTATTTAATATTTATTTTCTTTTTATTACGGTTGCCAGACAAGCAACTTTCTAGTGGTCAAATAAGAATGTTTTCATATTTTAGTGCTACAACATTAGTTCATTTATTATTAATACAACTCATAAATACTCTAACCATCAAAAATAGCCTCAAACAACCTTATCTGGGCAGACTCAGACTTTCCTTCTTTCCCAGGGTTTTCCAGTTTTTGGACTATAATTAGTTGTCATCTATTCTGACGGAGAAGGTTCTACGAACCATCCCCCATGTCTCAATAATGTTCTTGACAGATTTTATATCCTGAGGCTACCTAAACAGTTTACTAAGCGAGACCCTCTAGAAGAAATAGAAAAGATAGAATGGGAAAATCTCATTATTTTTAGCCAGAAGTTAATTAGGTGTTTTTGTAGGATTATTTTTCTGAAAGCATTCATATTTTGCCAAGTGCGGGGCTCAGGTTATGCCACCTTTTAGAACCATTTTAGCCATTTGTTTTCACACTCTAATTGTAAGCCTGTGTCTTAAAAGAAACATTTTCTTGTTAATTAAATGCCTCCTATTTAAAATTTTATGCTGTTAAATAATTCTTTCAGATTTAACATTCATATGTTCTAGAAAATAGCTCAACTGTCATTTATTTCCTACAATTCGTTGAAACCATAAATGGCCGTATAAAAATTTCAGTAGCTTCTACTTCTAATAAATACTACTACTCTCCAGCTACAGTTAACATGAAGAAGCTGCTCTTTCTATGACTACCTCAAGGAACATATAAGCTCATCCTCCACAGTAAAAGCACTGGCAAAAGGTTCCAGAAGACTAAAAATAATCACAGCACAATCAGGCCAGGGCTTCACTATCAAAGTGCAGACAAAGGTGGAAATCAACTTTTTTGAAAAGAGAGATCTTGACTATATCATGTACAGCTGTGTCTGAAACTTCTTGATTGTGCAAGGTATGCAAATGAAAGATTTTTACAAAATAACTGTGAGCATTTTGTAGGCATTATGTGCCTGTACTTGAAATAAAGGAGTGAATAACACAAGGATCAGCTTTCAAGAAAATGTTTGTGTTTAGAGTTCATAAGCAGAGGAGTAAAGGGATATTTATGGTACAGTGTCCTGAGTACTGTGAGGAGGATTCCACTACACAGAAGAGGGGCCATTTATCCAATTTGGAGGTGAGATGGCAGTGAGTATTTAACAAAGTCTTTCTAGAAGAAAGGACATCTAAACTATGTTCTAAAATATATTAAATAAATAATAGCTCCGTAAGGTGGAGTTTGGAGTGGGAGTAGAGATAGGTCTCAGATTGATCACTCTTGTCATAAGATGTTCTCTCTTGGAAATTATCATTGCTCCTAGAAATTGTCTTATCTATAACTCTGCCTCAAATTATGTTCTTCACCTTTCCTACTCTTCAGTTTAATTTTATTTTATGAGGCAATGAAGTGGGATGAAATGGCATAGCAGGAAGTGGAGAAAAGCACGTTCTTGAAGTTCACAAGAGAAACAGTTGGTCTTTTGAGATGGTGAAACCCTGGGGAAGAGCATGAACAGGGCTGTTTCTATTAGTTGCTCAGTTCTAACACATCTTCTATGGATAACTTTCAGCAAATGACTTAATCTTTCTGTGCCTAAGTCCCCTATATAAAATATTACCAATTTCACAAGGTTTCCATGAGTGTTGAGTAAAAAATTTAAAGGATACAAAATATTCAATATTACCTGTGATGATGATGATGATCAGAATATATCATATTGCTTTATTAGCTTAAAATTGGGGGTGCACATTAAATATTGGTGTCTCCATAGGAACATTGTATACCAGGTCTAGCATATTCAATTAAGTGCAGCTAAATTATCTCTTTAAATGGACAAGGTAGAATGTACTTATTTTCAAAAGCATTGCTTTGAGATAAATATAGCAAACCAGATAGTTCCTGTTTTATTTAGCTAGATGTAAATAAAATATATGTAGGATTTCTATTTCCAAAGCCATAACACAGACCCCATATGAGACATATGCACCCTTTGTAAACAAGTATTAAAATACCCACAATATATAAAGTAAATGTTTTCAAGCAGAAGACAACAGAGAGTGTAAGACTATTTTATTTGAAAGAAGAGAAACACTTTGAGTGAGCTCTGCATTCTCCCTGGCTTCTTGCATGGGAGTTTTTTTGTTTTTGTTTTTGTTTGTTTGTTTTTTAAGACCACAGCACAGAGAAGAGAAACCAAGGAAGAAAGCTTGAGTGTCAATGAATGAAACAGGAAGACATAAGAATTCAGATCTTCTGAGTAGGGATAAGTTTATGAGGTAGGATAATAGAAAGGAGAGAGAAGTATAGAGAAAAAGACCCTTAAGTCAGCATGTTTTTAAGGCTGTTTTAAGGCTATGCATGCTCAAGGTGAGACTTTAAGACCTGTGCAGCTTCTGGGAGGCTAATGAATGAATGAAGACATCAGAGGTTGTTCAATTCTGGGAAACACTTCAGTATAGCTGAGCTAACGGGTACTGTTGACGATCCATAAAGGTCACCCTTCAAAAGCAAGAGTTACAGACTATTACTAAGCACAAAATTAAAACAGATACATGCAAACAACAACAACAACAACAACAACAACAACAAAACTTAAAGGCTTGTTGTGATTAATTATTCATTTAACTGTATGCCAGAACAAAACATAATACTTCAAAGAAAGAAACAATCCAAATATCTTACTATATAGCAAACAATCGTATAGTAGACATGAGATCACCAGAAACAGATTTTTCACACTCAAGAGAAGTAGAAGCATGTATTCTTCAGTCAAAACAGTAAAACACAGAGTAGAAACAGATCCTGAAGTGATACAGATGTTGGAATGTGCATATAAAATATTTGAAAAAGATACAATATGTATGTTCAAGCATTTGAAGGAAAAGGTAGTCAAAAAGAAAAAATGGGGGATCTCAGAAAAAGTAAACTGTAAAAGAGAGTCCGAATGAATTCCCATAAAATAAAATATTAAATATCTGAAGTGAAAAAACTCACAGGATCAACTGATAGGAAAAATAAAAATATCCATTAACTTGAATTTAGGTTAATAGAAATTGTTCAAACGGAAGCAAAAGAGAAAGAAAGCTAGAATAAAAAATGAGCAGAGACTCAAATATTTGAGGGATCAAGTCAACTGACATACATACAATTGGATTTTACAAAGGAAAGAAGAGACAGAAAGAAAATTTTGAAGAAATATTTGTCTGCAAACTTCCCAAATTTGCTAAAAAAGATGAACTCACAGTATGTCTTAAAAACTTAGCAAGCCCAAAGAAGGCAACTATGTTAAAACAAAACAACAAATACACCAGGCACAGAGGCTCATGCCTGTAATCCCAGCACTTTGGGAGGCCAAGCAGGGAGAATTGCTTCAACCCAGGGATTCAAGATCAGCCTGGGCAACATAACAAGACCACATTTCTACAAAAAAAAAAAAAAAAAAAAAAAAAAAAAAAAAAGGCAGATGTGGTGGTGCACATCTGTAGTCCTAGCTACTTGGAAGGGTGATGCAGAAGAATTTCTTAAGCCCAGGAGGTTGAGGCTGTAATGAGCCATGATTGCACCACTGCATTCTAGCCTGGGCAACAGAAAGAAGTCCTATATCCAAAAAAAAAAAAAAACAAAAAAACCTCATGTATGCATATCATAGTAAAACTTCTGAAAACCTAACAAAAGCAAGATATCAATATCAAAAATTCCAGCAACCTTATTAGATGAAAGCATGATAAAATACAATAAGTTTAACATGTTTTTAAAAAGTTATCAACTGGAATCCTATAGCTAGAGAAATTATCCTTTATGAATAGGACTAAATTTGAAATACAGAATTTTCAGACAAACAAAGTTTAAAGAAATAGTTCCCAACAGAAAAAAGCTGTAAGAAATGATTAAGGATGTTCATCACATTGAAGGGAAACGTTACCAGATAGAAACTCAGGTATACATGAAGAAATGAAGAGAACCAGAAACTAGAAAGGGAAAATGTAAGCATAAATATACAATATTATTTTTGCTTCATTTTCTTAATATATTTAAATAAAAATGGACTATTTAAAATAAATAAAATGCCAACATTATAACATAACTATATATAACATATATGACAAGAAAGGCACAAAGGTTTGGAGAAGTTAATGAAATAATATTGTTTAATATTCTGTTGCTTTTATAATTTACATTTTATGTGAAGTAGTACAGTACTAAATCTAAGTAGTTTAGTAGAAATAAGCAATATGTTATAATCCCCAAAACAAATTGGGAAAAATTTCTGAAATTTCCATTTCATTTTTGTTCCTACTCTTGTTTTCTTCAGTATATTTTGCAATTGCTTGACATATTAATCAGTTTAAAGTCTATGTCTATAACTGTGTTATCTGGATTTCTTGTGAGCCTATATCTATTATTTTGTTTTTGCCACTTGATTAATTGTTAAGGCTTGTCTTGCCATATACTTGGTTATTATGATTTAAATGGCATACATTGCAAATAAAAAAAAAAAAAGCTATAATGTAAGGGTTGTATGAATCCATACTCCCCAAGAGATAATTTGTTTTTGCTTCTGATAGGCTGATAGGCTAGGGAAACCAGCAATTCCTTTTAATTTTGATTTAACCAGGAAATATCATTATTCAAGTATGAACTTCAATCCTTCTAAGGACAAGTCAAATTCCACTTCCCATATACTCCTGGCATTGTCCCTTAGGAATCCTGACTGAATGCCTGAGATGTTTCTAGACTCTTCCTTATTGAAGCATTGAACTTCAGTTTTTACCACTCTTTTCTTTGGTTTCATGAGTCTACCAAAAGCTCTCATCAGTTTCTCAGCCTGTGAGACACTGTATTAGTCTGTTCTTGCATTACTATAAAGAAATACCTGAGACTAGGTAGTTCGTGAAGAAAAGAGGTTTAATTGGCTCACAGTTCTGCAGGCTGTACAGGAAGCATGATGCAGTCACCTGCTTGGCTTCCAGGGAGGCCTCAGGAAGCTTTTACTCATGGCAGAATGTGAAGTAGGAGCAAGCGTCTCACATGGCAGAGCATAAGCAAAGGGTTCCAGGGGAGAGTACCACACACTTTTAAACAACCAGATCTCGCGAAAACTCACTATCACAAGGACAGCACTAAGCCATGAGGGATCCTCACCCATGAACCACGTATTTCCCACCAGAGCCCACCTCCAACACTGGGGATTACAATTCAACATAAGATTTGAGTGGGGACACGGATCCGAACTATAGGAGATACCAGTTGAAAAGTCAGCAACTACCTCAAGGGAAAAACATAAACATAATGCTAAGAAAGCCAAATTAAATTTCCAAAGTGTAACAATGTAATACCTGAGATTAAAAATGTACTGGAGAGACTAAACTATAGACACAGCAGAATAAAAGAACCAACAAAAATTATCCTTCAAAAATGTGTTTCTGTGTCTTTGATCATATTTCTATCTTTTTCCAGTGTCCAGGAACATCTAAATCATAGAGGTTCCTTCACATGCGGCCCTGGGGTGAGAACGCCCTGTATCAGACTGCCTACAGAAGTTCGACGTGTGCGTCAAGACAGATATGATCCTATGATGTTGAAGTCACTGAGATTGGGAGTTAGTTTGCTTTTTTGTTTGTTTTTGCTTTTTACTGCAGTCTGTTCTATACTATCAGAACTAATTAAAACACTTTAACTTTGGAAAATCTTTAAATATAATTTTCCTTATAGTTTGTCAAATTAAATGGGAAAATGGATGGTTTATGGAAATATATGTGGAAGATACATGATAGTTTTCATCACACATTCGTATTTTAAAAATCTTATTTTTAAAATCGTATTTTAAAAAGCAGGACTAGGAGAAAGTTATTTCATATTTTGAAAGGTCCTAATAATACTTCTAATAAACATTTTAAATAACATTTTTATTTTGGAACAGTTTTAGATTAGAAGAAAAATTATGAAGATAGTATGGAGAGTATGCCCCAGCTTCCCATATTACTAATATATTACATCAGTGTGGTACATTTGTACAAATAATGAACCAATATTGATGTGTTGTTATGAATTAAAGTCCATTCTTTTTTTTTTTTTTTTTTCTTTCTAAGAGGGAGTCTCCCTCTGTCGCCCAGGATGGAGTGCAGTGGCGCGATCTCAGCTCACTGCAAGCTCCGCCTCCCGGGTTCACGCCATTCTCTTGTCTCAGCCTCTGGAGTGGCTGGGACTACAGGTGCCCACCACCACACCCGTCTACTATTGTTATTATTTTTTATTTTTTTGTATTTTTAGTAGAGATGGGGTTTTCACCATGTTAGCCAGGATGGTCTCCATCTCCTGACCTCGTGATCCATCCGCTTCGGCCTCCCAAAGTGCTGGAATTACAGGCATGAGCCACAGTGTCCGGCCCCCTACAGTCCATTCTTAACTCAGCTTTCCTTGATTGTTACCTCGTGCCTTTTCTGTTCCAGGATCTTATTCAGAATACTATATTGCATTTAGCTGGAGTGCAGTGACACGATCTTAGCTCTCTGCAACTTCCGCCTCATGTGTTCAAGCGATTCTCCTGCCTCAGGCTCCCAAGTAGCTGGGACTACAGGCATGCGCCACAACGCCAGGTAATTTTTGTGTTTTTAGTAGAGACGGGGTTTTACCATGGTGGCCAGACTGGTCTCGAACTCTTGACCTCAAGTGATCCACTAGCATCGGCCTCATAAAAGTGCTGGGATTGTAGGCACGAGCCACCGTGCCTGGCCGATCTTGACAGTTTTAATGAATATTGGTCGGACATTTTGCAGAGTATCTCTGTATTGGAATCCAGTTCATGTTTTTTTTTTTTTTTTCATAATAGACAGGATTTTATATTTTGGGGAGAAAAAACATTGATATATACTATCCCATTTTCATCACATCAGAGCACAAGACAAGGCTAATAACATCTTCATCTTAGAAGTGTTTCTTTCACTTGCCTTCTGTATATCACATTCTGATTTTTTTTGTATGACTCTAGTAATACTTTATTGGTTTTGTTAAATCCAATTTCTACCAATTTCTTAATTTTAGAGCATCTTATGGATCATTTTTTAAGCTTTTATCTACACTTCCTCAGTGATTTCTTCTGGTTTCACAATTTTAATCGCCATCTGCATACTGATGACAAGTAAATTTGTATCTCTGAATCAGATTTGTCCACTAAACTTGATAACACTATATATAACTGCATACTTGATATCTTTACTTGGAACATCTCAAAGTTGAAATGCTCAAAATAGAACTGCTTATTATTCCAGTAGAACCTGTTTCACCTCCACAAACTCTTCCTTTTCATTGTGCTTGATCATTCTAGCCATTCCGGGGAAAAAAATACAATCAATTAGAAAAAATTGATTTATCCTTAAAATATTTTACTTGAATCCCACATCTGAAACATCAGCAAAATTAGCTTTAATTACTTAATTTTTACAAAATATAGATAGAACCTGAAAATTTCCCACTAACACACACTCCTACCATTCTCCAAGGCACCGTTAGCTCTCACCCAGGTAACAGTGATAGCCTCCTTTCTCACCCAGGTCACAGTGACAGCCTCCTGCTGTCATTATTGCCTTCCATAGAGTCTCACTGAAACACAGCAGCCAAAGTGATTCTTTCAACATGTCAATGAGATCGAGTCACTGCTCTGCTAAATACTCTCCAGTCGCTCCTCACCTCATTCAGAGGAAAGCCAGTGGTTTTCAATGGCCTAATACTTTCTGCACAATCCAAGTTCCAATCAAAACTCTGAGCTCATCATCCACACTGTCACGACACACTACTTCCAGTTACTCAAATATGCCAGTGTGCTCATGTCTCAGGGCATTATTACAGTTCCCTCTTTTTGAAACACTGTGCCCAAGTGTCATTGTCTCCTCAATTTCTATCCTGGTTTCTTAAACTTAAGAGAAAAAAAATAAGGAAGCTCCCTTATGTTCTCCTCAGACTCGTGATCATATTTTAGTTTCCCCAGCCTGTCTCTTCTGCTAATATACCATATCCTGAACTTACTTATGTTTACCCTCTTTATCTTCCTATTAATAGATGATGAGTTTATGAGATTATGAGTCTCTCAGTTCTTACAGCTACTGTAATACACTATATAGTTTTTGATATACTGTTGGGATGTTATAAAGGTTTGTGAATTAACTAGTTAATGAAATACAAAAGAAATTAAATAGACTGGACCCCTGCAAGCTTTGACAGCAGCAAGAAAACAGCATCCTCTTCAGATTTGAAGTATTTTAGTGTTAACTATTTAAATCAGCTAAATAATACAATAATAGAATATATTTTGTTTCTAATTAGAGTCATGACTGAAAGCACTGCTATTCCCTAAAGGGGAAATTCCTTCATTTGCAGAAATAACAAAAGACTAAAAAATATAATTATGTAAGAACCCTAAAGTAATAAAACACACGGATAGAAGAATCAATTTGTAGGCAACATTTTTTTTAAATATATACACTAGTAAACCAATATGACCTTCAAAAGGTTAACAAAGAAAATAAGTAAGCACTGAACTTCATTTGATGAGTAACATGGCTGGCCTCTAAAAAGTCATCTTTATTATGAGAACAGCAACTGAAAATACCGCAGCAAAGAAATCTCAGGGGATTCTTCCACCAAAGATAGTGGAAACAACCTATTTGGGTCAGGGTTTGGACATGACTAGTTCAGAGTCAGTGAACTGTGGGGGGCATGCAGAAAATACAGACTTTTTTTTTTTGAGAGAAGGTTATAAAAGTTATTCCAAACAGAGATGTACCTGTCATTGATTTCTTGTACTGTAGTACAACAGAAATGGAAGAGTACAGTTTCCCTGTGGAAGATGAAAAACAGGAGCTTTCAGGCTGGCCCTTTTACCATTTATAAAATCCTTCATGAGTAACTATAATTATTGCATTCCTCTTGTTAAAGGGTATTCCGTGAAAGAAACTATTAAATATTATGAGAATCAGTGCTACTGTTATCTATCATTTTTCCTTCTTGTGGACAGTAAGATCTTAATCTTAGAAGACAAGATCTGGAAGTCACTTTACTTGAACTTTAAACTAAACAAACCTATTTGTCTATTTGCCCAGTTCTAATGGTGACATTGTTGTGTAACACAATTTGTTAGAGATAAGTGAATCTCAATGATCCTGTGAAACTAAAGACATATATAAAATTAAACAGCAACAGCAATTCTGATTGCAATTTATTTAAATAATTTTATTATTTACAAATGCATTCACTTACCTGCCCACATAGATATTTATTTTTTAAATTGTCATCAAGAACAAGATATGTCGAGTATCCATTTCAACACATAGGATGATTTTATATATCTTTCACGGTTTAATGTTAAAAAAAAAATACTCGTTAAAAAAAGAGTGAGGGAGTTAATTGTCTCCATTTCTTAGAGATATTAAAGGTAAAATACATATCCCTTGACACAGTGTGCTTTGATTTTAAGTCTTGATTATGGGTGGATAGTGTATACTATAAATTCTGTTGGCAATTTCGTATCTGTTTTCCGCACCATCGCACACAGATAACACAAAACAGAATGTACTACCAGTAACCCTGAGCCAGTTCTTCAAATGTTGACTCTGATTATCTCTCAGAATAAAATGTTATAAATGTTGAAAGTGGAAATATATACAAATAAAATAGACTCCTTTTATTTGTTACAGTCATACTTTAAATAAAGTTGAACATATTTTCATCAAATTAGGAAGATATGTTTTGGATATGTAGTTTTTGTAATACAAACAAAATTCTTTGGGTACACACTCAAAGAGTAACACCGACCACTAAGACAAACAGAAACCTGTTGCCATTAAGAAACTTCTGTGAATGCAAATCAGGAGAGATGAACCATTTGTTATATGTACCATGGAGAGGGGTTTCAAATAACACTTTATAATTTAAGAGTTATAAAAGTGTCTTTTCTAAAAAACAAGTGCTGTTTTATGATTGAGCTACTTCTCACATGGGCAAGTCTGTATAGCAAGCCCTCACATACTAGATTCAGGGAGTTAGATAATTATGCTTCATGATTCACAAGAAAAATAGAGTCTATTTAAAATGAGGATTTAAAAGATGAAAGTTTAGTTTGTGTGCATGATTTAAATGTAAAACAATTTTTTTTAACTTCTAGGAAATAGAGAATCCCTAAAGATCCTATTGTTCCAGTGTATATTTTCAGGGCCCAAAATTCTAATTTTCCTATATTAATACATTTATCTCTATAGGACTATAGTGTTTTGAGATACACACACTCATTATATATCCATTTTATTTATTTATTTATTTATTTTATTATTGTTTTTTTGAGACGGAGTCTCACTCTGTCACCCAGGCTGGAGTGCAGTGGCCGGATATCAGCTCACTGCAAGCTCCGCCTCCCGGGTTCACGCCATTCTCCTGCCTCAGCCTCCCGAATAGCTGAGACGACAGGCGCCCGCCACCTCGCCCGGCTAGTTTTTTGTATTTTTTAGTAGAGACGGGGTTTCACCATGTTAGCCAGGATGGTCTCGATCTCCTGACCTTGTGATCCGCCCGTCTCGGCCTCCCAAAGTGCTGGGATTACAGGCTTGAGCTACCGTGCCCGGCCATATATCCATTTTAAATAGTCATAGAAAAAGGCTATGTTAACATGTGATTTCTTTACATCATCTGGTTAATTAAGGTGTAATTCCATCGTGGCATGTACTCTTTCTCTAAGTTGTATGGTGCTGATAAATTACTTGCTGACTAACAAGTAATTCACCACCATACAAATATCATATACTTATATTGTTTACATAAATTGTCTCTGTTTGTCCCTTCTTCCCTTAACAGTTCAACAGGCTATGTTTATTTTTATTTTTTATTTTATTTTATTTTATTTTTTGAGATGGAGTCTCGCACTATCGCCTGGGCTGGAATAAAATAGCATAATCTCGGCTAACTGCAACCTCCGCCTCCCAGGTTCAAGCAATTCTCCTGCCTCAGCCTCCCTAGTAGCTGGGATTACAGGCACACACCACCATAATGGCTAATTTTTTGCATTTTTAATAGAGACGGGGTTTCACTGTGTTGACCAGACATGTCTCAAACTCCTAACCTTGTGATCCACCCGCCTTGGTTTCCCAAAGTGTTGGGATTACAGACGTGAACCACCGTGCCCAGCCTCCACAGGCTATGTTGTTTTTTTTTTTTTTTTTTTTTTTTTTTTTTTTTTTTTTTTTTTTGAGACAGAGTCTCGCTCTGTCGCCCAGGCTGGAGTGTGCAGTGGCGCGATCTCCACTCACTGCAAGCTCCGCCTCCTGGGTTCACGCCATTCTCCTGCCTCAGCCTCCTGTGTAGCTGGGACTACAGGCGCCCGCCACAGCGCCCGGCTAATTTTTGTATTTTTAGTAGAGACAGGGTTTCACCATGTTAGCCAGGATGGTCTCATCTCCTGACCTCGTGATCCGCCCATCTCGGCCTCCCACAGTGCTGGGATTACAGGCGTGAGCCACCGCGCCCAGCCAACAGGCTATGTTTTTTAAATGGAGTAATCCAACGATAAGAAGGGAGAAAAAAAGTTCAGTTTAGATTCCAGATGTAAGACTCAATGTTTAGATCCATTTGTCCAAAGTGCTACTTAAGTCAATAAGAAGCAAATACATCTTCCAGGTCAAAAATAAAAGAAAAAATATATGTTGTATGAATTGAAGGAGATTCTGATGAAATTCAAGCATTTCATTCCTGGCATATTAGTTTACTAGGGCTACTGAAACAAAATCTCACCAACTGGGTGGTTTAAACAACAGAAATTTATTTCCTCACAATTCCTTAGGCTAGAAGACAGAGATGACAATGTTGGTAAGGTTGGTTTCTTCTGAAGCCTTTCTTTGTGGCTTGTAGATGGCAATCTTTTCTCTGGGTCTTCAGAGGACCTTCCTTCTGTATCTGTTATCTGTCTATATCGAAATGTTCACTCCTTATAAGGACATCAGTCATATAGGATTAGGACTCAACCCAAAGGACCTCATTTTAACTTAATTGTCTCTTTATAGATCATACCTCTAAAAGCAGTCGTATGTGAGGTACTGACGGTTGCGACTTGTATTAGTCTGTTTTCATACTGCTATAAAGAACTGCACAAGTTCTTTATAGATTTATAATCTTTATTCTAAAAGACTAATTTATAAAGGAAAGAGCTTTAATGGACTCACAGGTCAGTATGACTGGAGAGGCCTCAGGAAACACACAATCACGGTGGAAGGCAAAGGGGTTTTTTGATATATTACTAGGTCCTGGTAAAGACAAAACACATAGGACACCAAATGACCATGGAGCTAGACTTGACCATTAAAATCTGGTCTTGATTGACTCACGGTGGTATGCAGAATAGTGCCCCACCCAACCACCCAAAGATGTTCATGCCATAACTTTGGTACCCGTCAATATTTATCCTTATGTAGAAAAAGGGATTTCACATATATGGTTTCAATTACAGAACTTGAGATGGGGGCACCATCCTAAAATATCATAGTGGGCCCGATCTAATCATGAGTTCCCAAAAGTGCAGGGCCTTTCCAGGCTGTGGCCAGAATGGCATATTATGTCAGAACAATGGTCAGTGAATTGTGACCTCAGTGCACTGAGGATGGAAAAGATGGTCAGGAGCAAAAAAAAAAACATGGGAGGCCTCAAAAGCC
The DNA here is from genome assembly GCF_007565055.1 of Rhinopithecus roxellana. Classification (NCBI taxonomy): domain Eukaryota; kingdom Metazoa; phylum Chordata; class Mammalia; order Primates; family Cercopithecidae; genus Rhinopithecus; species Rhinopithecus roxellana. Next base: position 175,580,891 of record NC_044550.1, on the reverse strand, counting down.
AGAAAAGGCAAGAGAACAGATGATCCTTTACAGCCTTCAGATAGAATGCAGCCTTGAAGACAGCTTGATTTTAGCTCTTGTCAGAATTCTGACCTGCTAAAATGTAAGATACCACATTCATGTTGTTTTATGTCATTGAGTTTGTAGTACTTTGTTACGGTAACAGTGAAAATTAAAGAAAGATTTTCATATGGGGATGGAGTGCTGCTGTACCAAATAGCTAAAATTGTAGAAGTAATTCTGAAATTCGCAGTAAGTAGAGGCTGGGTGAATTTTGAGAAGAAGGACAGAGAAAGCATAGATTGCCTTAAATATCCTGTTAGTAGAAGCATGGATATTAACAATTCTGCTAGTGAGTATTCAGGCAGAAGTGTAGAACATGGTAAGGGCAACATAAATCTTCTTAGAGAATACAGTCAGCCCTGCATATCCAAGGGATCCACATCCATAATTCAACCAACATCAGATTTAAAATATTTTTAAAAAGTTAAAAATAACAATTCCACAATAAAAATAATACAAATACAATAACACAGTATAACAACTATTTACACAGCATTTACATTGTATCAAGTATTATAAGTAGTCTAGAGATAATTACTGTATACAGGAAGATGTGCATAGGTTATATGCAAACACTACACGTTTTTATGTAGAGTACTTGAGCAGTAACAGATTTAAGTATCTGTGTGGGATCCTGGAACCAATCCGCTGCTATGAGTGAGGAACAACACTACCTAAATTTTTGTGAACAAAATATGAGTAAAAGTACAAAATTAAAGTCACTGTTGGTGAGGGCTTAGGGAAAGAAAAATAGGAACATGCAACTAGAAACTGGAACAAAAAAGATTCTTGTTTCATAATGGCAGAAAGCTTAGTGTAATTGTGTCCTGCAGTTATTTGAAAACCAAAACTTGTAAATGGCAAAAATGAACAGTAAGCTGAGAAAATTTTTGAGCAAAGTGTTGAAGGTACAGCCTGGTTTCTTTATGCCACATAGTAAAATGCAAAAGTAAAGAGATAAATTGAGAGATGGACTGTTTAATTAAAAGAAACACTGCACTCCAGCCTGGGCGGCAGAGTGAGACTCTGTCTCAAAAAAAAAAAAAAAAAAAGAAAGAAAGAAAGAAAGAAAATAAAAGAAAAAGAAGAAACCAAGGCTGGAAGACTTGGGAAATTATCAGGCTATCCATATTGCAAAATATGCTACATTTCACTCGTATGAAAAGTGCTTTAGAAGAAAAAGCCAAGGATGTGCCTGTAAAACCTCTGCTAATACCTCAGAAAGATTGAAAGTTTAAAGTATTCAGACATGTAAAGGCTCTTTAATATGATCCAGAATGTGATCATCCCATCCTCTCAATAAAATTACAGAGCATCTAGGGAGTTTAAGGGTGTTGCCCTTCAGCTATTTTAGCAAGAGCCAATAATATGTATGGAATTATACTACATTGTATGCATGTATCAGACTATCACCAATACCCCATAAATATGTACAAATGTTATGTATCAATGAACAAACAACAAAGAAGAGTGTTATTTAGGCCACTTAGTTTCTGGGGATTTCTTATGACAACAATGGAAAGCTACTATGCTCACCGAGTCATAAGGTTGGATGTGACCAACAATTACCCAACGCATGAAGGCTCATGTAGTTTTCTTCCTCTTATGGAAGCAGTACACCCACTGGGATTAAGTACAAGTAGGATCAGAGTGCACAAGAAAGCTGCATGAAGAGGTATCCCTCACTGCTCTGTCACCCACCACCAGTCTTCTCAGCTTGCAACCGTAACTCTACAGAAAATCCGTACAGCTAGCTGAAGGAAGAGCTTTGGTTCACATGTGGGTTAGCTTTGTAGGTGGTGTAAGATAAAAAGTGACATGCATCTGTACTATGTCTGCACTACAGAGGTTGCCTTTAGACAGAGCCATAAGAGAAAATGTTCTCAATGCCTAGAGCTTCAGGCAGTGCACCTGATCTGTCACTATGGGTGAAAAGATGAGTTATTTGATGTTATTATATATAGCTTATGCACAGTGGTTAATTTCCTGACCAGCTGGTCAAATGTGAAAGATAAAGGTTGTAAGATCAGAAATAATGAGTTCTAGCGATAGAGGCATGTAAATGGATACATGACAGGAGACACAAAGTGTGGTGATTTTTATTGGATATTAGTACTCCCCATAGGACATCTTCCATATTTAGGAAGAGGTCCTGAACAACAAAGTAGCTAAAAAGGTCTGGCCTGTTATCTTGAGCCAGCTTTTTTACACTAGCCATGGCAAAACTGCCACACGAGTGCATAAACATAGTGGCTTCAGTGGCAGAGACAGAGGCTGCTCATCGGCACAGCATAATAGACTCCTACTTACCAGACCTAATCTAGCTACTGTCACATTGAAATGTCCAATCTGCCAGTCACAGACGACAAAATAAGTGCATAACAGAACATCATTGTTTAAGGAGACCAGCTAGCCCTTTGGTTGCAAGTTGATTATATCCCATCCAGAAGGACTAACTGTTACACACATACTTCAGCTAGCTATAATATGATACTATCTTAAAATGTAATCCTGTAAAAGAAGAGTTAAACGAAACGAAGTCTGGAATACATCTCTATAAAGATAAATTCAATTTACTTAGAGAAAATAATAATAGAAGTTTTCAGGTAATGTACAAATAAAAATAAACCCATGTTTTCTCATAAGGGTAAGAGAATGGGAAACAAAACATGGAGAAAAGATACATTAAAAAAAAGTTGATCAAGTATCAATGATAGTGTGGCATGAACAGTGGAGTGTGAGTAACTCAACCCTTTGCATATATGGTTCAAATTAGTGTTTAAAAAGGGTATGTCTAACTAAAATTTAAAATAAATATTTCATCTTTTATGTATATATTTCTTGTTGGATTAAATTACAGAATAAAAAGGTAAATACATTAATGATTTAAGACACAAAGAACTAGGAAATGTAGCCAGGTGCTGTGGCTCATGCCTGCAATCCCAGCACTTTGAGAGGTGGAGATGGGTGCAGAGGGGAGCCTATTTTTTGTAGAGGTGGGGTGTTGCCATGTTGCCTAGGCTGGCTTGAGCTCCTGGGCAACAGGAGCTATCTTAAAAAATATGCTTCTGAGTAAAAGAATAGTTAAACAAAATAAAATCTCTACAAAAAAAAAAAAAAAATGAAATCTCTACAAAACACCATCTCTGCAAAAAATACAAAAAACTATTAGCCAGGCCTCATGGTGCATCCCTATATTCCTGGAAGGGTTCCTTGAGTCTTGGAGGTTGGGGCTGCAGTGAGCTGTGATGATGCCACTCACTCCATCCTGGCTGATAGAGAGAGACACTGTCTCAGCAGGAAGGAAAGAAGGAGGGAAGGAAGGAAGGAAGGAGGGAAGGAAGGAAGGAAGGAAGGAAGGAAGGAAGGAAGGAAGGAAGGAAGGAAGGAAGGAAGGAAGGAAGGAAGGAAGGAAGGAAGGAAAAAAGGAGGGAGGGAAGGAAGGAAGGAAGAAAGGAAGGAAGGAAGGAAGGAAGGAAGGAAGGAAGGAAGGAAGGAAGGAAGGAAGGAAAGAAGGGAGGGAGGGAGGAAGGGAAATGTCACAAAGCCTAATTTTTATAGCTCTAGGTTTATTAATTTATTTCACGCCGTCATATTAAATATCATAACCATATCTGTTCATTAATTTTGAAATCTCACTTATTAAAAGGATAATTATTCATTTAAAGTGGTATTTCCTCAAAGTTTTGTAAAGATTAAATGAATTATTATGTAAAGTATTTAGAAAAGGATACGCTATGAAAACCATATAGAAATGTTAGTTATCATTATTAGTGCACTGAATAAAGCACAGTAAATTATAAAACAAATATAAAGTGGACATCTAAAGAAAACTAATGACATGTATTTATTTTATTGCAAAAATATATGTATTCATGTTTTTAGCTTAGAAAAGCATACATAGTTTTTAGTAGTGTATATTTTTGTTATGAAAATAACTTTCCTGCTTTGTGATAGATATTGCTTGGATTGGATATGTAGTGTCTTTCTACTAAATATTTTTAATATGTATGCTAAATCATCAGCATTAAACCAAGAGTGATTATCTTTCAAAATTGGGCCTGTCATCCATACCCCAATTTATAATAAACTTCAATTCCTTGGCTTCCACCCTAAAGGGTCTCCATCCATATGAGAAGATTAGCCATATAATTTGTCATTCACATTAGAGCACTTTTGAGAATTCATAAATGTACCTTGAAAAAGACATAGCTCATGACTATTCCAGTTAGAATAGATCCTACAGTCATAAATAGAGGCATAGAGTCCACATTCTGTCCTGAGAGTGACCCTAAATCTACATTAGTCAGCATCACTTTCTTGTAAACGCTATGCTCTGAGAAACTAGAGCTTGACTCCACTTTGAATCCTTGCCTTTCTCTCCAGTTTTAATGCCACCACATTAATATGGGTGACCACTGCCACAGCCCTTAACTGTGCCTGCTTCTTTCACCCTTCTTCCCACTGCATCATCCACACAACAGCAAAATCACACAAGTCAAGAGATCCTGTCACTGCCCATTAAACATGCCTCAAGGACTCCTCATTGACCTTAAAACAAAATCCAAAACTTTTAATCATGCTTTACAAAGCCTCACATGACCTGGTCCTTGACTATGGCTCCAATGTAACTCTCACTCGGAAGGCGTTATTTACCTTTCTTCTTTAAATCCCTTCAATTCACCAGGCTGTTGTCAAACTCAGAATCTATGGGACACAATAGGGGAAACAGAAGGAAGCACATAACAAGCATGAGACTTTAATGTGTCTGTCTTGCTCAGGCAGATGAAGAAGGCAATAAATCAGTCAGGCTATAGAAGAACTGAAAAGTACATGCAATATGGTACTTTTCACTCTGAGTTCCAATACTAAGGAATGTAGTTTGTTTTCAAAAACGCATACAACATTTATAAAATCTAACCACACGTTAAAACAAGGACAATCTTAACTCAAAATATAAACCACTAATTATGCACACGTTAATTTGGCCACAATGAAATTAAGTCCAAAATTAATAATAATACCAAAAAACAAATTGCCTGTTCTACCAGGAGACGTAAACAGTCACCACCACAAAATGTGATTTAAAAATATATTGGGTCGCCGGCCGCGGTGGCTCAAGCCTGTAATCCCAGCACTTTGCGAGGCCGAGACGGGCGGATCACGAGGTCAGGAGATCAAGACCATCCTGGCTAACACAGTGAAACCCCGTCTCTACTAAAAAATACAAAAAAAAAAAAAAAACTAGCCGGGCGAGGTGGCAGTCGCCTGTAGTCCCAGCTACTCGGGAGGCTGAGGCAGGAGAATGGCGTGAACCCGGGAGGCGGAGCTTGCAGTGAGCTGAGATAGCCACTGCACTCCAGCCTGGGTGACAGAGCAAGACTCTGTCTCAAAAAAAAAAAAAAAAAAAAAATATATATATATATATATATATATATATATATATGGTCAAAGGTGAAATATACACAGATATTGAAGAATTTGTATAAATTCACAATGATATCTTGATGTATCAAACTCTACACAATCTAACTGAAGCTATGTTCAGAGAAAAGTTCATAGCCTTAACACTGTTATCAATAAATCATAAATGAAATTGACGCCTGCTTCCAAAAAGATAAAACTAAAAAAACAAAACAACCTAAAATAAAGAAAATCAAAGACATCAATAGAGATATAAGCCAAACTTAATGTGTTAGAAAAAAAGTAGCAAAATAAATAAAGTATGCCTTGAAAAATAGCAAAAATACAACATTAAATAATCTGATTTTTTAAAAAAGAGAAAACACAAATACCAAAACAACAAATGAAGACAATTTGTTAAAAATCATTTTTGCGAATATATTTTAAAACCTGAATCACAATGGTAATTTTACAAGAAAATAAACTGTGTAGAAGTGGCATATCAAAAATAAGTGAAGAGGCAGTTTTTAGCACAGTAATAGAGAAGAAATTGCTCTTAGTTAAGAAAATGTACATTACTACTTTCCTTAGAAAATAGAGTGATTACTCAAGGGGAAAAAAGGGTGCCTTTACAAAAATTTCCCAGATCTATATGAATTCACAGGGGGCTTTTAGAAACAGAGAGTCCTAAATTTATTTTAAACAATTCCCAAGAACAGAAAAAAAAAAAGTTATTCTCTATTCTGTTTTCAAAAAGAAAAACTTCAGGGTAACTTCTAAAGTAATTTTTAAAAAGAAGATGAGAAAATGACTTCAAGACCTGAAAAAGATGATACAGTATGTTACAATTACAGGCCATTTTCACTTATGAATAGAAATAAAAAATTTAAATACAGAAATATTAAATAGAATTCAACAGCACATTTTTGCTTTGTGTTGTAGGAAAAAACTTCCAGGGGAATTGGATGTGAAAAGTGTTGCTGGTCCTATGATCACAAAGGTTTGCAGCAAGGTAAAGACACAGAAGCAACAAAGGCTTCCAGCCTCAGCAAATGGTGCCCCATCTTCTGCATGGGGATACCCATTATTCCAAGCCTCTATTCGGGGGAAAGTGATAGATGATGGTGGCGCCCAGGGTGCAGGGAACAAAGGGGACTGGACAGACAGAAAATACGCATTGGGGTTATAAACTACAATTCTGAAGAGGTCCTTCTCCCCAGACACAACATAGAAAATGGCAATGAAAAAGATAAGGAAAATTAAAGAGATGACATCAAAGATCATTAGAAAGCTTTACATACTGATACAGACACCTAGAAACCTCAAAATCACAGGATGCAAAGGGAGAAAATCTGTAATTGAACAGCTAAGACTCAACTAAGCAGGACAGCAGGGTAAAATCAGGCTCAAGTGCTAACTTCTGGCAGGTAGATCAGATAATCTGAATTATTGGTATTGTGTATGTGGTATAGGGTGGATTGTATGACTGATTGATTGTTATCTGTATAATTATCCTTTTGGTAATTACATTGAATTTTTTTTTTAAGTTTTTCTTTCTCAGTACCACTCCTTAAGGTTTTAAAAATTATTTCATATCTGATTAAGTAAAAATTTTCAATAATGGCATTAGTAAATTGCTACTAAAAAATTAAATGTAACTTTAAACAGTCAATAAACTGTAAGTGCCTCTTAATAAAAGTACTATATAATTGTTTTTTAAAATTCTATGGCTGTCCTGTAGATGAATGTTTGATCATGTTTTTTAAAGAAATAAGAAAGTTGAATCAATTGCTCATTGTAGCTATAGCCTTGAAATGAGAATATATTATGTTTTTTCTTTTACTAAAAGGGATCTCCTCATGATAATTATTATTCCCAAACATCCCTTAAAGTCTTTATTTTTTATTTTATTTTTATTTTTGGGACAGAGTCTTGTTCTATCACCCAGGCTGGAGTGCAGTGGTACAATATCAGCTCACTGCAACCTCTGCCTCCCAGGTTCAAGCAATCCTCATGCTTCAGCCTCCTGAGTAGCTGGGAATACAGGCACCTGACACTGCACCCAGCTAATTTTTGCATTTTTAGTAGAGACAGTGTTTCATCATGTTGGCCAGGCTGGTCTTGAGCTCCTAATCTCAGATAATCTGCCCAAAATGCTGGGATTACAGGCATGAGCCACCACACCTGGCCTCCTTAGGGTCTTTAGAGAGGATGGCATTGATAGCTATGCCAAGTCAACTTTTTTCACCACTTGACTTAGGAAACAACTTTATATATCATCAAAAAACCTGATTTGTTGAAATGTACAGGCTCCTTCTCATCATAGAATCATTGGATTACCTTGTTATTCATAGTTCTCCCTTAACTGTAGAAATCGTATGCTCTCTTAACACCACCAGGGGAATCATGAAGGCATCTAAAAGTAAACGGCTACTCATCCTGTGCTTGCTGACCTATTCTGCATTACTTGTCTGCAGTAGGGAACCCAGGAGAGTAGGATTTGAGCATGTGTTTCCTGAGCACTTAAATGCTTATTTTGAGGGTTTTCTTCCCCTCTAAATCCTGGAAATAACGAATGGATAACTTCCATTGTTGTCATCAATACTTACTTTCCTTGTTTCCCTTCAATAGAGGTTTTTCTTGTACTGAAATTCCTTTGTGCTTTGGGAAGGCATTCACTTTCGTTAACCTACAATCACCATATTCTAGTGTGCTTTGGTCTTAGTCAATTTTTTGTACACTGACAGTTTTTTATACAAAATATCACCATCCAGAATCCAGTTTGTTTTTCAACATATATTACTGTTAAGATTATAAGAAACTGTTTAATCTGTAGTTGATTACAAATTCTCAATCCATCTCAAATAAGCATGACTTTCTTATGAAATTCAAAAAGAAAATCAGAGGATAAAGTACATTTTTATAAATGGCATGTTAATCATTTTATTATCAAAATATAAATATTTTACATGAAAAAAGCTCTGCTTGCAAACTTTGCCACTGTATATAAACCAGTCCACACACATGAAAATGTATTTTTTATGAATGTACATGTATTTTATATATATGTACATTTATCTTAATAAATATATAAAGCCACACTTGCAGCCTTATTATAAATAAATTTGGAAGATAAAGTCTAAGAATAGTCATCAAAATTATCATGCTGAAGGTCTGCTTTCATCAAATTTCATGAATATAAGATATATAATTCAAATAGATTAGATTTAAAAATTGCTATTTCTAAAATTTTTAAACAAACACAAATTAAGTACGTGGAAAATTACGAACACACAAACACACACACACAGGCACACATACACACATAATTGGGAAAATCACATCTCTCCTACTATTAAAAAACTGTCATTTTTACAGGTAGATTTCTACATTTAAGAATCAATGGAAATTTTGTTCTCACCTCCTGACAGGGTTTTAAGATCATAACACTCGGTAACTTTTTATGTCAACAGTATAACTGCAGAGAAAATAAGAAACAAAAAAAGATGAGAGAGTTTCTTCTTAGGCCAAATATTTCTGCCTGTCTGAGAGGAAAGTTGATAAATCATACAATTAGGTGTTGTTTATGCCTTATTAATTAGATGTTAAACAAAGTTTCATTTTATATTTTCATCATACACAAATCTGGAAGAGCAGGACAGTTTGATATAATATGCTAATAATATCAAAAATATTAAATTATACCAATGGAATAAAACAACTAATACACCTCAAACTATTCAAATTCTACTAAATTTCTTTACTTAGAATTCGTTTCTTTTTCTTTTTTTTTTAAGTAGGAAACCAAGTGACACAACAGGTCCTTATTGAAGTGTGTGTCTAAAATCATTCAGTTTCTGTTTCTAAGCAGGATAGAGCAACAGAGACCAGACTTGTCTTAAAGCTTTAAAAAAAAACAAGGAGACAGGGCCGGGCACGGTCTGTAATCCCAGCACTTGGGGAGGCCGAGGCGGGCAGATCACGAGGTCAGGAGATCAAGACCATCCTGGCTAGCATGGTGAAACTCCGTCTCTACGAAAAATACAAAAAAATTAGCCGGATGTGGTGTCGGGCGCCTGTAGTCCTAGCTACTGGGGAGGCTGAGGCAGGAGAATGGCATGAACCCGGGAGGCGGAGGTTGCAGTGAGCCAAGATATCAGCATGTAGTTGGTGATTAGATACACAGGAAAGAGCAAGTTCATATAGAAAGAGAATAGAAAGTGAAAACAGAAGACTGCCAAAGTAGTAAGACCCCAGGAATATTCTAATATTTTTAAAGGAAGTCTACAAATAAGACTGAGAAGGACAGACAGTGAGATCAAGGGGAATTCTGAAAATGGTATTTCCCCAAAACAAAAAATACATAGTAAGTACTAATGAGAAAGAGGATCAAGTCTATCACAACTAAAGCTACTGAATGGTAGAGTAAAAGAAAAAGAGAAATTAAGCAACACTTTATGATCACCTTAATTAATAGCAATACAGTGGGGTTGTGGAGACAATCACACAACCAGAATAAAATGAGAAAAGCATAGCTGTGAACAAGCAGAAAAATACAAAAGAATGAGTTTAGACAACTATGCCCAAAAAAGGTGAAAAGCATGGAATAAACTTATCTTTAAATGTTAGTTACATTTTCCAATGATTTCCAATATTTTAAAATGTTAGTTACTTTATTTCTTATAATATTGTTTTTAGCTTCCAGACACCTTTTAAATTGTGGCACCTCTAAATTTAAAACCAATGTTCCAGGTGTTTATTGAAAAAGAATGCAATAGATATACTATATGTCTACTGTTTAGAGATTTTGGTGGCATTCTGTAGCACATCTGCTTTCAGATACCCTGCATTTTGAGAAGTTTCTCTATAAAGTAGACAAGAAACTTTTGGATCGGGCAGCATTTGGATTGGGTATGGAAGTCAAAGAACTTTCTTCTTGATTTTTTTACATCATTTTTATTTTTTATCCCCAAGTGGATAAAATAACTGCACTTCAATTCATTCCTTAAGGATACAGATAGTAATATAGAGAAAAAGAGATATAATTGCTAGCACTTCATTTGAAAGGCAAGACTAAAAGGAAAAAGGGGTATTAGTAGTGAGGGAGGGCTTAGCTCTTAAAGGAAACAGGGAAGTATCCTCCACTTTAACATGAAGAAAATATATGGTCACAAAGTTAGCTAGATTGATGAAACTGATAGTGAGTTAAGGAGATACTTCTCTCAATATCACATCAATGTTCTTATGACTTTTATGTTGGCATCACCATATGAGAGGGAGTGGAAGAAAGTGAGGATTTGACTCAGGAAATTATGAGTATGCTACCTGAGACAGAGTATGACGGTTAATATTGAATGTCATCTTAATTGGATTGAAGGATGCAAAGTATTATTCCTGGGTGTGTCTGCGAGGGTATTGCCAAAGGAGATTAACATTTGAGTCAGTGGACTGGGAAAGGCAGATCAACCCTCAATATGAGTGAGCACCATCCAATCAGCTACCAGCATGGCTAGAATAAAGCAGTCAGAAGAGGTGGAGAGATTAGACTGACTTAGCCTCCCCACCTGTATCTTTCTCCTATGCTGGATGCTTCCTACACTTGAACATTAAACTCCAAGTTCTTCAGCTTTGGGACTTGGACTGGCTTCCTTGCTCCTCAGCTTGCAGATCAACTATTGAGGGACCTTGTGATCATGTGAGTTAATACTTAATAACCTCCCCTTTATATATACCTCTATTCCATTAATTCTGTCCCTCTGGAGAACCTTGACTAATACAGGGAAGAATTGGTTTATGTATAGGGAAGAATGGTAGCATTGACTGGCATTATTGAGTTTGTATTTGACATTTGTGACCACTAGTTAGAAAGGAATTCAGTCATCACTCTTGTATACTTTTTTTTCCCCCTACAATATTCAAACATATAGATCCAGGAAAATAATACAGAAGTAACTTAGTAAAGCCATAATTGGAGTTTTTAAAGGGAAGTAATTTGGAAAACAAAGGTAAATGAGTTAAGGGAACTCATCAAGAACATTAAGTTGTTGATACATTGAAGTTACATGTAGAAGAAGGAAAGGGATTAATAGACTAAAATATAATTAATATGAACACAAAAATAAAATAAATAAATTTTGATAAGTCAGATAATTCTTGGTTAAGACAAAACACAGCACGTGAACTGATAGATGGAGATGGTGAGTAGGGATTGGGATGTTTGAAAATGGGTTTAGATTTTTGTGATGATAAATTACACTGCCAGACTATAGAAATGGTGGCTGAGGTAAAATTAAAAATAAGAAAAAGAAGAAGAAAAGAAGAAAAGAAGAAAAAATCACTGTTGGAGCTAAAGAGTATAAGAACAGGGGGATCAGAGTTTTGGGTGTATCTACCATTTACCTGGATACTGAAACAGTCGACAAAGAATAGGCAGACAAGTGAGGAGGAAGACAATGAGTCAAGTGATGAAAAAAATGGGAGGAGTGGGCTGAGCGTCAGTAGTAACAGCAACTAGGAAGAAGTGGGAAAGTCTGACTGCATATATATCATAGAACTTGAGCTTCTGAGGAAGTACAAAGAAGAGTTTGATCAGCATCAGCACACAAGGAGTACACTGACCTTGCATAAGTGGAGGGTGGCAGAAAAAAAACAGCCTGCATTTGTAAGGTCTTTGGGGAAAATCAGTGTTAATAGGAGCTAGCCAGGTTTCACAGAGTAAGAAGATAAAGGAAACCTGCAGAGAAAAGAGTGGATTGATCACTGCATAAATGCTGCTATTTAAGGTTGAAATATTTACGTAGGGCCATATATTTGGCAAGTAATCTCAACGGTTATTAAATATACTTTATTAAATCCACATTAATCTCTCTTTTTCATTCAAATAAAGGTTCCTCACTATTGATTAAAAATAATTACTTACATAAATAACTAGATAATTTGATTGTTTTCTGAATTACCTAGTCAGTTGAGATAATTTCCAAAAGGAGTTGTTATAAAACAAGTTGGTATTTAGTACAATTCTCATGTAGCACAACCAGAAAGAATTTTGACTGGATGTTTCATGCATGAAAGTAAAATCTAGGCAAGAGAACCAGAATGCTATAACCATACAAGCCATCATATAAGAAAGCCCATCTATTCAGTGTAGAAAACTTGTAATGGAAATACTTTAAATCTGCCCATTTCCAAGCCAACATTCCACTCTGCCCTAAGGAGCCCAGTCTGTTATCATCAGGCTATCCTCTGTAAGTTTATTTCATGTGCTTCCTTTGAATGAAAGTCGTTTTTTTTTTTTTTTTTTTTTTTTATTATACTTTAAGTTCTAGGGTACATGTGCATAACGTGCAGGTTTGTTACATATGTATACTTATGCCATGTTGGTGTGCTGCACCCATCAACTCGTCAGCACCCATCAATTCATCATTTATATCATGTATAACTCCCCAATGCAATCCCTCCCTCCTCCCCCCTCCCCATGATAGGCCCCAGTGTGTGATGTTCCCCTTCTCGAGTCCAAGTGATCTCATTGTTCAGTTCCCACCTATGAGTGAGAACATGCGGTGTTTGGTTTTCTCTTCTTGTGATAGTTTGCTAAGAATGATGGTTTCCAGCTGCATCCATGTCCCTACAAAGGACACAAACTCATCCTTTTTTATGGCTGCATAGTATTCCATGGTGTATATGTGCCACATTTTCTTAATCCAGTCTGTCACTCATGGACATTTGGGTTGATTCCAAGTCTTTGCTATTGTGAATAGTGCCGCAATAAACATGCATGTGCATGTGTCTTTGTAGTAGAATAATTTATAATCCTTTGGGTATATACCCAGTAGAAAGTCGTTTTTTATTCACCTTCTCCAGTTTTTCTCTTCCCACCATCTATTAAGGCCTCTCTATGACACTGAAGACATGCTATTGCTAAACCTGGTTTTCAATTCTCTTCCACATCCAACTATATAGCTCTTCATTGAGAGGTCAATTGGCAAAGATGACCACTCCGTTCGTAAAATTCTTTGCTTGGCCTTCAGTAGATCACCCTCTTTTTAATTCTACATCTAGATCTGTGGCTGTTATTCCTTAATCTCTTTTACAAATTCTTCCTCATCTTTATGAACTTAAATGTTGGACTTCCTTCCACTGTTTATTTTCTAAGTCGTCTTGTCTAACCTCTAGTTTTACATACCCTAATATTCATATTATTGTATCTAATAGCTACTCAACATCACCACTTGTTCATACATATAATAGGCAGCTTCAATTTAATATTTTACAAAAAGAATAATTGATATTCTTACAAAATAAATAAATTTTGCCCATCTTATTCCTCTCCTTACCTTAGTAAATAGTAATTCATTTTTTCTAGTTTCTCAGGCAATAAATCTTAATTAAACACCTTGTATCCAATCTACCAATAACTTTTATTATATATATCTATATATTACATACAGAATCCTACCATACTATTTTCTAGTGTTCAGTTTCTAGCCATCGTTACTTCTAACTATTAAAATAATAGTGACATAAAATCCTCAAGAATTTGTTGTCCCTTTATACAACTTTACTTTCAATACAAGGCTTATCACTAAGTCTTGTATCTTACATCTTAGTATCTTATCTCTTACATCTTAGTAACTTGTATCTTACAACTTAGTATTTTGCATCTTAGTATCTTACCTTATCTTACATCTTAGTAACTTATATCTTAGTATCTTACCTTATCTTGATAAGTATCTTGTATTTCAGCAGAGGTCTGAAAGAAGTAAAGCAGCAAGCTATGACTATCTTCACTATATAACCATATCGTTTGTTGTTGTTGTTACCCAGGAGTAAATTATGAGAGCATGGTTTCAAAAGACATTTTTTGAAAAGGTGGTATGTCTCAGAAGGATTCATAGCCAAGGTTCTTATCCCTGGTAAGGATTTTCCTTCCTTACTTACTTAGTCATTACTCACTAACTTATTTACTCATTATTCCCTGAATATGGCATATATTGCATCACCATAATCACCAGGTTTTGGAGAATTTGATGCAATGAGTTAGTAAATGCAAAAACACATACAGTTCTTGATTCATATTAACTAAATTGAGTATTGCTATAAGAGCTGTTTTATTTTCATTAAAGCAAATATTTACATATATATTTTGTGAATATAATTGTATTTTAAAGAATGAACAACTGGAATTCAGGATCAGAATTTATAAGATACATTCATCAAAGCTGTCATTGCATTTTATGCTGCCTCACAGCAGGACAGTCAAGTCGAAGAACTACATTTTATTTCTATTGAGTTATTGCTATCATTATATAGTTATCCCCAGGATGACACAATTCCATTATAGCAGCCTTTGTATGACTGGTGTATTCAGTTAATATAACCTCATAAATTTATTAAAAGCCAAAATGAGGGCTCTTGTTTTTCCAGTGTGTTTATCAAACAATGAGTTCATATTGTTGGCTCTAAAAATCTTGCTTTAAAGTAATTAAAAGCAGTACTTATGTCACCCAAGGGCAATTGCTACTTATTTATTTATTGTTTTATAATTTACCTTCATTAGTTCAGAGTGACGGGGCTAACTATAGAACAAGTGTCAGGTTATTAGGATGTTATGACTGCTGACCACGTGAACTCACATATTCAGTGAAGTGTAAATTTCGACATTTAGATAGTATACCCATTTAAAAGTTATTAACAGAAGTTGTATAGACCACAAACAAAAGAAAAGAACACAACTAAATTTGGTCAGACTTATTTTATGTTTATTTTGTTTTCTTACGTTGTTGTTGTTGTATTTTATTTATATATTCTGTGGGTACATGGGCAGGCTTGTTAAATGGATAAACTATGAAGTGATGAAGTTTGGACTCCTAGTGAACACATCAAACAAAATATGAGCATTGTATCAAATAGGTAATTTTTCAACACTCACTCTATGCTCACCCTCCGCTGTTTTGGAATCCCCATTTCTATCATTGTCACCATCATGCCCATGGATACCCATTGTTTATTTCTCACACATAAGTGAGAATATACAATATGTATTTGTTTTTTTCTTTGCTTTTGAGTTATTTCACTTAGGATAATGGCCTCTAGCTCAATAAATGGTGCTGTAAAAGACATAATTTCATTCTTTTTTATGGCTGCATAGTATTCTAGGGTGTATATACTATGTCACACTTTATGCAATGACTTTTTGACAGATAATTAGATTGACTCCATGTTTTTACTATTGTGAATAGTGTCACAACAAACATACAAGTGTGGGTGTATTTTTTATATAATAATTTATTTCCCTTGGGTAGATCCTCAACAGTGGGGTTGCTAGGTTGAATGCTGGCTCTATTTTTAGTTCTTTGAGAAACTTCCATGTTATTTTTCATAGAGTTTGCACCAATCTACATTTCCAACAACAGTGGATACGTATTTTCTTTCCTCTGCATTCTCATCAATATCTGTTGTTTATTGACAAATGAAAGTCATTCTGACTGGTAAAAGATGGTATCTCATTGTGCTTTAATTTGGATTTCTCTAATGATTTGTGATATTGAAACTTTTTTAGTATGTTTGTTGGCTGGCCACTGTATGTCTTTTGAGAAATGTCTGTTCATGTCCTTTGCCCACTTTTTAATGGGATTATTTGTTTTTACCTTGTAGAGTTGTTTGAGTTGCCTATGGATTCTGGATATTAGTCCTTTGTTGTATGCATGCTTTGCAAATATTTTCTCCCATTTTATAGATTGTCTCTTTATACTGGTGATTATCTATTTTGTTATGCAGGAGCTTTTTAGTTTAATTAAGTCCCATTTATCCATTTTTGTCTTTGTTGTATTTTCTTTTGAAATCAGTCATAAATTCTTTGCTTAGGTCAATGTTCAGAAGAGTTTCCCTAGGTTTTCCTCCAGGATTTTTATTGTTTTAGGCCTTACATTTAAGTCTTTAATTCATTTTGAGTTAATTTTTGTATAAAATGACAGATAGGAGTCTGCTTCATTCTTCTCCACTCTCACTACCCCTATTAACATAGTCCTGGAAGTCCTAGCCAGAGAAATCAGGCAAGAGACAGAAATAAAACACATTCAAATTGAAAAAAAGAAAGCAAATTATCTCTCTTTGCTGATGGTATGATCTTATATCTAGCAAACCTTAAAGATTCCTCTGAAAGACTACTAGACTTGATCAATGACTTCACTATGGTTTCAGGACATAATACCAGTGAACAAAAATTTAGTAGAGTTGCTCTAAACCAATGGCATTTAAGCTGAGATCCAAATCAAGAACTCAATCTCATTTACAATGGCCACAAAAATAAATAAATAAATAAATAAAAATACCTGGGAATACATTTAACTAAAAATGTGAAAGATCTCTGTAAAAGAACGACACTACAATGCACCGATGAAATAAATAATAATGACACAAATAAATGGAGAAATATCCCATGCTCATGGTTGGAAATTCAGTATCATTAAAATGTCCATATTGTTCAAAGCAATCTACCCATTCAATGCAATTCCTATCAAATTGCCAACATCAGTTTTCACAGAATTAGGAATAACCATCCACAAATTCGTATGGAGCCAAAATAAATAAATAAATAAATAAATAAATAAATAAATAAATAAATCCCAAAAGCCAAATTAATTCTAAGCAAAAAGAACAAAGTTAGGGGCATTACATTAATTGAGGTATCATATTACTGTTTTTTCACAAGCACAGATATTATTCAAATTATACTACAAGGCTATAGTTTTGGTTACTACCAAAACAGCATGGTTCGAGGAAAAAATAGATACATAGATAAATGGAACAGAATAGAGAATCCAGAAATAAAGCCGTATCTCTACAACCAACTTATCTGTGGGAAAGATGACAAAAATAAACAAGGGGGAAAGGACACCCTATACAATACATGGCGTTGGGAAAATTGAATAGTCATATGCATAAGAATGAAGTTGGACCCCTACCTCTCACCATATTTTTAAATATCTTTTAGGGAAAAAACCAATCAACCAATAAACTGAGCCTGAAACTGATAACACAGATACATACAGCATCATATTTAAGTAACCAATCTGAATTATTGTAGTGGAGATGTTTTATTGGTCAAAGTAACTAACCCTTTATTTAGAGTCATCTGATAATATGTCTATATATGTATAAAACCAAATCAAAAAGTCATCTATGAATGTATACCTGTATCTCTGTGTGTCTGTATTATATCTTGGAAGACTAATTTCTTGTTCTGAAATTTAAGCTTTGGCAATCGCTAAATAAAGGTCCATCTGAAAGTCAAAATAAATGCACACTCCCTAACTAACTTCAGGAAATTAGGGATGCATTTATATGTATATATTGTTTTGCAAGCTAGATATTAATTTTCAAAAAGTTTATACACAGATATGTGTGAATACAAAAATACTCAAATACTGACTATTGATACTTCATCTTATCTAAATATTAACTAAAGAGAACGATTATTTTGTTCTTTAAACACACATGAGCTAAATATCTACAAATTCCATAATTATAGAGTTTCTGGGCATTCAATAAAAATATGCAAAATATAACATCCAGGTAGATTACAGCATTATATTCATAAAGTGATAAGTGAACTAGGTACTAAAATTAAATTATGTGCTAGGTACTATGGTAAATTTATTACATGTATTATTGATATACAACTGCTACATAATTGATGAAATTAAGTTATGTCCCATAATTTGGAGATGATTTAACTGAATGAGCAATGAAGTAACTCCTCCATTTCATACAGCTTGTAATTGTCAGAGCTGAGATACGAATGACACGGTTTGGCTCTAGATCCAGATGTCTTAACTGCAATATTTTGTTGTACCTCTAGAGACCTATAGACAAAATATTTCCCTAAAAGTTTGTGACAGATTCCATGGTAACTATATAAAAGGACCAGTATTAAAAAGCGGACAAAGCAAGACTAAAGAAGTCAAATCTACTCTCTTAACTTGAATGAAGCAAGTCAAGAGAGTTTATGTAGGATACCACCCAGTTACTGGATTTTGCAGTGTCCATGAGATAGGTGAATCAGCTGGTCAAGAAGCAGTACCTAAGTAAAGGATTCAGGTATAAAATATTGTAGCATTATGAAAGGATGTCAGGAAGTTCAGTAAGGGTAGAGGATATGATGCTATTCAGGTGGAGGAGGAAAAAGGAGGAGAGAGAAGTCTGAGAAAAAAAGGCAAAATGTTAAACCACTTTATATTCTTTTTTTTTTAATTTTTTTTTTTATTATACATTAAGTTCTAGGGTACATGTGCATAACGTGCAGGTTTGTTACATATGTATACTTGTGCCATGTTGGTGTGCTGCACCCATCAACTCGTCAGCACCCATCAAATTCATCAATTATATCAGGTATAACTCCCAATGTAATCCCTCCCCCCACCCCCCATGATAGGCCCCGGTGTGTGATGTTCCCCTTCCCGAGTCCAAGTGATCTCATTGTTCAGTTCCCACCTATGAGTGAGAACATGCGGTGTTTGGTTTTCTGTTCTTGTGATAGGTTGCTAAGAATGATGGTTTCCAGCTGCATCCATGTCCCTACAAAGGACGCAAACTCATCCTTTTTTATGGCTGCATAGTATTCCATGGTGTATATGTGCCACATTTTCTTAATCCAGTCTGTCACAGATGGACATTTGAGTTGATTCCAAGTCTTTGCTATTGTGAATAGTGCCGCAATAAACATACTTGTGCATGTGTCTTTATAGCAGCATGATTTATAATCCTTTGGGTATATACCCAGTAGTGGGATGGCTGGGTCATATGGTACATCTAGTTCTAGATCCTTGAGGAATCGCCATACTGTTTTCCATAATGGTTGAACTAGTTTACAATCCCACCAACAGTGTAAAAGTCTTCCTATTTCTCCACATCCTCTCCAACACCTGTTGTTTCCTGACTTTTTAATGATTGCCATTCTAGCTGGTGTGAGATGGTATCTCATTGTGGTTTTGATTTGCATTTCTCTGATGGCGAGTGATGATGAGCATTTTTTCATGTGTCTGTTGGCTGTATGAATGTCTTCTTTTGAGAAATGTCTGTTCATATCCTTTGCCCACTTTTTGATGGGGTTGTTTGTTTTTTTCTTGTATATTGGTTTGAGTTCTTTGTAGATTCTAGATATTAGCCCTTTGTCAGATGAGTAGATTGCAAAAATGTTCTCCCATTCTGTAGGTTGCCTGTTCACTCTGATGGTAGTTTCTTTTGCTGTGCAGAAGCTCTTTAGTTTAATTAGATCCCATTTGTCAATTTTGGCTATTGCTGCCATTGCTTTAGGTGTTTTAGACATGAAGTCCTTGCCCATGCCTATGTCCTGAATGGTATTACCTAGGTTTTCTTCTAGGGTTTTTATGGTATTAGGTCTAACATTTAAGTCTCTAATCCATCTTGAATTAATCTTCGTATAAGGAGTAAGGAAAGGATCCAGTTTCAGCTTTCTACTTATGGCTAGCCAATTTTCCCAGCACCATTTATTAAATAGGGAATCCTTTCCCCATTTCTTATTTCTCTCAGGTTTGTCAAAGATCAGATGGCTGTAGATGTGTGGTATTATTTCTGAGGACTCTGCTCTGTTCCATTGGTCTATATCTCTGTTTTGTTACCAGTACCATGCTGTTTTGGTTACTGTAGCCTTGCAGTATAGTTTGAAGTCAGGTAGCATGACGCCTCCAGCTTTGTCCTTTTGACTTAGGATTGTCTTGGCAATGCGGACGCTTTTTTGGTTCCATATGAACTTTAAAGCAGTTTTTTCCAATTCTGTGAAGAATCTCATTGGTAGCTTGATGGGGATGGCACTGAATCTATAAATAACCTTGGGCAGTATGGCCATTTTCACGATATTGATTCTTCCTATCCATGAGCATGGTATGTTCTTCCATTTGTTTGTGTCCTCTTTTATTTCACTGAGCAGTGGTTTGCAGTTCTCCTTGAAGAGGTCCTTGACATCCCTTGTAAGTTGGATTCCTAGGTATTTTATTCTCTTTGAAGCAATTGTGAATGGAAGTTCATTCATGATTTCGCTCTCTGTTTGTCTGTTACTGGTGTATAAGAATGCTTGTGATTTTTGCACATTAATTTTGTATCCTGAGACTTTGCTGAAGTTGCTTATCAGCTTAAGGAGATTTTGGGCTGACACAATGGGGTTTTCTAAATATACAATCATGTCATCTGCAAACAGGGACAATTTGACTTCTTCTTTTCCTAACTGAATACCCTTGATTTCTTTCTCTTGCCTGATTGCCCTAGCCAGAACTTCCAAGACTATGTTGAATAGGAGTGGTGAGAGAGGGCATCCCTGTCTTGTGCCAGTTTTCAAAGGGAATTTTTCCAGTTTTTGCCCATTCAGTATGATATTGGCTGTGGGTTTGTCATAAATAGCTCTTATTATTTTGAGGTACGTTCCATCAATACCAAATTTATTGAGCGTTTTTAGCATGAAGGGCTGTTGAATTTTGTCAAAAGCCTTTTCTGCATCTATTGAGATAATCATGTGGTTCTTGTCTTTGGTTCTGTTTATATGCTGGATTACGTTTATTGATTTGCGAATGTTGAACCAGCCTTGCATCCCAGGGATGAAGCCCACTTGATCATGGTGGATAAGCTTTTTGATGTGCTGCTGATTTCTCCTTTCATCCTTTTTGGAAATGTGTTAGGGGTCTGAAGCTTTATCTTCTTGGCCTGAGGAGTCTCTGCCTCCTTGGCAGCCTCATTCTGCTTCCGCTTCTTTAATGAACCTGATTTGGAAACTGCCACTGCTGCCTTTTTCTTTTCTTCTTCCTCTTCCTCGCTGTTCTTAGCTTCTTTTCCATTCTGGGCAGTCAGTGCAGAGGTGCCATTGGCCTTGGGGGCTTGTGGTCTGGGAGAGCCCTTGCCCTTGGGCTTCTCTTCCTCCTCCTCCTCACTGGAGTCATCAGAGGAAGAACTGCTGCTGCTCTGTCTTTCCTTTCTTTGCAGAGGCTGGCTTGGAAGGGGCTGCACCTCCTGCTACCTTCTGTGGCTTCTTCTTAACTGCAGACTTAGATGTCTTCTCTTCCTCCTCCTCCTCCTCACTGCTGGAGCTGTCTGAATCAGAGCTGCTGTCCCTACTACCCTGAGGAGCCTGCTAGGCAGGCAGAGGTGGAGCTGCTTTGGCAGTCACCTTGGGCTTATTGGTGGCCACCATCTTCTTTGTCTTCTCCTCCTCACTGGAGCTGCTCTCTTCCTCACTGGAGCTGCTGTCAGCCTTTCTCATGGGAGGCTTCTGGCCACCGCCCACAGGTTGCTTGGGGGTTGCAGCTGGCTTTGCTGCAGGTGACTTGATGGTGACAGCTGGCTTATTTGAAGAATTCTTGGTGGTACCAGCTGTCTTATTTGAAGAATTCTTGGTGGTACCAGCTGGCTTGGAAGGAGCTTCATCGTCCTCAGAGCTGTCAGAGTCTGAGCTGTCTGAAGAGCTCTCTGTTGCTTTCTTTGCTGGAGGTGGTTTAGTGGCTGCTTTAGAGATGACTGCCTTAGTTGGGGGTTTCTTCTCTTCTTCAGAACTTGAATCAGACTCATCACTGCTGTCTTCACTGCTTTCCACAGGCTGCTGCTTCTCCACAGCTTTCTTGGGAGGCTGGGTTCCCACAGACTTCTTTGGTGGTGGAGCAGAAGGTGGGGGAACTGAACTGTAGGGACCTAGTTTATTTTTCAGGGTTTTTTTTTTTTTTTTTTTTTGCTCCTCTTCCTCTTCACTGGAGGAATCCTCACTGCTGGAACTCTTCTGGGTAGGGGTGGCAACTGCTTTCACTGGGGCCTTGGCCACAACTTGCTTTTTAGGTACAGTCTTTTTGGGGGTGGCTGCTGCCTTTTCCTCCTCTGAGTCATCACTGCTGCTGCTGCTGCTGCTGCTGCTACTGGCTGCTTTACCATTGGCTACTTTAGGTGCTGCTTGAGCTGGTTTGGGAGGAGCTTTAGCCTGAGCTTTAGCTGCCACAGGTGTTATCTTTGGCTTCTGGTTCTTTGGTGACTCATCCTCGGAGCTTGAGTCAGAATCAGAATCAGAGCTCTTGGCCTTCTTAGGAGGAGCTTTGGCTGCCTTGGCTTGGGGCTTAACTCCCTTCTGGAGAGGCTGTTTCTTTTGGTCCTCCTCCTCCTCATCATCACTGGACTCTTCACTGCTGCTGCTTTCTGATGCTTTGGCTGCAGCCTTCCCAGGAGGCAGACCGACTCGCTTGGCAGGTACAGCAGCCTTCTTTGCTGGAGGCCCTTGAACTTCCTCCTCCTCCTCGCTGCTGTCCTCACTACTGTCACTGGATGAGACCTTCTTCTTAGCTTTCTTAGCCACTGGTCCATTTGCCTGTAACTTTCGCTCTGGGGCCTTGGCAGACCTGTTGAGCCAGAAGCTATAGATGTCTAAGAGGGAAGAGGCACTGGCATCCTGCTGTGTAGCTCCTGTCGCTTTGGCGAACTTATTGGCCACCTCCGAGAGTTGATTATCGCGCAGGAAGCCGAGCACGAGGGGATACAGGTCGCTGGGAACCACGCGGCGCAAGCCAGCGTCCGCCATCCTCCACTTTATATTCTTAATACTTCAAAATATAACACATATACAAGATAATTCTAGGAGAAACCCCAAGAAACGCAAAATTGATTTATTCTAAAACAACAACAACAAAAAACATAATTTTTGAAGAGTTTTTAATGCTTATTTTCAGGCTAAAAATGTATGCAAATTTTAAATGATGAGGTGATGTAAAGAAAACTATCAAATGTATAATAATGCTCAAGTATGGCAAACAAAATTTGGAAAAAACATTGAGAAATTAAATTGGTGTACAAAATAAGGAGCTTAACCTTTATCTGAAGAATAGTTTAGAGCAGTTGAAAGATTAAAAGCATTTTTGCGTTAGAATTTTTATCTTGGAAATATTCGCTTAGCCTGTGTTTAAGGAGAATTGGATTCCTGGTAAAGTGTTGGAAGGTAGGCAAAATATACTGCTGAGGATGGCTGGGCATGGTGGCTCACACCTGTAATCCCAGCACTTTGGGGAGTTGAGGCAGGTGGATCACAAGGTCAGGAGTTCAAGACCAGCCTGGCCAAGATGGTGAAACCGCGTCTCTACTAAAAATACAAAAAAAAAAAAAAAAAAAAAAAAAAAAAAAAAAAAAACTGGCCGGGTGCAGTGGCAGGTGCCTGTAATCCCAGCTACTTGGGAAGCCGAGGCAGGAGAATTGCTTGAACTCGGAAGGCAGAGGTTGCAGTGAACTGAGATCGTGCCACTGCACTCCAGTCTGGGTGACAGAGTGAGACTCCATCTCAAATACATACATACATACATACATACATACATACATACATACATACATAAAGATACTGCTGAGGACGACCCAGGTGACTAGTGATTATGACTTGGGAAAAAATGGGGGCTACTGGTACCAGCCAATGAAATGCAGAATGCAGAACAACAGTTGTTTTGTTCGTTATGTTGTATTTTGAATTTGACGGGAGGAGGTTAAAGATTTCCAACTTAGACATATACAGGTTGAATGCTCAAGTGCAGATGACAATACAATGGCCACTGAGGGTCACTAAGTGCTTTGACAGAGAAAGTGACTTTCATCACCAGAACGGTTGTACTCATAAGCAGAGCACATGTTGAAATGGTATAAATGCATTTTGTACTACGAGACTTCAAAAATCTTGTGATCAGACAATGGTTCAAGGCACTTGGATCTAAATATATAGGACACACACTAAAAATAAACCCTTGCTTTCTTTACTGAACCTATTTGATCAGAATCTGTAGGTGGTGGGGCCTAGGACTTTGTATTTTTAACAAGTTTCTTACATAATTTATAAGCATAGTCTAGTTTGGAAACAATTACTCTTAAATGAATTTAATCCTTCTGTAGATGCCTACATTCCACACACTGCTACCATTCTAGGTGGTTAAAATAATATACAAAACATAAACCAGAGTAAAAGAAGGGGTTATTTTTACTCAGTTTCAATAATCATGATAGAAGAGTCCAGGGTTCAGAAAGACAACATTCATAATTAAAACAAATCAGATGTAAGAGTTGTGTCCACATGTCTCTTAAACTAAAGGGGGCAGCTGGTATTACACACCAGGTGATTGTCCTCTTGCTAGCATGTGGATGCAGTGTCATGAATTTGTATATGTTTTAGATGTTTAGTTGGCAACCAATCAAATTTCGAACAAACACAATGTATCTATGGGCTGGTTTCAACTCGTTCATCTTTTTGAAGCTCTTGTCAAGTCCATTCTCATCCACTGTTTTTATGGAACAAGGAAGAATTTAAAATGATAGTATCCCTCAATTTTCAACCCCACTACTGATAAAATCATAAATCGTTTGTAAATGAATACAAATATATGAAATGCACAATTACGCTTCTAAGGGTTGATGTACAGTAGGTCACCAATTGCTCGGACCCTTGTCATTAATAATGCACATTACTACTTTTTCTCTAAATAGCTCTCTCTGATCAAGGGTCTAGACTATAGCAATGCTTAATATATGATAGTTACCCCGAGTCTTAACATTCTAAAACTATCACATTTTATGCTGGCAATGTATCTCCTTGCTTAGTAAAGGAAAATCATCCAACCCCTTTAGTCCTCCAGATTTGTCTTTCAGTGAAACAAAAGTTAGTTTCTACAAACAACTTTTTCTACAAAAAGTGAGTTATTAATCATAATAGTGTCTGCTAAATTAATATGTTCCATTTGGCAGAAACTTACATAGTTTCAGATAGCAACTTTGGGCCTCTATGCTAAATACATTCAGTCTTTTCTTTCAAATTTTATTGTCTATACTTTTCAACCTTATCCCCTTCCCAGAAAAATGACCACTCTGTTGCTATATCAGGTGGCTCTCTTGTCTTACGGCCAAAGGAGAACTGCCGGAGATGAAGAAGCAAAGTGTAAGAGTGAGATGGGAATTTACCTTTCTAGTATCCTCCCCGAAGGCTTCTCCACCCCTCCCTGAATCAAAACTCCCTCCAACACACCTGTTTCTTCATTACTGCTACTCGAAGTGTGATGCAAGTACCAGTGCTGGTGAGAAAGAATTTGAAAACATTAATTATAATTCTACAGAAAAAATTAAAGTCTACTAGGTTTAAATTTTAAAAGCAGACCTGGTATTTATCTTTTGAAATTTTAATTTTTTAGTAGTTTATTTTGATTTTATTTTACAATAGTATCTGTTTGCATAGGACCACAAAGTAAACAACACAAAACACACACACACACAAAATGGGTTCATCTTCATAGATAAAGTTGCCAGACTGAAAAACTAAAAATAAGTAAACCAGTTAATTTTGAATTTCAGAACAACAATGAGTAATTTGTTTCATATAAATTGTATAGTATCCAAATATTATACGGATTTTCTTTGGCAACCCCACTACAGATGGTTCGAGAAGCGCTGCTCTGCCTGATCCTGTCTTCTCAGGTTCTAACATGAACTTGTAAGCTTTGACCTTCTGGAGGCAGGGGTGGTAACAGCGCTAATGTCAAGAGCAGGGCTCGCATGATTCCTGTGGTTTTCCAACATTATACTCATACCTTTTTCAAAAGTTCCTTTACTAAACTCTCCTTTGATGATCCTAATTTCAGTATGCCATCTGTTCCTTGCTGGGACATAGACTGACACAGCTTCCATGCTGAATTCTTTCAGTTATTTCTAAATCCTAGTATGCAATGCCCTTCCCAGTCTTCTCGCTAGATTCTTGCTCCTCAGAATTGCCACACTGTATACAACAGCATGTTAACAAAAAGAATAGAAACAGCCACTGGATGCCTAATTTGGGGAAGACAAGAGCCATTAAGCTGCCAATCAACATTATCCAGATGTCTGCATCAGGTTACCTCATTCCTCAAATCCTTTTCTCCCTCTGGCTAACCACTTTCAATATGTAGTTTACTTGTTCTCACACTCTTGTCACAACCTTTCCTTAATTATCCTAATTCACATCCTGCGACTTTGCAATGGAGAAAATGAATAAACTTGCTGTGAACTAACAGTGACTGAGTATGACACTGAACACTCCTGTTTTCCAGTTTTACTTTTGTGCCCCATATGGGAACAGATCCAAGGCTCTCCCAAACAGCAATGATTTCTCTCACCTTCACAAAGAATGCCAGAACCCTTGGCTTGACAATTCTTTGCTCAACTTTTCAGGCAGCTAGCTCAATCACAGGAAACTCTTATTTTAGACAGTGTCTTAGGTTGAGCCGAAATCTGCTTCCTTGTAACTCTGAACTATTACTTCTAGTCCTGCTCTCTGTAGTAAAAATATGTGTGTTCTCTTGTACACTAGACATTTATTCATTCTATCAGCATTTACTGTGTGGCTAAAAAAATACGTCATTGTATTAGACCTCTAATTATAATATGCTGCAATGCAATGACTTTCTTTGTGACTAATTACACACACACACACACACACACACACACAATTTGTATGTGTTTTATAAAAACCATGTAAACTTTTAAGATATAGTTACATCTATATGTAACTTAATCCTCCCTCACAGTACTAGTACTAAATTATATAGAGCCTCTAAAACTGTTCTGTAAACAAGCAAATAATTATTTTCTATTCGTGAGAAAAATAATGTTCTCAAAATTAAAAGGAAAAAAAACACATGCATTTGGAGTGAAATCCGAGTCTACCACTTATTAGCAGTGTGATCCTGAGCAAGCCATTTAATTAATTTACAACTGGTGGATATAACACTTTTATTATACTATCACTAACAGAAAGACTCATTTGCATTTTTGCCAGCCGTGTGATGCTACACCCCTTTTTTTGAAACTATTCTGCTCAACTTTTCTTCTTTTTGTATGCAATGTTGGACTCAGTTTGCTAATTAGTTATCTAGAATTTTCGCACTTATTTTTACTAAAAATTAACCCACACCTTCCTTTCTTTCATTGCCTTTACCTCATTTTGGTATGAAAATGGGCAAAACAGAAACAAAAGCAAACCACAGACACACACATTGATCAAAATGGTCTTATCGTTTCCCCTAGCTTGACTCAAATTTAAACCGTTTTTCTTCCTGACTATAGGCCTTTAGCCTCCATTTTCTTAGAGTATTTACTTTAGAAACCTTGTACATTTGTTCTCAGCTCCTTTGAGATGTAGTCTTTTCCCAGTTTTACAACCAGAGATGTTTTTCTTAAGGACCTGGGAGTCATCTTTTCAAAGTGTCGTCATAGAAGGAGATAGTCTGCCAGTTTTTGTGGGCAGGTAGGAGCCCAAATTTGCTAAGTACCAATGAACAAACACAGACAGTCTACTCACATTGACCAACCTTCCCACTAATATTCTCCAATATTTCTCCACTAGCTTCCCCAGTGCTTAAAGTCTCTTCAGTCATTGTCTTTTGTTTTAATTCAGTTGAGTTCAACCTCTCTTTCCTATTGCAACAGTTTTAAATAAAGTCTTATCTACCCTTTTAACTGGTATAATTTTTCTTTGAGAACACATACATGTGATCCCCTTTCACCTCTTCTTCCTCTTCTTTTCTCTCTGTCCCTTAAGCCCTTTTTAAACCTTTTTTTTTTTAACATAGTGTCACCCGCCACTATGCCCAGCTAATTTTTGTTTGTTTGTTTGTTTGTTTTGTTTTGTTTTGTTTGAGATGGAGTCTCGCTCTGTCACCCAGGCTGGAGTGCAGTGGCGGGATCTCAGCTCACTGCAACCTCCGCCTCCCCGGGCTTACGTCATTCTCCTGACTCAGCCTCCTGAGTAGCTGGGACTACAGATGCGTGCCACCACGCCTGGCTAATTTTTTGTATTTTTAGTAGAGACAGGGCTTCACCGTGTTAGCTGGGATAGTCTTGATCTCCTGACCTCGTGATCCACCTGTCTCGGCCTCCCAAAGTGCTGGGATTACAGGTGTGAACCACCATGCCTGGCCCAATTTTTTGTATTTTTAATAGAGACAGGGTTTCACCATGTTGGCCAGGCTGGTCTCGAACTCCTGACCTCGTGATTCACCAGCCTTGGCCTCCCAAAGTGTTGGGATTACAGGCGTGAGCCACCATGCCCAGCCTAAAACTCAATTTCTTATTATATAAAATGAGTCTAAGAAAGAAAAGCATGTGTCTATTTACTGTCTTTACCTAGAAATAGTCCCCTGTTAGATGCATTCCATTTCCAAAAATGTTTTGCCAGGGTTTTTGTTTCCTTATAGTGGGAGAAACATTGATATTAGCTGGGTACACAATATCAACTACTCTTTCAGAAAAGAAGATTGTGAATTATGTTTCTTGATATAAGTTTCATGAGCAACATTTATTTGTCTTTCATTTCTTTATACCCAGCAACTAGGTCGTGGCCAAGTAATTATTAAGGACAATGCACCTGCCGAATGATTTAGTTAATTTACAAGTTTGCTTTATGTTATATCATCCATGACGATCTTTAGCAATTACTCCATACATAATTTCTAATGGAACTTGGTCCTGGGCTGTGATGGATCTGTCCTTCTCATATAGTGACCCCAAGCTTGATGGTGTATTTCATGAGAGCAGTTACATTGGCTTCATTTTACATATTCTTTAACTGGTAAAGTGAATCTTAATTTTATCTGATTTCAGGAGCAACCTAGAGGCAATCTATCTGTGTTCAAGAAAGCACAGGGCTGTATAAGTCCCAATTTGGGCAGATAACTTGAAAGACATAAAATTATTTTAATAATTTTTAAATATTTAAAATAATTTTACTCATACATCTCCACTACATTCCACTATTTTTTCCCCATGTCAGTTCCTCATAGGTTGTTGAACATTAAGATTGCTGAGGAAACATGGGGAGATTTTCTTTTATAGAAACATTTTAAAAAATAAATAATCATATAATTTTAAAAATTAACCTGTGAGGAGAGGTCAGTGTCCACAGGAACTCCAAACCATTCCAACAGAAATTCTCATTTTTGTAGTAGCTTCTCTCCAAGCCATTATCCACCAAGATATTACAGTAGTCTTATAAGCTATAAATGAATTAGTGTCACTCTTCTGCTTAAATTACTCCAGTGTCTCCTTTTGTTCAGTAAATAACATGAAGATTTCCTTACATATACTTGGAGAGTCTACCTGTGGTTTTAGTGCCTGACTCAGATCCTGGTCCACTCTAAGGATTTCAATCCATATCTGTCAGTTACGTGGAGGAAATCATGACCCTCTCACTGACTTAGCTTCCCCCCTTGCATTGCACTAAAGAACATGCATTTTGAATTGCATTTCTTGCTAATATTTTCAATGGATATGTGATGTTTAAAGAGTTGAAGGTAACTTACTGAATGAGACCACATGATTCTCGATTTGGGGGATAAAAACAATGATAGCCTATATAAACATTTTTATGGTATTAAAATACTGCACGTGGCTGACACTGTTTTCAGAGTCTGCAGACTAAGTTCAGTTAGATGAGAAACTTTTTCATGTTGATAATTTGAGAATATTCTTCTAACAGAGAGAATTGTGTTACTGACATTGCCTCTTTTATGTTTAGAGGACTGAAGACAGGTCCTACTTTTATCAGACTCAGAAAGAAGTGACACCCTACTAAATATTTTTAAAAGGTCTCTCACACCTTAGAAAGGGTTTGAATGAATTCTTCATGGAAATAGCATCCACAGGGAAGGGAAGAAATACATTAAACTTTAGCTTTATTGTAGTTTATTATAAGAGTGTATATGAGACTATGAATATAATTTAATATACCATATAGTATCATATATTTTAATACATTTAAATAAAATATTCTGAAATTCTGTTCTAGGGAACTATGACACTTCTCGGAAAATAAAACTGGCTAATTTTTACCCAAGCTCTGACTGGTTTTTCTTTAGCAACAATTTAAATGACTTTTAGAAGCTCACTCAAGGAGTCATACATTATTCTACCCATCACACCAGTTAGAATGGCAATCATTAAAAAATCAGGAAACAACAGTTGTTGGAGAGTCTGTGGAGAAATAGGAAGACTTTTACACTGTTGGTGGGATTGTAAACTAGTTCAACCATTATGGAAAACAGTATGGCAATTCCTCAAGGATCTAGAACAAGATGTACCATATGACCCAGCCATCCCACTACTGGGTATATATCCAAAGGATTATAAATTATTCTACTACAAAGACACATGCACACGTAAGTTTATTGCAGCACTATTCACAATAGCAAAGACTTGGAATCAACCCAAATGTCCATGAGTGACAGACTGGATTAAGAAAATGTGGCACATATACACCATGGAATACTATGCAGCCATAAAAAAGGATGAGTTTGCATCCTTTGTAGAGACATGGATGCAGCTGGAAACCATCATTCTTAGCAACCTATCACAAGAACAGAAAACCAAACACCGCATGTTCTCACTCATAGGTGGGAACTGAACAATGAGATCACTTGGACTCGGGAAGGGGAACATCACACACTGGGGCCTATCGTGGGGAGGGGGGAGGGGGGAGGGATTGCATTGGGGAGTTATACATGATATAAATGATGAATTGATGGGTGCTGACGAGTTGATGGGTGCAGCACACCAACATGGCACAAATATACATATGTAACAAACCTGCACGTTATGCACATGTACCCTAGAACTTAAAGTATAATAAAAAAATGAAAAAAAAAATACTAAAAAACAAACAAAAAAAAAAAAAAAAAAAAAAAGAAAAGAAACCCTGGTTAAATAGGTGTACTAAGTTAGAGTTTCATCTAAACTATGAATGAAATCATGTATATTGGAATGTGTTGTTTTTTAAGGAGAAGATTGATCATTAATAAAATCCAGATTCTGGCGCAGTAGGTTTCAGGTGAGGCATAAGATTCTGAATTTCTACCACACTCTCAACTGATACCGATATTACTGATCTGTGAATCATGTTTTGTACAATGATGCTTTAGAGGACATTTCTTTCATTGACATATCACAACTCTGTGTGGCGAATCTATTTATCATACTATATTCACAATAATGTTCCAGTGGAGTGCTGTTCAATCTACCTATGGAATTCTTTGACAGTTTGCATTGTAAATTTCTTTTGTCAGTTCCTGAAAAATAAAATGTTTTTCACCATCTGAAAAAAAAAAAAAATGTGTACTGATCTCCAAGTCTCACTTTATTTCATTACTAAGCTCCTTACCAACTAGATTTTACACTGCTATATTTGTCTACATTCCCCTGCCTTTTAATTTAGGTGGGAAATACAGTATCACACCCATTTCCGACATTAGGAGATAATTGTCCCTCTCTTCTCAGAACCAGCTTCTTCAAAGGAGTCAGGAATTATTTATGATAGAAACTCCCGAAACAATACTAAGGAGTTTATAGGTTGCTGAGAAGGTAGCTTCCTAACCTCTGCTTGAGGAACACAGATGGAAGAAAGGAGAAGATCTGGTCAACACAGCTCCTGAAATGCTGATTAAGCATTATAGGATTTAAGGTATCCTGGCCAAGTTTGAGCTAAAATGTAACACTCCTGAAGAACACCATAAAGAAAGAAAAAACAAAATATTTTTCTCTCTTTTCTTTTTCTTCTCAGTCAATCTTCAGTAATCTGTCAGTTACGTGGAGGAAATCATGACCCTCTCACTGACTTAGCTCCTCCCCTTGCATTGCACTTATTGGATATAACCCATTTATAAATAATCTATCCCATAAATACTGTGAGGGTGCAGATAGATGCATATAGGCCAATGTGGGGAAATGAGAGTCTATTCCAGGAGTTTTGTTCAAACTTGAAGGACAAAGAACTTACTTCATGCTGGGCTTGACACTGCAAAAATGTCACTAGGGTGAGGGATACGGGGGTCGTTCTTAGGCTAAGACAAAGAAACACTGCATGGTACAGATCATATTTTCTCCACTAAATTCAACTTTGCTTAGCAAAATAATTCTGTGTCTTAACCCTTCGAGATGGGATAATTTATAAACAGCATAAATGTATTGCTCACAGTTCTGACGCTAGGAAGTCCAAAATGAAGGTGCTGGCAGATTTGTTGTTTGGTGTGGCTCTCTGTTTCATAGAAGGCATTTTCTATGTGTTCTCACATGGCAGGAGAAGCAAGGGAGTGCCCTTCAACTTCTTTTACAAGGACACTAATCCCATTCATGAAGGCAAGTTAGTTTTAACTTACCAATTTGTTCAGGGAGGGGGGACACCAATATTCATATCATAGCACCATGTAAAGGAAAAAGTAAAGATTCTAGTTATGGTACCTATGTATAAAAGTCATTGTGTAAGATTCAACAGGGCCAGTATCATGGCTGTGCATTTTACTACCAATATGGAATCTCATAACTCCAGGTGCAAAGTAGAACGAAATTGCTATGTTGGACTCCCTTTTGTACTTTATACTTCTTGTCCTTAAATTTTGGTGCACATGTTGATCATGTAAGCAGGTTTCAGACATCCTAATGCACAGGTTTTTAAAATTTAGATTAATGTCTCTAAGAACAAGGACCAGAACTCATGATTTTTTAAACCTTACCATATAATTCTAAGGTACAGCCAAAGTTGATAAACATTGATGTATTCGTTTGTTTTCTGTTGCTTATAATGGAACATCTGAATCTGGGTAATTGATACGAAACAAAATTTATTTCTTACAGTTCTGAAAGGTGAAAAGTCCAGGGGCAAGGGACTGCATGTAGTGAGAGCCTTCTTGCCTGTGGGGACTGTTTGAAGAGTACCTGGTGGTTGGTGCAGTTGCTCATATAACAGAGATGATCTTGGCATATCCCTGGAAAAGACATTATCTCATGGCACATGTGTTTCCTCTCCTCCTACAACTTTGGCCAAGCAGAATCTATTCTTCCTTCCCTTGCCATCAGAAACTTGATGTTTGTGGGGAACATGGAGGGATACTCTCACTGAAACTTTAATTTGTATGTTGGTATTCTCTCATTTCTTCCCTGTCTACAAGTATGAATATGTGATTGGATATAACCCAAGAAATAATCTATCTCATAAATGCTGTGAGGGTGCAGAGAGATACATATAACCCAGTGTGGGGAAATGAGAGTCTATTCCAGGAGTTTTGTTCAAACTTGGACAAAGAACTTCCTTCGTGCTGAGCTTGACACTGAAAAAATGTAAGGTTACACTACTTGAGTCATCTTATCACCAAGTAGCTTCTAGTTACATAAAGCAAAACAGAACTGAGAGCAGTAGAGAGATCAGATCCTGGTACACTTGGGAGGACGTCTGGATGACATGATAACTTAAGCTAAATAAACTCATGGGCTCTCGACGTTTTTTTGGTAGTTGTTTTGGCTGTTTTGCTTAAGCCAGTCTACAGTCTAGATTGCATTTGCTTACACTTTCAACCCAAAATTACCAAATGTACATACATCTTTCTAAACTATTATTTCATTATTTTTGTTACCATTCTATGTGTACAATCTATGACCTATACATTACTATTTATAGTTTGACAACAGTAACTTATTTACTTTTGCTATTCTTTTCTTTTATGTGCTTTATTTCTGTAACAAATGGTCCATTCATCTGCCAGAATTTAGATCAGATGTTAAATTCTTATTTTTGCTTCAATTACCAGTAAGAATTACTCATCTCCACTTCCCTATTACCTTTTATTTATATTAATTAGTTAATTCTATTGTATACATCTGATAGTAAGATTAATGTATTCATCTTTCAACTTTCGCAATTAGTATAGTGGCCAGTACACAGAAGAAACTATTAATATTATTGAATTAACCGAATTGAATTTTTCCCCACGTTAATAAAACTTCAGGTTGGCTTCTTAAACATAATTACAATTTTCACAACAAGGGCAGCAATGTCTCAAATGTTTAACCATGCCTGAAACTTTGTGTTCAGTTCTGGTACAGTCCTTTTGAAGGAACAGAATGGATCATAGCAAATTTAAATATTTCTCTAAGAAAGGATCAGGCTGAATTATTGAAATTGGTGTATTTAAAGCAATTGAAGAAGCTTTTGATGCCTATTCTGAAGTTTGTTTTTAATATTTGAAGAATTGTGCATCCAACTGGAAACAACACTAAAGCCTGTGGTAGAAATTATAGGGAACTGGGAGTATATGCAAGGTGCATTGGGCAAATCAAAATATACACTTGGCATCTTCATGTACTGTAAAAGTATCATGTTATTTTAAAAGCTACCAAAGACAGAAGAGAAGATTAAAGTAGAGGACTTCTAAAGTCTGTCAAATATTCTAGAATATTTAATTTAATAATAGGTTGCAAATACAATTGACCTATAAACAGCAGACAAAGATCATATTAAAATCATAACCATCACATAGATCTGAACCCATTTAAAATTTTTTTTCAAACATTGTTGTTTCATTGACTAATTAGTGAATGAGATCTGAATGATCACAAATATTTTCCAGCTTAAGATTATATCTCTTCTCAAATTTCCCTTAATCTTAATTATTATTCTACATTGATGAGCAGTCTGAAATCAAATTGGGGAAATAAATGTAAACCTGAAAATGTTTATATATATAGATAAATGAAAGCAAAATACTAGCATGTAAATTAAAAGGTTAAATTTCTGGAATAAAAATAAAAAACTTTTTCATTTTGATGTATTAAAAATAATTGTATAATTAGTAATTAAAAGAACATATTTCTATTATCTCTCTATTTTTGTCTCCAATTGGACATATATCCTTTGAAAATTGTTTCCTTTATATTTTAATAAGAATAATACAAATGTCTTTAACACTGACTGTGGCGTTTGAAAACAATGGAAAATTGTACATTAATTTTACAAGGGAAGATCAAAGAGACTATAATAAATCATTTAAGATTTTAACCAAAAGAAACTGAGAAACATACATTTTAGGAAGATTAAAATGATACATATGGTTTCAAGTAATTGTTATGAAGTTTTAAATAAAAAGTTTTAAATAAACATTGTAGAGTAAGATTGGATATGTTGATTTAGATTAGAGAGTTACATAATTTTTAGCTTCATTGGAAAAGATTCTCCTAGTAGAGATATCTTGCAAGCAAAATGTTCATTTTAATAGTCGATATTTAACAGTAGTTCTTTGAGGGGTTTATATACAAATGTGGTCAGAAGGAATCCATTACTGCTTTCAGCAATGTTGCACAAGTTTCTGCACCACAAATAGTTTAAGAACTAAGTTAAAATTAGAACTTGGATGGATTTTTTGCCTTATTCAACATTTGATCTAGAAGAGGGAGTATAGCTTGCCAACAATTCTAATCTCTCCCACATGTTGAAATATCAAGTCAACTGTGACCCATTTAAAAATGAACTTTAAAATCTCACTATTAGTGTGAATGGGTAGACATGTGTCAGATAATAGACAGACACATAAAGTTATAATTTGAGGCAAATAATTCAAATCATACTTGTACAAGAATAAAATCTGAGGGAACCAATTTGATACTTTCTATCCCCCCCACTCTCTGCTGACAACAATAATGAATTTTAAAATCTTTAAAAATAATTCACTTGCATTATTGGGCCAATATGGTGATTTCGTCTAAAAGGACAATATGTTATCATACCTCACTAGGAAAGATATGGGAAACAAACAGATCTATAATAATTATAAGAATAAGCAGTATCTTCTTTGTGTCTGACTAGTAAACATTCCACATACATTACATCCCCTTGAAAATTCATGGAGTTGTTTTATTTTTTATTTTTTAATATATCTGGGGAAATGGGACTCTGTTACTTAAAAGCACTGATTCTCAGTGAAGTTTGATTTTGCTCCTCAGGTTACCTTTGGCAAATAAGTCTGGAGACAGTTTTGGGTGTCAAGAGTGGTGGTGGTGGTGGTGGAGGGCTACTACTGGCATTTAGTGGGGAGAAGCAAGGGATGCTGCTGAACATCCTACAAAGCCTTACGACAGTCCCTATCTCAACAAAGTATGATCCAGCCCAGAGTGACATAAACAGTGCTGATTTTTAAAAACTCTGGCTAAGAAATGTGTCCCTAAAACGTGCCCGGCAACCCTTAAGCTTTGCATGGAGAGTTGTTCCACTTTGTACTTCATTCCTGTCCATACAGAGAAAAGTTTTAGAGATCAGTAAAGGGTTGAAGAGACTTCAACGTAAAGCAGGCCAACATAGGAAGAAAATATTAGTAAAGGAAGAATGTGAAAGAGACATTCTTTCATTTTATTTTATCTCATGAATTAAAAAAACATATAAAATATAAAAATATTGAATTAAATGATAACAATACCTGGAACCTACCCTCAAAGACTTTGAAAACATTTAGTTAGGTAGATGCAAAAAAAAAAAAAAAAAAAAAAAAAGACAAAAAGCAAACACAGCAAAGTATAAGCAAAGTGTAATAAGTATAAGCAAAGTGTAATAAGTGTAAATACTTGAGGTTTTAAGTAGAAAGAAAGCATATTTGGCTGGGAAAATCAAAGCAACCTTCTAAGGAAACTTAGTTTTTTTTGATCATTTTATATATATTTTTAAATAGAGACAGGGTCTCACCATGTTGCCCAGGATAGTCTCAAGCTCTTGGCCTCAAGCCATCTACCCACCTGGGCCTCCTGAAATGTTGGGATTACAGGCATGAACCACCGTGCCCAGGCGCAATTCTTCCTTGATCTTAAGGAACAGGTGCATTTGTAATAGAAAATGAAAGTGTCTATTTGAGCACTTGCACCTGCTCTGTGTTTTCCTTTCTTATCTCTTCCCTCTTCAACTCTCTCCTCCTTCCCTCTCCTCCTTTCCCATCTCCTCCTTTGCCCTTCTCTCCTGCTGTCTCTCTCCCTTTCCATTTATTTACTTTCCTTTTCTTCTTTGCTTTTTTCAACAAGCATATATTGAATTCTTGACATGTCCTATTCCAGATAAAAATTGAAGGACATGGTCCTAAAAAGCTTTCACTCAACTGGAGCATCATAATTATTAAAAAGTAATTATAAAATGATGTTGAAAATATCATAAAAGAGAAATAATACAATGTGAATAATGTGCCACTTGGGGGGGTGACAGAAAAAGGGGTTAGTTAACTAGTCTGAGAAGAAAAGAGTGAGGAATGTTTTCTGGGAGATGCAAATTTTGAATCATGTGAAAAAGAAGAAGTGGATGAGGAAAAAAGGTAAATCAATGAAAGCCTAGAAGAAAGTAGATAAGATTCTGTTTTAATGTCCTTCCAATTCTCTTATTGCAAAGACAGCATCTATATCCTTTAGATCTTTGCTCTGAAATTCTATCTCAAGGAAGTTTTCCTGATTTCTCTGACTTAATCTCACTCCTTTGTAATTGGCCTGTAGAAATACCACTGTGTTCCGCCAGGTGTGGTGGCTCAAGTCTGTAATCCCAGCACTTTGGGAGGCCGAGGCGAGTGGATCACGAGGTCAGGAGTTCAAGACCAGCCTGGCCAAGATGGTGAAACCTGGTATCTACTAAAAACACAAAAAATTAGCAGGGAGTGGTGGCAGGCACCTGTAATCCCAGCTACTCGGGAGGCTGAGGCAGGAGAATCACTTGAACTCGGAGGGCAGAGGTTGCAGTGAG
The DNA here is from genome assembly GCF_007565055.1 of Rhinopithecus roxellana. Taxonomy (NCBI): domain Eukaryota; kingdom Metazoa; phylum Chordata; class Mammalia; order Primates; family Cercopithecidae; genus Rhinopithecus; species Rhinopithecus roxellana. Next base: position 175,542,865 of record NC_044550.1, on the reverse strand, counting down.
CTGAGATCACACCACTGCACTCCAGCCTGGGTGACAGAGTGAGACTCCGTCTCAAGAAAAAAAAAAAAAAAAATGAAAAGAAATATCACTGTGTTCCCCTCTTTTATGCCTCTTGTCACAGATGTGATTTTATATGTATATATGTGATTATTCAAGTAATATCTGTCTCCCCATCAGACTGTAAGAATCACAGTATCAGAGATTAGATCCAATTTTTCTTACCTGATACAGACCATAGCAGTTTCAGCAGAGTAGTTGAACAATAAATATTCATAGGAAAAAAAGAGATACATAAAATAATGAGGTAAGACACAGAAGAATATTGTTGGACTAATAAGTACTTTCTACAACATGGCAAATTTTGATTTGCAGGAGAAAAATAATACTAATTAGGAAAGATTCTTTTTTGTCTTGCTAAAGTGCTTGAAGCCTTGTTCTGTAAGGAATGGGAAAAGCACTGAAATACTTCAACCAGCACTGGGAATTTGCAATCATATTTCCCCTTAAATAACTTATTTAAACAACAATGTAAAGGATGTAGTCAGGATATAGGTAAAAATGGAGGATAGTTATGAAAATATTGAAGTCTAGGGCTAAAACAGTTAAGTTTCTTAGTAGAACTGTGGTATAATGTTAATAGGAAATAATCAGTTTCAGAATTTGGGCTTAGAAACAAAAGGTAAATTAGAGCCAGATTATGAATAACTTTCTGCACAGCATCTAATGATACCATTCTAGTCAAGTCGAAAAACAATTTCATTTTCTTTTCCCTGAGTATCTGTTATCCTTCCCAAATGATCTTGGTGCCATTGTGTAGGGTGTAGATCATTATGCGTGTACTATCCTTTTGGTATTTCTTCTTTTGAGATAATTTATGACAAATCTATCAATGCGTTGTTGTGCTCTAAATAAAATGCATTCCTCAAACATAAAGTCAGATCCTGTCTTTATAAATGATGTTGCAAGAAAAAGCTAACTACATGATGTATCTTCAGAGTCTTAAGACAATTTATTGTGGTGGATTTGATTTTAAAATGGAATCATAAATTATAGGCAGCACTAAAAATTATAAGGTTTAATGATGAGCTTTATTGTAACTCTCATCTGAGACAAATGTTGCCATAAAATTCAAAATCAGCATTTAATGAATTGACAGAAGCTGGAGAATATGAGTTGGTGCTAAGGTGGGAAAGACTACAAAGACATGTAAAAAGAACTTAGGTTAGAATTTAAAATCTGTGCCTCCTCCATTCAACCTTCTGGGCACTGAGAGGCTCTCAGATTACCTCTCTCTAAGATGTATAAAAGGTTCTGAGGCTGAGGCTTGATCTGTGCAGGAACTAGCCTCTCATTTTTTAATGCTCCAAATGAGACAAAGAATTAGTAGCTGAAGCATCTGTTCCTGCACATGCTGAACAATGGATAAATTCTGTCTTTAGTGAAGTGTTAGACAAAGCAGAGTGATCCGGAAATGTAAATCACCAAAAGGATTTTCCCTGGAGTGTTAATAACAGGTCAGTAATTACTCTGAAAAGGAAGGAGGCAGATAGAACTCTATTGAGGGTCCAGCCCTCCCTGTTTTACACCCACTATGTTTTCTTTGGGGAAAGTAATTTAATTTCAATGGGAAAATGTATTTTCTGGCTACAATCCCTATTAAATGATTAATTAAAGTTAATGGAAAGCCTCCATTTAAAAAAGCAATTAAACACTAGAACACTAGAAAGTGTTTTTCCCCCTTTTGATTTTGACTCTGTTGGAAACAACAGTGTAATCATTGTCCTCAATGTTAGAAAAGATTTCAAATGGAAATATATTACTCCTGTCATTTTCCAAAGCTTAGTTTATACGTGAGAAGGAAATAACTCATTTTTAAGATAATACAGAACATAATTATTTATGACAATTTTTCATTGGGAAATAAAGAAATTATACTGGTGATTACTTAATTATTCCTTTTCAATATTGTTAATATAAAGGGATTACCCAGCCAGAAAAACTTGATCTGGTTCAGATGGCAAAATATAAGCAAAAGCATTTCATTGTGGAAAGTGCTGATCAAGCCAGACTTCAAAAGATAATGAGTATCTGGGACCTTCTTAAATATTAAATTAACACTTACCTTTTCCTTTACACATTCAGTCTTCTGGACTTCTGGGCATATTTTGAAATTCATAAAGAGAGATTCAATGGCCTGAATGTGTCCTTACAACTCACAAACTGCAAGGGATATAGTGGAAATAGTAACATGCTCTCTTTTGTTTGTTTGTTTTTATTGTTTTTATATTTATTTATTTATTTATTTATTTATTTATTTATTTATTTATTTATTTATTTTTGAGAGGGAGTATTGCTCTGTTGCCCAGGCTGAAGTGCAGTGGCATGCTCTCGGCTCACTGCAACCTACGCCTCCCGGATTCAAGTGATTCTCCTGTCTCGGCCTCCTGAGTAGTTGGGATTACAGGTGTACACTACCAGGCTTAGCTAATTTTTGTGTTTTCAGTAGGAATGGGGTTTCACCACGTTGGTCAGGCTGGTCTCAAACTCCTGACCTCAAGTGATCAACCCTCCTCAGCCTCCCAAAGTGCTGGGACTACAGGCATGAGCCACCTCTCCTAACAAGACAGGCTTTCTTAAAAACTCTGTACTCCACTCTAAGAATGCATACCAAAAGGACTATGTCTGTCTTACTCATTTTTGAATCACCAGCACCCAGTACAGTGCCTCTGACATAGTAGAAACTCAATGAAATATTGTTAAATGAAGAAATGTATTTTTTCCATATGTTTCATGTTTAAAAAATAGATTTTACACAGTGACATAATGTATGTGTGTGTGTGTGTTTAAAGCAATATTTTCTCTATTGACTCTGTTACTCATTTTGTCTTTCTTAAAATCACAGTATGTTACTGTGATTTTCAGAAAAAAATGGAGAAATAAATTCATGTCTGTAGTAGAGACAGAAATAGTCTTACTAAAATAACTGGAGGAAAAGAGTGGCACAGGTGTTATAAGCAATCATTCTTATTTTGATTTTGGCATTTGCACTTAAGTTTAGTGCATGTGGTAGTGTAGAAACGGAGGAAAAAGCAACATAGTGAAAAGAATGTGTCAATATTGTGCTGTTCAGCTTACCATCTTTTCTTTCACTTAACCTACTCCTCTGAACCTCCACATGCTAGAAATTGACTGGGCCACACTGAAAAATTAGAAAGTGAACTTACATTTTGCAGAAAACTTTGAAACTTCCATTTCTCTAGAAGAGAGATAATTAGGTGGACATTCTTGTCCCTCTACTCTTAAATTGGACTAAACCAACAAACTAGTTCTGTTAGTAGAATCTTTAATTGAGGGACATATTTTTCAATCTAGTAAGAATGTGAAAACAAGATGTAAATGACAAAAGGCAAACTTTGTGGTAAGTGGAAAAGGAGGATACAAATGAAGAAGTGAAGGAAATTGGATCACAAAGGCAGATCTCCAGGCATCTAGAAGTTGAAGTAAGGAAAGGTAAAAAAGAAAGTTTGAAGAAGAAGAGGGAAAAGATAAAACGTAAACTGTAATAGAGATAGAAATACACAGATTTCATTTTTAAAGAGGCAGAATACTTTTGTTTATATTTTTTAAAAAAGATAAATTACAAAAGGAAATACACCTATACTACAGCAATATAAGAGAAACATATGTTGTATTTTGCAAAATCTGAAATGGGAACGTCTACTTTTAAGTCCCAATGATAATTTTTATCTTAAAAAAGAGCTCCAAAAGTAGAAAGTACTTGAGTTCTCTCTTTTCTTTATGTATCACATACAGTTTTATGCAATTCTTGTTGACATACTTCCTAACCATATCCCACTTTTGTTTGCTTTTCTGTCTCCATTATTACCATACTGCAGGAATCCTGTTCCATTATCTTCCTAATGAGCTATAGCCTTCTAACTAGACCTGTTACATTCCCTTTTAATTCTATACAATCTAATCTAATCTTGATGTAGTCACTACCAGATCTTTGTAATTATAAAATATATTAAATCACTCCTCTACTTAAAACAATGCTACAGTCTTGCCAATGCAATGCAATGTAGCAGTCTCTGGTTGCCTGAGGTAGGTAGTACCGAGCATCCTTTGACTCATGACCAAGAAAGTTAAGGAGCCTGGACACTAAGGATGAGGTTGGAATGAAAGTTTAATAAGCAGAAGAAGAAAGCTCTCCATTGTGAAGAGGGGACCCAGAAGATGGTTGCTGATTTTACAGTTGAATGCAAAAGCCTTTATAAGAAACTGGTGAGGGCTGGGCATCTTATTTGCATAAGGTGCAAATTTCTGGTAGCTCCACCCTGTCCTCCTAGTATGCATGCAGGCCCTTCCTTAGCTTGAGTTACTCCATATTGCTTTGTTCCCCTTACTGTGCATGTGTCCAAGGATGGAATTTTCCATTGCAGGCATGTCTGGGCAAGTCACTTGTGTAGCTTTTCTCATCTATGCAACTGTGGGCATGTCTTCAGCAAGCCCCCCTCCCCCCGACTCCCACCGCCCCCGACCCACTCCCTGCAAAAGTTCCCTGCAGGCTATTCTTTTGTTTGAAAGAATTCAACCGAGGACCCACCCTAACTGCCTGCCTGACCAGTTTCTTCCTTTCTCCACTCTCAACAATTTGATGGTTTCCTATCACGCTAAAAGGACATCAGAACTCTTCAACTTGGCTTATAAAGCTTCATGGACTGCACATTTTTTAAATAATCATGTTTTCTCCCCTGTAAAAGTATATTTCTGTTCTTACCATGCCTCCCTGGAGAGGAAATATTTTTACTTATGCCTTTGCTAGGCTTACACATTTTATTTTATTGGATAAAGAAATCACAGGCCATCCTTACATGCCTAAGAATACTTAGGCATGTAAGCACACATGATATACAAGAAGAAAGTATAGCATCTACCACTGTCTCTTCATTCAATCCAGTCCCAGTCCACTCATATGAAAGCCTAAATATCAAAAGATCTGTAGTATCTGTATTCATAAGATTCAGGGAACATAAATTAATGCTTCTTTGGGATGGACGTTGCAAAGTGCACCTTAAGACAAAAGTCTACTATTCTCTTTGCTTTTACAGAGCTTTGTTCTGTGGAGAGCTTCAGTACACTACCGGTCACAATGACAGCATAGGTGATGTCAGTGGAGTGTAGAGGCCATATTTAACAGGTCAAGAGAGAAAATAACAAGTTCAGAAGCAAAGCATTAGTATGCCCATGGGCATTAGCAGCCCAGGCTTCTCACACACCTTGGATTGTTGAAATAAGTTAGGAGAAAAATGACAGAAGGACATGACATCTGACATCACTGTTTAAGAGTGGAAAAACCCTGAAAAACTTCCTGAAGTGTGTGAATTTTTTTTTTTTTTAAATGAAGATACCCAAATCAGAGAAGAATTCTTTGTTACAACAAGTGAGACTTAATTATTTACCATGAGATGGGTAATAATATAAACCTTTAAACCGTCCCTGTTTGAATATATGTCATGATTTCTACTAACTGCAACTTCACCTAAATCAGGTCAGATCGGGTGTTTACTAAATTTCAACAGCAGAATAATTTTATTTTGCATTTTTGCAATGTGATAAAGGTGATATTAAATTTTACTTTACCATCGAAAATAAATGGGCTACTCTGATTATTTTACACAAGAGTCTGAAGTTTAACAGACGCTTTTAAGTAAATCTGAATTAGAATGTTCATAAGTGCCTGTGAATTGAAGCTTCAAGTTGCTTAATCTAAATCACAGCATGAGTAATTGCAATAAATCCTCCTCACATAGCTAACAATTCACCAGAGGCCAGATCTGTGACAATCTTGTTCTCTAGGCTGGAATTTTGAATAGAACATTAAAAAAGATACTGCATTTGTGAACTTAAAGCGGTACTGTTTCTGCCTAGGTTATCTTCAACTTCAGAATATTTATTCCATCAAATAGAATACATATAATAATTTTTCTTTAATAATAATAGGTTAGTAGTAAAGCATTTCAAAAAAATTAAGCATAGTTTATTTAAGTTGTCATAAACGTTTAAATCAATATCCATACTTAATTTTTGATTCGGGAACTAAAATGTTTAATTTGACTAGCTAAATTAAATATGTCATGAATTGAAGTTAAGAACTGAAGTTTTACATAAATGTCATTGTCATTTTCTGAAGTGTTTTAAGTAAATTACAGGAAGCAGTTTGGGATGTTAACATTGATTTACAGACTAGTTTCATCACAGAGCAAACATGAATATTACGAACATCATAAAAATCATTACATATGCATGCATTCTTGCATTTTGGACATACATTGTATGAGTACTGTGTGCCAAATACTGCATTTGCAAGGTGTTGGTAGATTAAAAGATAGAATAAGTTTGTCTCAAAGCCTTGCTTTCTTTTATTTTGAGCAGGCTGTACCCATTGCAGAGGATCTGAATGGATCTATGACATGTCTGGATCTGAACTGTTTCCATTCTAAAGAAGAGGTTTACTGTAGTATACATGTACTGAGATATAGAAAAAAGGGGAATAAGTTATAGTTTCAAATTTTTAAAGTCATTGTCAGTGCAAATTTAACCAAATCACATAGTAATGTGAAACACGTCTATTATGCATATCACATTGTAATAATCAGTTCTAACTATGGTTAAAATTTTTATATACAATTGGTCCTCTGTATTTGCAAGGTCTATATCCTTGGATTCAACCAACATAGCACCAAAAATATATTTAGATCTACAATGGTTGCATCTGTACTGAATGTGTACAGGCTTTTTTTTTTTTTTCTATTATTTCCTAAAGAATGCAATAAAACAACTATTTCTACAACATTTACATTGTTTTTGGTATTATATGTAATCTAGGGATGAATTAGAGTATTCGGGAAGGTGTGCTTAGGTAATATGCAAATACTATGCCATTTCACACAAGGGATGTGAACATCCCTGGATTTGGGTGTCTTTGGGAGAGTAGGGGTTGTCTTGGAACCACAAACCAGAGGTACTAAGGCACAACTGTATAGACAAAGAGAAATATTTATTTTGCTGGACATAAGCATTGAATATGACAATTGTCAACTGAAAAATAATGAAAGCTATACATTTAAGGAGTCTTTATATCTTATAAAGGATTACATCCTGCAGGGTTACCATTCTGACAGGCTGGGAAGCAGAGCCTCTGGCTGAAAACTGAAAGGCAGCCACTTTGAAGGCGGGGAGGGTGGAACAAGGATTTATGCTGAATGCATGCATGTTGAATAAACATACATGTTATATATGACCAATATTCACTTTGGGGTGGAGTCTTAACATTCAAATATATGACAATTAGACCCTATACATCAAAAGGTGAAGCAGAGACAGGAAGACACCCAAGTGCGTAGCCTCTGTAAACTGGCCAGAACCACTTATGGTCTGTCATTTTATAAGGGGAAAGATAGTGAAACCAATCTCCTGTCCAGTCAATGCTGTAATTACGGCTTGTGGAACAGGAGGATGAGAATCAGCATCTGGTGATAGATGAGCTACAATTTTTTAAACATTTGTTATCTTAAGGCCAGTGCTTATTTAGCTGCTAGAGGAAAAAAAAAAAAAAAAAAAAAAGACAGAGAGAGAGAGAGAAACTTTGTGGCAGTTAGAATATAGTTTATTCTTTGCTATTTTTTTTAAAGGAAGTTTCATTCTTATTGCCCAGGGTGGAGTGCAATGGTGGGATCTCTGGATCTCGGCTTACTGCAACCTCCGCCTCCTAGGTTCAAGCAATTCTCCTGCCTCAGCCACTCGAGTAGCTGGGATTACAGGTGGCCACCACCATGCCCAGCTAATTTTTTGTATTTTTAGTAGAGACGGGGTTTCACTGTGTTAGCCAGACTGGTCTCAAACTCCTGTCCTCAGGTGATCCACCCGCCTCAGCTTCCCCAAGTGCTGGGATTACAGGCATGAGCCACCGCACCTGTTTCCAATTTAGTTTATTCTTTAAGTGCAGGAGTACATGACTTAAGCTTTGCCTGGCATGGGCTTAGGTCTTCTTAATCATTTGGTATCTTACTTCCACAGAGTCCATTCTGTCTATCTTATGAACTCTGTTTTAACATTAGTGCTTGTTAGTTGTGTTTAAACAGTGAAAGGGAGTGAGCATCATAAGGCATGTGTGACCTCCCATCCCACCATGGCCAGGAATTCAGTTTTTAAGGTTTCTCTGGGGTCCCCTTGGCTAAAAGGGGGTCTGTTAAGTTGGTTGATGGCATTAAATTTTATTTTTACCTCTCAAAATCTAATGGTAAAATTATATATTTTAGAGTTTCTCCACAAACCTTCTCTGTTCTCCTAATGACAGACATTTCATTTTAATTTTATATATTCTAAAGCCATTTGCTCCTGCCTGGTAGTGATGGCCAGATATCAATTAGCATTAACAATCTGAAGAAGCTCCATGAAACTAATGCTATATTAACACACAATCTTTTCTACTTTTACAAAATTTTATTGATCTTTGGTTTGATTGTGTTAGATATTGTCAAACAACTTCTTACCTTGGTTTAATGTTCTTACGGTTGACTACGATGGATTCTGTCCTATTCTTCCCAGCTTTAGGATGAGAATTGTGTTTTATTATCTCCTTGTTACTATTCAGTAGACTGAATGTGTGTGTTCCCTCAAAATTCATATGTTGAAATCTAATTCCCATTGGGATGGTACTTGAAGGTGAAAACTTTAGCAGGTGATAAGACATAGCAGTTGAGCCCTTATGAATGGAATGAGTGCTCTTATAAAAGAGACCTCAGTGAGCCTCCTTCCCCCTTCAGCTATGTGAAGATACAACTAAAATATGTCCGTCTATTTGCCAGGTAGCAGGTCTTTACCAGACACTGAATCTACCAGCGTCTTGATTTTAGACTTCCTTAGACTTCTAGAAATATAAGAAATAGACGTTTCTTGTTTATAAGCCACTCAGTCTATGGGATTCTGTTATAGCAGTCAGAAAGGACTAAGACTCCTCTCTCTCCCTCTCTCTCTCTCTCTCTCTCTCTCTCTCCCCGTCTCTCTCTCTCCTCTCACTGTATTCATGATTCTTCATAATACCCAGGTTATAACAGATGCCTTTCTTTATACAACGATACATCAGCAGAGGACTGAGGAAGTAGATTTATAGTCTTAATGTGTTACCAAATAATTTCCTAAAGATAATTTCCTTAAAAATAATTTTTCTAAAAATGTACTGCCCTGCAAGAACAGAATCCATATATATTTCTCTTAAAATGAGAACGGAAGAGGAATAAAATGAAGAGCTTTATGCTTCTCTGATCTCAATGTTAAGTTGGATTCATGCCTTGAAGAAACTTCACTGCCTTGCAAATTTCCCCAAGTTTGTCCTTGTCTATAAAGGGCTACAAACCACTCTTGATAACATCTTAGCAGTGCCAGGCACTCAGAAGAAAACTCTGTATTAGCCTGAAGTGTCATCGTATAATGCTGTAGTTTCCAAGACGCTTTTAAACTCTAGTGTGGTATATAATGCTCATCCCTGAGCTGTTTGTGAGTAATATTTCTACAAAGTGAACCTCTAGGAAATCTCGTCTGCTCTTCCCATGTTTCTTCATGAGGGTCTGTCATTAAAGGTTCTAATATATCCATCAGTTTTATGCTTGTGAAACATGAAACTGAAAAATAAAAGAGGGTGAATCAATAATTCAACAAAGTAATTTGGCAGTATTTTCTAATTCTATGGTCTGCAGAGAACAAACCGTATTCTTTAAAGTATATGCATTCGATATGCAAAGCTAACTGCTCTCATACTTCTAGCCATACCCATTCTGAAGTTGTAAATTGGGAAGTGCAATGACATTCACTATCATTGGACAGAAGATACTATAAGGAGGTCAGAGAATATAGCCTTTGACAAAGAAGATTGCAGGCACTAAGAATGGAAGTGTGCAAATTCTGTACAAACCCCCTAGCCCAAAACATGATGTAAATCATGAAGACCAATAAGCAAGATGCATCAATTTATAAGTCAGATGCTAATATCATATATTTCCTCTGGATAAAGAAACACTCAAAAGATTTAAGGATTTCTTTTTAAACTGCAATTTGCTCTCAGCATCCATGTAGCCCTGACAAAAGGAAAACAGTGCAACAAAATAAACACAAGCCAAAACAAAAAACAAAACAAAACAAAACAAAAAACAAAAAACAAAAGCATAGAATAACTTCAGTCTGACATAGTAGAAATAAAAATATATATTTTTTTTGGTAAACTTTTCTCAAAATGCTACATGACAATATAGTTAAATTAAATTATATAATTTCTTATCTGAATAATAATTTGGACCATTTAATTGATATACATGTCTAAACTTGGGAAGTAATTAATTTTGCTATTAGAGTTTTTTAGATATTGAGGAAAAGAGATTTTTAAATCTTTGAATTTGTACAAAAATACATTATTCCAGCTGTCAGATAATTTCACCCCAAAATTGGTGAGCTCCAGGCTACTATTATAGAACCCTCATTGTCACATCCTCTGAAGCATTTCGTTCATGCCTTAATCAGTATTTATAACCTTACTGTGTGACAAAATTTGAAGTGATCATACTGTTATATTATATGAAACCTGTCCCAGACCTCAAACTTAAGACAAGGCACAATAAAAAAAAATAATATGTGAGAATTAGTCTATTCAAAAAAGATATGCAAAAGAGACACTTGGGGACAAATGAGATAAAGGGAGAATTATAAAGCATGCAGACTTTAGATACCTGCTGTGAGAAACCTGTCTGCCTGCCCCAAATTTTTCAGAAGACTTTCAAATCCTACCGCTCTTGTTCAGATAGATAACCTACAACTAATTGTATTTTGAATCTAAGCCCCTCATATTACCTTCCCACACCCAACCCAACCTCTTCCTCCAGTGGTTTATACTATCTCTGTAGATGGCAACCAAGCCTCCAGTAGCTCAGGACCAAAATTTTAGAACCATCCATGAGCCTCTCCCTCTCTCGTACTTCATATTTCTTTTCACCCCTTGCAAATTCTTTTAGTTCTACCTTAAAAATAGATCAACATATATGCAGAACCTAAACACTCTTCATGATTTCCCTCCTACCACCCTGGTCTGAGACACACCATGAGTTATTGGGAACTAGGGGAGGAGGGATAGCCTGTCAGCTAGTCTCATTTCTTTCCCTTTGACCCTAAACTCTCCTTTCTCCATGTCCCCCACTTCAGACTGTACTCAACACAGTGGTCAAAATGATTGTGTGATAGCCTGAGTCGGATATATCACTCCACAACAGAAACAGCCAATGGCTCCCCAACCTAGTCTGAACGAAAATCAGTCTTAAAGATGAGCTGTGAGATTTGAACTCCACCCTCCAGACCTGCAGTGTCACTATCTTGAGGAAACCATTTCTTTGTTTGTTGCTATAACTTATTCTACTCCAGGCACATTGATCACTTGTATGCCACTCATCATTCCTTCTTTCTGGAATGCTTCCCCAATATCTGTGTGGGTCGTTACCTCTGCCACTTCTAGCCTTTGCTTGGATGTCACTGTCTCCTTGATTTATCCTCTGACCACTGTAGTTAACATTTTAGCCCTGCTTCTAACCTAGACCTCCCAACCCTCATTCTTGATTCATTTTTTTTTCTATCTTAAGCATTCCGTTAAACATAAACATTGATTTGATTTTTCACGAAGATTCCAGGTAATGTTTAGTAGGAATTATTGCTAAAAATCAAACCTTTGGGCAAATAACCTCTTTCTTCCTCTTCAGCTCTTATTCTTTGACAAAGTGTTTGCATACTGTATAATTTACTTGTTACTTGGTTTTTATACCTCCTTTTTCTAGAACATAAGGTTCATGAGAGGAGGATTTTTGCTTCTTTTATTAGCTTCCACATGGTGAGCATTTAGAGGTGTACTTGGAACCTAATATTGCCCACTAAATAAGTAGTTGAATATACTTTGGAGTTTATTCTTTTAATGAATAATAATGGTTTTCATTTATCCCTTTCCTTTAGTATTTATTAGGCTTATAGATGCCAGGTTTTGTAGAATGAAAGGGAAATGTAAAGGATTTCTATAGATCACAACATGTCTATCTTCCTTCACTATCCCCAAACCCCACGATAAGAGGATTTTAACTATTAAGGTTCATTTTTGTAGTTTATATACTTAGCATGGCCCTTGGCTAATGGGGCTTTTAATAAATATTTTGATATGGATGAATGAGTCATAAATATAATTTATGTAAAATGAATAGCTTGGCTTAGAAGTGTTCCTCAATCTGGATGCTATTGTCATTTTAGGGCACATTCTGGGTTACACACTAGATGACAGTAGTACTCATCACAACCCTTCAGTAGTGACAACCAAAAATGTCTTTAGGTACTGCCAAATGTATCCTGGGGGCAAAATCACTCCAGGTAGGAACTTCTGCTCTAGAAGATTCTAACATTTTATAAAATGAAGCTATGAACTTCTCATCTACTACCCTAATAGATGATCCAGGCTTCTTATTCTCTCTCTTGCTTTCTAGATTTCAACCACCAAGATTTGCTGTCATCTGCATTGCAGAATAAAAAGATGAAATATCAGTGAGTTGATCTATGTTGCTCTGATTCAAAGTTAATGATACAGTCTTAATGTTTCTGTGCTTGTTCCTGTTTTATCATCTCTGCTGTCAACTCACTATTAAAGATTTTGTTTTCTTATATGTGCAAAGGTAATATATAAACTACCAAAACAATGAGGTGAATAGGTTTGCAGGTTGAAATATTGAACCGTTTTATGTATGCAAAAGCCAGTGAAAACAAACACTTAGCTTTTTCTGACATTATCTGGTTCTCAAGAGACTCTTGACAAACAGGGAATTGCTAAGAAAATATAGCAAGAGTACCAAATATTTGGTGTTTATATCATATCTTCAAATTGGTGAAATAAAATTCAGTACAATGTCTCTGTCAGGACATGTTATATCTATTGAATAAAATATTGCATATAGATTTAAAAAAAATCTCTTTTCATCAACTACTATGTTTTTCTTTTACAATGTTCCAAACAATTAGCAAAAAAACTGAAACTACTTCATCAGTGAAGTTCAGGCTCTGGAGAATATCAATCAAGTGACTCTGTCAACAATTCAATGTAGTGTTTCTCTATTATTTCACAGGGAAATTGGAATGTTGCTGAAACACTTTAACTAAGTACATTCTGGCAATGGAAAGCATAGCACAACTCTCAAGTCAATTGTCAATGTGATTGTCATAAAAAGCAGGAAGATTTCTACCCTCATGCCCCTCTTTACCTTATTTCTGTGTCTCTACACCCATACCATAAGCAGAGCAATCCCTGGTCAAAACTGTAAAATAAATCAACTCGGGGGTTGACTATTGCTGTTTTCATTTGTAATTTGGCCTCTACAGCCATCAGGATAGATGAGAAACTCCGACAAACTTAGAAGTTTGAAATAACAAAAGCTTATTTATCTCATGCTAAACGTCTTGAGTCAACAGGAGAGTTTGACTTGGAGACCTAAAGTGAGGGGATCTTCACTATTTAGAACATTGGCAAAAGGAAGAGAGCATGCTAAATTGTTGGTTAATACTTAATGGCTCACATTTCAGTGGCCAAATCATATCACATAAATGTGTTTCACTTAAAGAGGAGTAAGGTAGAGTAATCCTGCCGTGTGCCTACCCATAGGGAGAGAATCAGAAACAGGTGAAATAGTAATAATGGCCACCTCAGGCCTCCTTTATTTTTCAGAAATGTTCTGCTTTATTATCATTACTCTGGTCATTTAAATCGCTCATATGTGATTTTTTTTTCTACTACCAAAATCCCTATAATGATAGAAAAAAATGCAACTGATTGTATAATTTCAACAGAGGAAGAACTTTGCTTGTTCCTATCACAGACATGTTTTTGTCATCTTTGTATCCTCAATACTGAGGACAATATCTAAAATGAAATTTGGAGGTACTCCGTAATACTTGTCAAAAAATGAATAGTTTTTTTTTTTAAGTAGTGAATTAACACGATCTCTGAACTTTCATACAAAAACAATGATGAAATAATTACTTTCAATTCAAACAGAAAGTGACAAGTACACAGAGTAAAAAGAATATGTCAGTGTTGGAAATGGGTTTATGACGTGGGTAAGAATCCAAACCAAGACAATGAACCACTCAGCAAGGCTAGTTTACTTTCTGCAGAAAGGGTACAACTCACCAACAGTCTCACCACGGGAGCACGCCGAACAAAGGAGATAGGGACATTTACAACTTTCATAACCTGATGCAATTGCCCTATGGCTGTGTCCCATTACCATTGGTTGGAATGGGATCTCACATTCTAAGCTTGACCCAATTGGTTGACAGCTTGGAACGTTCCTAAATAGGCAAAGGAGAAAGAGGACAAAGAAAACAGGAAGCTAGTCATGAGAGGGCCAGGAGGGTTTCCAAATAAGTAATGGCATACACTATGGTCAGGGGTTTGCTTAGTCCTGTCCAGGCATGCTGGAGCAAGTTAGAGCAGCTGCATTAAAACACATAGATGTAGATATACATAGAGCAAGGAAACGACAAGCTCTTTATGGTCTTCTATTATAGAGGAACTTCTCTATTCCTCACAGTCAGATAACTTTCTATTGTTATTGATTTTATCCTAATCATATTGAAATTTTGATGTTTCCATAATCCTGCTCCCAGCCTTTTTCTGTTAGTATACATGCTCACCCCAGGTAATAAGGTCAAGTCATGAAAGCAGAAAAAACATTTACATTTTGTTTTTCTACTATAATGAAGCCAACATCTTAATCAGGACTCATCACACAATAGACAATAAATTGAATGAATTTCCACCATTAAGGCTGAAGATATTCTCCATAAGATTATAATTACCAATTCTTACATCCAGTCCAAATCTCTCTCTTAATCTTCAACTGTGTGTGTGAGTGTGTATATATACATATACCTATTCTTTATATACTATGGACATCTTAAACCTCACAAGTCCAAACGGGATGCATTAACTCTACTTCCTTCCAAACCTGATCTTCTAGCCCACTATTCTATAAAAAACACTATCAGTTACCTAAATCAGAAATTTGAGTATTGTTTTTGACTATTTCCTCACTCTTACAAACCATAGCCAACCAATCAGTAAGTACGGTCAAATCTACCTCTCCCCTATCTTTTAAATATTACTTTCTTTTCTTCAGTTTCCTTGACAATGACCTACATTAAGCCACTGTTACCTCTTATGGAATTAATGGAACATTCTTTTGACTTTCTTCTAGATCCTTTGTAATTTTCTCTCCAAGTGATACATGCAAATCTGATTCTACCATTTTCCTGTTTAAAGTCATACAATAGGATATTTTTTGCCTCTAGTAAAAAATATCTAACACAAAATACATTTTTGTTTAATATTTTTAGATAATAATTTTTTTTTGGTTTTCCTTTTTAGCCTTACCTCTGAACATCAGCAGATATGACACCAGATCAAAACATTGGTAGTTAACAGTGGGGATTATATAAATCTTTGATAGTTTGAGTGATATTAAAAAAAGAACTTTTAGCAAACACACACACACACACACACATACATATATATATTTCTAAAATCACTTTACTTCTCCTTAACGGGGAAAAAAAAAAATACTAGACTCGGTGGGTATCTGAAAATCCACAGGAAAAAAAAAAAAAAAACTCATGGATTCCATCTCCTTAGCTGAGTGTGTCACTGATGTTCTTAGATGTTAGATATGGAGCTTGGATATTAGTCCATGTCTAAAATACTATGAATTTTATAGAACACTCTTTGAGACACAGGGAATATATTATTATTTCCACATTGCAAATGGGGAAAATGAATTTTCAGTGAATTAATTGACTTGCCAAAGGTCAGTCAATTATTTTCTGGCAGAGCAGAGATGAGTCAGTTTTCTCACTCTTTCTTCTACTCCAGTGTT
Organism: Rhinopithecus roxellana; assembly: GCF_007565055.1. NCBI lineage: Eukaryota > Metazoa > Chordata > Mammalia > Primates > Cercopithecidae > Rhinopithecus > Rhinopithecus roxellana. The sequence continues at coordinate 175,526,864 of NC_044550.1, read as the reverse complement.
TTTCTGGGATATACGAAAGTGGGGGTAGGGACTACCAATCTCTGCGTCCTAGAAGATTAAATCTAAATCTAAAGGAAAAGGAAAATTAAGTAGACTAAAGTGAAAATCCTGGTGATAATTTGACTTCAAAGGATGCCTTGCTTTTTCTGTGCCATATCATTTCCGCTAATAAACTATAGTTTCAGTGTTTATAGTAACCTAGAGTGTCAGCAATACACTTGCAAAACAAATGGTGAATACTGAAATAAGATTTTAAAATAAAATAAACATGATTATAATACTGTCATTTATTACATGTGCCTATGTACATTAACTCATTCCATTCCTTTTAATAATAATTTTACTTACCTATTGCTTACGTATTTCCTTCTGACAGCAAAAGTCTCTAAATTATGAGTGAGTTAGCACAATCTTAGATAATTTAAAGAAGGCTGCATTGCTGTCACAATGAATACTAAGTAACCTTTCAATTCTGCTACTGAGTTTTGATAATATTTGCAATGTCTGTTACTTCTAAAATCTGTAGCTATCTTTCATTATTCTAAAGTAAATTATTTATTTTTTAATCAGGAAATATTCTTTGGGATTATTTGTTTTCCCTTGAAATGTTATACTTTTTTATGATCCTCACCAAAACGAATCTCTAGCTAATCACTTCTTGACTGCTTTTGAATGTTTTGTTTAGCAAGTAGATTTTGCTAGAGTTTAGAACAAAACACAGTAATTAATTTTTTTTTTTTTTAATTTGGAACGTTCATCTAACAACATGCTATACAGTTCAGTCTTAATAAATCACTGGAGTTTCTAATTTATCCTCCTACTTTTTAATATCCTACTGACTCTAGAACATCTCAAGCATGAACTGTGTGCTAAGAGGTAAAAGATGTAACAAATATATTACTGTAGCCTATTTAAGGGTTTCAGCTGTAGTTTTTTTTTTTTTCTTTTTTTTTTTTTCATTATATTTCCCTCTAAATAAAAGTAGCACTATCACAGGGGGAGTTTTAAGCAATTTTCAGACATTTTTTTCCCTTTTTTTGGTGAGAATAAAACAAAAACTTGGTTGCCAATTTGTGTACCATTATTTGACAATATATTTTAAGATGACAATGGAACTCACAAATCACCACTTGCTTTCTTACATGGCTGAAATCACTTTATTTCTATGCATTCAAATATTTTCTCTGGAAAATTCAAGAAATAATATTGACCTTACTCACTGCTAACTAATAAAAGTGATCACCAAGCTCTTAATAGATGCAAAGTGCTTCCGAAATGTAAGTGCTCAATGAGGCAATGAGTCTGATGGAATATTTTTCTGCTCTTTTAAAATGCTTGAATGTTATATCTTAATAAATCAGTTCACATTACTACTAAAGATGTTTCATTAAGAAAATCACTGAAAAGTGCATTGATTTTTTCAATTAAAACGTGGGATACTTCTTTAATGTAAAGTTAGAGTATTTGAGGAACATCTGTACCAAAAGTCTACTTAAAAATGCATGTCCTTGAGTGATGAGTAAAACATTCAGCAGGTTGTTTAAGCCAAAGGCCAAGTGACTTTTTAAAAATAGTGCTTTGTTTCTATAATGTGAAGCTGGTATTTCTAATTTCCAAATCACCTACTGTTATTAGTAGAAAATATTTGAGATACGTACACATCACCTAATGCTCCCTGGAAAATTTGCTTACATGTAACCATGTAAATGTAAATGAATGTAAAAGATCATGCAATCAGATTTAATTGCTCTCTGTTGGTGCAAACCAATTTAGGATAAACTGGGAATTCATAAATGAAAATTAATATAACGTTGCCAATTTTGAGTGACTAAGGTGGATCAAGTCCTTCACAAAGGCACCACTGTGAGATATTTATCATGATAACAATTTAGGAGATGAGAAAATAGAGACTTAATGTGACTTCCTCAGAGTCATATTTCTCTAAGAGAGTTACTAAAATTTCATTCCATATCTATATAATTTGAAAGCTTGTGCTTTTTTTTCCTACTATAGCATGAATAAAGTGTACAAATATTTGGGCTTTGTCATCATCTATTACTTTCAAATGGCAGCAAATTCTCATAAGGAATGGATTTGTAATTATTAGTTGTCAAATTTTAAGGATACACTTAAAATTGGTTAGGTCAAGAAGGATTCATATATAAAACTTTAGTTCAACTCATATTCATGGAGCAACTATTTTATGCAAGACACAATGCTTAATTCTGGAGAGAGATAAATAAAATATTAACTAACAGATACATTGCTTTTGCACAAGATCTCACTCTAAGCATTTTACTTATTAATAATTAATCCTTACAACAATTCTATGTGTTAGATATTATTACCACATTTTATATATAAAATAATGAGGTTGGGGAGTATGTTATATTTTACTTTTAAGAAATTGGATCTCCCTATTGTGGAACCTGAATATCAGACATTTGTACAACAGGAGGGCAGGCTGGAAATTCAGGGAAGCGTTGATGGTGCAGTCGGGAGTCTGAAATCTGCAGGCTGAAAATTAGGCAAGGTTTATATGTTACAGCCTTTGAATATAATTACTTCAGTTACTTCAAAAGTTAAATTCTTGGAGTAGAATTACTACTTCTTCAAGAAAGAGGGAACGTCCAACTGAATGGATGACATTCATCCACATTATGAAAAATAATCTTCTTTACTCAGTTTACTGATTTAAATGTTAATCACATCTAAAAAAGAAAAACACCTTCACAGCAGCATTTAGATGGTATTTCACCAAACATGGGTACCATAGCCTGGCCAAGCTGACACATATTAACCAGCATATCTTCATTTTATAAATGAGGAAATAGAGATAGAATAAGTATTTTTCATAAAATCAGCCAGCTACTAAATGGAAGAGCCATGATTCAAAGCCTGGTAGTTGTTTTTTTTTGAAGTTTGAATGCTTAACTGCAACTCCAGTATGAATCAGTCCTTCTGCCTTCTGTTTGCCTTCCAATCTAGCAGAAAGATAGTTAAGGATGCCATTTTTGGTTTCCATGTTTTCATGTTATGCCTTGGGAAGATGATGATGATGATGCACTGCTCTTATCTAGTTGTATCAGATATTTTAATTATGAATGTTTTTAAAAACTTCCTATAAGTAAAGGTGATCAAAAGAAACAGTAGGTAATCACTATTAAACAAAAATACATGAAGAGTTTGGAGTAGTTGGCCAAGTTGCATCTTTTTTCAATTCTGAAAGCTTAAGTGTCTGTGTCATAAACTTGCTAGTGCATTCCTCACGTCTAGCAAACCGAAAAGAGAAAGGGCACACCAAAATCTGCAGTCACAACAAGCACAATTCTCCCTCATTGACAATTAATTCCCTTAGTACAGTCACTGTCTATTGTGGCTTCATGTACTTGCTGGGTTATTTTGTTTTGTTTTGGATTTGAGATCAAAAGGTATCTCAATTAAATAATTATTTCAACTTGTCAAGTAATTAACAGAAATCTTACTATACATTTTAGTACATTACATTAAATAAGTTATTGAATGTTAATTGCTTAGAATAGTGGCTGAAAAATGTTTATTGTTAGTATTATTATCATATAACTGAGTGATGTTACCCATCAATTTTTAATCATATAAATATCAATACATATTGACTGTTGATTTTTAGTTATTTTTTTTGTTTGCTAGTTGCTATGTTACCCAAAAAGAACTCAAAACTAAGTCCTGGCTACCAATAAAAATTTAACCTCAAAGCAGTACTCTATATTTCTACAAATATTATTTTATAATTTATTTTTTATATATAGAATGAAAACTGAGTGTAAAATTTTTTCCCAAAATTATTTTGAAAAAAAGAAATTTTGAGTTGTAGAATAGAGACACTGATAAGAACTCTTGTAATGCCTCTGAGTATTGTTGGATTTTAGTCAAAGGACTTAGCTCCAATCCTCTCTATAAAGATGAGACTTTTGTTTACAATTTACTTGCAAGTCTTGTTTCTGGATCCCAATTTAATAAAGTACAAACCTCTTGGACTTCATTCATTTATCTTGTATCTGTTAATGCTCTTTGACTCCAGATTTATCAATGGGAAAGGGAAAATTTACTTCAATTTTACTCAGAAATCGCATTTAATTCATTCCCTGCTAAAACTATCTGCTCATATCCCATCTATTAATTTTCAATGTTCTAAGTGATAATCCTGTGAACATATAAGCTGTATAAAACCTCTACAAAGACACTTTTTTGTCTTTTAGTACACACTGGCTGATTTATATTATATACATTGTCCATCAGATAACTTCACTTTGTGCACAAATCTCTGGAACTTCTTATCTTTAACTATGAACCTAGAGGAGATTGCATCAATGTCTTCTTTTACGAATGCTGTGGAATGGAGGAGACAGTGAAGTCTAGTTCAAAGGAAGAAGGTGAAAGCAGGAGAAAATGATTGAGCCAAGGAGACCTTGAGACCTTGGTCTGTCACAAGAGATCCCAGCCAGTAAGAATCAACAGCGAGTTTGCTGCTTCAAATCTTTATTCTCAGACTTCATCTTTATTAATTCAAATGTAGTAGATCTAAAGAAGGGGACCCTGAATTTTTAACTAGCTCCAAAGGTGAGTCATGAACTACCTTTGAAACAGACTGGTCTGTATAATATAGGTTCTTGTTTCCAAATTCTTACCTTGCTCAGTGGGCTTTTGGTTTATTTTACCCAGAGACTACAAATATTCAGTGCACTTCTCCTCTGTCACTTCTATTTATTTCATGTATGTCTGCTTTTGAGATGTATATTAGTCTTTCCTCACACTGCTATAAAGAACTTCCCAGAGACTGAGTAATTTATAAAAGAAAGAGGTTTAATTGACTCACAGTTTCACATGCCTGGGGAGGCCTCAGAAAACTTCCAATCGTGGCCGAAGGGGAAGCAGTGACATTTTACATGGTGGCAGACAAGAGAGAAGGCTGAAGAAGGAACTTCCAAATAATCATAAAATCATCAGATCTTGTGAGAATTCACTCACTATCAGGATAACAGCATGGGGGAACCCATCCCCATGATCCAGTCGCCTCCCTCCCTTGACACATGGGGATTACAAATGAAGATGAAGTTTGGGTGGGGACACAGAGCCAAACCATATCAAGATTATTTATTAGGTTCTTTGACATCAAATATCCTATCTTTCCTGATTTTTATTTTCATTTTAGTTCTTCCAGAGTTGGATTTACACAAAAATGAATTCTAACCTCTACTCTAGCTTCTACCAACTCAGTTCTAATGTCACAGTTAGAATTCTGACAGCTTTCCCATGTTCTTCCAAGCATGCCCTTACTTAGAGACCTTTCTTGTCCTGGCCCTATTATGACTTCACACTCTTAGGCAACTGATATTTATTATAAGTCAGAGACCATCAGTAAGAAACAGATGAAGAATAATATGGGTCAACTCCAAGGTCTGGTTATATATATCTTGTTATTTGGTGGCTGATGATCCTCTTTCCCATAAATCTGTAAAGACAATGTACCTCACATGTAACTACATAGAGACTCAGACATTTCCATCCCCCAAGGCTGCACATTTGCCCCTTCACCTGAGACAATAGGGCTTTTAGAGTCCCAGCATCCATCCACTCAACTTAGATGACATTTCCTTTGTCGTTTGAGTTAATGGATGTACAGTAACCTTATGGAAGTATGAAAGGACGTCAAAAGGCACTCCAACTTTGCCGCTATTTCTAGTGCTTTCAGCAGATGACATGACTGATGAATCAAACCTAAATGAAGCCATAGGCACTGTCAGTTACAAGTATGAAGGGCACACACTGCTGCTAGTGCTCATGTCAGGAGTAAAATACATTTACTTAGACAATAATTTAAAGTTAACTTCAGAAATTTCTCCTGGCACAACAAAACAGGGTTAATGTTACCATCACATTACAATCTAAAATTATTATTAAAGTTTATGTTTTGGACTGCCTATAATATTTATTAATAACATTCAGTGTTTGGGGAATATATAACTTGTATGTATAAATTTCTTAGGGCTCTCTGGGATCCTCAAGGTCAGCCTTTATATTTGATTTACATAAATAAATAAGTACAGAAGCTTTAGAGTAGAGAATATAACAGGATTTGACATCACACAATCATCTTCAAATGTACGCTATAGCATTACATCTCAGTTTGAGATAATATACAGAAAAGAATGCCTATTTAATAAGATAATTTTTAGAATTACATTACTATCATAGATAATATAAAATAATTGTATTGCAATTAGCATATATTACATTGTCAGAAAAACTTTAAGTGCCTAGTAAATAAACAAAAAAAAAAAAACAGAAAAAATTAACCAGGAAAAATGCAAGTTATAACAAATTCTATAATGAAGAATTTAAGAAATAAAATTTTATTCTTAGAAATCTGAAATATATATATTTCTAAACACTGAATACCAAAGGTTCACAAATTTTTAGCCAAATGAGTTTACTACTAGCTCTGAAAATTAGTATTAGCATTTTGGAAATAATATAAATCCAGATATTTTTGACATGATAGACATAAAAAATACTCTAAGGAAACTGTATACTAGTATGTATATGAAATATCTTTTTTAAATAAAGAAAAATATAAAATAAGCTATCTCATTTTAGTCATGTAAGTAGAAAAAGTATTGTATATGGATAGAAGGCAAACATGCATAAATTAAAAAGTATAATTGTATGAAATATGAAAATACATTTATTTGAATTGAAAATGCCTGGAAAGCAGAAAATAAAAACTATAAAATCACTATGCTGACAACTACTAAAATAGCTATAAGATGGCATCTAGGTAGAAGATAAGCAATTACAAGTTTTTTTTTCTTGTAAGCCAGGATTTTTCTACTTTTCTATTTTTTAAAATGTTTTCAGTGCTCATAGTATGGAGAAATAGGAAACTGTACAATTTGCCACTACTTTCTTCACGCCTTTGATATGTCACTTATCTGGATTTCAGCTCATGCATTTATAAATTAGAGATGATTAATCTTATATTTTGGATTACTTGGAATCATATGAGTAAATTTCCTGGACCACAGCCTGCAACATCATGCGTAATCAAAATATATTAGTTTCCATGAATTCCCTTTTTATCCCCACATATCTAAAATGTAAAGGGGATGAACCATATTATCTCAAAATTATCTTCCCATCCATAGTTAACAATTCCAAAACAACTTATTTTACAATATTTAGCATGTGAGATATTTTAGAATGAAGCATTCATATTTCTATAAGATATTTGTATCAAAAAATTCCTGATATTGTATTTCCATGGGACTGTGAGATTTTCTTCATGAAAGTCCTTAAAGTAAAACTAAATAAAAAACCAACACTAATATGAAGAAACACTGGTGACTTAAATAATTATTCATAATATGTACCATCCTTATAGAATGACCTTAGGAAAATTAAATCGCTAAACAACAAAGAAAAATGCAATAGAAAAAGATTAGTGGAATCAACCAAGTAATTTATTTATTCATTTAAATAATTTTTGTAAGTAAATCATCATGCTAATGAGAGAATCAAAGCATTTCCCAATTCAAAAGTTATGTTCTAATTTTGCATTTTCCAACAAAATAGATTTCTGTTTTCTGAATATTTTTTCACTCCTATTTCCTCAAAATGTGTTCTTCATCCATGCACTGGTCAGGAAAAGGCTATTTTAATGGGTAAAGGTAAAAACTCTTCTAAGAGAAGCAGTTCTCCCAACTCTGGCCACCTTGCTGGCTGATGACTTTTTGGAGAATTGATGTGTGACATTACACATATCTATGAAAAAAGAACATAATTTTCATTATCTATCACTTTTGAATAATAGAATATTAATCTCACACTTCTATTTTGGTTTTTGTGGGCTGTAAAAGGCCTGGAGAGTGTCCATTCAAATCAAATTTTGACTGTTTTTCTCAACACCTATTTCTCTTCTCAGCCTAAGGAGGCTAAATATTCTATTGCTTAATGAATTTGAAAATGGCATAAGGGTTGCCGTGGCCTGTTTGCACCATATTTTTCTTTAGATAAATTTTGTTGCAATATATGTGAATACAAGTCCAAAAATGGTCAGTGCTTCTGAAGTTTAATTTAGATTGTACCATGGGAGGTCTTTGGAGGAGAATATCTTCATATGCCTCTCACTGCTCATCTATACAAAAAGATGTATATCAATAACTTAATTGCAGGTTGATTTAATGAATTCTATATCTCATTTCTCTTTTAACATTTTAGAACATGATAATCCTCTCAGAATCCTCATGTGTTAGTTTCCTGGAGCTGCTATAACAGAGTACCACAAATGGAGTGGCTTAAAGCAACATAAATGCATTCTGTCCTGACAGCTGGAGGTGAGAAATCAAGGTGTCAACAGGGAGAGATCCTTCTGAGCGTTCTGAGGGGGACTCTGTTTCATGCCACTCTCCAAGCTTGTGGTGATGACTGACAATCTTTGGCATTCCTAGGTCTGTAGATGCAACCCTCCAACCTCGCCTCCATCTTCACATGGCATTGACACCGTGCCTTTTCCCATTATCCCTCATAAGGATGCTAGCCACACTGATATAGGAGCCCACCCTACTCCATTCATCTTACCTTTACTAATCTGAAGTGACGTAATTTCCAAATAAGGTCACGTTATGAGCTACGGGAGTTAGTACTTTGACACGCACTTTGGAAAGATATAATTCACTGATAATACGCCGTTAAGAAGTCTCCCTAAATAAGTCCTCTGATAAGTTGAACTAGCTGAGATGTCTTCCCACTCCACCCTCAAACCACATGCAGGTTTACCAGCCACCTGCCTGCCATTCTGAAGACTAGATAATTACACATTATTTTTTTCGTATTGCTTTGTGGCATTTGTTACAAAGACACTATTTCAAAACTATTGAGTCTACAAGTTATTCTAATAGACCTATGCTACACATCATACCCTCATATACTGATTTTATTTCCCATGTGTCCAAACGTGCTGCATATGAAAAAAGAGAGAGGTTCCTAAACTTTTATGAGACCATCCATCACAAATCAGACTGACATCTTCTCACACAGATAAGGGAAGCTATGGCACTTTAATCCCTGACTAATGTTCTTACTTTAAAAATCACCTGTAGTCATCCATTAGCCAATATTTTAAGAGAAACAAGCTAGAGGAGACAGCTCTATCAATACGAAAGCGGCTGCTTTTAAAAGTGACCTTGCTTATTGAATACTCAGCGTTATAAAGGAGTTGCATTTTATACACACAGCCTGGAAAATGCTGTGCAGAGAAGAAAGCTCTAGAGAATGATAACATGTCTGTTAGCAGAAATGAAACTTGTTAAAATGTGACCTAGACGAACCTGCCGTCAAATCAGTGGAGCAAAATCCTCTATGAACCAACAGAAAGCATCGTGCCAACACCGAAAAAGACATCACCTAGTTGCATGTTTCTGTGTATATTCTTTGTGATCCATGCTTAGAATTCTGTGCATTTACGAATTCTCTGGTGAGAAACTTGCAATTTGATTAAGAACCTTAAATCTAGAATTCTAATAAAAAACATATTGGATCTCCCTTAGCAAAAGATGATATCAAAAGAGGAACATTATGAGAGTAAGTTAATGCAGAATCTCATCTAGTTTCAAAATCAGATCATTTGACCGACTTAACCCTTTGAATTTACTAATCTTTTGCTAATGAAAAGTACATTGTATTTGTGTCTGTTAACATATTTATATAAATTCTTCATCAATCTGTCATCTATGCTCTGACAATTTCATTCTGTCTACATACTACTTGATTGACCTATTTGTAATCAGGCTGATGTGGAATATATGCCTTTTCATATTCACAATGAATCTAAGTATCACTGTATTCCAGTTCTGAGACATATGTAATAAACATAATAGAGTGTATACTCCTTGCAAAGTTACATGTATTTGCTATACCATCAAATCAGTTTAGCCATTTTGGAACCAAGCTACCTAGAGAGGTATTATTATTATATAGATTGTGTGTGTGTGTGTGTGTGTGTGTGTGTTACTTAGCTGGTAGGATTTACTCACATGGAGAAGGGCAGCTGCACATTTTTGTTGTTGTTGTTGTTATTGTTGAAATTTCAGGGAAGAATGTTTCTCCTTCAAACTTCAAAAGTGTTTTAAAACTATTACTGTCAACCACTGGTTCTCACAAATTTTGCTCTCAAGATTTCTATATATTCATTAAAATTACTAAGGACCTCAGAGAACTTTTGTTTGTATGTGCTGTATTTAATGATATTTATTGGGTTAGAAATTAAAACTCATTTTAACATGTTTAAATTTTAAGTTGATTTTAAATTTAAATATATACATTTATCAACTATTTACAAATAGCAATAAACACGTATGTTATAAAGTAATAACTATATTTTCCAAAGCAAACAAAGTGAGAATAGTGGCACTATTCTATGTTTTTATAAGTATCTTTAACTTTTGGATTAATAGTATACAGCTGGATTCTCATATCTGCCCTTGCACACAATGTGGAATGAAATGTTTTATTTGAAATACATAAAAAAATGAAGGCTCACATAGATAAGTATTCCGAAATTGGATATTTTGACAACATTTTTGGTAATTTGGGATATTCTTTATAATACGCTACCAAGACTGTCCTCTAATGGTTTATTCAAGTTACTTGCAATGTGGAAATTGAAACCGTATTTGTGAGAAACAATTGTTGGAAGTAATAGTTTTAAAACACTGTTTAAGTTTGAAGGAAAAACATTCTTACTAGCTGCAATACACTTCTCATACTATGTGATGTTGGTTTATCTTGAAGTTAAAATGGGTATTTTAACCCAAGCATGAATTGGTGACATCATTCATTTGTCATTTATGTTGATTTTCCAAAGGAAGGCATATTTTTTCATAATCTAACAGTTATTAATATCACCAGTGACCTCAGGAAAAAATCCTTTTTTTTTTTTTTTTTTTTTTTTGAGACAAGAGTTTCACTCTTGTTGCCCAGGCTGGAGTGCAATGGCACAATCTCAGCTTACTGCAACCTCTGCCTCCCAGGTTCAAGTGATTCTCCTGACTCAGCCTCCCAAGTAGGTGGGATTACAGACTCATGACACCACATCTGGTTAATTTATTTTTTGTATTTTTAGTAGAGATGGGTTTTCACCATGTTGGCCAGGCTGGTCTCAAACTTCTTACCTCAGATGATCCATCGGCCTCAGTCTCCCAAACTGCTGGGATTACAAGCATGAGCCACCATGCCAGGCCAAAAAATGTTTTAAGTATTAGTAAACTATCAAGTTCAAACTAGAAAAATACAAGTTTTCTAAAATTTTAATTCTCACTTTAAATCTACAATTTTATCATTGATAATAAATACTATCAATTGTTTTCCTTAAAAAGAAAGTGACAGGCTCACTTTGTTCATCTATAAGATAATGTCTGTAAAATACTCAAGTCAAAATAATCATATTATTTTGGTCAGTTGTACTGACCTGTACTGACCGGTACTCCTGAAGAGAGTGGCTAGTGTAGCTTTCAATACAATTACATAGTAATTTTAATGGAATAAACCATGTACTTTGGTCAGCAGCAGAAATGCTTTATGTGTAATTCTCATTTTATCACACAGAATACCTTAAGGGTTGAGGTCTTATAAAATATAACTTTTACTGTTTAAAAATGAAAATTGTTAAGTATAACTGGCATCAGTGGGTATGCGTGTGCATGTATCTGCAAGGACGTGTTTCCACAAGAACATGGCGATGAAGAATGTAGTGACTAGGAGCATACTTTAGTGCCAGCACTTTAGTTTATGCTAAGGCACCAGAAGTCTTGCCTGCTAATTGCATTTGCATCATCAGGGCAAATGTTAATACATTGATAAAGACAAACAGTATCTTAGGACTATATTAAAAATAGTTTTGATGTCGCCTTGTATACCCTCTGAAAGTGCCTCAGGAGCACTTGGAAGTCAATGGACTATACTTTGAGAACCAATGCATAGAAGGGTAACCCTTAGAGGAAGTACCAGTGGAACCCATATCTCCTGATTGTATTTATATATTTAAAATAGTAAACTATAGTTCCCATTCCACCAAAATTGCTCTTTCTAAATTATATTTCTGGTTTAAACATCTTACTTTTTCTTACTGCTTCAGGTGCCTTTAACTGCATTATTTTTCTTCTGTTCAAGATTTTTCAAATTGTAATACAAAAAGGCACCAGTTAAACTTTTTTTTCCTGGAAATTCTATTATATAGGACACTTAGAAAGCTTTTACTTGACAAGACTCAATTATGTATACTCTTCTTTGCCCATTATAGTAATCACTATGTACTGATAACAATTTGTAACTTCAGCTTTTGTCTTTTGGTCATTCTAAGCACAGAAGTTCTCACTGTGATTTTAACCCATAGGAGATCAGGCAGAAATTTTTCTTGACATTCTGAACATCTATCAAAAAATGTGTAGTCATATTATAACCTGAATTGTCAGGCTATTATATTAATTCCTTAGAAAGATTTCAGTTTAGCTAAAGTTTCAAGTAGTGATAATCTTGGTTCTTAATGGATATTATTCTAGTAGCATATCCAGGCATACACAAAAAAATCACTTTCTCTTCAAGTGTTAAACATATTTGAAGATAACTTCAGAAAACCATTATGAGATGATGATCTTAGATTACAGTCAAAAAAGTCTTTATTTCTAAAAGTTCAGGATATAGGTACATGTATTTGCTTTTATATGTATATGTATTATACATGTAAATATACACATAAACACACAGGTATACACACAAAAGTGAGTGTGTGTGTATGCATAGATATAAAATCATTATATGTATATATAAAAACATTCTCTTTTGCTAGCCTATCTTTTTCCATCACTGAAGAATCTATTTTAATTTTACATAAACTCTTGTCTGGAATCAAGTAATTTAAGTAATTAACAATTTATTTAATTAGTCTTAGTTATAGGAAACATCACTCTAATTTAAATTCATAATTATTGGTTACTAAAATTTTAATTTTAATAGCTCTATTAGACAAAAATTTGACTGTAATCTTCTTCAAATTTTAATAGTCATTCATTAATTCATTCAGATATTTATATCAAAAAACAGTTATTGAGACTTGAGGTAAAGCAGTGATGAAGAGAGATGTGGCTCCTTTCCTTCATAGATCTTCCACTCTATTAGAGGGGGAGTCAGGATATTATAATTAAGTAAACAAAGTAATAATCAAGATAACTTATGAGATTGTTAAGTGTCCTAAAGAGAATCAAACTGAAGGTTGGAATAGAGAGTTGATTGGTTTGGGGAGGTTCCAAATTAAGTAGTCAAAGGAAGCAACTCTTCTGTGTTACACTCAAACTGAATTATGAGAAGCTAGGTGTGTAGAAATCAAAGAGAAGAGAATTGAAGACCGAGGTCTGAGATGTTAAAACAGAGAAGTGGTCATTCCAGATGGCAACATGAAGCTTATTTTTGCTGTTCATATAAGATGAATGAATGAAGTGGAGGAGCCCAAATTCCTCTTATTCTGTGTTAAGTGAAGGACTGAGTCACAAAACCTGAAATAATGTAGGGTTTTTTTTCAAGTTCATATGTGAATCAGAGTAGTGAAATATGGAGCAAGCTGAAAAATAACATAGCATCAATGGAGAAGAAGTTAAAAATGTTTACACTAGAAGGTGGTTTATCTTTAGGAATTGTGGTAAGCTAAATAATGATCCCTTAAACTTGCCCATGGCCTAATTCCCTGTGAATATATTACTTAGATGGCAAAAGGAACATTGCAGATGTAATTAGTTAAGGATATTTGGATGGGGAATTTATCCTGGATTATCCCTTTGAGTCCAGTGTAATTACAAGGATCCTTATACGAGGAAAGCAGGAGGATCAAAGTCAGAAGAAAATGTGCTAATGAAAACAGACTGGAGAGATATGGCCATAAACCAAGAATTGTGGGCAGCCCCTATAAGCAGGAAAAAGGAGGGAAGCGAATTCTTCCCTAAAACCTCCAGGTTTTATTTGGATATTATTTGATTTGACTTTTTAATATTATTTGAAAGTCTTAGTTAAAATACATTTATTTTTCTCAAGACATATATAGAAACTCATATACTGAGAATGAGGGATAAAGGGGATGAAAAGATAATTGAAGAGAAAAGAGTACATATCAGCTAATCCCTTTTCATAAGAAATGTAGCATACTAGGAGGAAGTAGTAGATTTCTCTTTCCCAAGGAGAAAAGTCTAAAGACTAGTCACATTTAGTGTAGCATTAAGGTATCAATACATCTTCAGTTTCCAATGTAATCTATGTCAGTTTATTGAATTCAACAAACAATTATTTAACATATAATATGAGCTGAGTACTATGGTAAATCTTCAAGATTAATGCCATGGTCACTGCTTGCAGAGTTTCATAGTTGTTGGTCAAGATGGCAAGGTCAAGGTGTCAAATCCAAAGGTAACTTCAAATAGAATACATGAATCTTGTGTCTTGTGAACATTCAAGAAGAGAAAGAACCCAACTATAGTTTGCTAAACTAGAAGACAAGCACAATTTTCCAGAAGAGATTAATGTGTCATTTGTATCTTGAAGGACAAGGATAACAGAAGGATAAGAAGGCCTAGGACAAAAGGTTTCTACGTAAATGTTATTTTTTAAATGTTGTTTTAATGCTTATATTATGGAATGTAAGAACTATCAATCCTATAAATTGTACTTATTATTTAGTTATTACAAAATGTTATAATGTAGTGTTTTTCCAGGCCTTAGAGAGATAATTTGCTTCTTGATTTCTCTAATTTACTTACTGAAGCCAAAGTTCTCATAAACTTCTAAGAAAAAAATTTGCAGCTCTTTCTTTCATGTACTCATTTCCAACTAACTTACTGAATGTTCACTTTGTTCCACGAGGATAAAGAGAAAAATATGAGAAAATTTAAGAGGCCAATTTTAATTCATTTTGTTTATAGTTTATCCCTTTGATTTGTAACATTTTCTAATCGATGAAAAGGAACCCTACTTCATAATGAAATTGCCTGGGGTCAAAAATTCAAAACCAAAATATTCACCATAAAGCACACAGAGATGTAGCAATTAAAATGGCATAGCAAAAAAATATCACGTTGCGATACCTTCTTTTAAAGTAAAAACACCACATATTATACTGCATCATTAATTTTACATGAAAAGATTCATAAATTCTTTCTCATTGCTCTCTGCCTGCATTCAAACTTCTGCACATTAGAAAATAGTAATTTGTGCTTGACTGGATATAATTCATTCAGCAGCAATTTCTTTTGGTGCTATTGTTGTTTTTTCTTACTTTATTGTTATTTTTAATTAGAAAATGAATGCATATTTGTTAGAATCCAAAGAATGCAGACATTTATAAAGGAGTGTGAATAGTCTTACCTTTCCCTTTCCTTTCCTCTCTCAGCCTTGAGATGTGCTAAGCAGTGTTTGCAATTTGGTATTTCTGCTTTCAAACTTTACTTTTTTACAAAACCTTGTGCAAATATACATCCAATGTTTTATTTTCCTTTCTCTCATTTTTATATTTTACAAAACAAAATCATTCACTGTGGCATAACATGTTATAGACGTGTGTCTAGGTCAATAAATAAATAACAAACTAATTTTTTTAGCTACTGCATTTTTTACTACAGATAGCATCATTTATTTAATCATTCCATATTATTTGGCATTTAAATTGTTTTCAGTTATATAACTTGCTTCAATAAATGTCTCTGTGCAAATACATACCTGTGTACAAATCTGGCAGTTTCTTGGGATTTGTTGTTGATTTGTGTGTGTGTGTGTGTGTGTGTGTGTGTGTGTGTTTTAGCAAAGCTTACTTTTAATAGATAATAGCATCTTGTCTTTCTGGAACATTGTTTTAATATACACTTCTATCAGCAATGCATAAGTGAACTTTTCCCTCATACATTTAAAAGCAACAACTATGTCAATCTTTAAAATACTTGCTGGTATAATATATTAAATATGGTATCTTTTTTACTCTTTTTATTTTAATTTTCCTCAACACCAGTAATGCTGAACAGTTGTCTAATATAATTTTTTGACCATCTTCTTTTCCTTTTTTGTAAAGTGTCAATTTATAAACTGTTTTCATTTTTATTGCGGTTTTTATATTTTTCATAAGTTTTCAAACTTTCTTTGTGTTTGTAAGTTTAACCCTTGGCTTATTATGTATATTTTCAACTTTATTTAGTATACAAATATTTTCATTTTATGCTAGTATACATGACTATTTTATCTTAAGGTTTCCTAAGATTAACTTTGACAACTAGAGAATATGCCAATATTTTTCTTTTTTTAATTTGTTAATTATTCCAGCACATATTATGAAAAATTTAGTACCTTAAAGTTTAAAAAAATACAATGATTATTCTTTTGGAGAATATCTGGATTCAATAACTGTTAACATTTTCATACATTTTCTTTGTTTACCTAAGATTTTATTTGTGGAACCATTTGAAAGTTGCAGAAATCTTAACATTTTACTCCAAAATACCTTACATGCATCTCTGACAAAAAAAGATATTTTTCAGTAGTTCATTCAATTAGTTACTACATTTGACACAGAAAATCAGCTATAAATTCCTAATACCATTAACTATCAATCCATATTCAATTATACTTTTATTTTCAAAAGTTGTAATTTTTTTTCTAAACCAGAATCCAACTGTCAGTAATGCTACATTTGCTCACTTTTTAAAGAAAATGACCACTAGATATTTTTAAGAAAAAGATCCACTTACTTTTCCCACATTTTTTCCTTTGGCAATTCTCAGGTAATCTATACAGTGGTTCTTAGGAACTTTAAAAATGTCTGTTCTGCAGCCCTTCAATCATTGGTTTTAGCATTCATTTCTTTCTGACTCACACATAAACACACACACATATATACAGATGCATACAAACACCCACATATAAAGGACTCATGAATTTTTAATCTTCTCCAATTACAGAAATGATAGTAATAATAACAAAATATTAATTCAAG
Source organism: Rhinopithecus roxellana (assembly GCF_007565055.1). Taxonomy (NCBI): domain Eukaryota; kingdom Metazoa; phylum Chordata; class Mammalia; order Primates; family Cercopithecidae; genus Rhinopithecus; species Rhinopithecus roxellana. The sequence goes on along the minus strand of NC_044550.1, from coordinate 175,509,811 downwards.
TGTGTCAGACTTAGCCTATGGGAGCCCCTTTATGGTTGACTTCTTTGTTCTTCAGCATGTTCTCACAATATTTTGACTACTTGCTTTGTTTTCTGTTATAAGATGTCCCAATATTACTTAATGCTTTCTTTTTCTGGTCCAGGAAGTGGCCATTTCTCCAAAGAGCCTGGTTCCAGTGATTCTTAGAAGTTAATATATTCTTCCTTCTGGTTCATTGTCACTATCTTATTTTTGCGGCCGCTTTTCTTTTCCCCCTCGCCTCCACTTACCTAAGGGAAATCTGCTATTTCCAGGTGTTTCTCTTTATTCCAGAAGTGGAGCTTTTACAACATGACCACCACTAGCCCATGTACTTTTCAAGCTCTGTTATTTCTAATCTTCAGGAGCAGGAGCCTGACCCATTGTTTGTGTAGCCACCAGTTAACATGTTCTCAGAAGGCTCACTTACACATAAAACCACTTGTTTAGAAATCACTGTCACCAAATTACGTGTAGTCATGGGTTATGGGTGAGTTTTGCCTTACCTTCTTGTCAGTCTGCATTTTCTGGTTTTGTTCATTTATTTGTTTGTTTACTTGTTTGGATAATGTTAGAAATAGCCCACACTTTATGCTATAGGAAGTAACTATATTTATATGTCTATATCTATATCATTTATATCTATATCAAGATATATTGCTGGTTGTCAATATCCATCTGTTTTTATATTGTATGTCTTTATACCAGTCTAATGGCAAGCTTTGCCAGTTGTTACAGGGATTATTACCTATTTTAATACATGCTTTCAAGTCCCTCTTCCACTACATTCTTTTTACCCAACTTACTTAAAAATTCATATGAACTATTTTTACCACATTAATTCTTAAATTAGCTTATCTAGTTTTAAAAAGTGATTATTATTGGAAATAAATGTCATAAATAGATATATCTGTGAAAACTGAAGTTTTCTGGTAAGTTTTATATTCTAAAGGATTGTACATCTCTTCCAGAATGTTTTATGTCCTTCAGTTATTGACTATAATTTATGCAAGTAACCTACTTTGAGTTTACCTTTACAGGCTTATTGTTATGGGGGCTCAGAAAATAGTACCCCAGAATGAAGGCCTCAGAAGCAGTTTTCTCCAATCTGTTCCTGCCTTCCTATCTCTTAGTCCATTCTTCCCCAAGATGAGCCATAGATCCTTCTTCTCCAAGGCAGGTCATAGAAACCAGAACCATTTTACCCCAATGGTAGCCATAAAACCTAAAATGATTATTTTAACTTTCCCTCCATCTTTCTGTATAAAAACTGACTGTAAATAAATTATCAGACTATGTCATTTGACTCTAGGACATAAGACCTTTTTTCCAGAGAGTGCCTACCTCACGTCCAGAAGAAAGAAATGCGTGCTCAAAAAGGACAAGAAGAATCTAGACTGACAGCCTTGCTCAGTTTATTAACATTAGATTATACCCTTTTTGTTCAATCATATTTCTACAACGGCTGTCCACACTTTGTTGAACTTAAAGATAAAAATGAACTATTTCCTCTTTTTCTTTGGGTCATCATTTTGAAGGCTCCCATATATACATGTTAAAAACATTTCTTTGCCTTTTCTCCAGTTAATCTGCCTTTTGTTAGTTGATTTTTAAACAAACCTTCAAAGGGCCCCCACAGTTGTTTGGTTATAACAAATGAACTATCTTCCTTATTTCTATTTATAAACAGGTAAAGTATAATAACATAAAACTTCATTTTTATTTGCCTACTATAAAATTAACAAATTATCTTTTATTAAGATTTGTGTAAATATCTTGAGTTTTCTTATTAAGCAATTATAATTTATTCTGTACAAACCTTTAATTTGTTTTAGAAGTCTGTTTTCCTGTCTTTAAATAATATTAGTAAAAGAATATTTATATTCTGTTTTTACAAACTGCAACAGTTTCAATATTTAATATATATGACTTTCATTCTTATGTTAACTGCACACATTCAATTGATACCTCTATTCCCATTTCACTAAACTTTGTATTATTATCGATTTGCTAAAATGTGTAAAATTTATCTCTACACTACATTGTTGTAATTGCATTGATTTTTTTTCTACGTTATAAATATAATAATGTATTTGATTTATTTCCTAATGACAAAGCATTATTTTTTTCTTGAATGAAATACTTGGTGTTTGGGTATTATTGAATATATTGATTTTATTTTTTTGTGCTAATATTCTGTTTAGATTTTTTCATCTATAATTATAAATCAAATTATTAGGCTTTTGTTTTGTGGTATTTTATTAAGGTTATGCTCATTTTTACTTCAATTTAGTAGCTTTCTATAATTTTCTGTGGTCTTTATAATAGAAATGGCAGAGAAATTATTTCACTGAACATTCAGTGATAAAGTCATCTTAAATAGGACATTTTAAAATGAGTATTTTTATAATATTTTTGTGTTATTGATCTGAGATTTTCTACCTCTTTTGAGTTTCTCTAAAATTTTATATTGTCTTAATATTATATATATATAACATATGATATTCTGTAGTTTCCTTATTATTTTACTTATTTTCTTGTGTCTTTTGTTGTTGTTTCTGTTTTTAAACAAGCTGATAAATGATTCATATGGTTTATTTGCCTTTTCGGTAATTTTTTAAACTTTCAGTGCAACTCCTTGGTTAAATTTATTCCTTTTTTTTTTTTTTTTGATACTGTTGAAAATTAAATCAGTTTTTAAAATTTCCTCTTCAGGTCTTTCTTTGCTAGTGTATAGAAAAAAATCCTGATTTTTTTGTGTAGGACTGGTACCCTGAAACTCTTCTGAATTCATATGTTAGCTTTAAGATGTTTTAAATTGTTTTTTAGGATATAAAGTCATGTCATCTGGGAATAAAAATAATTGTATATTTTCCCTTCAATTTGGATGCCTTTTATTTCCTTTTCTTGCCTAATTGTTCTGGGTAGAACTTCCAACACAATGTTGAATAGAAGTTGCAAAAACAGGTACTCTTGTCTTTTTCTCATTTTATGGGGAAAGATTTCAGTCCTTCACTATTATGTATCATGATAGCTATGGGTTTCATATCAATGATCTTTATTAGGTTGGAGAAGTTTGCTTTTGTTTCTAGTTTACTGAGTTCATAAGAGAACGTTGAATTTTGCCAAATTATTTTTCTAGATCAATTGAGATAATCATTTTTAACATAATTGTTGTGGTGTATCACATTGATTGATTCTAATGTTGAATCACCCTCGCTTTCTTGAAATAAACTCCACTTGGTTATAATGTATAGTGCATTTGCTATCCTACTGGATACGGCTGTTAGTATTCTGTCGAGAATTTTTGCATCTATAATTCTGAGAGATACTGGTCTTTAGTTTGCACTTCTCGTAGTGCTTTTGTTTGGCTTAGTATCAGGGTAATGCTGGCCTCGTAGAACAAGTTTAGAAATGCTTTCTCTCTTCTAATTGTTGAAAGAGCTTAAGAAAGATTGATGTTGATTTTTTTTTTTTTTTTTTTTTTTAACGTGTTTGGAAGAACTTACCAATGAACCCAGGTGGTCCTGCACCTTTCTTTCTTGAGTGGTTTTTTATCTGTATTCAGTATCTTTTCTTTTTTTCATGGGTCTGTTTACATTTATTTTTCTTTCTGAGTCAGTTTTTCTATTTATTCTATACCTGTACTGTTTCATATACATTTTAGAATAGGCTTGTCTATGTCTTCACAAAAACCTGACTGATATTTTGTTGGAATTGCATTAAAATTATAGATCAATTTGGGAATAATTGCTATCTTTTCTGTGTTGAATTATATGTGTTATAATTTGTATACTTTTTTCTGTTCTCACTTCCCATTTAGAAACTTCAGTTAAACATATATTAAAATACATTACGTGGTTTCTCAGCTTGCTGAATATATTTTTCAGTCTTTTTTCTCTGTGTGTGGTTTTGAATACTGTCCATTATATTTTTAAGTTCAATAATCTTTACTTTCACAGTGTGTGATCTCCTGTTTATCCCATCCAAGTATTGTCATTTTGTAAATCTCGACCATTATTTCATTCTCTAGAAGTTCAATTTGTTCTGTAATGTCTTCAAAATCTCTAATTAATATATTTAATCTTCTTTTTTCTTAAATGCAGAGATTATAGTTATAATAGTGGTGTTAATATACCTTTTAGCGAAGCCTATCATAGGTCTAATTTCTGGGTGTATATGTATACACTCTAATTTCTCCTAATTATAGTATAAATTTTTCTGGATTTTTATGCTGAGTAATTATTGTTGGATTATGGAAACCCTGAATTTTACTATGTTGGGAGAAAGATATTTTTGTAGTACTATACATTTCTTGGACTTTGCTCTGCAGTGCAGTTAATTTACTTAAAAATATTTGATCATTTGAGACTTGCTTTTAAACTTTCTTAGATATGACCAGAGTAGCCGATCTGTTCCAATCTGGCACTATCCCCTATAAATTCTAGCTACTTTACCTTCCGTAAATATCTATCCCCAAATCCTCAGATCAAAGAGAACGTCAGGAACTTCTCTTTAATTCATAAATTGAGGCAATTTTAGGGATTATTTAATTTTACCTTCTTGCCTAAGTGATCACTCTTCTATGTGATCCAATGTCTTAAAACCATTTCTATATTTTATCTTAAGTATTAATAGTTTCAGGTAAGAAGTAATTTGAGTACCCATTAGAACAATTGTCTCTGGAAGTAGAGATCAGTTGAAAAAGTCATATTGGGAGAAAGATGGCCGAATAGGAACAGCTCCAGTCTCCAACTCCCAGCGCGAGCAACACAGAAGACCGGTGATTTCTGCATTTTCAACTGAGGTACTGGGGTCATCTCACTAGGGAGTGCCAGACAATCAGTGCTGCTCAGCTGCTGCAGCCCAACCAGTGAGAGCTGAAGCAGGGCGAGGCATCGCCTCACCTGGGAAGCGCAAGGGGGAAGGGAATCCCTTTTCCTAGCCAGGGGAACTGAGACACACAACACCTGGAAAATCGGGTAACTCCCACCCCAATACTGTGCTTTAAGCACACGGGCATACCAGGAGAATATATCCCACACCTGGCCGGGAGGGTCCCACGCCCACGGAGCCTCCCTCATTGCTAACACAGCAGTCTGCGATCTAACCAAAAGGGCAGCAGCGAGGCTGGGGGAGGGGCGCCCGCCATTGCTGAGGCTTAAGTAGGTAAACAAAGCGGCGGGGAAGCTCGAACTGGGTGGAGCTCACAGCAGCTCAAGGAAACCTGCCTGTCTCTGTAGACTCCACCTCTGGGGACAGGGCACAGATAAAAAACAACAACAAAAAAGCAGCAGAACCTCTGCAGATGAAAACGACTCTGTCTGACAGCTTTGAAGAGAGCAGTGGATCTCCCAACATGGAGGTTGAAATCTGAGAAGGGACAGACTGCCTGCTCAAGCGGGTCCCTGACCCATGAGTAGCCTAACTGGGAGACATCCCCCACTAGGGGCAGTCTGACACCCCACACCTCACAGGGTGGAGTACACCCCTGAGAGGAAGTTTCCAAAGTAAGAATCAGACAGGTACACTCGCTGTTCAGCAATATTCTATCTTTCGCAACCTCTGCTGCTGATACGCAGGCAAACAGGGTCTGGAGTGGACCTCAAGCAATCTCCAACAGACCTACAGCTAAGGGTCCTGACTGTCAGAAGGAAAACTATCAAACAGGAAGGACAACTATACCAAAACCCCATCAGTACGTCACCATCATCAAAGACCAGAGACAGATAAAACCACAAAGATGGGGAAAAAACAGGGCAGAAAATCTGGAAATTCAAAACATAAGAGCTCATCTCCCCCTGCAAAGGAGCGCAGCCCATCGCCAGGAACGGATCAAAGCTGGTCAGAGAATGACTTTGACGAGATGAGAGAAGAAGGCTTCAGTCCATCAAAATTCTCAGAGCTAAAGGAGGAATTATGTACCCAGCACAAAGAAACTAAAAATCTTGAAAAAACAGTGGAAGAATTGACAGCTAGACTAATTAATGCAGAGAAGGTCATAAACGAAATGACAGAGATGAAAACCATGACACGAGAAATACGTGACAAATCCACAAGCTTCAGTAACCGACTCGATCAACTGGAAGAAAGAGTATCAGCGATTGAGGATCAAATGAATGAAATGAAGCGAGAAGAGAAACCAAAAGAAAAAAGAAGAAAAAGAAATGAACAAAGCCTGCAAGAAGTATGGGATTATGTAAAAAGACCAAATCTACGTCTGATTGGGGTGCCTGAAAGTGAGGGGGAAAATGGAACCAAGTTGGAAAACACTCTTCAGGATATCATCCAGGAGAACTTCCCCAAACTAGTAGGGCAGGCCAACATTCAAATTCAGGAAATACAGAGAACACCACAAAGATACTCCTCGAGAAGAGCAACTCCAAGACACATAATTGCCAGATTCACCAAAGTTGAAATGAAGGAAAAAATCTTAAGGGCAGCCAGAGAGAAAGGTCGGGTTACCCACAAAGGGAAGCCCATCAGACTAACAGCAGATCTCTTGGCAGAAACTCTACAAGCCAGAAGAGAGTGGGGGCCAATATTCAACATTCTTAAAGAAAAGAATTTTAAACCCAGAATTTCTTATGCAGCCAAACTAAGTTTCATAAGTGAAGGAGAAATAAAATCCTTTACAGATAAGCAAATGCTTAGAGATTTTGTCACCACCAGGCCTGCCTTACCAGAGACCCTGAAGGAAGCCCTAAACATGGAAAGGAACAACCGGTACCAGCCATTGCAAAAACATGCCAAAATGTAAAGACCATCGAGGCTAGGAAGAAACTGCATCAACTAACAAGCAAAATAACCAGTTAATATCATAATGGCAGGATCAAGTTCACACATAACAATATTAACCTTAAATGTAAATGGACTAAATGCTCCAATTAAAAGACACAGACTGGCAAACTGGATAAAGAGTCAAGACCCATCAGTCTGCTGTATTCAGGAGACCCATCTCACATGCAGAGACATACATAGGCTCAAAATAAAGGGATGGAGGAAGATCTACCAAGCAAATGGAGAACAAAAAAAAGCAGGGGTTGCAATCCTAGTCTCTGATAAAACAGACTTTAAACTATCAAAGATCAAAAGAGACAAAGAAGGCCATTACATCATGGTAAAGGGATCAATTCAACAGGAAGAGATAACTCTCCTAAATATATATGCACCCAATACAGGAGCACCCAGATTCATAAAGCAAGTCCTTAGAGACTTACAAAGAGACTTAGACTCCCATACAATAATAATGGGAGACTTCAACACTCCACTGTCAACATTAGACAGATCAACGAGACAGAACGTTAACAAGGATATCCAGGAATGGAACTCATCTCTGCACCAAGCGGACCTAATAGACATCTATAGAACTCTCCACCCCAAATCAACAGAATATACATTCTTCTCAGCACCACATCACACTTATTCCAAAATTGACCACATAATTGGAAGTAAAGCACTCCTCAGCAAATGTAAAAGAACAAAAATTATAACAAACTGTCTCTCAATTGTCTCTCACAGTGCAATCAAACTAGAACTCAGGACTAAGAAACTCAATCAAAACTGCTCAACTACATGGAAACTGAACAACCTCCTCCTGAATGACTACTGGGTACATAACGAAATGAAAGCAGAAATAAAGATGTTCTTTGAAACCAATGAGAACAAAGATACAACATACCAGAATCTCTGGGACACATTTAAAGCAGGGTGTAGAGGGAAATTTATAGCACTAAATGCCCACAAGAGAAAGCAGGAAAGATCTAAAATTGACACTCTAACATCACAATTAAAAGAACTAGAGAGGCAAGAGCAAACACATTCAAAAGCTAGCAGAAGGCAAGAAATGACTAAGATCAGAGCAGAACTGAAGGAGATAGAGACACAAAAAACCCTCCAAAAAATCAATGAATCCAGGAGTTGGTTTTTTGAAAAGATCAACAAAATTGACAGACCGCTAGCAAGACTAATAAAGAAGAATAGAGAGAGGAATCAAATAGACGCAATAAAAAATGATAAAGGGGATATCACCACCGACCCCACAGAAATACAAACTACCATCAGAGAATACTATAAACACCTCTACGCAAATCAACTAGAAAATCTAGAAGAAATGGATAATTTCCTGGACACTTACACTCTTCCAAGACTAAACCAGGAAGAAGTTGAATCCCTGAATAGACCAATAGCAGGCTCTGAAATTGAGGCAATAATTAATAGCCTACCCACCAAAAAAGTGCAGGACCAGATGGATTCACAGCTGAATTCTACCAGAGGTACAAGGAGGAGCTTGGAGCTTGTACCATTCCTTCTGAAACTATTCCAATCAATAGAAAAAGAGGGAATCCTCCCTAACTAATCGTATGAGGCCAACATCATCCTGATACCAAAGCCTGGCAGAGACACAACAAAAAAAGAGAATTTTAGACCAATATCCCTGATGAACATCGATGCAAAAATCCTCAATAAAATACTGGCAAACCGGATTCAGCAGCACATCAAAAAGCTTGTCCACCATGATCAAGTGGGCTTCATCCCTGGGATGCAAGGCTGGTTCAACATTTGTAAATCAATAAACGTAATCCAGCATACAAACAGAACCAAAGACAAGAACCACATGATTATCTCAATAGATGCAGAAAAGGCTTTTGACAAAATTCAACAGCCCTTCATGCTAAAAACGCTCAATAAATTTGGTATTGATGGAACGTACCTCAAAATAATAAGAGCTATTTATGACAAACCCACAGCTAATATCATACTGAATGGGCAAAATCTGGAAAACTTCCCTTTGAAAACTGGCACAAGACAGGGATGTCCTCTCTCACCACTCCTATTCAACATAGTGTTGGAAGTTCTGGCTAGGGCAATCAGGCAAGAGAAAGAAATCAAGGTTACTCAGTTAGGAAAAGAAGAAGTCAAATTGTCCCTGTTTGCAGATGACATGACTGTATATTTAGAAAACCCCATTGTCTCAGCCCAAAATCTCCTTAAGCTGATAAGCAACTTCAGCAAAGTCTCAGGATACAAAATCAATGTGCAAAAATCACAAGCATTCTTATACACCAGTAACAGACAAACAGAGAGCCAAATCATGAATGAACTTCCATTCACAATTGCTTCAAAGAGAATAAAATACCTAGGAATCCAACTTACAAGGGATGTCAAGGACCTCTTCAAGGAGAACTACAAACCACTGCTCAGTGAAATCAAAGAGGACACAAACAAATGGAAGAACATACCATGCTCATGGATAGGAAGAATCAATATCGTGAAAATGGCCATACTGCCCAAGGTTATTTATAGATTCAATGCCATCCCCATCAAGCTACCAATGAGTTTCTTCACAGAATTGGAAAAAGCTGCTTTAAAGTTCATATGGAACCAAAAAAAGCCCGCATTGCCAAGACAATCCTAAGTCAAAAGGACAAAGCTGGAGGCGTCACGCTACCTGACTTCAAACTATACTAGAAGGCTACAGTAACCAAAACAGCATGGTACTGGTGCCAAAACAGAGATATAGACCAATGGAACAGAGCAGAGTCCTCAGAACCTTACTCCTTATATGAAGATTCAAGATGGATTGGAGACTTAAATATTAGACCTAATACCATAAAAACCCTAGAAGAAAATCTAGGTAGTGCCATTCAGGACATAGGCATGGGCAAGGACTTCATGACTAAAACACCAAAAGCAACGGCATCAAAAGCCAAAATTGACAAATGGGATCTAATTAAACTAAAGAGCTTCTGCACAGTAAAAGAAACTACCATCAGAGTGAACAGGCAACCTACAGAATGGAAGAAAATTTTTGCAATCTACTCATCTGACAAAGGGCTAATATCCAGAATCTACAAAGAACTCAAACAAATATACAAGAAAAAAACAAACAACCCCATCAAAAAGTGGGCAAAGGATATGAACAGACATTTCTCAAAAGAAGACATTCATACAGCCAACAGACACATGAAAAAATGCTCATCATCACTGGCCATCAGAGAAATGCAAATCAAAACCACAATGAGATACCATCTCACACTAATTAGAACGGCAATCATTAAAAAGTCAGGAAACAACAGGTGTTGGAGAGGATGTGGAGAAATAGGAACACTTTTACACTGTTGGTGGGATTGTAAACTAGTTCAACCATTATGGAAAACAGTATGGCAATTCCTCAAGGATCTAGAACTAGATATACCATATGACCCAGCCATCCCACTACTGGGTATATTCCCAAAGGATTATAAATTATTCTACTACAAAGACACATGCACACGTATGTTTATTGCAGCACTATTCACAATAGCAAAGACTTGGAGTCAGCCCAAATGTCCATCTGTGACAGACTGGATTAAGAAAATGTGGCACATATACACCATGGAATACTATGCAGCCATAAAAATGGATGAGTTTGCATCCTTTGTAGGGACATGGATGTAGCTGGAAACCATCATTCTTAGCAAACTGTCAAGAACTGAAAACCAAACACCGCATGTTCTCACTCATAGGTGGGAATTGAACAATGAGATCACTTGGACTCGGGAAGGGGAACATCACACACTGGCGCCTATCATGGGGAGGGGGGAGGGGGGAGGGATTGCATTGGGAGTTATACATGATGTAAATAATGAATTGATGGGTGCTGACGAGTTGATGGGTGCAGCACACCAACATGACACAAGTATACATATGTAACAAACCTGCACGTTATGCACATGTACCCTAGAACTTAAAGTATAATTAAAAAAAAGAAAAGAAAAAGTCATATTGCAGTTGCAGATGAAGATTCTTGGGAAGAGCATCTAGATGGAAAAACCAATTAGTAAGAATTTTGCAGGTAGATATGGGGTTTTCATGTTTGAGGAAGAAAAAAAGAGGTGTAAGTAAGACTGTTAGGTAATAGGTGAGAAGAGAATGAGATGAAATGAGACAGACAATGTGCCAGGAATGTGGGCCAGGCTGTAAGTAAAATTAGGTTGTAGTTTTCCTATATGTAAATTGCACCATTTATTACTGTTCCAGAGAGATTGGAGTACTATCTTATGAATTTTCTGGTTTGTTACTTTTAAGAGTATGCTATATTTATCTTCTATCTGTAGTCTACTTGAATAATGTTTCATCTGTAACTATAAATGTACCATAAATTATTTTTCTTTCTGGTAGAAATTATAGAAATATAATTCATCAGAATTCCTATTTTCACAGAGCACAAATTTCTAGCAGTATTGTGAAAGGAGCATCTTGAAATACTTCTCATGTATGTAAAATCTTAATAGATAATTTCTCAAAATGTGACAATTTGACATATTTGCATGGAAATATCAATTGTCATTGACTTGTGTCCCCCAAATTTATAGGTTGAATCCCTAACAGCCAATGTAACTGTATTTGGAGATAAGAGCTTTAAGGAGGTAATTTAGATAAAGGGAATAATAAAGCTGGTCCCATAATCCAATAGGACTGGCGTCTTCATCAGAAGAGGAAGAGACATCAGAAGTAGGTCTGTGCAGAGGAAAAGCCATACTGGGATACAATGAGAGGGCATCTGCCAGCAAGCCAAGGAGAGCAGCCTCAGGAGAAACAACAGCTATCAACACCTTGATTTTAGACTTCCAACCTCCAGAAATGTGAGAAATACATTTATGTTGTCTTAGCCACCCACTCTGTGCTATTGTGTTATGGCAGCCCTAGATGACTAATATACAAATAACTGGTTGTGAAGCTGAAAACTTTTGAAAAACCTTTGTAAAACATCAAGTATTGTTAACCTTGATAGTAAAAAGACTGAATTTTCTCTCTACTATCTTTATAGAAAATGATAATACAAAATATTTGTAATATGAATATGAAGTCAAAAAATATAAGAAAAAAGTATTATAGAGATATATTAGGTGGCTAGTTAAAAATGTTATTTTTCTAGAGTTTGCAATCCTTGATATTTTTGCACAGCTTTTTAAAACGTGCAATTTTTGCTTTTTGTCCTTATTCTAAACGTCCACTCTCATATTTTAGTATGCATTTGTAATTTTGAGTTAATTTCTTAAAGTAGGCTCCTCAAATTGGGTAAACCTCAGGTTTTACATAATCTGAATCTATCCCTTATTAAAAGTTCTGGTTTTAAAGCCAGAGTGACCTGAATCTGCATATTTGAGTATTATCACTGTCTGTGACTTCAGAAATATTTCAACGGACTTAGATCTTCTATAACAATACCTACTACATGAGAGTGTTGTAATTAAATGGCATAGCCGAATATAAAATACTTAGAAGAGTTCTCTTCTTATGCTTATTTGGTGGGCTTCAAAATATTATATCCCAACAAAAGTGACACATGACAACAAAAGTGTATTGTTACACTTTTTTGGAGGTACAATATTTTGTTTAAGGTCGTGTGTCACTGAATGATAGGGGTGCATTCTGAGGAATGTGTTGTTAGGTAATTTTGTCATTATGTGAACATCATAGATTGTACTTATACAAACCTAGATGGTTGAACTTACTACACATCTGGGCTATATGATAAGGCCTATTACTCCTAGGCTACAAACCTGTACAGTATGTGACAGTAATGAATATTGTCACCAATTATTACACATTGCTATTTATATATGTAAACATAGCTAAATATTTGTAAAAGGTACATTAAAGATAAAAATGGCCAGGTGCAGTGGGTCACACCTATCATCCCAACACTTCAGATAGACAAGGTGGGAGGATCACCTGAGCACAGGAGCTTAAGACCAGGCTTAGGAACATAGTGAAACACCATCTCTAATAAAGCAAACAAAAATTAGCCAGGTATGGTGGCATGCAGCTGTGGTTCCAGCTACTGATGGGGCTGAGATGGGAGGATTACTTAAGTCCAGGAGTTTGAAGCTGCAGTAAGCCATGCTCATGCCATTGCACTCCAGCTTGGGTGACAGAGTGAGACACGGTGTGGGAATTTTTTTAAAAATTAAAATTTAAAATGATACACATTTCTGAACCCCTTGAGTCCTATAAAGAAAAATTGAATATCAAATATAATAGGGCAGCTACATCGTAATCTTAGGGGACCACTACTATATATGCAGTCTGCTGTTAATCAAAATGTCATTATGCAGTGTGTGACTATATATGCATTTATGATAAATAATATATTATAAAACAAATGAACAGTAAACATGTATTAACATATTTTAATGAGCTTTTGATGTTCCTAATAAAGTTAGACTGCTGTGATTTTAATGTATGTTTTTCCCCCAATTTACATGTTGGAATTTAAACTTCAAAATAATGGTAAGAAGAAGTGGGGCCTTTAGAAGGTGTTTACCTCATGGGTGCTCCACACTCATAATGGAATTAGAGCCCTTATAGAAAAACTTGAGGAAAATAGCTAGACCTTTTCTTGCCTTTTTTCCCTTCTGACTTCCTCCAATGAGGACACAGAATTTGTCCTGTTCAAAGGATGCAGCGATTCGGCACCATCTCTGAAGCAGAGAGCAACCCTTTGCCAGACACCGAATCTGCTGGCCCCTTGATGTTGGACTTCCCAGCCTTCAGAACTGTGAGAAACAGAGTTCTATTGTTTATGGATTATCCATTCTGTGGTATTTATTTTGTTATAATATCAGGAATAAACTAAGGCCCAGGGGAATTTTATTAAAAGGGAAAATATGAAGTCACTGGAATCCGAATGGAAAGGCGCAAGGAAAAGGAAGGTACAGAACTGAAGAGTGAAAAGTATAGAAACTGACTACACAATTTTGTTCTGGGGTAGCCCAGTGGGAACAGAAATTAGGCCTATCATCTCCACCAACCACAGAAGATGAGAATAACTGAGAAAGTTCCCCCAATGTATCCAATGTTATGTAAAACTATTTAGGTCAAATTCTTTTTTTACAGGACTATCAAAAATTACAGATGATGCCTATGTCTGTGCGTATTTGTTCAGTCTCTCATTTAAACAGAAAGTCAATTCAAACGCTTTTTTTTTCATGTACGTGGAGACAGTTTGATCCACAGTTTAGGTTTCTAGGATTTAATGACCAATCTATAGCAACTTTATCTATGCAATTGCTGCACCAATCCTTTTAATGTGTCATTTTCTTCACTTTCACTTTACTTTCCTTACTTCTGTTTAAGAAAATTTTCGGCCGGGCGCGGTGGCTCAAGCCTGTAATCCCAGCACTTTGGGAGGCCAAGACGGGCGGATCACGAGGTCAGGAGATCGAGACCATTCCTGGCTAACACGGTGAAACCTCGTCTCTACTAAAAAATACAAAAAACTAGCCGGGCGAGGTGGCGGCGCCTGTAGTCCCAGCTACTCGGGAGGCTGAGGCAGGAGAATGGCGTAAACCCGGGAGGCGGAGCTTGCAGTGAGCTGAGATCCGGCCACTGCACTCCAGCCTGGGCGACAGAGCGAGACTCCGTCTCAAAAAAAAAAAAAAGAAAATTTTCAGGTCCAAACATGTTATTTAAACTCAGTATTTTTTTTTTTTTTTTTTTTGTATTTCAATCTCTTTCACATTTCTGTCCACTTTAATTTTTTTTCTTTTTTCTTTTTCATGAGTTGGTTCCCAGCTGGCATCTTCTCTTCTATACTAGGATTTTTTTTTTTTAAGTTTTAGATGAAATGACAAGTATAAGAGATATAAATGAAAGTGGCATAAAACTCCAATGCTAGAGAAGATAATAGAAGGAGACATTTTAAAATTAAATGCAAACAGTGGCTCAGAGAGTACAAACAAAAGCAGGTGGAAAGAGGACAATCTCCAGCAACCAGAACCAGACGTGGTTCTAAAAGGTCAATGCATGAAGCGTACAGCCAGGTCAGCAAACATTCCTCTCTCCTCTGGCCAGAGAAGTAAATAGAAAATTTACAGGAGACTAACAGTAAATAAAATTGCTACTTGGACGCTAAAGAGACAAGATTTGCACCAAACAAGAGTTTTAAGTTTAAAAATTACATGAAGGCACCTGAGGCTAAATTCACAAAAATTTCTGAAGACATAAATATTCTCATTAGGTCTGAGATAATGTTGCAAAACTAAATTCTCTAACAGAAAAGAGATGAGAGTTAATTTCTTTTGTTTGCTCTTTCCTAGCTGTGTGACCTGTTAAAATTTATTCAACCTCTCTGAGCCTCGGTTACCTATCAATCAATAACTGAACAACACATGTCAGGTCATCACATAGATTAAATACACAAAAATTGCTGAGAACACTATAACACATAAAATAAAACCTTACCAAATTGTAGTTGGCTTCCTGAGAGACTGGATTACTAAATTGAGAGACTGTTTTCATGGTCAATAAAACTGAAAAAAGTATAATCTGAACATAGTTCTGGATTGTTGTTTAGAAGGTGTACAAAATTGTAAATGATTCATTCTCATAAAAAAAGTATCTTTCTTTGGTTCTTATATGCCTCAGGCTCTCCACAGCCAAAAATGAATTAGAGAAATGAACAAGTTCTGGGTAAGATTCAAGTACATACTTCATTGGAGTACTTCAGAATAAAGGTGAGATTGACCTGAACTCTTTTTTATTTTTTGTCTAAGATTCCTTGAATTATATTCAGTCAACTTTCCCTTTTCAGCTCCAGTAGGCTGCTGAAATAACTATGATGAATAAAGTGTACCAATTGCTTAGTTAGGATACTTAAGTCCTTAGGTTTCATCGATTATTCATAGTGAATCCTCTATCAAACCATGTACCGAAGCTGATACTAAATAGCAGCATTCCTGTATAACAATTTATTTTCTGTTCTGTCTTTTGTATAGTTGAAATAGAACAGAAAAAGAAAGAACAAGAGTTCCGGGCATAGGTAATCTCAAATGAAACAATATGTTGCTGGGTAAATGAGAGACATCTTTACTTCATGGAAATTAGAGTTTTTCATATTAACATTCAGCATCGTCTAGAAAGCAGTGCTCTATCCAGTTCAAGCTGTCTGAATAAGAGCTGTCTGCAAAACCAGCTTTAGCTAGTGGATGTGTCGAGTAATTTACATTTCACTAACTAAAGATTTATTAGACATCTTTTAGCAACACTGTCCTAAGCTATGAAGGGATACAACATTTATATATGTTCCAACCCTGAAAGGAAATATTGTATCTTTGCATCAATAAGAGAACCAGGAATGGAACAAGGGAAAATATTGGAAGTTTATAGTAAGTAGAACTGTGAGTAAAATGATAACAAAGAGAGAAAATCACATATAGGAAATTCAGCATCAAAATTAGGCATATAGACCAGGGATAATCAAACTTAACTATGTATCATAATCACCTGGAAGACTCGGTGAGCTTCTGATTTGATAAATAGCCTAGGTTGAGGCCCAAGAATTTAGATATCTGACCTTCGCATGTGATGTAGCTGCTACAAAGGGGATTACAATTTGCAAAATATTGCTAGAGCACCAGAGAGCCATTTAGAGATCAGTCTAGTTAATTTCTGATAACTTCTGCATCTTAAAGAGACGGCACATCCTGATACCCATCACATACATATACACACACACACACGCGCAGGTGCACACACACACAAGCACACACACACAACAGCAGAAAAACACCAGGAATATTTTGTTGGATTGCGTTAGGAGTTTCTTTCTCCCGGTTATATATCCTTAGCCTCAGCTCTTGCTTTCAGATGTCTGTGCAGCCTCCCCCTGCTCAGATTCAGATTCCCTTCCTTATCACAGGGTTTTTTTTCTGTTAACCTCAGTGTGTGATTTCACATGTTAAGATAAAAACAATTCAGATATACTGGGTAAAATATGATTTCTGTCTGTAGTTGCTCCTCTGATATTTATGAGACCCTTCTGGTTTCCTTACTTGTGGAGTTTCTAGATTATAGTAAAACATTTAAATATATTTTTGAAAATATTATTACAAATATTAACTAAAATTACTGAAAAACTTATGTTTTCTTTTAAAATTATAATTTTACAATTATGACATAAGAACTCTATAATTACACAATACTTATTGTGGAAAAAATATCATCAGTTAGATGAGACTATCATTTTTGTAGATTCTCTCTCTCTCATTTTCCCTTTCTTCTATTCATATATACATCATGTTTCAAAGAATACGATCAGGACTTGCGTTTTGATCTGTAACCTGTTTTTATGATGTAATAATCCACTATAAATCACATTCATGTCAACAAAAATGTATCTAAAATATGAGATCACACAATATGTTAAAAGGTATGACTTTTCAACAATGTTTTTAATTTTCTCTATAATTTTCTGGTTTTGGGGAATTGAACATATGACTTAAAAGACTAGTTTGTTTTGTGTTGTGAATTTCTATTATTGGCTATGTGTACTTTTTTGCCTGTAAATATAATTGAGTTATGACTGTGCTTTCTCTTGAGTATGTCTTACCTATTTTTTGGGTCCACGTTAGGATAAATTTGAAGGCATAAAGTCACCTATCAATAAAGACATATGTACAGCTGACTGCATGAAAAAAATGTAGCTTTCTTTGATTAGATGCGTGACATTTTCTGAAGGGCCTTGAGAATTTTACTCATTTATGGAAAGATAATTTCCTACTAATGAAACATGGGATTAAAATGTGAATCAAAGAAAATTCAATAGCTAATTATAATCTGTGACAATTGGGGTCTCTTAACAAATGAGATGACCTGTAACTAACAGAATTATTGCTAGGAGACAGGGAAAAAGAAATATTTTTAGAGAAGATTCAGGAAAAAAATATTTATCAAGTTTGGTGGAAAATACATAGATGTATTAATTCATTTATAAACAGTATAATATCTAATGTTATATTCTTATTAATTAGGAGTTTGGGTGAGTCATTTTGAAGAATTTAAGAATATTTTATAGAAGCTAGCTAATTTTATTTTCTTCTTTTTAAAATAGATTTTAAAATGAAATAATGTCACAGGAATTTTTCTCACATGTAAATATCTAAGTCAGACTAGTGATGAGAATATTTAAACCAGTCAGTGCTGAGTCATCAACAAAGTCCATATTGAGTTGAAACGCACAGTGATCACCTGAGAGATGAGAATTTCCTCAACCATTACACAATTGCTGAACATGTCTTCAGTACTAGGCATTATGATAGTAGAGAATGAAAAGGTGAATTAAAATATCATTGAAATTTCAGTATATAGTTTAGTAGATAATAAAAAAGAAAATTAATTACTATATAAATTGTTAAGTTAGCCTAAAAACAGAAGAAGTTGGGATTAGGCAATCTTAGTTTATTTGTAACATCAAGCTATCTTTCATGACTCATCTTGAGATTCTATGAAAGTTTTCTTTTTCTTTTTTTTTTTTTTAAAAAAAAACTTATTTTAAGTTCAGAGATGTAAGTGTAGGTTTGTTGCATAGGTAAACTTGTGTCATGGGGGTTTGTTGTACAGATTATTTTATCATCCAATATTAAGCCTAGTGCCCATTAGTTGTTTTCTTGATCCTCTCACTCCTTCCAACTTCCACCTTCCCAAAGGCTCCAGTGTGCATTGTTCCCCTCTGTGTGTCCATGTGTTCTCATTATTTAGCACCCACTTATGAGTGAGAACATATAGTATTTGGTTTACTCTTCCTGCATTAGTGTGCTAAGGATAATGGCCTCCAGCTCCATCCATGTCCCTGCAAAACACATGGTCTCATTCTTTTTTATGGCTGCATAGTATTCTATGGTGTATATGTACCACCTTATACAGTATTGTGTCCAGACTTGGTTCCTTCCAGTGGGTTCTTGGTCTCACTGACTTCAAGAATGAATCCACAGACTTTCATGGTGAGTGTTACAGCTCTTAATGGTGGCATGGACCCAAAGAGTGAGCAGCAGCAAAATTTATTATGAAGAGTGAAAGCTTCCACAGCATGAGAGAGGACCTGAGTGGGTTGCCACTGCTGGCTGGGGTGGCCAATTTTTATTGCTTTATTTGTCCTCACACACATCCTGCTGATTGATCCATTTTACAGAGTGCTGATTGGTGCATTTACAATCCTTTAGCTAGACAGAAAAGTTCTCCAAGTCCCTACTCAACCCAGGAAGTCCAGCTGGCTTCACCTGTTAATCCCCCCTCTAAACAGGATGTCCCAACTGCTGTTGGGAATTGGGTGATGACCGCTCTAGCTACTTCCTGCTGGACAGCAGTGAAGAAGGGGACCTACAGTTGTAGTGTCATTCAGGGGGGAACTCTTTAGGCCAGTCAAAGGACCAGTAGGTCAGTGCAGGGGTCCTTGGTAGAAGTTGTTGATTGAGCTCATTTGGGGTTCCATTTGTAAGACCATCTGTAGCTGGATGCCCTCATTCCTAAAGGAAACAAATTTGACAAGGAGATTAAAAATACAGGGCCTGAAGACAAGTAATAACACCTCTCAGTGTGATGGTTAATACTGAGTGTCAACTTGATTGGACTGAAGGATGGAAAGTATTGTCCCTGGGTGTCTGTAAGGATGCTGCCAAAGGAGATTAACATTTGAGTCAGTGGACTGGGAAAGGCAGATGTACTCTCAATCTGGGTGGGCATCATATAATCAGCTGCCAGTGCAGCTAGGATAAAAGCAGGCCAAGGGACATGGAAGGACTAGACTGGCTGAATCTTCTGGCCTCCATCTTTTTCCAGTGCTGGATGCTTCCTGCTCTCGAACGCTGGACTCCAAATTCTTCAGCTTTTGGACTCTTGGACCTACACTAGTGGTTAACAAGGGGCTCTTGGGCCTATGTCCACAGACTGAAGGCTGCACTATCAGCTTCCTTACTTTTCAGATTTTGGGACTCAGGCTGGCTTTCTTGTTCCTTAGCTTGCAGAGAGCCTATTGTGGGTCTTCACCTTGTGACTGTGTGAATCAATTCTCCTTAATAAACTCCCTTTCATATATACATCCATCCTATTAGTCCTGTCTCTAGATAACCCTGACTAATACATCCAGTCTATCATTGAAGGGCATTTAAGTTGTTTCCATGTCTTTGCTATTGTGAATTGTGCTGCAATGACCATACATGTGTATGTGTCTTTATAATAGAATGATTTATATTTCACTGGGTATATATACCCAGTCATGAGATTACTGAGTCAAATGGCATTTCTGTCTTGAGGTCTTTGAGGAATCGCCCCACTGTCTTCCACAGTGACTAATTAATTTACACTTCCACTAACAGTGTATAAAGTGTTCCATTTTCTCCCCAACATAGTCAGCATCTCTTATTTTTTGACTTTTTAATAATAGCCGTTCTGACTAGTGTTAGATGGTATCTCTTTGCGGTTTTGATTTGCATTTCTCTAATGATCAGTGATGTCTAGCTTTTTTCCGTATAGTTGTTGGTCACATGTATATCTTCTTGTTTTTTAAATTTTAACTTTAAAGTTCCAGGATACATATGCAGGACATGCAGATATGTTACATAGATTAACATGTGCCATGGTACTTTGCTTCACTTATCAACCCACCACCTAGATATTAAGCCCTGCATGCATTATTTTTCCTGATGCTCTTTCTCCCCTCGATCCCCTGAAAGTCCCTGGTGTGTGTTGTTCCCTTCCCTGTGTCCCTGTGTTCTCATGGTTCAGCTGCCACTTATGAGTAAGGGAACATGTGGTGTTTGGTTTTCTGTTCCTGTGTTCATTTGCTATGGACGATGACTTCCAGTTCCATCCACGTCCTTGCAAGAGACGTGATCTCATTCCTCTTTATGGCTGCATAGTATTCTATTGTGCATATGTACCACATTTTCTTTGCTCAGTCTATTATTGATGGGCATTTGGGTTGATTCTATGTCTTTGCTATTGTGAATAGTGCTGCAATAAGCATATGCACATATGTATCTTTAAAACAGAATGATTTATATTCCTTTGAGTATATACCCAGTAATGGGATTGGTGAGTCAAATGATATTTGTGATTTTAGATCCTTGAGGAATTGTCACACTGTCTTTGAAATAGTTAAACTAATTTACATTCCCACCAAAATGTAAAAGCATTCGTATTTCTCCATAGCCTTGCCAGCATTTGTTGTTACTCGACTTTTTGATAATGGCCATTCTGACCGGCATGAAATGGTATCTCATTATGGTTTTAATTCATATGTCTCTAATGATCAGTGATGTTGAGCTTTCATTGATGTTTGTTGGCTGCAGAAATGTCTTCTTTTGAGAAGTTTTTGTTCATGTACTTTGTCTACTTTTTGCTGAGGTTGTTTATTTTTATCTTGTAAATTTGTTTAAGTTCCTTGTAGATTCTAGACATTAGATCTTTGTCAGATGGATAGACTGCAAAAATTTACTCCCATTCCACAGATTGTCTGTTCACTCTGATGATAGTTTCTTTTGTTGTGTGGAAGCCGTTCAGTTAATTAGGTCCCAAATGTCAAAAATGTCAAATTCTGCATATGGCTAGCCAGTTATCTTGCATTTGCAGTGTTGCAAAATTTGCAATGTAAATTTTTCATTTGCATTCACAATTGTTGCAATTGCTTTTGATATTTTTGTCATGAAATCTTTGCTGGTGCCTATGACCTGAATGGTTTTGCCCAGCTTTTTTTCTAGGGTTTTTATAGTTTTGGGTTTTATACTTAAGTCTTTAATCTATCTTTAGTTAATTTTTGTATAATGTGTAAGAAAGAGTCCAGTTTCAATTTTCTGCATACGTCTAGCCAGTGTTCACACCACCACTTATTAAATAGAGAAATCTTTCCTTATTGTTTGTTTTTGTCAGACTTGTTGAGATCAGATGGTTGTAGATGTGTGATCTTATTTCTGAGATCTCTTTTCTGTTCCATTGGTCTATGTGTCTCTTTTGGTACTGGTGCCATGCTGTTTTGGTTACTGTAGCCTTTTAGTGTAGTTTGAGGTCAGGTAGCATGATGTTTTCAGCTTTGTTCTTTTTGCTTAGGATTGTCTTGGCTATATGGGTTGTTTTATGGTTCCAAATGAATTTTAAAGTAGTTTTTTCTAATTCTGTGAAGAACATCAATGGTAGTTTAATGGGAATAGCATTTAATCTGTCAATTACTTTGGGCAGAGGTACAAAGAGGATCTGGTGCCATTCCTTCTGAAACTATTCCAAACAATTGAAAAGAAGGAACTTCTCCCTAACTTATTTTATGAGGCCAGCATCATCCTGATACCAAAATCTGGCAGAGATACAACAAAAAAAGCAAACATCATTCCAATATCCCTGATAAACAGCAATGCAAAAATCCTCAATAAAATACTGACAAACCAAATCCAGCAGCACATTAAAAAGCTTATCCACCAGGATCAAGTTGACTTCATCCCTGAAATGCAAGGCTGGTTCAACATAAGCAAATCAACAAACATAATTGATCACATAAATAGAACTAATGACAAAGAACACATGGTTATCTCCATAGATGCAGAAAAGGCCTTCAATAAAATTTAACATCCCTTCATGTTAAAAATTGTCAATAACCTAGGTATTGATGGAACATATCTCAAAATATTGAGTCATCTGTGACAAACCTACAGCCAAGAGCATACTGAATTGGCAAATGTTGGAAGCATTTCCTTTGAAAACTGGCACAAGACAAGGATGTCCTCTCTCATCACTCCTATTCAACATATTATTGGAAGTTTTGATCAGGACAATCAGGCAAGAGAAAAAAAAATAAAAGATATTCAAATAGGAAGACAGGAAGTCAAATTATCTCTGTTTGCAGATGACATGATCCTATATCTAGAAAACCCCATCATCTCAACCCCAAAGCTTCTTTTTTCTTATTTTTGTTTTTGTTTATGAGATGGAGTTTCATTCTTGCTGCCCAGGCTGGAGTACAGTGGCACGATCTCGACTCACTATAACCTCCACCTCCCAGGTTCAAGTGATTCTCCTGCATCAGCCTCCCGAGTAGCTGGGATTACAGGTGCCCGCCACCATGTATGGTTAATTTTTTGTATTTTTAGAAAAGACAGCTTTCCATCATGTTGGCCAGGCTGGTCTCAAACTCCTGACCTCAGGTGATCTGCCTGCCTGGACCTCCCAAAGTGCTGGGGCTACAGGCATGAGCCACTGTGCCCAGCTCAGCCCAAAACCTTCTTAAGCTGATAAGCAAATTCAGCAAAGCCTTAGGATACAAAATCAATATGCAAAAATCACAAGCATTCCTGTACAATACCAATAGATAAGCAGAGAGCCAAATCATCCATGAAAACCGATTTACAATTGTTACAAAGAGAATAAAATACCTAGGAATACAGCTAACTAAGTACATGAAGGAAACTTTCAAGGAGAACTACAAACCACTGCTCAAGGAAATAAGAGTGGACACAAACAAATGGAAAAACATTTCATGCTTGTGGATAGGAAGAATCAGTAACATGCATGTCATATTCGAAAAGTATCTGTTCATGTCATTTATCCACCTTTTAATGGGATTGCCTTTTTCTTGTAAATTTAATTTCCTTATAGATGTTGGATATTAGACCTTTTGTAAGATGCATAGTTTGCAAAGTTTTTCTCCCAGTCTGTAGGTTGTCTGTTTACTCTGTTGATAGTTTCTTTTGTGCTGCAGAAGCTCTTTAGTTTAATTAGATCTTATTTTTCCATTTTTACTTGTGTTGCAATTGCTTTTGGAGTCATTGCATAAAATCTTTGCCGGTGCTTATGTTCTCAATGGTATTGCCTGGGTTGTCTTCCAAGGTTGTTGTAGTTTTGAGTTTTATGTTTAAGTCTTTAGTACATCTTGAATTAATTTTTATGTATGGTGTAAGGAAGGGGTTCAGTTCCAATTTTCTGCATATAGCTAGTCAGTTATCTTAGCACCATTTATTTAATAGGGAATATTTTCCCCTATACTTTTTTTTGGTCAGATTTTAAAAGATTAGATAGTTGTAGATGTCAGGTCTTATTTCTTGGTTTTCTATTCTGTTCAATTGGCCTATGTGTCTGTTCCTGCACCAGTAACATGCTGTTTCAATTACTATAGCCCTGCAGTATAGTTTGAAGTCTGGCAGAGTAATGCCTTGAGCCTTGTTCTTTTTGCTTAGTAATGTCATAGCTATTTGGACTCATTTTTGGTTCTATATGAATTTTAAAATATTTTTCTAGTTTGGTGAAGAATGTCAGTGGTAATTTTGTGGGAATAGCATTTAATTTATAAATTACTTTGGGCAGTGTGCAGTATGGCCATTTTAGTGATATTGATTCTTCTTATTCATGAGCATGAAATGTTTTCCATTTGTTTGTGTCATCTCTGATTTCTTGGAGCAGTGGTTTGTAGTTCTCCTTGTAGAGATCTTTCACCTTGCTGTTTAACTGTATTCACAGATATTTTATCATTTCTGTAGGTATTATAAATGGAATTGCATTCCTGATTTAACTATCAGCTTGACTGTTGTTAGTGTATAGGAATGTTGGTAATTTTTGCACGTTGATTTTGTATCCCAGGACTTTGCTGAAATTGATTATCAGCTTAAGGTGCTTTTGGGCTGAGACTCTGAGGTTTGCTAGATAAAGAATTGTGCCAACTGCAAACAGGGATATCTTGACTTTCTTTTTGTCTATTTAAATGTACTCTACTTCTTTCTCCTGCCTAACTGCCCTGGCCAGAACTTCCAATACTATGTTGAATAGGAGTGGTGAGAGAAGGTATCCTGGTCTTGTGCCAGTTTTCAAGGGGAATACTTCCTTCTATTGACTATTCAGTATAATGTTGGCTGTGGGTTTGTCATAGATGACTTATTATTTTGAGGTATGTTCCTTCCAAACTCAATTCCATCACCTCCTATATGCTCTATCTATAAAAAATCTGCTGTTCCTTTTTTACTTTGCCATGTACATTTTATATACCTCTGCTATATAATTTAGCACAATTAGGTTCATTATTAATGCCTTTTAAACATTTGTGGAGTTTTCTGTATTATGTTTTGAAGTCTGTGAGAGTTTATTATTTACATTTTCTTTCCAAAACTTCACACATGTTGTGAATGCTTCACATGTAATATTAACCAAAATGCTGAGAGGCAATATTTCATAAGTGCTTTGTTTTTTATCTTTTTGCTTTTCAGTCAATGAATTAATGCAAGCTCTATGAGAAAGGAACATGATTACTCTTGATCTCCAGTGAATTGACAACCCTTAGCATAAGAGCGGCTAGCACATGTTAGGCATTTGATACGTGTCTTGAACAATTCTGTGAGTATATGACTGAAGCACTGAGATGGTGTAGTGTAATAAAATATTCTAATAGGGTGATGAATAAGGAAAAATAAGAAAAAAACAAACAGTTATGCAAGAAATAGAAGTAAGTCAACATACTGAAAGAATATCAATAATGAAAAAAAAATAAAAAGACTGTCAAAATACCTGTAATTTTGTACCAACTCCTCAATGAGAAAAAAATAATTACCATCGTCATGTCCACATCTAATATTCATGGGATAGAGGAAGATCATGGTTTGAGTTTTCAGCATGTAGAGTCTTTGGTAAAAGTTAAATAAAGTAATTAGGATACCCAAAGGTGAAGATAGACTTAATTTCATTAGGAAAAATCAATCCAAGTTTAATAAGAGAAAAATTTGGTAAATATTTTCAAAATGAAGGCAAAATGTTAAATATTTGAAATGGTGAATATATTAGCTTGATTTCTTTTCAATTGTATTAGAGTGTCATAGCATCCCTTTTTAGCCCATAAATATATACAATTATAATTTTTCAATATATAATAACAATTTTTTAAAAAGCATGAAAATGGCAGTTTCTAATACATATCTAATATTTTACAAATACTTATAAGTAAATGAATGAATGACATCAGTGTGAGCACACACATCAAAAATATGCTTATTTATAACCAATTTGTTTCCCTTGTATGCTTTAAAAAATAGGAGAGAGTTTCTCAGTTCCTCCTTTCTTTTTCCCTGTCATCTCTCCTTGTGGGGAAAAAAGTGACTGTTAATTTACATAATAAGTGGGTGAGGTGGGCAGAAATAAAAACTTCTCAGAGAGTTTTAAATGAAACAGAAAAAAAAATAAAAGGAGGTTTACAGTGCAAGAGATATGAAAAAGGAGGATTTTGAAAAGTATTTCAGGAGAGGCAACAAACCACACAATTTAAGCCCCTGGGACTAAGGAAACTAGGGCCACTGATTTTAATTGAAGTTCAGTCGGAATTAATGTTGACGGGATGTTTGGTAGAGAAAAGTATCCTCATTCCATGCAATTCCTATAAATGTTTGAATTTGTTATTATTCTATTATGTTTAATAGAATTTTTTAAATATTTGGAATTACATTAAATTAAATGAAAAGTTTAATAAAATTATTTTTCCTTTCAATTTGCCTCTCTAAATGATAATTTTATGACAGTGCCTTCATCTACCACCTTTGTAGGAACAAAAAAAAAAAAATTAATTATAGCTTTGCATGTGTGTGTGTGTGTATGTGTGTGTGCTGTGACCAGCTTTTTTGCCCTTCACAGCAACATTGAGCAGAAGGTATAGAGATTTTTATATAACCCCTCTCCCCATACACACAAACCTCCCGCACTTTCAACATCCTTCACCAGAGTGATACATTTGTTACAATGGATTAACCTACTTTGAAATATCATTATCACCCAAAGTCTGTAGTTTACATTAGGGTTATCTCTAGGTGTTGTATGCGGTAGGTTTTGGCAAATGTGTAATGATATGCATCCACCATTATATAACATATGGAATAGTTTTGCTGTCCTACAAATACTCTGTGCTCTGCCTATTTATCTCTTCCTCCTGCCTCCCCACCCACCAACTTGTGGCAATCATTTATCTTTTTACTGCCTCCATAGTTTTGCCTTTTATAGACTGTCATATGATTGGAATCATACACCACATAGCCTTTTCAGAATAACTTCTTTCACTTAATGACATGCATTTAAGTTTTCTCTGTTTTCTTATGGCTTGATAGTTCATTCTGTGTTTTCTTTTTTTTTGTTTGTTTGTTTTTTTGTTTTGTTTTGTTTTTGTTTTTGAGACAGAGTCTCCCTCTGTTGCCCAGGCTGGAGTGAGGTGGCATAATCTGGGCTCACTGCAACCTCCTCCTCCAGGATTCAAGTGATTCTCCTCCCTCAGCCTCCCTAGGAGCTGGGATTACAAGCGCTTGCCACCACACCCAGATAATTTTTGTGGTTTCTGTAGAGACAGGGTTTCACCATGCTGGCCAGGCGGGTCGTGAACTCCTGACCTCAAGTGATCTGCCCACTTCGGTCTTCAAAAGTGTTGGGATTACAGGCGTGAGCCACCCTGCCTGGCCTAGTTCATTTCTTTTTAGTGCTGAATAATATTCTGTTGTCTGGATATAACAGAGATAACTTATCTATTCACCTACTGAAGGACATCTTGTTTGCTTCCAAGTTTGAGTAACTGTGAATAAAGCCTCTGTAAAATTTTGTGTACAGGTTTTTGTGTAGACATAATTATTTTACTTCTTTCAGTAAATATCAAGGAGTACAGTTGCTAGATTATATGGTAAGAGTATATTCAGTTTTGTCAGAAATTGCCACACTGTCTTCCAACGTGGCTGAGACATTTTGCATTCCCATCAGCAATGAATAAGTGTTCCTGTGCTCCACATTTGCTATAGCATTTGGCGTCATCAGTGCTCCAAATTTTGACCATTCTAATAAATTCATAGTGGTACCTTATTGTTGTTTTAATTTGCATTCATCAAATGGCATATGATGTGGAACATCTGTTTATATTCTTAGTTCCCATGTGTATATTTTCTTCAGTGAGGTGGCTTCAAGTCTTTGACTCATTTTTTAAAATCTAGTTTTCATTTTCTTATTGTTGAGTTTTAAGAGTTTTTTATCTAACTTTTTTTTTATCAGTCATGTACTTTGCAAATATTTTCTCTCATCTGTGGCTTGTTATTTTTTAATTCTTTATCAGTATCTTCTACAGAGCGTAAAGTATTAATTTTAATAAAGACCAGCTTATCAATTGCTTTTCATGAATTATCATTGGTGTTGTATCTGAAAACTCATTACCGAACCTGAGATCATCCACATTTTCTTGTGTGTTATCTTCTAGGAGTTTAAGGTTTGCATTTTATATTGACATCTATGATCCATTTGAGTTCATTTTTATGAAGGGTGTAAAGTCATTGTGTAAATTTATTTTTTACCTGTCGTTAGCCAGTTGTTACAGTACAGTTTGTTGAAAATGTGACTTGTGCTTAACATGTTGCCTTTGCTTCTTTTCAGAGATCAATTTACTATACTTATCTGAGTCTATTTCTGGGATCTCAATTTTATTTCATTGATTTATTTGTCATTCTTTCACCAACAGAACACTGCCCTGATTACTGCAGCTTTGTAGTAAGTCTTGAAGTACGGTAGAGTCAATCCTTCATCTTTCTGCTTCTTCAATATTTTGTTGGCATTTCTGGGTCTTTTCCTTCTTCATATAAACTTTAAGAACAGTTTTCCAATATGCACAAGAAACTTGTAATTTAGATTTTGATTGCATTAAATCTAAAGATCATGGGAAGAACTGACATATGGACAATATTGAGTCTTTTTATCCATGCAGATAGAATACCCCTTTATTTATTTAGATCTCTGATTTCTTTTTTCAGGAGTATGTAGTTATTAACCTTCAGAGTTTTGTATGCTAATATTTTCTCCTACAACGTTGCTATCATTACTTACAGTTACATGAGTTTTTTTAATGATTCCTTTGTATTTTATAGATACATATATATGATTATGTCACCTGCAAATGAAGACAGTTTTATTTCTTTTTTCCAAAATAATACAGTATAAACTTTATTTTACTTTCTTGTCTTGCAGGACTTCCAAAACGATGTTGAAAATGAATGGTGAGAGGGGCTATCCTTGCCTTGTTCCTGATCTTAGTGGGAAAGCAATAAGTTTCTCACCATTAAGTATGATGTTGGCTGTGGCTTTTTTGGAGATATTTTTTGTCAAATTGAGGAAGTGCCCTTCTATTGCTAGTTTACTGAGAGTTTTATAATAAATTCTTGTTAGATTTTGTTAAACGCCTTTTCAGCATGTACTGATATGATCATGTGTTTTTCATTTTGAACCTATTGATACGATGGATTAAAATAATGGATTTTAGAATGTTCAATCATCCCTGTATACCTGAAATAAATCCCACTTGGTTGTGGTGTATAATTCTTTTTATACATTGTTGAATTCAATTTGCTAATATTTTACTGGAGATGTGTACTTCTATCTTCATGAGAGACATTTGTCTGTAGTTTTCTTCTAAAAATGTCTTTGTCTGTTTTGCATATTAGGGTAATTCTGGCTTCATAGAACAAGGTAAGAACAACCTCTGCTTTATGTTCTTAAAAAATGGTAGAAAATTGGTATAATTAGTTAAATCTTGGATAGAATTCACTAGTGAGCCCATCAGGGTCTGCTGCTTTCTGTTTTGAAAGGCTACTGGTTATAGATTCAGTTTATTTCATGCACAGGTTGTCTATTTCTTTTTGTATGAGTATTGGCAAACTGTGTCTTTCTAGATATTGGTCTGTTTCATCTAGGTTATCAAATTTGTGGATTATGGTTGTTCACAATTTGCCTTTATCATACTTTTAATGTCCATGGGATTTGTAGTGATGCCTCCTCTTTCATTTCTAATACTGGAATTTGTTTCTTCTCTTATTTCCCCCACCCTTAGGTAACCTATCTGAAGGCTTATACATTTTATTGGTCTATTCAAATAATTGATTTTTTAAATTTTCTCAATATTGATTTCCTTTTTTCAATTTTATATATTTCTGCTCTAATTATTATTACTTTTTATCTGATTACTTCAGAAAGAATTTTTCTCTAGCTTCCAAAAGTGGAAGCTTAGATTATTGGTTTTAGATCTTACATCTTTCCTAATATATGTATTCAATGCTATAAATGTCTCTTTAAACACTGCTTTTGCCACATCTCACAAAAATTGATGTCTTCATTTTCATTTAGTTCAAAAAGTATATATACATTTAAATTGCTCTTGAGATTTTTTTTTTACTCATGTGCCAATTAGAAGTGTATTGCTTAATCTCTAGATTTTGAATATTTTCTAACTGTCTTTCTGTTATTGATTTTTACTTTCATTCCATTGTGATCTGAGAGCAGACATTGTATGATTTCTAGTCCTGAAAGTTTGTTAAGGTGTGTTTTATGTCCAAAAAGTGGCCTATCATGGTAAATGTTCCATGTGAGCTTGAGAAGAGATTGTATTCTGCTATTGTTAGATGAAGTAGTTGATAGATGTAAAATTATATCCTGTTGATTGATGGTGCTATTGCATTCAATTATGTCCTTACTGGCTTTCTACTGGATCTGTCCTTTTCTGATAGAGGGGTGTTAAGGTCTTCAAATATGATATATATTCATATCGAATTCAAATTCAATTTCAAATAACACAATACCACTTCACACTTAGTGCAAGTTCTTTATAATAAAAAAATTCTAATCTCTTCTTTCTGTTTTTTGTATCATTGCTTTCATTCATTTCATTTCTCTTATACAAAAGCATATATAAAGAGAGAGATAGATAATAGATAGATAGATAGATAGATAGATAGATAGATAGATAGATGATAGATAGAAGACAGCACATAAGCACACATAACCAAATACATTGTTGCTTTTATTTTGAACAAACTACTGGAAGAATTAAGAATAAGAAAAAAAGAGGTTTTATTTTACTTTCACTTATTCCTTCTATTGTTCTTTCTTTCATTACATACATTTGAACATTTGAGTTTATGACCTATATCATTTTCCTTCTCTCTAAAAGTCTTTCTAAAAACATTTCTTGAAAGGCAATTCTACTGGCAACAAATTCCTTCAATGTTTATTTGTCTCATAAAGTTTTTATTTCTCCTCCATTATAATGGTTAATTTTGCAGGGTACAGAACTTTAGCTTAGTGGTTTCTGGGGTTCTCTCTCTCTCTCTCTCTCTCTCTCTCTCTCTCTCTCTCTCTCTCTCTTTCTCTCTCTCCCTCAACATTTTAAATATTTTATTCTACTCTTACTGTTTTTGTGGCTTCTGAAGAGAAGTTTGATATAATTCTTATTTTTGTTCCTTTGTAGATAAGGCATTATTTCTTCTAGCTTCTTTCAGAATATTTTTTAGTCTTTGATTTTCTGAAATTTAAACATAAAGTGCTTAGATGCAGTTTTGTTTTGTTTGGGAATTTATTCTGCTTAGTGTTCTCTGAGCTCTCTTGATCTATGGTTTGGTGGCTGACATTAATTTGAGAAAAATTATCAGTTCATTTTCTCTAATAATTCTTTGGTTCTTTTCTCTTTCTTATCTTCTAATATTTCCATTTCTAGTATCTTACATCTTTTCTAGTTATCCCACAGTTATTATATATTTAAATGTTTTATTTTTTGTATATTTTATACATTTTAGATGTAAAAGATATTTACATGTGATATACTTTATATGTTTAGGTTTTCATTCAATGTTTTTTTCTTTTTGATTTTTCACTTTCAAAGTAGCTATTTAGATATTCTCAATCTCAAGAGGTTTTCCTCAGCTATGTCGGATCTACTAATGAACCCATCAAAGGTATTCTTCATTTCTTTTTTTTTTCTTTTTTTTTTTTTTTTTTTTGAGACAGAGTCTCGCTCTGTCGCCCAGGCTGGAGTGCAGTGGCCGGATCTCAGCTCACTGCAAGCTCCGCCTCCCGGGTTTACGCCATTCTCCTGCCTCAGCCTCCCGAGTAGCTGGGACTACAGGCGCCCGCCATCTCGCCCGGCTAGTTTTTTGTATTTTTTAGTAGAGACGGGGTTTCACTGTGTTAGCCAGGATGGTCTCGATCTCCTGACCTCGTGATCCGCCCGTCTCGGCCTCCCAAAGTGCTGGGATTACAGGCTTGAGCCACTGCTCCCGGCCGGTATTCTTCATTTCTGTTGCAGTGCCTTTTATTGCTGACTTTTCCTTCTGATTCTTTCTTAGAATTTCTATGTCTGTGCTTACATTGCTTATCTGGACGTTCACGCCATCTCTTTTATACATTAGAGTCCTTAGCAGATCATCCTCAATTGTTTTACACTCCCTTCAGGTAATTCGAACACCCTGCCATATCTGAGTGTGGTTCTGATGCTGATGTTTGCTCTGTCTCTTCAGACTGTGTTTTTTGCTTTTTAGTATACTTGTAATATTTTCTTGGTACCTGGACATAAGGTAATAGATCAAAGAAACTACTGTGAGTAGCCCCTTTAGCAGTGTGGTGGTCAGGTGTCACAACATGGGGAGCAATCTCCAGTCCTCTAGATCTCCATATTTTAGTGCACCCGTGTCTCTGGACTGTGAATTTCACAGGTGATATTCACCTCTTCCCATTGTCCTCCCCACTTAGAAGGGATGGATTCACAAGACAGGGTTACAGTTGGGTATTTCCTTTGGTCATTTTGGAAGTCTAGAGCCTGCTGGGTTTGGGAATTTCCCTGCCTCTAATTGGGTTAGACTATAATACTCCAGCAGAGCTGCCTCTGGTTGAATAGTTTCTCTTGTGAGCAAGCCTTGTTAGGAAGATAATACTCTGGTGTATTTCAAAATGATCACTTTTCCCCTCTTCTTGTTGGAAGCAGATGGGGATTTTTTTTCCCTATATTCATAGTGAGAACCTGGCCAAGCTCTTCGAGATATAACTCACAAAAGTGTGAAGCCTCCTATGACTGGGTACTCTTGGAGAGGAGATTTTGGCTCTTAGACTTGGCCACATTGAGCTTTGAGCAACTCCTCAATTACAGTTTAGATTTCCCTCCCCTGACACTGATTCCCCTGGAGCTTTCTGCCTCAGCGTTTCTGCTCTGGTTCGTTGTAATTCTCTGTATCCGTCTGTCTGTCTCTCCAATTTTAACGGCAGTGGTTTGGCCTGTCACTTATGGATCTAAGACTGGTTGATTTGTCAGTTTGTTCAACTTTATTTACCTGTTGTTGGGACGGACTAGCAACTTCTAAATTCTCTAACAAGCTAGAAACAGGAAGTCATAAGTTAGCTTTTAACATGTAAATATTATGCCATTTCATCTACTTAACGTGTTGTCCATGGTTTTCCATTTCTTGAAAATTAAATCCAAATTCTTTACCATGAAAAGTTATAATCCTTCCTGCTTGTCTAGGATTTATATATCTCTGTCTAACTTCTTAGACAAGTTAGAAGAGTGAGCCACACAAAAATATTCCCAAAGATCAAAACTCACCTTGATTTTCTCACATCTTTGCTTTTACCTATTTCCTGTTGGATCAGTCTCAATGGGTCAAATTGGGATAATGTGGGATGAATATCAAGCATTGCTAAATCTAGGAATATGTGGAGAAATATGCAAAGATGAATGAGAAAGACACTGAAATTTAAAAATCAGATTAGATTTTATTAAAAGAGAGAAAAGCAGAAAATATTATTGTAATTATTTTTAAAATATTATAAATATATTGAATAATTGCTCTGGAGAGAGTTTAGTAATATTAAAATGTCTTACTTGTTTTGCAGATGTGGAAACTTCATTTTGCAGAGCCTAAAGTTTTGATAAACAGCAAAGTCTAACTAAAAATAAAATCAAAAAGCAGTTAATACTTTTGACTTTCTTATATTCTTTCAATATGGTTTGTATCTGTGTACCCCACCAAATCACATGTGAAATTGTAATCTCCATTATTGGAGGTGGGCCCTGGTGGGAGGTAATTGGATCATGAAGGCAGTTTCTAATGGTTTGGCACTATCCTTCTCATGCTGTCTCCTGATGGAGTTCTGGTTGTTTAAAACTGTGCGGCACCTCCCTCCCTGCTCTCTCTTTCTTCTGCTCTGGCCATGTGAAGGGCTGGCTTCCCCTTTGCCTTCCACCATGTCTGAAGTCAAGCAGAGGTTACCATGCTTACTGCACAGCCTATGGAACCATGAGCCAATTAAACCTCTCTTCATAAATTACCCAGTTGCAGGTATTTCTTTATAGGAATGCCAGAATGTACTAATATAGCTTTCTTATACGTTACTGTCCCTCCACAGGTAGTGCAAGGATAGCTTTTCATTTATTACATGGTTAAGTTAGCCCTGAAGAGTAAACTAGTATAAAGTAGGGTAACTCTGTCTACACCAGTGAATGTTAATGACAACGATTTCCTGTATAGTAGATCTCCCCCTGCTGTCTTCATTTCCATTTATTCTTCAAGAGCAGCCTTCCATTCTTCTTTCTTCAAAAGCTCTTCCATTAAATCTTTTCTAATAAATGACGAAGTATGCATTTTTCTCTTCCAAAATTGTATACTTCTGCTGTGATGACATTTAAAGTTTTCTTCCATATATTATCTCTTGATTATTATGTAATTGCTACAATGTACAAAATAATATTTGCCAAATAGTTATAATAATTTCAGTTTTCACTTTGAGACAGATCACACTAATTTCAGAAAAGGTAATGTCTTGTAAAGGAAACTGAATGATATTAATTCAAAGGCACTTTGGAGAACAGCTGTACTTGAGTATATTAGTTAGAATTAGGCACTGTTCACAAGATTACCTCATCAGACATTGGATACAACAGACCTTAGCCTAAAGCCAAAATAGAAAAATGAAAATTAAATACAATTGTGGATTTCAGCCTCTATATAATGCACTTGAAGACCTATCCAACTAAAGCTTCATTTCTGAGTAATATGCCATTAGATAAAAATTGATTCAGCAAAATACAAAATACTAATGCTTGCAATTTATGAAATTTAAGCACATGAGACTCAAATGATAAAAGTAAAATCCAATCTATATTATGTTATTAATGTAATACAGAAATATTGTAGGAAATAAGCTAAAGGAAAGAGATCATTGTGATATTAAACAAAGCATTTATTTACATTTTGGATAGCGAAAGCAAAGCATGATGCAGGGATTATAGAAATACGTTTAAGTGCTAACTTCATTACTTGCAAGCCAAAAAATATTTCTAAATTTACTTAAGGCTTTAGGGCTTTTTTCCTTTATGTGTAAAATGGAAACAATAAAAATAATTTTATATTTTTTACAGGATTATAAAAAGAATCAATGAGAAAATGCTTATGTATTTTGTAAGTCATAAAAAATGTTACAAGCAAATTGTCCAAGTATTAAATTAGGTGAAAAATAATTCAAGTAAATTTTATAGAAACCAATTATGTTTTGTTTATTGCAGTATAACCAGTGTCTTTTATAGAGCCAGACATACAGTATATGCTAGACAAAAACTTGTTAAATAAGTTGGAGATATTACCTGACTATATTTCATTGGTAAAACTTGTGATAAGTAGTTTAAATTCATGATGAAATCTAAATAGTACAGTTCATGAGAGTACATTAATGAACAATTTTCAATCAAAACAAATTAACATTTTCCCAAAAGTCTTTTATTAGCTAATATGTTTTCTTATTTGTAGACTTTAGTCATTAGTTGATTGTTGCATTTGAACAAAATTCATAAATATATATTCAACAGAATGAGAAACAACTTTTTTCTGAGGTCGACAAATATGGGAGGATAATAAGGCACAGTAAAATTTTTCTATGGAATTTTCCTTTTGTAAATCTTTTGAAGTTACTACTTTAGTTTTAAAAGTTTCATTCTATGTTGTATGCACATTATTTATCAGCTCATACTTTCATTCATTCTGTTATAGGACAAGTCTCTGCTTAGAAAGAACCCAGAGGCAGTGCTAGAAAATTTACTTTGTTATCAACCAAAGAGATACAAAAATGCACTAAAATGTAACACATCATCTATTTTCTTAGGACGTAAAAAATTGTAGATGTGTCGTTTAATTTGTCAGGCCATTCTTTTCTTTGAACATCCATATCCCTTGATTGTGTTCCACAGGCTTCTGTGGCAGAAAGCAAAGGAGAACTAACTATACCTATAGAGATGCTTCTTTTAAGATAATGGTTTGAAATTCCACCAATTAGGCAACACCAGAGATATTGCCAGTAACAACATATAATGTTGTTTTTGTTGACTGTGTCCTCAGCACTTAATCTATTGGAAAGTATAAAAGGAAGATATTACATTATTTATTTTATGTAGTTATAAGAATCTCCTCTTTTAGATATGCATGTTTGTACAACTTCTGTTTAAGTCACTTTTTTGGTCCATTTGGTTTTACAGTCCTTCACCAAGAATGCAAATGTAATTGCCCAAAGAAGATATAATATGGATATTTATAGTTAATATTTAAATGTCAAAATGTGACAATTAATATCAAGAACAGACATGTGTGAGGGGAATAGGTGGGGCATTGCAGTGGCTTCTCTTTGGTTAAGAGAAGTGAACAGTTAAGAAAAAAAAAAAAGTCCCACAATTATTAAGATTTCTGAAAGTTTTCTGCCTAGACATTCCATTCATTCCAGAAAAGTGATATATCCTTCATCTTCAACAAATTTGCATTGCCACATCTTCCCAAAGAGCTAAGTTTCCAGCTGTAGAGGTTGAGGCCTCCCAGCATGCTTCACTTGGCCATCACCGAAATGTTGAATGAATTAGATCTGTCCATTTTTAGAACTGTTATTCCTGGTACTCAGACATGATCATTTTTCTTTTCCAATGAGACAGTGTCTGACCATTTGACTCATCCCAGAATGACTCTAAGGCAGACTGATATAGAAGTTTTAAACTCCAAATGGTTAAGCTTCTTAGTTGTAATGCAGATAACTTTCTGTCAAATTTATGTAACAGGAGATCTTTAAGGCTGTAGCTCTCCCTACAAAATCAAAAAGGTAACTCTTAAGTCACCTTTTTAAATTCCAGTTTGAATCACGATGAAAACCTTTCATTCTCACAAAAATTTAGAAAAATGCATTTGTTTGAAATCTCAGGTCCCAACTTCAAAAGAATCTTTGATATAATAGTTTTTGCTCAAAATCAGTTTTTAAAAGTACTATCTTGTGAAATAATTCTGAATCTCTTAAATTTTACAAAGAATTATGTCTATCCAATATTGATAGACTTAATGTGTGTTTGTGTAATATAAGAATCTAATTTCATATTACCGAAATATTTTTAATATGCTTTCATGTATGCAAGGTTTTTTTTTTTTTTAATTTCAGTAGTTTTTTGGGGTGAAACATCTGGTATTTGGTTACATGAATAAGTTCTTTAGTGGTGATTTCTGAAATTTGGGTGCACCCATCACCCTAGCAGTGTACACTGCACCCAATGTGTAGTCTTTTAACCCTCATTCCCCTCCCACCCTTTCCTCTGAATCATCAAAGTCTGTTGTATCACTCTTATGCCTTTTCATCCTCATATCTCCCACTTATGAATGAGAACACAGGATATTTGGTTTTCCATTCCTGAGTTACTTCACTTAGAATAGTGGTCTTTACTTTCATCTAGGTTACTGTAAATGCCATTATTTCATTCCTTTTTATGGCTGAATTGTATTCCATGGTACATGTATCAGTCTGTTCTCATGCTGCTAATAAAGACATACCCGAGACTGGGTACTTTATAAAGGAAATAGATTTAACTGGCTCACAGTTTCACATGGCTGCAGGGGGCCTGGGAAGGCAAAGGAGGAGCAAAGGTGCAACTTACATTGTAGCAGACAAGAGAGCTTGTGCAGGGGAACTTCCATTTATCAAACCATCAGATCTCATGAGACTTATTCACTATTACGAGAACAGCATGGGAAAGACCCATCCCCATCATTCAATTACCTCTCACTGGGTCCCTCCCACTACATGTAGGGATTATGGGAGCTACAATTCAAGATGAGAGTTAGGTGGGGGTGGGAACACAGCCAAACCATATCAGTGTGTGTGTGTGTGTGTGTGTGTGTGTGTGTGTCTATAGATGGATAGATAGATAGATAGATAGATAGATAGATAGATAGATAGATAGACCACGTTTTCTTTATCCACTCATTGATTGATGGGCATTTGGACTAGTTCCATATTTTTGCAATTGTGAATTGTGCCACTATAAGCATGCATGTGCAGGTACCTTT
This sequence comes from Rhinopithecus roxellana, assembly GCF_007565055.1. Taxonomy (NCBI): domain Eukaryota; kingdom Metazoa; phylum Chordata; class Mammalia; order Primates; family Cercopithecidae; genus Rhinopithecus; species Rhinopithecus roxellana. The sequence continues at coordinate 175,471,871 of NC_044550.1, read as the reverse complement.
TTCATATAATGACATATTTTCCTCTGGGTAGATACCCAGTAGTGGGATTACTAGATCAAATGACAGATCTATTTTTAGTTATTTAAGGAATCTCCAAACTGTTTTCCATAGTGGTTGTACTAGTTTACTTTCCCATCAGGAGAGTAAAAGTGTTCCCTTTTCACCACATCGATGCCAACATCCATTTTTTATTTATTTTTTGATTATGGCCATTCTTGTAGGAGTGAGGTGGTATCACATTGCTATTTTGATTTGCATTTCCCTGATAATGAATAATGTTGAGCGTTTTTTCATGTTTGCTTGCAATTTGTACATCTTCTTTCAAGAATTATCTATTCATGTCCTTAGCCCATTTTTTGATAGGATTGTTTCTTTTGCTCTTGCTGATTTGTTTGAGTGTTTGGACATTCTGAATGTTAGTTCTTTGATGGATGCAGAGATTGTGACGATTTTCACCGGTTGTCTGTTTACTCTGCTGATAATTTCTTTTACTGTGCAGAAGCTTTTTAGTCTAATTAAGTCCGATCTATTTATCTTTATTTTTGTTGTATTTGCTTTTGGGTTCTTGGTCATGAAGTCTTTGCCTAAGTCAATGTCTAGAAGGGTTTTTCCAGTTTTATCTTGTAGATTTTTTATGGTTTCAAGTCTTGGGTTGAAGTGTTTGATCCATCTTGAGTTGATTTTTGTATAAGATGAGAGATGAAGATCCAGGTTTATTCTTCTACATATAGTTTGCCAATTATCCCAGCACCATTTGTTGAATAGGGTGTCCCTTCCCCGCTTTATGTGTTTGTTTGCTTTGTCAAAGATCAGTTGGATGTAGGTACTTGGCTTTATTTCTGGGTTCTCTATTCTGTTCCATTGGTCTATAAGTCTACTTTTATTCTGGTACTATGCTGTTTTGGTGACTATGATTTTATATTGTAGTTTGAAGTCAGGTAATGTAATGCCTCCAGATTTATTCATTTTGTTTAATCTTGCTTTGGCTATGTGGCTCTTCTTTGGCGTCATATGAATTTTAGGATTCTTCTTTCTAGTTCCATGAAGAATGATTGACATTTTCATGGCAATTGCATTGATTGATAGATTTCTTTTGACAGTGTAGGGATTTTCACAACCTTGATTCTACTTATCCATGGGCATGGGATGTGTTTACATTTGTTTGTGTCACCTATGATTTCTTTCAGCAGTGTTTTGTATTTTTCCTTTTAGAGGTCTTTCACTTCCTACATTCCTAAGTTTTTCTTTTTCTTGCTTGTTTTTGCAGCCACTGTGAAAGGGGTTGAATTCTTGATTCGTTTCTTTTTTTTTTTTTTTTTTTTTTTTGAGATGGAGTCTAGCTCTGTTGCCCAGGCTGGAGTGCAGTGACTGAATCTCAGTTCACTGCAAGCTCCGCCTCCTGCATTTACGCCATTCTCCTGTCTCAGCCTCCCTAGTAGCTGGGACTACAGGTGTCCGCCACTTCACCTGGCTAGTTTTTTGTATTTTTTAGTAGAGACGGGATTTCACCGTGTTATCCAAGATGGTCTCAATCTCCTGACCTCATGATCCACCCATCTCGGCCTCCCAAAGTGCTGGGATTACAGGCTTGAGCCACCGCGCCCGGCCATGATTTGATTCTTAGCTTGCCTGCTGTTGGTATATACCAGAGCTACTAATTTGAGTACATGAATTTTGTATCTTATGTTCATTTACCAGTTCTAGGACCTTTTTGGATGAATCTTAAGGGTTTTCTAGGTATACGATCATGTCATTAGTGAACAGTGAGAGTCTGAATTCCTCATTACCAATTTGGATGCCCTTTATTTCTATCTCTTATCTGATTGCTCTGGCTAGGACTTCCAGTACTTTGTTGAATAGGAGTGGTGAAAGTGGGCATCCTTGTCCTGTTCCAGTTATCAGGGGGAATGCTTTCAACTCTTCCCAGTTAGTATAGTGTTGGCTGTGGGTTTGTCATAGATGGCTTTTATTACCTTAAGAAATGTCCCTTCTATGCGATTTTGCTTAAGTTTTAATCATAAAGCATTGCTAGATGTTGTCAAACGCTTTTCCTGCGTCTGTTGAGATGATCGTGTGATTTTTGTTTTTAATTCTGTTTATGTGGTGTATCACATTTATTAACTTGCGTACATTAAACTATCACTGCATTTCTTGTATGAAACCCACTTGATTGTGGTCGATTTTCTTTTTGATATGCTGTTGGATTCAGTTTGCTAGTACTTTGTTGAAGATTTTTGCATCTAAGTTCATCAGTCATATTGGTCTGTGGCGTTCTTTTGTGGTTATGTTCCTTCCTGGTTTGGGTATTAGGGTGACACTGACTTCATGGAATGATTTAGGGAGGATTCGCTTTCTCTATCTTTTGGAATAGTGTCAATAGGATTGTTACCAGTTCTTTTTTTAATGCTCGATAAAATTCAGCTGTGAATCTGTCTGATTCTAGACTTTGTTTTTGTTGGTAACATTTTAATTACCATTTCAAACTCACTGCTTTTTATTGGGCTATTTAGAATTTTTATTTGTTTCCGGATTAATCTAAGAGGGTTGTCTATTTCCAGGAATTTAAACATCTCATCTAGGTTTCCTAGTTTATGCCTGTAAAGGTGTTCATAGTAGCCGTGACTAATCTTTTGTGTTTCTGTGGTAATGGTTGTAATATCTCCCGTTTCTTTTCTAATTGAGCTTATTTTTTTTTTTTCTCTCTTCTTTTCTTGGTTAATCTCACTAATTATCTATCAATTTTATTTATATTTTTAAAGAACTAGTTTTTTGTTTCATTCATCTTTTTGTTTTAATTTAATTTAATTCAGCTCTGATCTTTTTTGTTTTGTTTTGTTTTGTTTTGTTTTGTTTTTCTGTTGCTGGATTTGGATTTGGTTTCTTCTTGTTTCTCTAGTTCCTTGAGGTGTGACCTTAGATTGTCTCTTTATGCTCTTTCAGACTTTTTGATGTAGGCATTAATAGCTATGAACTTTCCTCTTAGCACTGCTTTTGCTGCTTCTCACAGGTTTTGATAAGTTATGTGACTATTATCATTCAGTAAAGGAATTTTTAAATTTCAATATTGATTTCATTGTTGACCTGATCAATTCAGGAGCAGGATATTTAATTTCCATGCATTTGCATGGTTTTGAGTTGGTTTCCAATTTTATTCCACTGTGGTCTGAGAATACTTGCTATAATTTTAATTTTCTTAAATTTATTGAGACTTGTTTTGTAGCCTATCATATGTATTTTGGAGAAAGTTTCATGTGCTGATGAATAGCATGTATATTCTGCAAGTGTTGGGTAGAATGTTCTGTAAGTATCTGAGTCCTAAATCTAGAATATAGTTTAAGTCCATTGTTTCTTTGTTGACTTTCTGTCTTGATGACCTGTCTAGTGCTGTCTGTGGAGTAATTAAAACCCCCCATTATTATTGTGTTTATGTCTATCTCATTTCTTAGGCCTAGTGGCAATTGTTTTATAAATTTGGGAGCTCTGGTGTTAGGTGCATACGTACTAAGGAATGTGATATTTTCCTCTTGGACTGGTCCTTTTATCATTATATAATGTCCCTCTTTGTCTTTTTAAACTGTTGTTGCTTTAAAGTTTGTTTTCTCTGATATAAGCATAGCTGCTCCTGCTTACTTTTGCTGTCCATTTGCATGGAATATTTTTTTCTACCCCTTTACTTTAAGTTTATGTGAATCCTTATGTCAAGTGAGTCTCTTGAAGAGAGCAGATACTTGGTTGGTGAGTTCTTATCTTCTCTGCCATTCGGTATCTTTTAAGTGGAGCATTTAGGCGATTTGCATTCAACATTAGTATTGAGATGTGAAGTACTATTCTGTTCATTGTACTTTTTGTTGCCTGAATACCATGTTGTTGTTGTTGTTGTTTTTATTGTGTTGTTGTCTTATAGGTCCTCTGACATTTATGCTTTGAGGAAATTCTGTTTTTGTGTACTTTGAGAATTTGTTTTTAAGATTTAGAGCTCCTTTTAGCAGTTCTTGTAGTGCTGGCTTGGTAGCGGCTGATTCTCTCAGCATTTGTTTGTCTGAAAAAGACTGTACCTTTCTTTCATTTATAAGGCTGAGTTTCATTAGATACAAAATTCCTGACTGGTAATTATTTTGTTTAAAGAAGCTAAAGATAGGACTTCAATCTCTTCTAACTTTTAGGGTGTCTGCTGAGAAATCTGCTGTTAATCTGATCGATTTCCTTTATAGGTTACCTGATGTTTTTGCCTCACAGGTCTTAAGATTCTTTCCTTCATCTTGACTTTAGATAACCTAATGACTATGTGCCTAGGCAATGAACACCAATTATTCTTAGGCTTGGTTGTTTAACATAATCCCAAACCTCTTGTAGTCTTTGTTCATACTTTTTTATTTTTATTTTTTGTCTTTTCTGTGTTGGGTTAACATGAAAGCTTTGTGTTTGATCTCTGAAGTTTTTTCTTCTGCTGCTCGTTCTGTATCAGGACAAGCCACAGACAAAACCGCTCAGACACTGAGTTGAAGGAAGGGCTTTATTCGGCCAGCAGCGTCAGCGAGACTCATGTCTCAAAAACCGAGCTCCCTAAGTGAGCAATTCCTATTCCTTTTAAGGGCTTACAACTCTAAGGGGGTCCATGTGAGAGGGTTGTGATCAACTGAGCAAGCAGGGGGTACGTGACTGAGGGCTGCATGCACCAGTAATCAGAAGAGAACAGAACAGGACAGGGATTTTCACAGTGCTTTTCCATACAATGTCTGGAATCTATAGATAACATAACTGGTTTAGGTCAGCAGTTGATCTTTAACCAGGCCCAGGGTGCGGTGCTGGGCTGTCTGCCTGGGGATTTCATTTCTGCCTTTTAGTTTTTACTCCTTTCTTTGGAGGCAGAAATTGGGCATAAGACAATATGAGAGGTAGTCTCCTCCCTTAGTTCGATTCTATTGCTGAGACTTTGCAGTGCATTTTCCAGGCTTCTAGGTGTGTCTTTGATTTCCAGAAGTTGTGATAGTTTTTTATTTATGCTATCTATTTCACTGGAGATTTTTCCATTCATATTCTGTATCATTTTTTAATTTATTTCTTTAAGTTGGGCTTCACCTTTCTCTGGTGCCTCCTTGATTGGTCTTTTTGGCAATTCAGAGATTCTTAGTTTGGAGCCATTGCTGGTGAGCTTGTGTAGTCTTTTGAGGGTGTTAAGGACTTTGTTTTGTCATAGTACCCAAATTGTTTTTCTGTTTATTTGTTGTTGTTGTTGTTGTTTTGCTTCTCATTTGGGTAGACTATGCTAGAGGGAAGATCTGGCACTCAAGCGCTGTTCTTCAGATTCTTTTGTCCCACAGTGGTGCTCCCTTGATGTGGTCTTCTCCCCCTTACCCTAGGGATGGGGCTTCCTGAGAGCAGAACTGTAGTGAGTGTTAGTTTTTCTGGATCTAGCCATCCAGCAGAGCTAACAGGCTCTGGGCCAGTACTGGGGCGTGTCTGCAGAGTCCTGTGATGTGATCCATCTTCAGTTCTCTCAGCCGTGAATATCAGCACCTACTCTGGTGGGTTAGCAGGGGAATGAAGTGGACTCTGTGAGGGTCCTTGGTTGTATTTTTCTTAAGTGTACTGGTTTTGTGTTGGTTGACTTCAAGCCAGGAGGTGGCACTTTCAAGGCTGCATTAGCTGCAGTTTTATAGGGAGGATCAGGTGGTGGGCAGGGCCATAGAGCTCGCAAAAGATTGCGTCCTTTGTGTTTAGCTACCAGGGTGGGTAGAGAAAGACCTTCCAGGTTGAGGCAGAGTTAGGCATGTCTGAGCTCAGACTGTCCTAGGGTGGGGCTCGCTGAGGCTGCTGCAGGAATGGGGGTGTGCTTTCCAGGACAATGGAGTTATGTTCCCAGAGGGATTTTGGCTGTCTCTGCTGTGTCACCCAGGTCACCAGGGAAGTGGGGAAAAGCCAGCAGCCACAGGCCTCACCCAGTTCCCACACAGCCCACAGCCTAAAAGGCTGGTCTCACTGCCACCATGCCCCCACAACAGCACTGAGTTTATTTCCAGGTAGCCAGTGAGCAATGCTGAGAACTTTCTCCAGACTATAAGCCTGTCAGCTGAGAAAGCAAGCCAACTCACACTTCCTCAGCTGTCCCTCGGAGCCTGCAGAGGCAGACCACCTCCTTCAAAGGGACCATGGGTTCTCCTGGCTTTCCTGGTATGTTCCTACAGTAGTTCTTGCAGCAAAAGTTTATAATGTGGATCTCCACATACTGCTCTGTCCGTCTAAGTGGGAGCTTCAAGTTGGTCCTACCTCCTATCCTCCATTTTTCCAGCCTATCTCTCTCAGAATAATTTATTGATTTTACTTGGATAAATATGTAGGTTCTTTTAATAAAAACTGTAGTACAAAAAGAGCAAGTTTATTGTTCAACAGGAAGGGGGGAACAAAAAATAAACAAAGTAGACCTGAAACAAAATAAGATTCTGATAAATGTTATTTTCCTATATTTTCTGATGACAAGGATATTGAAAATATTCCTTTAAAGCTTTGACTGTGTTATGTCGATGAAAAGAGTCAAATTCTGTGAAATATTTGAAGTTTACTCTGAGCCAAACGTAAGTGACCATGGCCTATGACATAGCCCTCAGGAGGTCCTGAGAGCGTGTACCCAAGGTGGTTGGGGTGGAACTTGGTTTTATACATTTTAGGGAGGCATGAGACTTCAATCAAGTACATTTAAGAAAGACATTGGTTTGATCGAGAAAGGCAGAGGCCTCTAGGCCATAGGTAAATTTAAATACTTTCTGATTGACAATTGGTTGAGTTTGTCTAAAACCCTGTTGTCAACAGAAAGGAATGTCTGGGTTAAGGTAAAGAACTGTGGACAGACAAGTTCTTATTTGCAGAGAAGGCCTTCAGGTAGTAGGCTTCAGAGAGAATAAGTTGTAAAATGTTTCTTGTCAGACTTAAAGTCTGTGTTGATGCTAACACTAAAGAGGTATGATGAGGCATGTCCAACCCCACTTCTTATCATGTCCTAACAGTCTCTTAGGTTAAATTTTAAAAGAGCCCTGGCTGAGGAGGAAGTCCACTCAGATGGCTAGGCAGTCTTATAATTTTATTTTTGGTTTACAATCATGTTATCTTGTTATTTGTATGTGTTTTCCTTTTCTCAGTTTTCACTTACCCCAAACAAGGAAACACGTTCATAAATATGTATTAAACCACTACAGCAATCTCTAAAATGGGAAAATGTATGCGTGTTTGGGTGTGGGTATATGCTTACAGTCTGCTTAATTCCTGGGTTTTTGGTTTGTTTGTTTCTTTGTGTGTTTTTTTGTCAAACAAGCTGCTAACCTCCACCTTGCATCCCTCACAATCACTCCAAGATCTTTTTTGTTGTTGTTGACACCTTCCCCAAACCAGAAAGAAATAATGTGCATTCATTACTGTATCCCTGGCAGTTTTAATGAGGTCACTTCCCAAGTCTTTCCTCCAGGACAGACTGTATTCTCACTGTTGAGCCTCAATATTTGATGCAGAAACTACAGATATGTGATAGAACTGATGTCAGTTTGATAAAGTAACCCTTTCTCCCCTTAATCCAACTTCAGATGACAAGAGTTATTGAGAGCTGAGAATGACAACTTTAAACTCAACTTTAAAGCTAAAAATCGGTAGGTTTTCTAATACAGTATTTAAGCATAGTATGCTTTGCTGCAAAAGAGCAAAGGATCCTTTCTTCCCAAACACAAATATTGGGATATCGAAGCCCAAAAGAAGTGAAGATGAAGCTTGGAACTCCCTTCTGATGAGGAATGACTATGGGAACTAGTGTGAGGTCCTGTTTTGGGCTAGGCAATTTTTCTGATTAGGTTCATAAGTTGGCATATCCAATTTTCTTGTACACATGGCCTGGAAAATGTAGCAGAAGTGTATGTAAGAGTACAATAGAAGAATCTTTGAAAAGGGAAAATATTCGAAGTTCATCTTCTTTCTTCCTACTTTTTTTTCCAGTGTGCACATTTTATAGAAACTCTCCCATTACTAACTCCCCAAATCCCCACTCCCTGTGTACACATACAGGCCAGCTCCTATCTTATTGGAACCTGCTGAAACAGATTATAACCTCCACCATAGGAAAGATTTCCTTTGTGACCTCAACTTTTTGCAATTCAGAGCCTGCTTATACATAGTACATGGCACTGCTGGACCATTTTGAAAAACAGAAAACACGATTTTCTTTATTCTCTACCAAGAGACCATCGCATTTTATTGCAATTTCAAAGAAAACCTTGTAAATGCAGCTGGGGAAATAAATGTACAAAACAAAACATGTAACCAGACATTCTTTTCTTATTGATTAAACATGTAACAGGTTCTTTGTTTTGCAAAGACAATCACTGGTTTTGATTTTCAAAATTTCTCCATAAAGGAAAAAAACAATGAAACAATTCTTTGGTTTCACATTTGTGTAATTAGGAAATCACCAATATAACACGTGCAATTAACAACTTTCTTCTTACACCTTTTTTACTTGCTTATTGAACCTGACTATGAATTTGTGTTGCTTAAAAATTAGACTTTAAAGCTCAAAAACAATTTTAAATATAATCACATTTGTAAGTAATTTAATTCCAAAACCATGAAAATGTTTTTTACATGTTGTAGGAAATAGTTTATGAAACTCAAAAACATGAAGAATCTTAGAATGTCATTGTTCCCAACAGAGCAGAGCCAAAAGTCACCTTGTGTGTTTTAAGGAACTTAGATACTATTTAATCTATCTCCTGTTTACTAGCAGCCAAAAGTTTCTGTGAACTATTATGACATCCATCTCAGTCCATTGGTTGATTAATAAAATAATAAAATAATAAAAATAGAAGTATTAAGATTTTATCTGTTCTTATATATATTCCTGAGTAGTGTTGCTCTCCAAGGCAGGAATGGTCCCTTTAAAGTTAAGAAAGGGAACTTTCTATATATATATACACATGAATATATGTACACACACATATATTTATATGTATATACACACACACACACACATATATACTTAGTGATTTTGAGATAAACTACCCTATATACATATATAGGGTATGAGCTGTCATATACCATATATGTATATATACATGCACATATATATACTTTATATATATGTATATGTGTATAAACACATAAATACACATTTATGTATACCCATATATACACATACATATATATGCATGTATACATGTGTGTACATATATGCACATATATGCATATTGACGCATACATATTTGTAATATTTTGTCTCCCATCTGGTTTTAGAAAATACCTGTTTGCTTGTAAAAAATGTGAAATATAGTAAAATAACAAAAGTTACAATTAGACATGAAAAATAATCAAAGGCAGTGCCAGAAACGAGGTTTAGAAATGTTTTAAAATCAATTAGCACAACCCTTCCCCTCAGACTGTGAGTCTATTCCACACAACAGACAAAAAACAGATATAGGAACATATCTATATAGCCAAAGTCACTCATTTTCTTTACCTGTTAGCTCCTCATAGAAATGCTTTCTAACTGTAAACCTGGAATTGCTATTTATTTTAATAACAAACTTTCAAAACTGCTGACATTTTATCACATAAAATTCTACATGCATTGTAGTTGAAACTTCCCTGGCTTTATACCGTAAACAGCAATTCCTTGTATTGTCAGAGCGAGCTACCAATCTCATATGCCTGCTGTCAAGTGTTTGCAATAGATATTATGATGAGTTTTCATAATAATATTTTATGATTTTTACCATAGGTGTAGTCTGATGGCATCTCTTCAAAGTGTAGTGCTTTTGGCATAGTCAGTAATTCCCACAGAGAATGTTACTGTGATTTTTAAAACTAGATTTATAAGAAAATAATCTAGACTTTGAAAATTAGCTTATATTACAACATGTTGGCCTAAAACACAGATTTAAAGAGTCTCGAGGCCTAAAATATGTGTGTTTGTGTGTGTGTGTGTGCATATATATTAATTATTTATGCATAAACTTCATCTTAATGTATTTTAAACAATACATCTCACCTTCGTAGTACATTCTGTCCAGCTAACAAAAAAGTAACTTTCATTTCTTCTGATTTACATAGTTCCTTTTTCTGATGCAAATAGTAATGATATATTTTATGTCCCTAAATTATTTTAATGTCTTAAATTTCTTAAAAGGATTCCATATTCCTAATCTTTTTTGAGTCTCATAACATGTAGGATATGGTTAGTTAGGGTAGTTTATATCAAAATCACAATGTCCCAACCGGAACTTGTAATGCCCTCATTCAGATTTTACTGCCATACATTTCTATTTGGTAATATTACTACCTGTCATTAGTTATTCCAACTAAAATACTAGCAAAGGGTTTTGATTCTTTTTTTTCCTCCCATTTCCTAAATTCAATTAAGTAACAAATTCAGTCATTTTCATTCTTATTTATACATGTTATCTGTATATGTGTGAGTATACATAGAGTGCACACACTATTCCCTGTTCAAACTACCTAGACTTACTTTCGGTGATCAAAGTTTAACTAAGATGATCATGACAGCATCTTAATTGTTTGCCCTTCATCTACCATAAAAACTATCAGAGTGTTACACATAAAATAAAAATCTGGCATGTCATCTCTAGCCATTTGCTTTAATTTTTTTTTTTAATTTCCATAGATTATTGGGGAACAGGTGGTTACATGAGTAAGTTCCTTAGTCATGATTTGTGAGATTTTGGTGCACCCATCACCTAAGCAGTGTACACTGCACCCTATTTGTAGTCTTTTATCCGTCACTGCCTTCCCAACCTTTCCCTGTGGGACCTCAAAGTCCATTGTGTCATTCTTATGCCTTTGCATCCTCATAGCTTATTTCCCACTTATGAGTGAGAACATGTGATGTTTGGCTATCCATTCCTGAGTTACTTCATTAGAATAAGAGTCTTTAATCTCATCCAGGTCATTGTGAATGCCATTAATTCATTCCTTTCTATGGCTGAGTAGTATTCCATTATGTATATATCATATATATAAATATATCTATCATATATATGTCATATATATAAATATATCTATCATATATATGTCATATATATTTATATGTCTTTATATATTTTTATATATCATATATAAATATGATATATATAACATATATATACATATATATAATATATATATCCCAGTTTCTTTATCAACTCTTTGATTGATGGGCATTTGGGTTGGTTCCAAATTTTTGCAATTACGAATTGTGGTGCTATAAACATGAGTGTGAAAATATATTTTTTGTTTAATGACTTATTTTCTTCTGGGTAGGCACTCAGTAGTGGAATTGCTGGATCAAGTGGTAGTTCTACTTTTAGTTCTTTAAGGAATCTCCACACTGTTTTCCACAGTGGTTGTTTCTAGCTTACATTCCCACCAGCAGTGTAGTAGTGGTCCCTGTTTACTGCATCCGCACCAGTATCTACTATTTTATTTTTTGATTATGGTCATTCCAGCAGGAGTGTGGTGGTACAGCATTGTGGTTTTGATTTGCATTTCCTTGACCAAGAACTCAAAAGCAAATGCAATAAAAAAAGATAAATTCCCGGGACATAATTAAACTAAAAAGCTTTTAAACGGAAAAAGGAACAGTTGGCAAGTAAACAGACAACCCACAGAGTGGGGAAGAAATCTTCACAATCTATACATCTAATAAAGGATTAATATACAGAATCTACAATGAACTCAAATCAATAAGAAAAAAAAAATTCCATCAAAAAGTGGGCTAAGGACATAACATGAATAGATATTTCTCAAAAGAAGGTATACAAATGGCCATCGAAGCTGTGAAAAAAATGCTCACCACCACCAATGATCAGGGAAATCCAATTGTCTTTCAAAAGTTCATCTCTACTAAGTGAAGTGTGAATTCTATTTGAAATAAACAGTCCTCAATTCTCTCCACTCATCCTTCCAGTCTCATTATGTGATGACCTGTTAATTTTATTTGTTTTTCAACCACTATTGAGCACCAAATATGTTTCAGGCATTGTTCTTGGTATTTTCTATCTCTTTCTCTCATAATATTTTTTTAAAAAGTAAATTAATTTATTTGCAGAATTCTTAATATTTACACATCATAAGCAAAGTAAAAGTATTTGAATGAGGAATAGAGTTTCTTAGGAGCTCCACTGGTGCAATTGGTTAGCCTGTGGTACTTATAAGGCAGTGTGGGGGCAGGGGTAAGATGGCCAACTAGAAACAGCAGTGTCTGGAGGCTCCCATCAGAAATCACCATAATAAGCATGTGAATCCTTCACTGGCAACCAAGGTATCCAGGCTCTCTCATCAGAACAGACCGGGAGGCTGGTGTGACCCACAGAGAGAAGGAAGAACAGTGTGGTGCTGTGGCCTACATGAGAGCCACATGGGGCAGGAAATCCCCCTCCACCCAGCAAAGGAGGCTTGGAAACACAGACCTGTGCAACCCATGGATCGGAAGATCTCAATTGCAAACCCATGTCAGCAGGGCCTAGTGTCCTAACCACAGAAGGTGCAGATTCTTACAGCCTCTCAGCTGGAATCTGCTTAAGTCTACAGAACTCCCGGTGGGGAGGGACCCAGTGGGAGGGACCAACTAGCACTGGCTGCAGCTGCCTGCTGTCTAAGTCATTTGAGCTCCTTAGGGGAGGGGCAGCAGCCAGCAATGGGATTCACAACTGCCCAACATGCTAAGCTACCTGGGAGGGGGAAGGGTGGCACTCATTTCTATAGCTCCAGGCTGTGCTTCCCCTGCTGGAGCCACGGAGGCTGAATGGCTTGGTCCCAAGACTTGTCCCCCACAGCCCAACACACCAGCTATGGCAGTCTGCAGCCAGAGGGCTCCTTCAGGCCTAACCCTGAACCATCTTTCCTCAGCGGGCAGGGCTTCCCTGCAGGATCTCCAGTAACTCCAGCCAGAGGCTCAGGGATAGAACCCAGATCTTCCTGAGCCTGAGCCCCTAGGGGGCTGCAGTCTCTGCAGACCAGCAGACTTAACGTCTCCTCCTGGTAGTTCTGAGGAATCCAGGCAGCCAAGACAAGTGGGTTTCCCCCCAGCGAGAGGCACATCCCCTCCAACAAGGGACTAAATGCTTTATTAAACTGGTTCTGTTCCCCATGTCCCCCAACTAGGTGAGACCCTCCGACAGGGATTGTCAGATACCCTGTACAGGAGCAATCCTGGCATCAGGTTGGTGCTACTTGAGGTCGGAGGTCCAAGAGGAAGGAGCAGGCACTCATCTTTGCTTCTTTCCAGCCTCCTTGAGTGACATCTCCAGGAGCGAGAACAAATCAGATGAATAGGGCCTGAAGTGAAACTCCAGGAAACTGCAGCAGCTCTATAGAAGAGGAGCCTGATCATTGAAAGAAAAACAAGCAGAAAGCAACAACAGCATCAACAACAAAAAAGCCCCACAAAAACCCCATCCAAGGGTTAGCAGCCTCAAAGACCAAAACTAGACAAACTCATGAAGATGAGAAAGAATCAACAAAAAAAGTGCCGAAGACCCGAAAGGCCAAAGTTTCTCTTCTCCTCCAAATGATCATACTGTCTCTCCATCAACGGAACGGAACTGGATGGGGAATCAGATGGATGAAGTGACAGACGTAGGCTTCAGAAGGTGGGTAATAAAAAAAAACGCTGAGCTAAAGGAGCATGTTCTAACCCAATGCCTAGAAGCTAATAACCTTGATGAAAGGTTGGAAGAATGGCTAATTAGAATAACCAGTTTGGAGAGGAACATAAACAACCTGATGGAGCTGAAAAACACAGCATGAGAACTTTGTGAAGCATACACGAGTATCAATAGCCAAATTGACCAAGCAGAAGAAAGGATATCAGAGTTTGAAGATCACCTTGCTGAAATAAGGCTTGGAGACAAGACTAGAGAAAAAAGAATGAGAAGGAATGAACAAGCCTCCAAGAAATATGGGACTTTATAAAAAGACCAAACCTATAATTCACTTAAGTACAAGAAGGAGACTGGGAGAATGGAAACAAGCTGGAAAACATACTTCAGGATATTATCCAGGAGAACTTCCCCAACCCAGCAAGACAGGACAACATGCAAATTCAGGAAATACAGAGAACACCCACTCCACAAGAAGATCAACCCAAAGACACATAATCATCAGGTTCTCCAAGGCTGAAATGAAGGAAAAACTGTTAAGGGCAGCCAGAGACAAAGGTCAGGTCACTACAAAGGGAAGCTCATCAAACTAAGAGTGGACCTCTCAATAGAAACTCTACAAGCCAGAAGAGATTGGGGACCAATATTTAGCATTCTTAAAGAAAATAATTTTCAACCCAGAATTTCATTTCCAGCCTAACTAAGCTTCATAAGCAAAGGAAAAATAAAATCCCTTCCAGACAAGCTTATGCTGAGGGATTTTGTTACCAACCAGGCCTGCCCTTTAAGAGCTTCTGAGAGAAGCCTAAATATGGAAAGGAAAAACCAGTACCAGCCACTGCAAAAACACACCAAAATATAAAGACCAGTGACACTGTGAAGAAACTGCATCAACTAGTGTACAAAATAAACAAATTGCAGCATGATGACAGGATCAAATTCACACATAACAATATTAACCTTAAATGTGAATGGGTTAAATGCCCCAATTAAAAGATACAGACTGGCAAATTGGATAAAGAGCCAAGACTCATCATTGTGCTATATTCAGGAGACTCATCTCACATGCAAAGACACTCAAAGACTCGAAATAAAGGGATGGAGGAAAATGTACTAAGCAAATGGAAACCAAAGAAAAAAAAAGCAGGGGTTGCAATCCTAGTCTCTAACAACAACAACAACAAAAATCTTTAAACCAACAAAGATCAAAAAAGACAAAGAAGGGCATTATGTAATGGTAAAAAGAACAATTCAACAAGCGAGCTAATTATTCTAAATATTTATGCACCCATTATAGGAGCACCCAGACTCATAAAACAAGTTCTTAGAGCCCTACAAGGAGACTTAGACTCCCACACAATAATAGTGAGAGACTTTAACACCCCACTGTCTGTATTAGACAAGGATATACCCAGCCCTGGATCAAGTGGACCTGGTGGACATCTACAGAACTCTCTATGCTAAATCAATACAATACACATTATTTTCAGAGCCACATGGCAGTTATTCTAAAATTGACTACATAATTGGAAGTCAAATACTCCTGAGCAAATGCAAAAGAACGGAAATAATACCAAACAGCCTCTCAGATCACAGTGCAATCAAATTAGAACTCAGGATTAAGAAACTCACTCAAAACCACACAATTAAATGGAAATTGAACAACCAGCTCCTGAATGACTCCTGGGTAAATAATGAAATTAAGGTAGAAATCAAGAAATTCTTTGAAACTAATGAGAACAAAGAGACAATATACCAGAATCTCTGGGACACAGCTGAAGCAGTGTTAAGAGGGATATTTATAGCACTAAATACCAACATCAGAAAGCTAGAAAGATCTCAAGTTGACACCCTAACATCACAATTAAAAGAGCTAGAGAGGCAAGAGCAAACTAATCCAAAAACTAGCAGAAGATAAGAAATAACTAAGGTCAGAGAAGAATTGAAGGAGATAGAGACATGAAAAAACCTCCAAAAAATCAATGAATCCAGGAACTGGTTTTCTAAAAAAAACCAACAAAATATATAGACTGCTAGTTAGACTAATAAAGAAGAAAAGAGAGAAGAATCAAATAGACACAATAAAAAAAGATAAAGGGGATAGCACCACTGATCCTACAGAAATACAAACTACAACCAGAGAATACTATAAACACCTCTATGCAAAAAACCTAAAAAATCTAAAAGAAATGGTTAAATTCCTAGATACATACACTCTCCCAAGGTTAAACCAGGAAGAAGTCAAATCCCTGAATAGACAAATAACAACTTGTGAAATTGAGGCAGTAATTAATAGCTTACCAGCTAAATAAAGCCCAGGACTAGATAGATTCACAGCTGAATTCTACCAAAAATATAAAAAGGAGCTGGTACTATTCCTTCTGAAACTATTCCAAACAATTGAAAAGGAGGGACTCCTTCCTGACTCATTTTATCCTCATACCAAAACCAGGAAGAGACACAACAAAAAAAGAAAACTTCAGGCCAATATCCCTGATGAACATTCATTGTGAAAATCCTCAATGAAATACTGGCAAACCAAATCCAGCAACACATCAAAAACTTATCCACCATGATCAAGTCAGCTTCATCCCTGGGATGCAAGGCTGGTTCAACATACACAAATCAATCAACATAATTCATCACATAAACAGAGTGAAAGACAGAAGATACATGATTATCTCAATAGATGCAAAAATAAAAAAGGCCTTTGATAAAATTCAGCACCTCTTCATGTTAAAAATTCTCAATAAACTAGGTATTGATAGAACATATCTCAAAATCGCAAGAGCTATTTATTACATACCCACAGCCAATATCATATTGAATGGGCAAAAGCTGGAAGCATTCCCTTTGCAAAGTGGTACAAGACAAGGATGCCCTTTCTCACCACTCCTATTCAACATAGTACTGGAAGTTATGGCCTGGGCAATCAGGCAAGAGAAAGAAATAGTGTATTCAAATAGGAAGAGAGAAAGTCAAATTCTCTCTGTTTGCAGATGGCATGATTTTATATTTAGAAAACACCATCACCTCAGCCCCCAAACTCCTTAAACTGATAAGCAACTTCAGCAAAATCTCAGGATACAAAAATCAATGTGCAAAAATCACAAGCATTCCTTCTCATCAACAGTAGACAAGCAGAGAGCCAAATCATGAATGAACTCCCATTCACAATTATTACAAAGAGAATAAAATACCTAGGAATACAGCTAACAAGGGATGTGAAGGAAGTCTTCAAGGGGAACTACAACTACCACTGCTCAAGGAAATTAGAGAGGATACAAATGGAAAAACATCCCATGCTCATGGATAGGAGGAATCAAAATCATGAAAATGACCATACTGCCCAAAGTAATGTATAGGTTCAATTCTATTCTCATCAAATTACCATTCACATTCTTCACAGAATTAGAAAAAAACTATTTTAAATTTCGTATGGAATCAAAGAAGACCCTGTATACACAAGACAATCCTAACAATTAACGTTTAAAAATACCTTATGTCTACCTGGACTTTATCCCAGGATTCTAAGATAGTTCAGTTTCAAAATATGTTAACAAGGGCTATATGCCTGCCCTATGTTTGTGCATATGTTTAAAATTACTCTGAATAGTCAAGTAAATAAGGCAAGAACATCAGAAACCCAAAATTTGCCATGCAGGAAAAACAAGAAAATATTTGAATCATTTATTTTGATTGATAAGAGCACTCCACAGGACGTTGTGGGATAAATAGACAAATGGAAGAAATAATATAGAGTGATTATAATCTATGCTTTCAGTGAAATTTGATGTATTATTGATATATAATGAGATCTGAGACATGATCACTATTTGCTTAATAAATGACACTAAGCCAAATAACTATTTGTGTACAAAACAAAGAAGAAACTAATTTCTTATCTTTTAGTACACATAAAAATTAAATTTTCATGCTGGCCAATAAATTCTTTAATCAAGAAAAGCAAAATGTAAAATATCAAGAAAAAATATTAGATAACGTATTTATTGTTTTGGTTTAGCAAGACACTAAGATGCAAAACATAAAAAAGAAATTAATTTGACCTCATTGATATTAAAAGTTGTGATTGCTTTATTTTCTGTACCACAAAAGGTATAGAAGACAAAGTAAAAATTTAAACTAACTACAATGCCAATAATTTCCGAATACTAATAATAAAAGAGAAACTACCAAAATACGCAAGGAAGTATTCAATTTACAAATAATTTGTTAATATATGAAAAAATGTTCATTTTCACTTTTAATCAAGAAACATAGTTCCAAATCACACTGGGATATTTTATATTATCCTAAGTTGAACACTGCACATACTATGCTAGTAAAAAAATTACACATATGCCTTGTAAATAGATAAAATATTTTGTATCAATTTAAAAAACAGCGTGTTATAGTATATTATTTATTTATTTATTTATTTATTTTTATTTTACTTTAAGTTCTAGGATACATGTGCAGAACATGCAGGTTTGTTACATAGGTATACATGTGCCATGGTGGTTTGCTGCACCTGTCAACCCGTCATGTAGGTTTTAAGCCCCACATGCATTAGGTATTTGTCCTAATGCTCTCCCTCACCTTTCCCTCTACCCGCTGACAGGCCCTGGAGTGTGATGTTCCCCTCTCTGTGTCCATGTGTTCTCATTGTTCTACACTCATTTGTGAGTGAGAACATGCAGTGTTTGGTTTTCTGTACCTGTGTTAGTTTGCTAAGAATAATGGTTTCCAGTTTCATCCATTTCCCTGCAAAGGACATGAAATTATACTTTTTTACGGCTGCATAGTATCCCATGGTGTATATATGCCATATTTGCCTTATCCAGTCTAACATTAAGGGCATTTGGGTTGGTTCCAAGTCTTTGCTATTGTAAATAGTGCTACAATAGACATACATGTGCTTGTGTCTTTACAGTAGAATGATTTGTAATCCTTTGGGTATATACTCAGTAATGGGACTGCTGGGTCAAATGGTATTTCTCGTTTTAGATCCTTGAGGAATCGCTACACTGTCTTCCACAATGGTTGAACTAATTTACACTCCCATCAACAGTGCAAAGGCGTTATGATATAATATTAAAGTTAATAAATGGAAAAATTTTGAGAATAATAACTGATAGCAAATATGTGGTGTACGAGAACCCTCATATGCTGTTATCTGCAAAGTAAATTAGTACAAACAATTTGATAAGCAATTTATCAATATTCACTACTGTAGATAATTTTTATATCCTTAGAGTCAGCAATTCCTCTCCCAGACATACTAATAAAGTGTAACATTTTTATGTCTAAAATTTTTGTGGCAGCATGATTTTCATAACAACAGAAAGAATAATAGGGATATACAACATATAAATACATACAGTGTATTATCTTAGTAGAATGCATGTGATATACATGTGATGCATTCTTACTTGAGAATTCTACATATCCTGTTATATGTATTACCTATAGTTATTTTTTAATGTGGATTATCTCAAAAATATATTTCATAAAAATTTCTAAAGCTACTGAAATTAGACGTATATATGACTCTATTATCATTTTAAAATATTTCAAAATATAAAAACAATACTATGCCTATTGATAATTACATAAATGTGTGTTATTTTTGTAAATATTGTGAATGTTTTACTCTGCTTTCTCTTCAGTGTCCAAGGCTTATAGTAGGCACTC
Organism: Rhinopithecus roxellana; assembly: GCF_007565055.1. Classification (NCBI taxonomy): domain Eukaryota; kingdom Metazoa; phylum Chordata; class Mammalia; order Primates; family Cercopithecidae; genus Rhinopithecus; species Rhinopithecus roxellana. Next base: position 175,452,549 of record NC_044550.1, on the reverse strand, counting down.
AAATAACGTTTGTTTGAACAAAGAATTAATGACATTGAATAATCAATAAGCACTGTAAGATATGGCTAATTCTGGAAAGAAAGAGAGTAACAATATGATAAAAGGGTGTTCAGTGAGTCTTTCCTCTTATTTAGTCGGTTTTCTTCATACATGCAAACACTCAGAGACACCTGCATTCAGTATTCTCTGAAACATTAATATAATATTGAAGACTTGCTACTTAGTGTGAAATATTTTGATATTTCAAATACTTGGGAATTTTTGAAATACATATTAAAAATAATTACTCATAGAAGAAATATAGTTATCCAAGTAGACAAATACAGGTTTAGAAAATTTCATATGGAAACTCATTTCTCCATTTATAGTGTATTTTAGACATCAATACATTTTTTTCTTAAATTTTGAATATAGTCATATCATCTATTTTTCTCTTCACTTATAATTTAGATTGTGAAAAATAAGTGGGTTTGTTTGCATCTCAGAGCAAATTAGAGTCAAAACAAATTATATGATCAGCGCTTTTAAAAAAATTAATGCCATCGAAGTACTTGATACTGACATTTAAGAGCTTCAGCTGGTTAATAATTCACTCAACATATTAACAACAGTATCGTAAGTGCTAGGAGCTCAGAATACAAATAAAGATCTTTATTTCTTTACAGACAAGCATACATTAAAAGGACCAATAGTCAAATCAATTTTCAGTGTAGAAATTCGTTCAGAATTCAGAAATCAAATAAATTGGCTTGAGTAAAAAGCAAAAACGTATAAGATGAAATGACTAAAAATATATTTTTTAAAAGTGAAAGTAGGTTGTCCATGTCTCCTAGTGCCATTTTGGATTTTAGCTGTTCGCTTTATTTAAATTTAAGTCTTTGAAATCCTGTTAAAACACCATCTTTACAAAATGTCCACAGGGAAAATAGTATTTTAATTGCTCACAGGATGGATTTATAGTTCACTTCTATAGACACTGACTGAGCACCTAATAGATATCAGCCATGTACCTGGAAGAGACAATGAGATCAATCTTAATCATTAGTGTTTGTAGATATTTAATGTTATAAAAATGACAGATATTTTAAAAGATTATTTCAATATAATGTGGTAGAAGATATAAGACTTTATAAGCAGGATATCTTATGAGTGTAGAGCAGAAAAATTTACTCCGTACAAGAAACACAAGTTACTGCTATGGTTTGAGTGTTTATCCTATTCCAAACTCATGTTAAAATTTAATTGCCAAAAAATATGTTTAAAAAGAAAGGATGAATAAGACCTAGTATTTGATATCACAACACGGGGACTACAGTTAATAATAACTGTACATTTAAAAATAACTAAAAGAATGTCATTGAAATTGGTTAATGCCTTTATCACAAGAGTCAGTTCCTTATATAAGAATGAGTTCAGCCCACTTTGTCTTTCCCTCTCTCTCACCCTTTGACTTTCTGCCATGGAATGACTCAGCAGGAAGTTCCTTGCAAGATGCCAGCCCCTCCATCATGGACTTCTCAGCCTCCAGAAGCATGAACCAATAAGTATTTGTTAATTATAAATTACCCAATCTGTGGTATTTTGTTATAGCAGCACAAAATGGACTACAACATGTTCTAGTGGGATAAGCCTTTCTTGGTTTCATCAAGACATGAGAGGTTGAAAATAGTGGTGTGATTTTACAATAACAGATTTCTTCTGAATTCCTGTTATTCAACCAAAAACGTATGCAGAGTCCTACTTTTTTATATAGAAAAAAAGTCAAGTTACTTGTTCATTTTATAGCTATAAATGAGGTTTTTGTAGCTATAAATGAGGTTTCTCTCATTTTAAAAAATTCTTTTTAAATATAAATTTTCTGTATCTCATTTGTTGTCTTAACACCATAAAGCACTTCACTGCTTCTTTTGCTTCTTGGAGGCATCTTAGCTATACTCAGATTCATGAATAAACAATTCCTTTGTCTCCTAATATGTCTATATTTCTTCATTCAAATAATGAACGTTTCTCATGAATTCAAAACAGTTTTAATCATTTTGAGCAGGAAATCATTTATACCCATTTCATCCACTTTCTAACTAAGGTCTTACCCAGACACCTCAGAAATTTGCACTTATGATCTAAAGATATCAATTCATCAAGGTTTCATACATGTTTTAGAATAAACAAAATGGCAAAGTGAACGTAGGAGTGGTAGTTTGTTCACTCATATGTACGATGATATTGTAGTACCATTATTTTTCACTGGTGCGATATTAATTATCTAGTATATTGGAAGCAAAATCATGCAGGTACAACGTACTACACATTGAATTGTGTCTTTATTTTAATTTGCCCTCTATTTTTGTCCAGACACAAAGATTCAGAATGTACATGAAATTTAATAAATAATATTATTTATTTAATTTTAAGCATATAAAACAAGCATAAATATAATTAAAGGATTAGTAAAGTCTTTAGTGTTTTCAAAGGGCTTGATGATAATGAATTGTCCATTATTTAATATTTCATTGAAAGGTCTAATTAAAGTGATTTACAAACTTCAATTAGTTTCCACGATGACAAGCATCATGCAGTTTCTCAAAGTAACACTGGATAGGTAAAAAGCAAGAAACCATGATGGGAAAAGTATAAAGATTCATTTTTACCAATAGGGAGTGTATTATCTGCTTGGGCTGCCATAACAGAACACGACAGAGAGGGAGCCTTATGCAAGAGGAATTTATTTCTTCACAATTTTGAAGGCTAAAAGTTCAAGATCAAGGTGCCAGCTAGGGTGCTATCTTTTGAGGCCTCTCTGCTTGGGTTGCAGATGGCCAGCTTCTTGCTATGTCCTCACATGGCCTTTCCTTTGTACTTCCATGGGGATAGAGAGATTAATGTAGTCTTTCCCTCTACTTATAAGACACCAGCCCTACTGGATTAGAGAACCACCTTAAAGAACTCATTTAACCTTAATTACCTCTCTAAAAACCCTCTCTCCAAATACAGTCGCATTGGTATTAAAGGCTTCAACATATGAATTAGAAAAGGAACACAATTCTGTTCATAAGAAGGATTTGATCCCATGAAAAGGTCTTGAATATTTAAATTTTAGAAGGCTTGCATTATAATGTTAAGCATAAAATATGTTATAGATTGTATTAAATAAAACCCATGTACACATTAATGAGTTATATCTACCTTACTATTACTAATGTTTTCACTGATGCAATAGTTCATTAACAAGAAACCACTGCTCTTCTGTTGCCCTCTAAAGGGCTGCAATCGGGGACCCCGTTTAGAGGAGCCAAAAAAAGAAAACCTAATAAATTAGGTTATGAATCTAACTAGAATACCACTGGACCTCTTTAAACAACCTATTTTATTAATATGTCTGCCTTGAGACAATGTTGCACTATAGCATACCCTTGAAATTACAAATCCAATTCCAAAGATATCAGCAACTATAATGAACAACTAACTAATTCATCTAGTTTCTCTTTCATTCAGGGAGCCATATGTCTTCCAATGAATATAAATTCTGTTCATTCAGTATAAATGAAGTCAGCTATTTCCTTTTTTATATTTCCGATTAACCTCTGATGATATCATGGCCCAGAAATGCACCATCCTTCTTATACTCCCTGTGCCTTATAAGTCATGTATTCCTGTATTAGAATTAATCAATTCTAGCCTCTTGTTGAGATTTAAGATGGGAGTAGACGATATCAGTTGAGCTTGTTTCTGCATCTGTGTTTAGCCAGTAGGTCAGCTTACTACTAGAGAATTTAATGTGGCCTCACTCGTGGGTCTCATGGACGGCAGGATGTAGGCTGGGGAAGTGGGGGTCACTGGGTCACCACACGTCTCTCATCATCCAGCAGGCTAGCTCAGGCTTATTAACAAGACAGCACAGGAGTTTTAAAAGCCTCACGATAATGAGTCTCAATGTATAAGCACTTTTTAAGTCTCTTCTTGTATCATAATGTCTGTTACCCACTAGCAAAATATAATCACATATTCTACCCTAAGGTAGAATGGGAAAGAGTTACCCAAGCTGTAGATAAAAAGAGGTGTTAACAATATGGGAAATTACTGCAGTTATATACCAGAGCAGGAAAAAGTTGGAATCACCTTGAAATATTTTGTGTAGAATTAGGGATGTATGTCTGGGAAAGCTTGAAAATGAGATTGGGGCTGGATATAAAACAAGATGGTAAAATACTGGATTAAAAAACGTAAAGTTTATCAGTGAAGAGCAACAAAGTTAGAGGGAGCCCAGTCTACAAGGCTACCCTTATTTCGATTCCAACTATAAGTTAAGGAAATCCAAGACCATTCTGATTTTCATTAACTTGCTAGAACAACTCACAGAACTCAGTAAGAGCTGTTATACTTATTATGGTTTATTATACTACAAGACACAAATTTAAAGCAGCCAAGGGAGGAACTGCATACAACAGAGTCCAGGAAAGTTCCAACCATATAACTTCCCGGTTGTTCTCTCTCTATGGACTTGAAGTTATCATTACCTTCCCATCAAGCCTGAGTGCCTATGAAAAGGTATTGCCAACCAATGAAGCTCACCTGAGCTTTGGTGTGCAGATTTTAATTGGGGTTCATCTCATAAACATGGTTCACAGCCTACATGGCTAATCTCCGTCTCTAGTCCCTCAGGAGTTTGAGCAGATACCACATGATCCTACCCTAAATCACATTGTTAGACCATCTGGTGTGGCCAACTTCTACTCTAAATCACATTGTTACACTATCAAGGCCTCTAGGCAAACAAAGACAGTTCTATCAGGCAGGGCATTTCAAGGGTTTTTAGATTACCTGCAAAAGTGATGGCAAAAACAAAGCCTCCTTTTTGTCAAGTTTTGATTTTTTAGTACATGTTTGCTGAAGAATATTGTCAGTAGCAATCAATTGAAGGGATCATGATCAAAGGTACAATTGCAGGATTTATTAGCAGTAGTATATAAGATGCCACCTAATATCTAAATTGAACTACGGACTTACTTAAATGGGTAAGGGGTCTATGTTTTGCCACTCTCCTCTATATTCTCTCAATCTCAGAGAAGGAAGCTACAATGAACAGAGAGACAGAACTATAATGTGCACTGAGGGTAAGATAGGAAAATAAATTTAAGTTTAAAAATAAATAGGGCTGAAACAATAAGTCTGTTGTAGTAACTGAAGAGTAGGAATATTTATGAGCACTGTTACTGATAGGAAATGGGACTTGAATGAGCAGATTATCTTGGATTATCCAAACAACACTACACTTGATTTTAACCAAAGTAATGCAAAATTTCTGTTAGACAGGGGAATACATACAAGAGACCTATTGTGAATCATAGTCACTATAGTCAATGACAACCTGCTGTATACTTGAAAATTGCTAGAGTAGATTTTAAGTGTTCACACCACAAAAAAGTATGTCTGACAATGTTAATTCGCCTGATTTAGCCATTTCACAATGTGCACATATATCAAAACATCATGCTGTTCACCATAAATATATATGTTTTATGTGTCAATGTAAAAAAATAGAAAATTGCCAAATGGTTCCAAATTCTATATATGTATCATTAAAAGAGGAAAGTAGGGGGAAAATTGACAGACATATAGAAGAGAAAGAGACAGAAATGGGAGCAATAAAGCCACAAGCCAAAAAATGCCAGCAGCCATCAGAATCTGGAAGAAGAAATGGCTTCTCCCATAGAGTCTCCGGAAAGACACAGCTCTGCAGAGAGCTTAATTTCCATTCAGCAAAACTGTCTTTGGGCTTATAATCTCCAGAACTTTAAAAGAATACATTTCTTTTGTCGTAAACCACCAAGTTTTTGGTAATTTGTTACAGTATTCCTAGGAAAGTAATAGGGAAAATCACTGGAAACAAATTCATATCATGTGTAGTTTGTATTCATCAAGGAATAGAGGACCTCCTTTAAATGATTTTTATGTATATAATTTTTAATCTCTATTCATGTCCAGGTCTAGCTCTTTAACTGTGCTGAAGTCCATACCTGCAGACACTGTTCAGCACTCACTCCACATATGACAGATCTCCTCTATCCCTCCACTTAATTTCAACTCAGCAATGGTGAGCAATTCCTTTCATTGCCTGTGTCAGGTATGTATCATTTTCTGCAGTATGTTTCAGTTTTTGCGCCTCACAGCTCACTCTCAAGGTCAGTCTTAGAAGTGCAAGGGAAGGAATGGTCTTGGAGAAACCCTCAGAGGGTAGAAAAGAATCAGAGGTTAAATGCTTCAACTTCTTTACCTTCAATGGGTCAGTCTGATGTATTCCGCATGGCTCTTCAAAAGGTCTTAGGTAAGATTGAGCCCCAGTCACTAACAGCACTAGGCAGCTTAATAAACACTACATTGTATTTTTTTTTTTCTCTCTACACTCATTTTTCCTCTTCCTCATATCTCTTCATAGGATCGTCTGACAAATAAACTACTTTCAGATAATCTTCTCAAATTCTACCTTCAGATAAACATAAACTAAGGCAGTTTTAAATGAAAGTAGTTTTGGAAGTAAACCCTTAGAATGATATTCTAAAACTAGATTATTCACTATTCAGATACCAAAGAGCACTTATTAGTTGTTGCAAGTGGGTGGTGACAAAACCTGACATGTTGTAGGATCACAATTTCTAAGAATATGTTCTGGATTTATATGTAAGTTGTAAGGAGAATATAGGGTAAGAGGTAAGACTGAAGAAGTAATCATATACTACATCACACAGTCTTATATGGTATACAAAAAATAAAAGAGGCCTTTTATTTCCTGTTAGACAATGGGTACTATTTTTAAGGTTTGCTGTAAGAAAAGCCCAAGTAGTTTCTGTCTTTGCATGACCCCACGAAAATCATTTAACCTCTCTGGGGCTCATTTTTCTCCTCTGCAAAATGAAAATTTAAATGGTACTTATAGGAAATAAGGCAAAATGCAGAATATTGCACTTGGACAATTTTAATGTATTGTAACTGTGACGGTTAATGTTATATGTCAACTTGTCTAGGCCATGATACCCAGGTTTGTTCAAACACCAGTGTAAACGTACCTGTAAAGGCATTTTTTGGATATGGTTAAAATTTAAATCAATAGATATTGGGTAAAGCAGATTATTCTCCAGAATGTGTGTGGGTCACATTCAATCAGCTGAAGACCTTACGAGAAAAGATGAAGGTAGCTTGAGGAAGAGGAACTCCACCTCTACACAGCCTTTGGACTCAGGAATGTAATGTCCTCTTTTCTCTGGGTTTCCAGCCTGCTGGCCTACCCTGCATATTTTGGACTTTCTAGTCCTCACAATCACATGAACAAGTCTTTAAAATAAATCCTACCCTTTCCCCAAACTTACACACTTCATTTCTTCTGTTACTCTGAAAAACTAATAATTTTAAGGTGCTCTAATACAGTAAGTAATAATTTTAAGGTGATTACTCCAGAAGTTACACAGAAATTAGTGTATGGTGGCAGAATAACGGCTCCTCAAGGATGTGCATGTTCTGCTCCTGAAAACCTGAGAATATATGAAAAGAGAATGTGCAAATGTAAGTAAGGTATCTTAGTTTATTTAGTGTGTCTATAACAGAATATCTGAGGCTCAGTAATTCATAGGAAGAAAAAGAGGTTTATTTTTACTCATGGTTCTGGTTGCTGGAAAGTTCAAGATTGAACAGCTGCAACTTGTGAGGTCCTTAGGCTGCTTCAACTCATAGTAGAAAGTGAAAAGGGCGAAGGCATTTGTGAAGAAGTCACACAGTGAGAGACCGAGCAAGAGAGAGAAAAACTAAGGAAGCCAGGCTCTTTTAAACAACCTGCTCGGTGTAAACTAGCTAGGGTAAGAACTCACTCGTCCTCATGGGAGAGCATTAATCTATTTATAAGGGATCCACAATCATGGCCCAAACACCTCCCACTAGGCCTCCATCCCAACACTGCCACACTGGCATCAAACGTCAACATAAGGCTTGGTGGAGACAAAACAGATCCAAACTATAGGGTTTGAGTATAAGGTTAAGAGACTTGAGATGGGGAGATTAGCCTGACTTATATGGGTGAGCCCAGTCTAGCTATATTGGATCACATTCATCTTCTTAAAAGTAGAGAATCTTTTCTGGCTGAAGAGGGTCAAAGAGATTTAGTAAGAACAGCCTGATACTTCATCGTTTGTTTTAAAAATGGAGGAAGGATGGCAGAAGCCAAGGAATGTGGCAGTCTTTAGAAGCTGGAAACAGCTCTCAATCTAGAGGTTAGGAAAAAAAAATGGGGACTTTAACTATTATAGGGAAATGAACAGAAATTGTTCTGTTTTCCTGGAGATCTCCCAACGAAGCACAGCCCTGCAGACAACTGTATTTTAGCCTATTTACACAAACATTCTACTTCTGGCCCACAGAGTTGTGAGAGAAAAAAAAAAGTATTGTTTTAAGCCACTAATATGAGGTAATTTATTGTGACAGCAATTGAAAAGCTAATAAAGATGTCTGTTTATACCATCTTCATCTTAGAAGCCAATTTAAAAAAAAAAAACAAACAAATACAAGTGTTAAAGTTCATAGATACTCATGTGTTATATAACTGGAGACCTGTTAAAATCTTCACATTCACATAGACCAAAGCATCATATCACTTTCCACATATAAAAGTTTAGAAAATATCCTACTAATAGGCATCAAATAGAAAATTGGTAGAGAATATTTTAAAGAGGTTGTGGTACAGATGCTGGGCAGTTGTCTAGGATCATCCGGGACATTTGCTCTCCCCTTCTACTCTTTCTATTGGCCCCATTGCATTACACCAGGTCCGGGCCTAAAGCCAAATCCTGAGACGTCTTCTAAACGAATGGCAGAAACCCATGCATTATCCCTGTAACTGTTTCATGGACAGTGCTAACCTTGACTTTATGTGATATCTCTGTGCACTCCTCCATTAAAAGGAATTGGTTCAAAGGGGGCCCCAATTTGTAACATGTATCTTGATATTCAGAGTTTATATTTATTGATTGGAGTAAGAGAAAAATTTTTTCTCCTTCTGGATGGTTTGTTAGACAAATGTGTGGACTAGAGCAGTTGAAATCATTTCACGACCAGAGGAAAAGACACCTGGGTCTGAAATATTCATATGAATGAAGGAAGCATCATATAATATAGCAAAATAGAGTCACAGCACAGAGATAAATATAACAATACCAGAACAAAATTCTAAATAATCAATAATACTTTGAAATTAATTGTGTTTATTATTTACACCAGCTTCACATGGATATTTTATTACTTGAATCTCTAACAAAAGCAATTTAACTTTATTTTTAGGAAAATTAGATATTTCATGGTATAGAACTTTAGGGTCATTCTTCAATAGTGGGCTTATGCACTATAAATTTATCAATGTGAAGAGTTTGTTGTAGTATAGTGGAAATAATTAAGAAAATGATAAAGGAAGTTAATTCTAGTAGTGGAAAAGCTATTTATCTGTATTGTTTTATGCTTCTCCTCAGGCACCATCTCATCCAAAAATTGTCCCTGATTCATCAGGCTAGGGTACACCCCAATCCTGTCCTTCTTTTGTATCTTGTATGTATTTATATTGCAATATTTAATGTGAATTGAGTCTCTATTGGAATATTTATATTTTTGCACTTGAATAAACTAAATTATTTTAGGATACCAACCACCTATTAGTGTACTACATATAGAAAGTGTTTAACACACACTTTTGAATTTAATTGTCATGAAAAAGTGAGTATGACCTACTTTTTACTTGCTCTTTTAAGCTAGTCATCTCATATATAGATCTGTTGGAACCAAATCTATAAGGCATTTTACCAGTCCCTGAAGCTTGCTTTGGTTCTTTAGAAGTAGAGAGATGCTAAGAAATTATCTGGGACTCTAAAGTTGAGTGCCACATTGAGCACTCAACCACTAATTGAAGACTCTTTTAATTCAGCCAGATTATTTGCAGTGTTAGCAAGAGACCTCAAAGGCACCATTGCTCATCATACGTACTTGTACTTCCCACAGAAGGAAAACCCTGTAAGGCCACTTCAGTTTCTGTTTTGCTTATTCAAAAGAACCCAGAGCTACAAAGCTTTTGCATCAAAGAAGAATTATATCAGGGGATTAGGAAGTTGTATAAATGACCTGAATCTAGACAATTAAATGTTTGGGGTCCTTTGTGTGTGTGTGTGTGTGTGTGTGTGTGTTAATTTGCTTTTGTTGTACCATTGCTATCATTTCCTGTTTAATTTCAAACATGCAAACATGCCAACCAATTGTCAAATGAAAAATTCAGGTTGGTAATAGAAGGAGTATCATTTAGAGAAAAGTAGAGCTATACTTTATACTGCTTTCAGCATAAAATAGTAGCAATTCCAAGTTTCAGATTCAAATGTGATATAATAATTCTTCACAGCAGCCAAGTATGAAGGGTCAGGATTTTTCCCAGTTAAAAATTACATAATGGCATATGTCTATTCTTAACAGTAATGAAGATAGAGAAGACATGAATAATAATAAAAATGATGAAATGGTGCTAAGATTTCAAAAGTTGAGGTCAAGATAGAAAATAGATATGATTAGAGATACAGTTTAAATTTAACAAAATACATAAAAGATTATTCTGAATTTTTTTCTAAAAGGAACTATCAAATTTCGTGTATGTGTGTGCGTGTAAATGTGTTCCTTCTTCTTTATATACACTTTAGGTTTCTATAACCGTTTTTACGGATGTTTTATAAAAAATAATTAATGATTATATTGTATTTTATTCATATTGGAGAATTTCATTTGCATTGAACTTGTTTTTGAATTCTATAACATTTAACTTTTATAGATAATACATTAATGATTATTTCCATTAATATGTATAATTGTTTCTAATTATGAGAGTAAACTTGAACAGAAAAGAAAATACAGTCACTGAGTTAAATATTTTGAGTTCATGCTTGGAAGGAGAAGAGAAGTGAACATCCTCAAACATAAATTCGTGTAGTTTCATTTACCTTAGCTATGCTTGTATAACTGTTATAATATTTACTACTTTCTTAACTAAATACGTCCATGTTTAAACAAAGGCTTACATTTTCCAAAACTAGCTCTTTCTTCTTTCAGCCTTCCATAAAACCAACAAGGCCAAAAAGATAACATCATGTCTCTTACAACATAAAATATGTCGATGGTAAGTGTAGGTTCAAAGTGACATGCAAGATAGTGATTTCGGGCGGAGCAAGATGGCCGAATAGGAACAGCTCCAGTCTCCAACTCCCAGCACGAGCAACACAGAAGACCACTGATTTCTGCATTTTCAACTGAGGTACTGGGTTCATCTCACTAGGGAGTGCCGGACAATCGGTGCTGGTCAGCTGCTGCAGCCCGACCAGCGAGAGCTGAAGCAGGGCGAGGCATCGCCTCACCTGGGAAGCGCAAGGGGGAAGGGAATCCCTTTTCCTAGCCAGGGGAACTGAGACACACAACACCTGGAAAATCAGGTAACTCCCACCCCAATACGGCGCTTTAAGCAAATGGACACACCAGGAGATTATATCCCACTCCTGGCCAGGAGGGTCCCATGCCCACAGAGACTCCCTCATTGCTAGCACAGCAGTCTGCGATCTAACCGCAAGGCAGCAGCGAGGCTGGGGGAGGGGCGCCCGCCATTGCTGAGGCTTAAGTAGGTAAACAAAGCCACTGGGAAGCTCGAACTGGGTGGAGCTCACAGCAGCTCAAGGAAGCCTGCCTGTCTCTGTAGACTCCACCTCTGGGGACAGGGCACAGCTAAACAACAACAATAACAACAACAAAAGCAGCAGAAACCTCTGCAGACACAAACGACTCTGTCTGACAGCTTTGAAGAGAGCAGTGGATCTCCCAACACAGAGGTTGAGATCTGAGAAGGGACAGACTGCCTGCTCAAGTGGGTCCCTGACCCCTGAGTAGCCTAACTGGGAGACATCCCCCACTAGGGGCAGACTGACACCCCACACCTCACATGGTGGAGTACACCCCTGAGAGGAAGCTTCCAAAGCAAGAATCAGACAGGTACACTCGCTGTTCAGCAATATTCTATCTTCTGCAGCCTCTGCTGCTGATACCCAGGCAAACAGGGTCTGGAGTGGACCTTAAGCAATCTCCAACAGACCTACAGCTGAGGGTCCTGACTGTTAGAAGGAAAACTATCAAACAGGAAAGACACCTACATCAAAACCCCATCAGTACATCACCATCATCAAAGACCAGAGGCAGATAAAACCACAAAGATGGGGAAAAAGCAGGGCAGAAAAGCTGGAAATTCAAAAAACAAGAGCGCATCTCCCCCTGCAAAGGAGCACAGCTCATCACCAGCAACGGAACAAAGCTGGACGGAAAATGACTTTGATGAGATGAGAGAAGAAGGCTTCAGTCCATCAAACTTCTCAGAGCTAAAGGAGGAATTACTTACCCAGCGCAAAGAAACTAAAAATCTTAAAAAAGAGTGGAAGAATTGATAGCTAGAATAATTAATGCAGAGAAGGTCACATATACACCATGGAATACTATGCAGCCGTAAAAATGGATGAGTTTGTGTCCTTTGTAGGGACATGGATGCAGCTGGAAACCATCATTCTTAGCAAACTATCACAAGAACGGAAAACCAAACACCACTTGTTCTCACTCATAGGTGGGAACTGAACAATGAGATCACTTGGACTCAGAAAGGGGAACATCAGACACCGCGGCCTATCAGGGGGAAGGGGGAGGGGGGAGGGATTGCATTGGGAGTTATACGTGATGTAAGGGACGAGTTGATGGGTGCTGACAAGTTAATGGATGCAGCACACCAACATGGCACAAGTATACATATGTAACAAACCTGCACATTATGCACATGTACCCTAGAACTTAAGGTATAATAATAATTTTTAAAAAGTGACATGCAGTAAAATAAAATAATCAGTGTATCTTTATCAAGTCTCCACTAACATTATTACAATAGATGTTGAGCCAATAATTTTGTGACTGACATATTTGAGAAAAATATTACTTTCCTTTTATTTTTGTGTTAACACATCTAATAAAATATAAAGGCAGTGCTATTTGCCAACCAGCAAATCCAGGTTAATAATGCTTAATTTGCTTTCATAAGAGGTACACATAAAATTATTTTTTCGGAAAGGTGTTTCAGTGATTGTAATAGTTACATTCATATTTGAATTTTTCAGCTGCTGCCGTAGGTGATGGTGATTATTTCACTCCCATGCTTTGTCTCACCCACTCAATCTGAACAAAATATCTCCTAACTTGACAGCAATCTATTTCAGTTTGTCTTCTTCCCTCTCCACATGTAACGGACCTCGATTCACTTTGAAACTTAAGCAAGCATTGGAATTCAGAACAGTTCCTCTTTAATAGCCTCTCCTGAGAACTGACTACTTTCAGGGAAAATCATTACTGGCTCGACAGTTAGATCATGCTACTTGATCATCAGATTTACCTACACCTGTTGCTTTCTAGCCAAATGTCCTCCTCCCTATATAAGAAGACCCCGTTCTGTCTAAACTTTGAGATAGGCATAGATTTTATCCTCAGAATATTCTCCCTTTTGCAATGGTCTCCCTCCATTTATTGCAATCGTCTATTTGAATACAATCTGTTCTTACCTAAATCTGGGTTTGTTTTTTATGTAATTGTCCAGAAGGTATTTGCTAGTCAATTACATGATACAGTCAGGAAAAGCATGCAGTGGTTTATCAGAAAAAATAAACACTTCTTTCTTGTTTGTGTTGCTGTAACAAAACACCTGAGACTGATTAATTTATAAACAACAGAAACGTATTTTCTTCCACAATTCTGGAGCCTAAGAAGTCCAAGATCAAGGTGCTGGCAGGTTTGGTGTTTAGTGAGGGCTGCTCCCAATATGGCACCTTGTTGCTGCATTCTCAATAGCCGAGGGATGAAAGCTGTGTCCTCACATGGCAGAAGGCAGAAGGGCCAAAAGGGCCTAGCTAGTTCCCTACAGCTTTTTCATAAGGTTGCTAATGTCATTCCTGAGAGCACAGCCCTCACTGCCCTAGTCATCTCCTAACAGCCCCTCCTCTTAGTAACGTTGTATAGGGGTTTCACTTTCAACATGAACTTCAGGAGAGGACACAAGCATTCCAACTACAGCATCTTCAAAAATCTCATCATAACAAAAAGATAGCTGCCAGTGCCAGGTCCTTAGGTCCTTAACACATACAATTTCTATATGGCTATTTAGAATATCAAGATATATATATAGCCGTGTGTGTGTGTGTGTGTGTGTGTGTGTGTAGCGTGATATATCATCAGCCTTATTTTATAGAGGAGAAAATGTATGGGTTGACCACCCAGCTAGATCAGAGTTCTAGCACTTATAAACTTAACCACTACAGCAAACTTCCTCCTAGCTACCACAAAATAATCTTAATTCTCCAGAAAATCAAAACTACCACATCATCCATCAAAAGACTATTGTAAAGGGAGTTTTCTAAAATTCTGTTCAATTTTGATCTTGAATGTTGAACTTTTAAATGATTTGTTAAACTCGTATTTTACCATAGATAGTAGATGTTAAACCACTTTAAAGTAGTATGCAAATTAAATGTGTCTGTATGTATATTTAGACAAAATAAAATGTGAATGTGCCTACTTAGTGATATTACAAATATTTGGGCAGCTTTAAGATAGAAATGATGGTATTAGAAGCCAGCTTACTTGCTACAGCTTATCCCTGGGTTCTACGTCAATTTGTAACCAAATACAGGTTCGACTGCTTGCCACATGCAAAACTGAATAACAAGGACATAGTGTGGTAAAAGAAAGTGACTTTATATTTTTCAAAGCTAGGCATGGGGAATGGATTTAGATTCTTGCCCTAACCAAACAGCCTCAAAATTCCAGGCAAGATGCCGGGGTTTAAGAAGGGGAAGTTTGGTGTGGAGGGCATTTGGTGGGGGTGGGGGAATGCATCTGTGTAACTTGTTCTGTTGTTTTATCTTGAGTTATTGCCATCATCTGATGAATGGGCTGGTGCTATCTCAAGATGACCAGGTTGGAAACTAACTGTAGCCTTGAAATAATCTTCTGGTGAGGAACAGTTCCATAGGTGCCTGGATTGGCTCAAGAGTTAGTCTTTGGAACTTCTTTCTCTTTTTTTGAGATGGAATCTCACTCTGTTGCCCAGACTGGAGTGCAGTGATGTGATCTTGGCTCACTGCAACCTCTACCTCCTTGGTTCAAGCGATTCTCCTGCCTCAGCCTCCTGAGTAGCTGGGACTACAGGCATGTGCCTCCACACTCAGCTAATTTTTTGTATTTTTAGTAGAGATGGGGTTTCACCATGTTAGCCAGGACGATCTCGATCTCCTGACCTCGTGATATGCCAACCTCGGTCTGCCAAAGTGCTGGGATTACAAGTGTGAGCCTGGCCAGTCTTTGGAACTTCTAAGCAAGCATGCATATAACTAGCTATGCTAGCAATGTAAGGGGTGATTAGCAGAAAGAAGGAAAAAATAGTCATATTTTCATTCCTAGGCAAACAAAAAGGAAAGAGAAGGAGAAGGAGAAGGAGAAGGAGAAGGAGAAGGAGAAGGAGAAGGAGAAGGAGAAGGGGAAGGGGAAGGGGAAGGGGAAGAGGAAGAAGAAGAAGGAGAAGAAGGGGAAAAGAGGAGGAGGAGGAAAAGGAGGAAACTTAAAAATAGAGTATTAACAAATTGAGAAACAGTAATAATTCTAAGTTTAGAGTTACTAATGCATTTTTTCCTCCACTTACAGATTTAAAAAATTTTTTTCATGTAGTTTTCTAGTTTTGAGTGTTTCTTAATCCTGAGTTCTAATTTGTGCTGTGTTCTGACAGACTATTATGATTTTAGTTATTTTACCTTTGCTGAGGAGTGTTTTTACTTCCAATTATATCATCCATTTTAGAATAAGTGCCATTTGGCACTGAGAAAAATGTACATTCTGTTGTTTTTGGGTGAAGAGTTTTGTAGTTATCTATCAGGTCCACTTGTTCCAGAGCTGAGTTGAAGTTCTGAATATCTTTGTTAATTTTCTGTCTCTATGATCTGCCCAATAATGACAGTGATTTCTTAAAGTCTCCCACTATTGTTGTATGGGAGTCTAAGTCTCCTTGTAGTTCTCTAAGAACTCCTTTTATGAATCTGGGTCCTCCTGTATTGGGTGCATATATATTTAGGATAGTTAGCTTTTTATGTGGAATTGAACCCTTTACCATTATACTATGCCCCTTTTTTGTATTTTTGATTTTGTTGTTTTAAAATCTGTTTTGTAAGAAACTAGGATTGCAACCCTTATTTGTTTCTGCATATGATTTGCTTGGTAAATTTTCCTCCATCCCTTTATTTTAAGTCTACGTGTGTCTTTGCACACGAGATGGGTCTCCTGAATATAGCACACCAATGGGTCTTGACTCTTCATCAAATTTGCCAGTCTGTGTTTTTTAATTGGGGCATTTACATTTAAGATTAGCATTGTTGTCTGTGATTTTGATTCTGTCATCATCACGCTAGCTGTTTATTTTGCAGACTTGTTAATGTAGTTGCTTCACAGTGTTATTGCTCTGTATACTTCAGTGTGTTTTTGTAGTGGCTGATAATGGTTTTTCCTTTCCATATTTAGTGGTTCATTCAGGAGCTCCTGGAAGACAGGCCTGGTGGTGACATATTCCCTCAGCATTGGCTTGTCTTAAAAGGATTTTATTTCTTCTTCACGTATGAATCTTAGTTTGGCCAGACATAAAATTCTGGGTTGGAAATTCTTTATTTTGTTTTTATTTTTTTACAAATGTTGTATATTGGCCCTCATTCTGTTCTGGCTTGCAGTATTTCCACTGAGAGGTTTGCTGTTAATCTGATAGGCTTTTCTTTGTGGGTAACCTGACTTTTCTCTCTGGCTGCCCTCAACATTTTTTCCTTCATTTCTACCTTGGTGAATCCGATGATGATTGTCTTGGGGTTGATCTTCTTATGGATTATCTTACTGGGGTTCTCTGGAACTCCTGAATTTGAATGTTGGCCTGGCTTGTTAGGTTGGGGAAATTCTCCTGGATGATATTCCAAAGTATGTTTCCAACTTGGTTCCATTCTCCCCATCTCTTTCAGATACCCCAATCAGCCAGAGGTTCCATCTCGTTACATAATTCCACAGTTATCAGAAGTTTTGTTCATTCTTTTTCATTCTTTTTTATCTAATCTTATCTTCCTCTCTTACTTCAGAAACATAGTCCTCATGCTCTGAAATTCATTCCTCTGCTTGGTCTATTTGCCTATTGATACTTGTGATTGCATTGTGAGGTTCTCGTGTTGTGTTTTTCAGCTCCATCGGGTAATTTATATTTCTCTCTAAACTGGTTATTCTGGTTAACAGCTCCTGTAATGTTTTGTTATCATTCTTAGCTTCTTTGCATTGGGTTAGAACATACTCCTTTAGTGCAGAGCAGTTCATTACTACCCACTTTCTGAAGCCTACTTCTGTCAGTTCATCCATCTCAGCCTCAGCCTAGTTCTGTGACCTTGTTGGAGTGGTGTTGCAATCATTTGGAGAAGAGGCACTCTGACTTTTTAAGTTTTCAGCATTTTTGCTTTGATTCTTTCTCATCTTCATGGGTTTATCTTCCTTTGATCTTTAAGGCTGCTGACCTTTGGATGAGGTTTTTTTGGGGGCATTTCTGTTGATGATGTTGCTGTTGTCTGTTTTTTGTTTTGTTTTGTTTTCTTTTCTTTTAACAGACCCCTCTTCCATAGGGCTTCTGCAGTTTGCTGGGGTTCCACGTAGACCCTATTTACCTGGGTTCCTCCCACACCTGGAGGTATCACCAGCAGAGGCTGCAGAACAGCAAAGGTGGCTGCCTTCTCCTTCTTCTAGGAGCTCCATCCTGGTGGGGCACCAACCTGATGCCAGTGGGAACACTCTTGTATAAGGTGTCTGGTGACCTCTGTTGGAAGATCTCACCCAGTCAGGAGGCACGGGATCAGAGACCTGCTTAAAGAAGCTGTCTGGCTACCCATTGGTGGAGCAAGCACTGTGCTGGGGGGAATCCCCATTGTTCAGACTGCCTGGACTCGTCAGAGCCAGTGGCAGGAAAGACTAAGTTTGCTGAGCCATGGAGATCGCAACTACCCCTCCCCCTGGGGGTTCTGTAGCAGCGAGATCAGACTTCTGTCTGTAAATCCATGTCTAGAGTTGCTGAAATTCCTACAGGGAGGTCCCACCCAGTGAGGAGGGATGAATCTGGGAGCCACCTAAAGAAGCGATCTGGCCATAATCTGCCACAGCCACTATGCTGCGCTGTGGGGAATTTCCCCCAGTCCAAACCACCCAGTCTCCCCAGCACCAGCTGGGGAAAACAGCTGGCTGGAGCTGCAGTGATGGTGGCTGCCCCAAATTTGATAATTTTCAATGTGGTAGTATTTGGTGCATATAGGATTATCATAGTTTTTTTATGACAATATCGATGGAGACGTTTTCTAATAGTTTACTGCAGAAAACAAGGTGGTGATGATTATCTTTATGCCCATGTTCAGTCATGCTTATGCAATGCTTTTTCTAATACATTCTTAAAACAACATTTCTATGATAGTACACTATTGGTTAAAATTCGTTCCCACAGAACTTACATATTGCATTCTTAACTCCTAGTTTCTCCAAATGTGATCTTACTTGGAGATAGACTTTTCATAGTGATAATCAACTGAAGATGTGGTCACTCTAATCTAATAAGACTGTTATCCTTTTAAAAAGGAGGAAATTTGAACACAGACATGTACCTTCAGGGAAAACACCATGTGATGATAGAGGTAAAAGATATTATACATTAAAGATTGCCATCAAGCCACCAGGAGATGGAGAGAAGCGTGGACCAGATTCTCCCTCACAGCTCTCAGAAGAAACCAATTCTGCTGACACTTCAATCTGAATCTTTTAGTTTCCAGAACTGTGAGCCAATAAGTTTCTATTGCTTATGTAACCCAATATGTTGTATCTTTTTATGGAAGTCCTAGGAAATTAATCCATGGGATATGTGCATTTTTTAACCAAATGCCACTAAATATCCTTTAAATCAATTTCACTTCTACCAGAAGTTTTTTTTTTTTTTTTTTTTTTTTTTTTTTTTTTTTCAATGTCCATTTGGGGAAACTTAACTCACCAAAGAAATCACCAGGTCTAGAAGCTCTTCTACTCTTAAAAGATAGAGTTGGTAAAGAAACTGTGTTTCTCTCTCTCTCGGACCCTTCTTTTTAGTACTATACATACCAAAGTGTTAGGAGAATCGTTTATTCTCTTAATCACAGTCACTATCTTCTCCTTCCTCAAGTCGGAATTCTGGTAACTTTTTTCTCTCTGATTTAAGGCTTATAATTATAATTATAATTTATTGCATTACTACTATATTAACACTTTTCTAAGCACTTTACATAAATTTAATTTTCAAAGCTTTTATATGAAGTAGTTTATATGACTTCTAAGTTAGGTCTGAGAAAGCTCAGGCTCAGAAAATATTAATAAATGCCCAACATCACACTATAAGCAGGAATTAGAATGTGAGCCCAGCTTCTCTGATCATTACTCTCTGAACTCTGAGAACATGTGGTGGGCAGGATAATTCCCTTGCAAAGATGTCCATGTCTTAATCCCCAGAACATGTAAATATGTTAGATTACATGGCAAATGGAGAATTAAAGTGGCAGATGATATTCAGTTTGCTAATATGCTGACTTTACAAAAGAGAAATTCTTCTAATTATTTGTTTGGGCCCATTGTAACTACAAGGACTTTTACTAGGGAAAGACGGGAGGCAGAAGGCTCTGGAGATGAGAACATGACAAAACATCACAGTCAATGTAACCTTACCACATCTTGAAGAGAGAGGAAAGGGCCCATAAGCCAAGGAATGAGGATAACCTCCAGAAGCTGGAAAACTCATGAAAACAGATTCTGCCGTAGAGCCTCCAGAAAGGAGCAGAGCTCTGCTAGCACCTTGATTTTAGTTTAGTGAGAACTAACTAAAGTTAGTCAGGTCAGAAGGTCAGGCTTCTGACCATCCGAGCTGTAAGATAATACATTTGTGTTGTTTTTAAGCCACTATGTTTGTAATCATTTTTACAGTATCAATAGGAAATGAGTAAGCATTCATCACTGTCTTTTTATTTGCAGATGACAGAGACACATACCTGTCTAGTTTGAGAAAAAAGTAACTTATTATCTTGTGTCAAGATAGAATGGTACTGAGGAATGACTAGAACCATGTAGGCTCTCTCTCCATCTCTGGTGTTGTGGTTTCGGTGCCAGCTTCCTTCTCTTTCTCCACAAAACTCCAAGCAGACTTCAGATCCTCATTCCAACAACCAGTCAGAGGCATAAAGCCTTTGGTAGGCCAAATTTGTTACATAGTTATCTATCCTAAAACAAACAACAGAAGCAAAGGGGCTAGATAGTACTAACATCTTGGCTCCTTAGAAAACCAGACAGATGGCCAGGTGCTGTGGCTCATGCCTGTAATCTCTGCACTTTGGGAGGCTGAGGCGGGCAGATCATGAAGTCAGGAGATCGAGACCACCCTGGCTAACACAGTGAAACCCCATCTCTACCAAAAATACAAAAAATTAGCCAGGCGTGGTGGCACATTCCTGTAGTCCCAGCTACTTGGGAGGCTGAGGCAGGAGAATGGCATGAACCCCGGAGGCGGAGATTGCATTGAGCCGAGATGGCACCACTGCACTCCAGCCTGGACGACAGAGCAAGACTCCGTCTCAAAAAAAAAAAAAAGAAAAGAAAAAAAGAAAAAAAGAAAAAAAAGAGAAAACCAGAAAGATGACGTAAAGACAGTTGTAATGTGTGTCTTAGAAGATCACTCAAGCATCTATTATTGATTCCACCTGTTTTTATGCCTTAATTGGGCAGTGACACATCTTAGTTTATGATCCCCCTTCTGTCTGTTGATGATAAATAAAATTAGAAGAAATAAAATGAAATGATGTAGAATAAAATTAGTCTGGTTATTTAGAAGACTTGGAACCTTCAATATAATCACAAGCAAAGCTTACCTTATTATATGCATTTTCTACTGTGGCTTTAACAAATTACCACACATTTTGTAGCTTAAGCAGCACAAATGTATTATCTCACAGTTCTGTAGGTCAGTGGATTTGGCTTGTCAAAAGGTTGAAATCCAGGAGTCAGCAGAGTTAATTTCTATCTGGAGTCTCTGGGGTTAAATCTGTTTCCAAAAACATTCAGATTGTTGGCAGCACTGAGCCCTTGTGGCTATAGGAATAAAGCCCTGGCTTCCTGGCTGGCTGTTGGCCAAGGGTCTTTTCAGCTTCCTGGAGGCTGCCTTACTCAATATCCAAAACTGTCAATGGCATTCCAGTCCTTCTCATGCTTGAAATCTCTCCTCTGCCTCCCATTTCTGCTGCATGTCCCCGATTCATCTCTTCCTCCCTCTTGCGCTCTTCCTACAGATCCACATGTGTACTCTGAGTACACCTAGATGAATCAGGATAATCTCCTCTTCTCTAAGCCAGTAAACTTAATGACATTCGAATATAAATTTGTAATGTATTCATAGGTACGAGTGGGCATTTTTGGTGAGGGGAATGTTATTACGTCTATGGCACCATCATAAATTTAGGTCAGATTTAAGATATAGTGTAGGTATAGTATAAACATGTATTTTATTTGCCATGGGGGAACTTTGAATACATTGGAATCTCTAGTAAAATTATTGTATATTTTATATTATTGCCCATTTTTATGGCTTAAACATTTCTTAAGTTTTTTTTTAGTATAATAGTTATATAGGTCTATGATAGCTTTATTTATTTATTTATTTTTATTTTTTTGCTTTGTAACATATTACGGTTATTTCTATTACAGGTATATACTGAGTTCCTATCCTGGTTAGGATTATAGCCAGTGTTATAATGTGCTTCTGTAAGATCATGGTGTTCTTAATAAGAAATGTGTTCTAAGACGGAGATTTCCAGTTAGACACTGGTATGACTAACACAGTATGTCCATTCCTCTTTGGCTTAAAAAGATGAATGTCACTCTAAATGGTAAAAGGAATAATGCAGGCACACATACAGGTTCCACAAGACTCTTAAATCTTAGTGCTGAAATAAACTCTGAGAAAGGGATAATTGCCAACTAAAACAAAGCAGACTCCTCTGGGGCATTTATGAGAACTCACTTCCTAGCCAAAAACTGATGGAATTCATAGAGAAAAGGAGTGCCATGGTGAAAACGGTATGGTTTTTGTTTTTGTTTTTTGTTTTTGGAAATAAACAGTCATTCTATTTCATAATTGTATTAAATAAGTAGAATTGAATCTGTTTAAACATACAGTGGTTGCAGTCTTCCAGACAATAGCATAGAGAACATTTAATAATAAGGTGATGTAAATAAGGAAAAGTAGTTCTCACATATGGTTGTATTTCCTGTGAAAATGTCATTTTTGCTCAGTGTTACGTTATTCCTTTTAGATTTCAAGATAATTTATTTATTTTTTTAATGTCATTTAATACTTCTCTAGAATATTTGTGTAATTGGAAAGGCATTTTCAGTGACTTTTATTAGAACATTCTGATAATAAATATATCTATGGGAGTTAAGAAGATGTCAAGAAAATGAAAACTTGTGGGTGGATATATTTAGAAGTCCCACGAACCTGAGTAATGTAAGAAGAAAAAGCAGCTACACACAGAATATGATGATTGCAGATGCCTGAAAGCTGAACAAGGGCGCACAAACCCTACTAAGTCATTCTCAGAGTCAAAAGTTGGTCTCTCTCCCTCCCTACTAATGTTTCCAAATCTGCTCAAAGAACAAATCCCCTAATCTGTCAGAAAGCCATATTACTAGTGACAGCAGCAGCGGTTTTGTAGTTGTCCAATATGAGTTATTCCACTTTCATCTCAGGGATAATGAGGACCACCTACAATTATACTATACTTCCTGATATGTTTCACTTTCAATCAATATACATTTTTAACTGAAGTGGTAAATGTGCTCTGTTTTACCAAATAGCTATATAAGGATTTACTTTGAAGGAAATCTTTGTTTTGTGGGATTGGAAGAAAAGAAGAATGTGTTTCTTTTTAAAAAAAAACTAATAGTCTTCTATCCTACAGTGACATTATCATTCGATAGATTCTGAAGTTGTGGAAAGTTAAAAAAATATTTTTGATTAAATTATTTTTGTGATCATAAACATTTACATTATATATAATATTTACCTTTCATCTGATAGCCTTCCAAATTTTATATTCTTTAAAGTTTATAAATATTTTATTAATTGAAACAAATGGGGTGTGCAGAGAATGCTACTAGCTTTTGAGATGAAAATTGTTTTATATATATAATATATATATGAATATAAGCTTTTATATGCAAGCAAATTTCTAGAAGTTTACACAATTATTTGTATCAATCAGGGTCCAAACAAGAAACAGATGGCACACTCAAATTAGAATAATTTGATGAAGGTTTATTTACCAAGAAATTAATTACAAAGATGTGGATGTGTATAGGAAACTAAAATAAAGGAATAGTGCAAAACTCTTGACTATTAGTAGCAGGACTGTTATCACACGTAAGGGTGAAGGGATTTTTTTTAAAAAATGAGTGAGGCTTCCAAATGTTGAAAAGAGGAAGAATCTAATAGAACAGGTTGTCATTAGAGGAACAAAGACAACCTAAGTTGCTCTCACACTTAGGCAACAAGAATAAGGACCTTGACCTCGTTTTCATTTCTCTCTTCTTCATCTGAACCCAACAACCAGTCCTGAGAGGCCAAGTGTCCTGTCCATATATGGTTCATATGAATCAGTTTCTCAGAAAACACACACACATACATGCACACAAACACACACACACAGAGGAGGGGGCGTATAGCATATTGGAAGAGGCAAATGGAAGAAATGTACCACCCTACTTTTAACTATGCTTCACTAGGTTTCTTGCAGTGCACTCAATGTCATGAATAGGTTTGTCATCCAGAAATTTTTACATATTTAGTTCTTAATTACTTATTAAAAATGGCTCATAGCAAGTGTTTTCCAGTAAAGAATGAACAACACTGTAGTAAATAACTTCTTTTAGAAAACCTTTCTTTTTTTTTCTGGCCCGAATTGAGTTACAGTGGTGCATTTCTTAACAATAGAGACATATTCTGAGAAATGCATTGTTAGGCAATTTCACCATTGTGTAAACATCATAGAGTGGACTTACATAAACCTGGATGGCATAGTTTACTGCACACCTAGGCTATACGATATAACCTGTTATTCCCCGGCTACAAACTTGTACATGTTACTGTAGTGAATATTGTAGGTCATTGTAATACAATGGTATTTGTGTAACTAAACATATCTAAATATAGAAAAGGTAAAATAAATATACAGTATTATAATTTTATGAGAATGAAATATCATTATGATATGTTTGACTCTCATTAATATTTTCTGAAATTACATTAAATAGACAAAAAATTAATTTTTTAAAGGGTAAACATTACCAAAGTGATTTGGGGATAATTTCTCTTTTTCTCCAGAGAAAGTAGAGGAATTGCTCATGTTAAGAACATCATATTGGTTTAACAATTTATTTGTATATTTTGACATAGTTTTTGTAGTACGCATGGTGCTTACCTAATTGGCTCTCCTAATTTTATTGCAGAGAAGAGTTCATCTTCTGTGCTCAAATGTCAAACCGAAATTTCAATCTAGCTCTGTTGATAGATTATTATTTTAGTCCATTTTGGCCTGCCAAAGCTATATAAGAGAATACTGAAAATTGGGCAATTGCTAAAGAATGGAAAGTCATTGGCTTACAATTTTAGGAACTGGGAAGTCCAAAATCAAGGTGTCAGAATCCAGTGAGAGCCTTCTTGCTGTATCATCCCATGGTGAAAGGTAGAAGGGCAGATACAGAGAGAGAAAGAAAGAGAGCAAACTTCTTCCCTCATGCCCTATATGATGGCATTGATTCATTCATGAGGACTCCACCCTCATGACATAAACACCTCCCTTTAGACCCCACCTCCCAACATTGTTCCATTGGGGATTGACTTTTAATGTGAGTTTTGGAATGAACAAAATCATTCAATGCATATCACTTATGTAATACTAAAATATGAAAATTACATAAAAGAGAGGAGTTAACAACTTGGTTTCAAATTCTACCTCCTCTGTTACATTAATTGCATGTTTATGACAAATCACTTAACTTCTCTAAACCTAGCTTACTTTTTGTTAATACAGAGTATCATTAAATTATTATCTCATAAGGGCTGAAGTGAGAAAAACATAGTCAATATCTGAGAAAACACTCAACATAAGTTAAATAATTATTTTGGAAAATGAAGTACAGTTTACAGTTCTCTCTCTGTCTTACACACACCTGTACATACACACTCACATGTTCACAAACACGGAATATAAGCTGGTTCTACTGGCCTTGCTCATGATGAAATGCAAATACATTGTTTTGTAAGACATGGGCAGCCTTCACTGTTTGTTCATTGAATTCAACTACTGAAAATATTTTAGTAAATCCCACCAAAAAGCTTCAGAAATTAAAACTTTTGTCCATATGAAAGGTTTCAGACATCAATGTAGCTGTTTCACCTTGAATTCTTCCTTTTCTTTTCTTCTGTCCTGTAGATAATACAGTTTTGAGCCTCCTTTTCCTAACAGGCAGTTTTGGCAGGAAGAAAAAGCAGAAGTTGTTTGCGGGACCCTCTCTTTGTTGACATTTGTTTTCTAAAACCAAAACTACTGAAGAAATCAGTCTTGCTTCCCTGAAGGAAGAAGAGATAGAAAGAGACATGGACAGAAAGAATTTCTTTGAGGCTAACAAGAGAATTAGGGGAATAGAGAAAGCAAATAGAAGTGTAGATCTGTGATTAGGACAATCAATGGGGATATTTAATCCACTTTGAAGAGGTTTTCCAGAAAAGTATCAGAAATTCAAAGTGGAAACATTTTATGGTTGCCAGCTCTGGTAAAGATTTATAAGGTAGACAGGCATCAGGACAGAGGAAACTGAGAGAACCACGTGAAATGAACCTCTGGGTTTCCAAGAGGGAAGCAGTGCACACTGATGATCAAAAACTACAGGGAACTATTCGTGTTAACTTACTTTTTATTTTTTATTTTTTTTTGCTGCTGTCCATGGCCAAAGTTGAATTTTCTACGTGAAAATAGGAAGGAGACACATACCTAAAATTAAATTATTTTTATAACTAATGACATTGAAAATAACATAATATAATTCTTGCTTGTGAAGAGTGAGCCTTATCTCATACATTTGAAGAGTCTATGCCTATGATTTTCTTTTTTTAATTTATTTATTTATTTTTTTTTTTTGAGACGGAGTCTTGCTCTGTCGCCCAGGCTGGAGTACAGTGGCGCGATCTCGGCTCACTGCAAGCTCCACCTCCCAGGTTTACGCCATTCTCCTGCCTCAGCCTCCGGAGTAACTGGGACTACAGGCGCCCGCCACATCGCCCGGCTAGTTTTTTTGTATTTTTTTAGTAGAGACGGGGTTTCACCATGTTAGCCAGGATGGTCTCGATCTCCTGACCTCGTGATCCGCCCATCTCGGCCTCCCAAAGTGCTGGGATTACAGGCTTGAGCCACCGCACCCGGCCTATGCCTATAGTTTAAGGCAGTGGTCCCCAACCTTTTTGGCACGAGGGACCATGTTTTATGGAAGACAATTTTTCCGCAAATGAGGAGTGAACATTAGATCTCCGGCATGCGCAGTTAACAATAGGGTTAGGGATCCAATGAGAATCTAATGCCAAGGCTTTCCGAAGGGGGGCGGAGTTCAGGCAGTATTGCTAGCTCACCCATCACTCACCTCCTGCTGTGCCGCCTGGTGCCTTACAGGCCATGAACGGGTACCTGTCCACGACTGGGGACCTCTGGTTTAAGAGCTTCAGTAAGTGAGAGTAACAGGTAAGACAAATACCACTTTAGGTCAAAAGCGTTTTACCCGGATGTTCACTATCCGGAAAAGCTAATGGGGTACATACTATGCCTACGCTGAACTTTAGTCAGGCATGCCACTGGGGTTTTATAGTGTTTGTTTTGTTTTGTTTTGTTTGAGACAGGCTTTCACTCTGTCACCCAGGCTGGAGTGCAGTGGCACAATCACAGTTCACTGTAGCCTCGACCTCCCGGGATCAAGCGCTCCTCCAACCTTAGCCTCCCAAAGTCTGGGATTACAGGTATGAGCCACCACACCCAGCTGCTGTTTTGGTTTTAACTGTGAATTTGTATGTTCAATTAAGTTCTGTCTTTACACTGTGGGGTGATTTTCTTCAAGTGTATTTTTATATCTTTACTAAGCATATTTAAAAATACAGTTTTATTGAGTTATAATTAACATACAATCTATGACACACATTTAGAGGTACAATTTGCCAATATATACATTAATCCGACAGTATCCATGGAGAAATTGGTTCCAGGATTTCCACAAATAACCAAAATCCACAGATGTTCAAGTTCCTGATATAAAATTGTGTAATATTTGCTTCTAACTCACACATCCTCTCATATATCTGTAGATTACAAATAATAGCTAACAATTACATATAATAGTTAATAATTTGCTATCTCTAGATTACCTGTAATAGCTACTACAATGTAAAAATTGTTATTCTTTTATTTGTGTAGTTTTTAGTTTTGTGTTGTAATTTTGTATTTGTTTTCAAATAGTTTTAATGAATGGTTGGTTGAATCTGTGGATGTGAAACCTGTGGATATGAAGGACTGACTGCACACCCACAAACCCATCATGAAAATCAAAATAATGGACATACTGATCACTCCCCAAAGTTTCCTCATTTTCCTTTGTGATTCACCCTCCTGTTTCTCCCACCCGTTTACCACCCTACCAACAGCTTCTCTCTTCCCGCAGGTAACCTCTGGTGGGTTTAAGTCATGATAAATTAGTTTGCATTTTCCAAATTTTACATAAATGTGACATTACAATATAAACAGTTTTTTTCTCAGACTTCTTTCACTTAGCATAATAATTTTGAAATTTGTCCATTTTCTTATGAGTATCAATTATTCATCCTTTTTGTTGCTGAGTTGTATTTTCTTTTATGGCTATACCAATCTCTCTTTGTACATTTAGCTGTTAATGGATAGTTGAGTTGCTTCTAGTTTTTGCTTTTTAAAAATAAAAAGACTATGAACATATGCGCGCAAGTGTGTGTGTAGGCTTATACTTTCTACTTCCCTAGGGGTAGAATGGCTACTTTCTATGATCATGTATGTTCAACATTTTAAGAAACTGCAAAACTCTTTTCCAAAATGGATGTAATATTTTACATTTCCACTAGATGTGTGTAAAATTTCCAGTTTCTTTTCATCTTCATCAACACTTGGTATAGGTAGCCCTTTTACATTTTATTTATTTATTTATTTATTTATTTATTTATTTATTTATTTATTGAGATGGAGTCTCACTCTGTCACCCAGGCTGGAGTGCGGTGGCACGATCTCAGCTCACTGCAAGCTCTGCCTCTGGGGTTCACGCCATTCTCTTGTCTCAGTCTCCTTAGTAGCTGGGACTACAGGTGTCCACCACTACGCCCAGCTAAATTTTTGTATTTTTACTAGAGATGGGGTTTTACCGTGTTAGCCAGAATAGTCTCAATCTCCTGACCTCGTAATCCGCCAGCCTCGGCCTCCCAAAGTGCTGGCATTACAGGTGTGAGGCACTGAGCCAGCCACTAGGTAGCCTTTTTAATCTAGCCATTCTAATATATGTGTAGGCTTATTTCATTGCGTTTCCCTGATGACTAATGATGTTGGAGATCTTTTCACGTGCTTATTTCCTATCCATATATACTGTTGCAAACTATCCAATTTTTTTGTCTGTTTCAAATTGTATGTTTGTTGTTATTACTGAAGTTTTATAATTTTTATATATATTAGATGTAAGTTCTTCATTAGATATGTGATTTCCAAATATTTCCTTTTGATTTATGGACTGTATTTCACTCTTATCAATGTTTTCAAAGAGAATAAGTTTTAAATTTGATAAGTAAGTTATCAACTTGTTATTTTTGGATTATGAAATAGAAAACCAAAAAAAATACAGAAAATTAAATTAAAGCTGGTTCATTGAGATAAATAAAATTGATAAACATGTAGCCAGACTGTTCAGAAAAACAAATAGAGAAGACACAAATTACTCATCTTAAGAATGAGAGCAGGACCATGCTTACAGGTTCTAAAGATACTAAAAGAAATATCACAGAATATTGTGAACAGTTTGTGGCTACACATTCAACATCTTTACGGAGTGGTACAAATTCCGTGAAAGACACAAGCTTTCAAAGCTCACTTAGAAAGAGATAACATGAATAGCTTTAAACGTATTAAGGTAACTGAATTTGTAATTCAAACATTCTCACAAAGAAAACTCCAGACTTAAATGGCTTTCTTTATAATTTCTGCAAACATTTAAAGACATAAGACCAATTTTACGTAACTCTTTCAGAAAATTGAAGATGAGGGCATACTTTCTAACACATTCTACAAGGCCAGCATTACCCTGAGGACAAAACCAGAAAAAAAGACTTTGTATAAAAAGAAATCGAGATACCCTTTATGCATTTAGACATGAAAATTCTAAATAAAATTTAGCAAATCAAATTCAACTGTATATAGTGAATAAAGATTTAACTCTTGACCAAGTGCAAAAAAAAAAAAAAATAAATAAAATCATCCCAGGAATGCAAGGTTGATTTTGCAATAAAAACCAATGAATACAATTCACAATAATGACAAACTAAACATTAAAAACCAATGATCCTCTCAATAGATGCAGAAAGAGCGCTTGAACAAATCTAACATGTCTGGTAACAACTTTCAGCAAATTAGGAATAGATGGAAACTTCTGTTGCCCCATAGCTCACGTATGCTTTTTTCACTTTTAAAATTATATATTTCTCTCAGTGTCTTTTATGAAGTTACTGTCATAGTTTTTAAATTTTGCAAATTTTTTCTTCCACAATGTCAATCTGCCATTACTTCCATCTAGTATATTTTCATCTAATGCATTGTAGTTTTCATCTCTAAAAGGTAGTATATACCTCTACTTAACTTTTTCAACTCCTAGAATGCAGTTTTAATAACTGTTTTTTTTTTTTTTTTTTTTTTTTTTTTTTTTTTTTGAGGCGGAGTTTCACTCTGCCGCCCAGGCTGGAGTGCAGTGGCCGGATCTCAGCTCACTGCAAGCTCCGCCTCCCGGGTTTACGCCATTCTCCTGCCTCAGCCTCCCGAGTAGCTGGGACTACAGGCGCCGCCACCTCGCCCGGCTAGTTTTTTGTATTTTTTAGTAGAGACGAGGTTTCACGGTGTTAGCCAGGATGGTCTCGATCTCCTGACCTCGTGATCCGCCCGTCTCGGCCTCCCAAAGTGCTGGGATTACAGGCTTGAGCCACCGCGCCCGGCCTAATAACTGGTTTTTAAGGTACTTTTCTGTTAATTGTAAAATCTGTGACAGTTGTGATGTAGTTTCAAATGTTTGATTTTTCTCCTCATTATGTGTCTCATTTTCCTGTTTCTTGAACTTTGTTCTGAGATGCAGTTAAGTTATACAAAAAGAGTTTGATCTTTCAATTCTTGCTTTTAAGGTTTGTTAGCTGGGACCAAAGCAGTATTTGGCGTAGGAAAAACTCTTTCTCGCTATAGAGACAAGATTTTTTTTTCAGTATTCTATCCAATAGCTATGAATTGTGGAATTTCTCCAGGCTGATTAGTGGGAAGAGGCATTATTCCAGGCTCTTTGCATAATCTGTTCCCACTAAAGTTTTCTAGTGGTTCTGCTCTGGCCTCAGGTAGTTTCCTCGTGTACCTGTGCTGATCAATACTGCATATGAGGTGTAGGGTAAAGGGAGAAGGGGTGTTTATACATATCTTTGCAGCTTTCTCTCCCCTTCTGTTGTGGAAACCCTAGTCACATTGGCTTCCAAAGATGCCTGGCATCCTCTCCTCAACTCAGAAAGTCTAACAGGCTCCACTACCTAAAGCCTGGAAACTTTAGGCTATAGGCTGGGACCATCCTGGAGCTCACATTTTTTTCTGTCTTTCCTTGTCTGTTCAGTATCTTATAAACCACGGTTTCAATATTTTGTCTATTTTTTAGTTGTTTCACATGGGAATGTAAATATAGTCTATTTTATTCCATCTTTTTCAAAAGTAGAAATAAATACACTTCTTTTTCCTTTTTTTACTAATTATGGCACAGATGGCTTAATGAATATCTATTGAACATATAGTAATGGTCAGACTCTATGCTATTGTATGTCATAAATTATATCAAAGTGGTAAAACTATGGAATAAAAAGAAAATGTATTTTTTTTATCATTTTTTCTACTTATTTACTTTGGTTATGTGTATATAATTCTGGGATGCAGCTATACAAAATAGGACACGTATTTTTATGTGTTCACATCTTTCTCTGAAGGAAAACATATTTTCTGACACATTATTAATCCCTTTGTTTAAAATCTCAAATCTAGAGAGTTGAATGAATCATAATATTCATGTTATTTTATCATTGTTCGTTCATTCAATTACCCTCTCTTTCTTTATTCCTCCTTCTCTCCCTCCCTCAAACATCCATCTTCCTGTCCTTTTCTTCCTTTCTTCTCTATTGGTAGGTATTTTTCTTCCATTCCTCCTCAGAAACAACATAAAAATATATTTAGTATGCATTTAGTTTTGTTTTAAAAAATATGTATATAGATTACGTGCAAATATTTTTAATTTAAATAAATAATAAGGTGCTTTGTATGATTTTGTATGATTTTTTTTTTTTGCTTTTTTTTGTTACTTAGAGCTGTATGTATAAGATCCAGCCATGCTCTGTTATGTGCGTGTGCATCTGTGTGTGTGTGTTTCTCTTAATTGCTATATGTTGTGTACCCATTATACTTCGCCACCTGCTTTCCATGTGATGGACGCCCAGGTTGTCAGTAACTCTCTACTATCTCATTATGCTGTGTATTGAACGTCCTAGTAAATGACCCCTTCTGGATCTGTGTAAGAAATTCTGCATTATGTATTCCCAGAACAGACTTCCCTGGACAAAATGTATGCATAAGAGTTATTTGACTTTGTATTTGCTGGTTGTTATCCAGAATGATTCTGTAGTCTACAGTGACACCAGCAGTGCTTGAAAGTTGCTATATTCTAGCATGCATGCACATACCTGGAATGAATCCGTCTTTAAAGTTTTGCCAGAGAAATAGGTATAAGCTAATATTTCACTGTTGCTTTCATTTGCATGATTTTTATTTCAAATTGCTTGTGCATCTCTTCATATGCTTATTAGCACTGAAGTCTTTCTCTTCTGCAAATGACACTTTCTAACCTTTGCTCATTTGTCTGTTGGAATTATTATGTAATTTTTGTTGATTTTCAAAATCTCCTTGTTATATGTTTTTTGTATATTTATTCTTTGCCAATTTTTTAAACATGTAAATATAATCCCCCATTCTGTCATCCTTCTAATAGCTTTGTTTATAGTGCCGTTCACTAACAGAAATTAATTATGATGTAATTCAGTTAATACTCTTTTAGATGGTGATGAGAAGTTTTACATAGGAACTTCTTCTCCCTAGGTTAGAGATATTTTCTATATTTCCTTCTACTAACTTTGTAGCTTTTAATCCAATTGGAGTCAATTTGGTATTACATAGAGACATAGTTTTAGGTTTTTCCTATTGTGAACCAGTTTTTATAGATTGAACCATGTATTCTTGTCCTTTTGATTTGAGTAACATATTTATGGTATTTTATGTTCCCATACACATAGTTTTACCTCTAAACTCTTAATCAATTCAATCTATTTACCTATCATTCAGCCACGCTGCACTGTTCTAATTACTGGGCATTTGAGATATGTATTAGTTATTTATCTTATGTGTTTAAGCTTCCTTTTATATTTCCAAGTCTTCTTTCAGCCATCTGGGAGTTTCTCAAAATCTGATATTCAATCCACCAATTTCCTCTTCACTGCATCTTTGCTATTATGAGCTGTATATATTTTGCTCTTATTTCACCCACTACAGTTTCATATATGATATTTCTGATTGTTGGTTACTGCTAACATCTTTATTTTCCTATTTAAAATCATTGCCTGTTGCAATAATTCTGCTTCACATTTGCGTTTGTCAAGGTCTTTTGGAGTGTTTGTCCTTCTCAGATATCTAGGTTTTGGTCTCTGAGCTCAAGTTGCCTTAAGGTTATCAGCTATAATCTGCTAATATGCATTGAGTAAGGCTGCAAAGTCAGACCATTTTTTTCTGACAGTCTCAGCCAGTTTGATTATTACTATTTTATGTCAGTCCTTCAGAAAAATCTTACAGTCTTAAAATAATGCCCAAAGCGTACTCAGTTGACAACTGTTTTCTCCAACTTCTCACCCCTGCCAGCCTTCTTAAATGCACTGATAAAACCTCAGGACACTAGCACAGATGGCCTAGGCTACTGCTTGGGATTTTGTTCTGAAGAAACAGTATTGCCAGAAGTCCATGCAGGAACAAAATTTAAAACAATTTCTCTAACCTCTCTGTAGGTTCCAGGGGCAGTATTTTTTAGATGACAGCCGTGTTCTGCCTAAGCACACAAGTCCAAAACAACATCTGATCTTCCCGTGGATGTTTTGTGCTGTTGCTTAGTTACTATTATTGTTATTGTTTGATTGATTAGTTATTAGAGTCCGTGTTTCCCGCCTGCCTTTAATTTCCCCAGCACTGAGTTTTGAGGAGGGAGTCATAAACTCCTGCTGTGTGCTATCTTTTCAGGAAACTGTTAGTTTCTTCTCATCCATCTTTCTTGTATTTGTGCCAGTGGACTGAGGCAGAAATAAAAACTTATTTTGCCATATATTCATAGACTTTTAACACATGTTAATTAACTTCTATAAAATTTTGCTATTTATTTTTAACCCCAAATTGATTTTTTTTTTAATTTAAGGCATGTTGTATTTCCAAATGCGCTCATCATACTTGGCATGCTGTGTAGAAACTAAGATGCATCCTCACGAACAGTAGTGATTATTTTAATCAGTATTTTGTTCTGAAAAATTATTTAATTTAGTCTTTATATTAAACTATTATTTTAGATATTATTTTTCACCACTTTTTCCATGAAAAAATTATTAGATAAATAACTTTTCTTGAATCCCAGAGCTTTCATTTGAACCGAGATCTGAACTAGTCAGGATCTAGGTTTGTAGTCATTACAATCTATTGTCCTGTGGTACTGAGTAAACACTGGCAAGCATTTATTGGTTAAAAGTAAGAAGGAAGAAAGAAAGAGAGAAAGAAAGGAAGGAAGAGAGAAAAGAAAGGAAGGAGGAAAGAAAAGAAGGAAGGAAGGAAGGAAAGAAGGAAGGAAGGAAAGAAGGAAGGAAGGAAGGAAGAGAACTAAAAAAAAAAAGATAAAAGAAAGATATTCTGTACCTCTTTTTCTCCACCTTAGTTGCTGCATATCACAGTTTATTTTCTAAGCTCTATTTCCCAACAGAATTAATACACTTCACCAAGCATAACTTTATTTCATCTCATGCTACCAGCTGGGTCAACACCAGAGGTATATGAAAACAAAGGCCTGTCCTACTAATCCTGATGAAGATGAAGTCTTCGTACTAAGATCCAGGACCAATTAATTACAGTACTAATGCTTTGGTGTCCCAATATTTGTTTATAGACCACTGCATACTGATGGGAACTGCTGTTTTGCTGTTGAATGTCATGTACATTATTCATAATGCATGGCAGTAAGACTGAATAATTAATATCTCAATATCACTAATAATTCACCCTCCCCTTCCACATGCCAATATAGAATTTGGAAATTCTTTTTGATCCATGCCCAAAGCGCATATCACAATGTGCAAGACTTCTGCATTCTGAAGGATATACGCATACTCTATAAATCTGAAACATGGCTATTGTGAATCTTATAACTCAGCAATTATTTATTCCAAGATCCTATAAATTTAAAAAAATTAAAAAGTTTACATATATATCTTTTTAAAATTGGATAGTTGGTGCAACTTTAGTAAACTACTCATTTGAAAATAACTACTATTGAACTTAAATGTGCAGCTGAATGTATGTGCAGAAATTTACTCCCTTGACAATGCAATTTAAAAGCTGACTTGTTTCAGAATTAGACAGACGGTAACATACGGGAAGGGACTTTTTAGTAAGGGATAGAGCCTTCAGTCCTTAAATGACTCTCTGAGATTTAATACTTTTTTTTTTTTAAAAAAGAAGGGGAGGATATCTTTCCTTTCCCAATTAGATAATGGTAGCATACCATTTATTATTATTTGAAAATCCATAGTTTAAGTAAAAAGATAAATTATCTGCCTCATTTCAGCCAGTGTCATCTTTTATCTCCCATTAATACATCCAACACTATTGATTAATATTCCTTCAATAAGTAAAGCATCTATGCCATGGTAGCAAAATACATGATCTCTCCAGAATACTGATTTTTGATCTAAAGTCATGTAAGCTACTATTGTAATTATGAGGTCACAATTAATTAAAGAATAATATGAATTATATATTTATAAGAAATTGTCAGTATTTCCTGAAATCTAATTGCAAAGACACAAGCTGCCTTGCCTATTCTTATATCTAGTAGGGATTATAATTGATATTAAAAAGACAGAAAACACAAAAGCACAGGGAGGGACTAGATGTAGAATCCCAAAATAGTACTCTTGTCAAAATAACTTCAAATTACGGTGACAGGCAAGAAATATAAAAATAGACATATGGAAATAGCCAAGTTGATTAAAAAATGGGATTCTGAATTAGTGCCATTTGGAGGTTAATGTCAAATTCTGATTCTGTTCTGACATATAAGGAAATGTGTTATATTCTCACCCTAGGCCATTTAGATATCCTTTGTCTAATGGTACCCAGGATTTCCAGGGAGTCATTTTTATTCCTCTTGAGAGCCCAGTAGCCTACAGCATAAAGACCCACATCAACCCTTAATAGAAATTCATCCCAATATGATCAAGGCATGATTATTTCACTTGTATGTACAGGAGAGCTCCCTGCTGTTCTGGGCATTGTGAGAGTCATTGTTGCTCGCTCTCCCTGAAGTTGTAGTGTTTTTTTTTTTTTTTTTTCTTCCATTAACAAGAGAACATTTCAATTCAGTTTGTGTTTCTCTAGTCACTGAGGTGACATTACCACTACCTTTAGCACTTTGAAATGGTTGCAGTCAAGTCTTAGATCACAATCCTCCCACCATTACTAAAAGTAATGGTTTTCAAACAATGCAACTGTGAGAGAGAGCTTGGGAATTACCGAGGAAAGGAAAGGTGGGAAAGTAGTTCTATCGAAAGGTAAGGAGGATATCCTGTGACT
Source organism: Rhinopithecus roxellana (assembly GCF_007565055.1). Taxonomy (NCBI): domain Eukaryota; kingdom Metazoa; phylum Chordata; class Mammalia; order Primates; family Cercopithecidae; genus Rhinopithecus; species Rhinopithecus roxellana. The sequence continues at coordinate 175,416,094 of NC_044550.1, read as the reverse complement.
GTAAAACCTCCTTTATGCAGTGAATGCACCCCAAATGGAACTTTCCCATTGACAAGCTGAAGGTATTTCTGAAATGGGATAGTCAAGTGACAGAAACACATTTCTTCCAAATTGAAGTGAATTGCTATAGCTACTGCCTGAAAGAATGGCCTCTTCAGAAGACAGGGAAGAAGAGTTTAGCTGTGTTCCTCCTCCCACTGTGCAGTTAGCAGAGCTGTTATCCATTCCTACCCCCACTAGGAACAGCCCCTTGGAGCCGCAAGGGGAGAATAGGTTCAATATGGTAGTGCTATTCCGCTGAGGAGGCCAGTACTTATCCCTTGTCACAGCATGAAATGCGTGTTATGGCTCTCTATATTTGATTCAGCTTCATCTTTTCCCAAACACTTTGGATTATTGTATACATGTAAATAAATACCTGCATGAATTTCATTTAATTTAGCCTTTAGCATATGTGCAAAAATATAAAGTGTCAATGCCTAAAGTGATTCCCCATGGGGCTTGAAATACATTTACCAGATACTAGTACTTTGCTATAGTCTGAAGGACAGTGTCTCTAGGTTGACATTTCTTCCTGATATTTTGCACAGGTTGGCTGAAAAAGGTTTTAAAAAAGTGACAGTTAAGCATTTCAGCCTTCTTGATCCCACTCAGAGCAACAGTTAGAATTTTATTCAGTTTTTTTCTCATGGTATGAATATGGATTCTCAGCATTAACTATGGTTTTCCAGTATCACCCAAGGGATATTACCTCTGGTTTTCTTAAAAAAAAAAAAAAAAAAAAAAAAAGATAAAATATTATATAAAGATAACCAGTTTCATAAATCCACCAGAATAATAATCCTATGTATATTTAATTTTTGTACATTTGTCTGCATAGTTTTGCAATGAATAGATCTATCTTGGTGGGTTTAATTATATTTCTTCTATTTTATAACTGTTTCTCAGATATCAGAGTAGACATGCAAGTACTCTCAGATGATTGGGATACAGAGCAAGACTAATTCATAAAAATGTTTAGGAAAGACAAAAAAATCACGTCAAAAATGTTGATGAATGAATCAGTCATCAAATTCTGATGTGTGTAAGTCACGTTGGTATGGGCTGGCTTTAACTTTACCTAGTTCATATAATAGTTTTTACACTGAACCTGGACTACAATCTTTTGTAAGTACAGAACACTCCAAATAAAATTCTAAAATTATTCATGATTAAAGCTCTGGATTTTAAAATGGAATTCCTCCCCTTGTTTTACTGTCTTAATCAAATAACGTAGGTGCCATTCCCAGATCCTACTTTGCTAACTTTCTCATTCAAGTTCTTCACTGAATCTGTGGTAGTCACCAAATGTTACATGCTAGTCATAGAAAGACACAATTTACCTACTCTCTCTGCTAAGATTCCATCCAACTTTAAAATTCTAAGATGAACCAGAAGAACTATCAGCATAAAAGTAAATCGAAGATAATATTAGGCACATTTCTTTGTTCTAATCACTATGCGTTCATAGAGAAGGTCACCTCAATGACATTTAAAGTGGAAATGAAAATTTAAGTTTTAGGTGAGATAACATCAGTGTCAACAGAAATCCCGGGCCCATGAGAAAAGTTTTCATCAGAGTGGGAAGTAAATGAGAGAAATCAGTCTTTTCCAAGCCTTTTTTTTCCAGAGGTCAAGTGAGGCTTATAATGGTGAGTAGCATATGAGTTTGATCTTGAGCTCTCCTGACATAGTTTTTGAGACAAATTATCAGTAAAGTGGAAGGGTCAGAAGAAAAGCATCAAGGAGAAGAGGGAAGGCTAATTTAATTGCCTTTGTTCCTCAGTGACATAGCTTAAATTGAGCTTGCATTTCTGAGAGCACAGGGATATTTGCATGCTTGGATTTTCATAAATGGAAAATGAACTCAAAGCACTTGGCCTACAGATAACATATCACTTTATATTTGAAGGACAGAAAATACAACTGGGAGGCATGGGAATCTGAAAATTCTTCTTCTTTCTATCATTTTTCTCCAGACTCTGGGTGGCGGGATGGTAGTGAAGTTCAGTTTAAATGTAAAGTACAATGTAGCAAATATAATTAAATACAATTAAAGAGTTAAAAGTAGAAAGCCAAAATACATACACTAAATATATATTCTTGAGGAAGAGTTAGAATTCATGGCTATGAACAATTACGGAAATCAGTTTACTCCCTGGTGATTCATTTATGTGTGTATTAAACAAAGGCATATTAAAGATCCTTTGAATCTGGTTTGTATCTAGACACATTCTGGCACTGATATGTTATTCAGAAGATACTTTGACTCTATAACTAAATTTATGATGAATTGAGGAAATACCAGGGTGGTGATTCTATGCTGTTCCAGGAAAATAAAGACAAATTGGAAAATCTCCAATAATGTTTAAAGGTTGAAAAACTTGGAACTCTTTCACTAAAAATCTGGTGGTACTGTGATCTCCTGGAGGTGGAGATAATTAAAACACACACACACACAAAGACAATTTCCAATCATTGCTTCCAAATCCTCCAGCAAATTTAGATTTTATTTGAGTTAATGTCTTCCACATTTCTTAGAGTTTGTTGTCACTTAAGTCCTCTATATATGATCATTGTTTGAGATTTTACTAATGCTTAATTGTGTCTAAGTAATGAAAGGTTAATGAAGCCATTATAAATATAATGAAAACTACAACTTTGCTGTAGATGTAGATAATTGTTTGTGAAACACTAAATTGTAATTCAGTGGCATTTATGAACAATATAAATGTATAAAAAATAAATGAAACATCAACAAATGTGATCTATTGCTGCAACTTGAGGAGGGAATAATTAATAGCATCTTTTTTTTTTCTGCTCACGTTGGGAACCAATTAAGAAACACAGGGATCAGACAGATAGAGATCAAAAGAGCATCGAGAATACTGATAACACCTAAATTAGAGAATGTGTCTTTTAGTTTATTAGCCATGTTGACTTGCTCAGACTATAACCTGAAGTTGAACTTGCTCAGCCAGTTCCAAGTATTGCTGGGAATTTACAAGACATCTCAATGGGGTCCTGCTCTTTTAAAGATTTAAGGAATGTGATGCAGAGAGTATGTGCTTTTTGCTAGTAGGCATATTCCAGTGACAAAGAGGCTAGGTCACACTTATTACTTATCTTCTCTCAAAATCACCCATGGGAAAAGTTATTTCTCTCATGGGCAAGAGTGAATATAAAGTCAGAAAGCAATCCCTATTTTACTCTGTTGGAAGCATTACTACTACTATTATTATCAATGGAAATTAAAAAATAATAATAGGAACAATCACCTCCTGAGATATTTAAAGACACTCACATTTGGAATTAAGAAGATGAACCGTCTGAATAGTCTGAATATTCTGTTTCAACCCTGTGGTCCCAGTTAGACTGGTAGAATAAATATGGATAGGATAATAGCTACTTTGTATTACCTTCTCACTTGGGCATGCTTTTAACTGGGTTACAAAAGAAGAAGACAATTAACAAATGCTTGAGCTATTGTTATTAAATGTTTAACAGCTAGTCATTTAACTCCAGATTCCATTGTCTGCTATGCTAGACATATGCAAAGAGAAGGACTGGGATATGCAACCTAGATGTCACATTTCAACACTGTTCCTGTAGCCTGTCCTCATGGGCCTTTGCTTGACTAATGTGTTTGATGGGTTGAGGAAATGAGAGACAAAGGAGTTCACAAGGCTATGAGGGAAATCTATGGTGCTTTTCTGAGAATAGTTGCAATGAAACTCCATTTATTCCTCAGCTAAGATTTTGAATAGAGACAATAACATTTGGATTCTGTTAAACAATAATGCTGGGATAGGAGGCTTATCTCACAATATTTGCTGAGGGATGGACAGGATGACTTGTAAATGTGAATGAAATGTATAAAACTGAATACAAAGATGAAGCATTTAGGGTTTATTAAACTTGTGTTGTTGTAGTGTTAAGTTGGAAGGGCATGACAGATACAGAAATCATCTTTTTTTTTTTTTTTCTTTTTTTTCTTTTTTTTTGAGATGGAGTCTCACTCTGTCATTCAGGCTAGAGTGCAGGCTCACTGCAACCTCCACCTCCCTGGTTCAAGCAATTCCCCTGCTTCAGCATCCTGAGTAGCTGAAATTACAGGTGCATGCCACCACGCGTGGCAAATTTTTTTGTATTTTTAGTAGAGATGGGATTGCACCATGTTGGCCAGGCTGGTCACGAACCCCTGACCTCTGGCAACCGCCTGCCTTGGCCTCCTAAAGTGCTGGGATTACAGGCATGAGCCACTGCACCTGGTCAGAAATTATCTTTTATGTTGTATGTAAAGTTCATTAAAGCTGAACATAAGTGACATATTCATGTTACCTGGGGAGACTACCAATGCAGTGTAAATACTGTATGGGCAATAAATATAAAATTATTAAGATAATTGAGAAATGGACACCATATTGAAGACAATTGACATTGTTGTACCATAGACTTTGAGATGGCAAAATATCAGAAGAGAACTCTAGCTCTTATTGGATTAAATTACTGAAATATTGATACAGGTAATTAGGGATGAGTGGGGCAGCAGAGGGTTCTCCCCTCCTACCCACTAGAAATGTCTGGTGATGGTTCAGCAAATATCACATTGCCTTTCTAAAAATGGTAAGTCCGCAGCACCAGGGAGAGGCCATTTCCTGATGGTCCGCACCTGTTAAGATCAAAATGTTAATTGAAAACACCACCCAGGGAGAAACAACTTCCTGGGCATGCGTGTTAAGAGATAAAAACGGTGAAGTATGATCTTCTGGGGCACATTCTCCCAGAAAAGGGAAGAAAGCCTCAGATGGGCATGAATATAACTCCCTAAACACAATGCGCGTGCTCACTTCTGAAGGGTCAGGAAAGCGCTGAGCATGCGGAAAGCCCACCCTAGGAGAAGAATCATGGGAAAAAGACAAGCTTATAAAAGTTCTAGGATCACCGTTAAATGGGGCACTTGACCTTCTCTCTTTAACCTTCACGTGCCTGCTTAATCCCTTCCAAACGCACCATCCTTTCTTTTCTGTTCTGAGGACTTTCTACACAAACTTCTATTCCTGCTCTAGAACTTGCTAGGTCTCTTTTTTTTTGGCTTTACACCCCTCAGTTGAATTCTTTCTTCCGAGGAAGCAAGGACTCAAGTTGTTACGGACTCATAAAGATAGGTCGTTGGTAACTTAGGGTAAATCGGCTCTCTTTCACTAGTAACATTTAAAAATCATTGACACTTTTCCTGTTCTTCATTGTATATTAGACAATCCAGGATTTATATTAATATTGATAATAATTTAGAAAAATTAGAGTCTATGAGATAGAGTCATAATGAAACCAAAAGTTTTTATAGAAATATATATACATACATACATATATATATACACACACACATACTCCAGAAATACACAGAGAGAGATTATATATTGTCTTCCACCTTCCTTTTGTTTTAGACCTTAATTTAAAAAATCGGAGCAAGGAAGAGAAGCGTTACTCATTGGGATGCCTCAGAGACTTCAGCTCTCATTATGTATAAGTATTTATCTTTCAATACACTGCTTTCAATACCTATCAGTATTCCTCAACTCCTACATACAAATACATATATACAACATTTTAAATTACTTTAGAGCTTGAAAGTCTGTACATTTTGCATCATTTCTTATTTGGAAATCACTGAATGTTGCCTTTTTTTCCCTGTAATCCATGGAATAGGATCAAAATGATGCAAATTTTTTGCTCCTTAGTTCGGCTAAAACCGGGTTCTTGTCACATGACCAGGAAAGATTAAGAATGCAGACACATTGAAAGGTGAAGAGAGGGAAATTTATTAAAAGAAAACTCTCACTGGAGGCTGAGGCCGGAGAATGGCGTAAACCCAGGAGGCGAAGCTTGCAGTGAGCTGAGATCCGGCCACTGCACTCCAGCCTGGGCGACAGAGCAAGACTCCGTCTCAAAAAAAAAGAAAAAAGAAAAAAAAAAAAAAGAAAACTCTCAGTGAAAAAAGAAGGGGTCCTGTTAACAGGCTCCCATGTCACAGACTGAATACCAGGCCACCACACAGGAGTTGAAGAGGCCCGGCTCTTCTCCCTACACAAGACACGAACTTCCTATGTCTCCACCTCATTCTCCCAGTGCACAGGAGGGTCCCCAGTCTGTTCCTGTCACGTGCAGACAATATCCTGGGCAGTTTCCCTCATCTGCACAAAAGCATCTGATGTAAACACTGTGAGGTGGGTCAGGGATTCTCTGGGGACGATCCCCCATATCTACCTCCTGCATCTGTCAAATATATAATGTCATCCCAGAGCAAATAGTAAGGACACAGGAGTAGAACACAATTATTTTACCATTTTGCTCAGTTTGATTCTGTATAATACTGTGGCATGATAAAACGAACACTAATTTATTTTGCATACATTTTTTTCATTTTTAGCACTTTCTGAATTGGGCCCTATTTTTAAAATGAATATCTATTTGGCTTTCTAAACCTTGTAACTTAGAAGACTGGATTATCACTGACAATAACATTGCAAATTATTGTCTTTATTTTTAAAGAAATTATTGATGTCTGCTTGTTGCAATTTTGACCAGTTATCAAATATTTGAAAGGAAATAGATCTAGGTAATTTTGTGTACTTAGTCTTCATCTCTGCCTGTTCACACAATTTCTTTGGCGTTTCCATTATTGGACCCCAAATGTCATTATAAAAATGAAAGGAAAAAGTAAATCGAATACAACTAACAGCTTGTGGCCCCTCCTTATGTGTGGCCTCTGAAAGACAAATGTTATTATTCCTTCAATTCTCGAGACTGCAGTACTCTGGCCTCCTGATCCAGGATCCTTTACTTAGCTTATTGTATTTGGGTGCTCCAGAGAGACATAACTGATAGGTTGTATATGTAGAAAGAGATTTATTATGAGGAGTTGGCTCACACGAGACTGAGAAGTTTCACATCATTTGCTAGCTGGACACCCAGGAAACCTTAATGGTGTAATTCATGCTGAGTCAGAAGGCCTGAAAACCAGATTTAAATCACAGCCTTGACGGGAGAGCAAGACGGATATCTCATTCAAACAGCACTGCAAAAGAAGGGATCAACTCCTTCTTCATCTGCCTTTTATTCTATGTAGGCCCTCAGGAATTTGGATCGGGCCCACCCACATTAAGGGAAGAAATCTTTTTTACACAGTCTACTGATTCAAATGTAACTCTCATCCAGACACCCCCACAGACACACCCAGAGTATGGCTAAGCCAGGTATCTGGACACCCCCATGATTCCCACCAAGTTGACACATTAAAAGTAGTCATCGCATTTATTAACTTCGGCTTGGCCCTGTTGAGATTTTAGTTTTGAGGCAGCTCAACTTCATCCTGCATCAGTATCCAACAGTACTATGCCTAAATGTAAAAACAGCTGGAAATGAGCCTAAAATATATCCAGTGGCAACAGTCTACCATTCCTCTATGTCCATACTTGAAATGTCACAAAATTAGTAGGATTTCCACTAAACAGTGAGTAGAGTGCTCAGGGCATTATTTACATTTGAGTGTCACATAATATAAACCACTACAGAGTTTAATAGAAAGTGATGCAGAAGTGGAAACACATGTTTAAACTCTGAGGTTATTCCCAACTCTATATGATCCTTGGCAAATACTTCCTGGTTAGGTTGCTTCATTTAGAGAGAGAGGAGAGGTGGGCCATTAATAATAGCTGCCATTTTTGAGTATTTATCTAGACATCTCTATATTACTTATACACATTATATCATTTAATTTTATCAATAATTGTACGAGTTCTGCTGATCTAATTTTACATTTGTAGAAAATGTGTCCTAAAGAAGCTAAGACATTCTCATGGGTGCATATCTAGTAAATAGTGGAGGCAGAGCAAAAACTCATGTCTCTCTGTATTGGAAGTCTGTGCTGTTGGGATATGGTTCTTGTTCATGTTCACATTCTATGATTATTGGTTATTTGGGTGATATGTGTTGTCAACAGGAAACAAAAAAGGTTGTTGGCACACAGGGTGCCCTAGAATCTCTTGCAGCTCTTTTATGCTCTTAGGCAGGAGGAATAACTTTTTTTTTTTTTTTCAATAGGCTACCAGCTATGTATCTTTAGATTGGAAGCTTGCTGTAGTTGTATTTCCGAAATAAATGCGGCACAGGACAGTGCCTGAATATAATTTGGGGATAATTGAAAAAGGCAAGGAAATCATCCCTGATTAAATTTGTAAATGACTGTCTGGAGAATCATTATAATTTATGAGGATTTGTTGCTCAGAGAGTAAATAATACCAGTGACAGCATTTCCTCAGAGAACAGAAGATCAAATCTGTTGCAAAGTAAGTGCCAATACTTCCTCTCAAAAACACAGCAGAGGAGACAGAGGTAATAAAGGATGCTCCATTTGTTTCAATGCTTATGACGCTCCTGACTGCTTAAGAGCAGAGAGACAGGATTTAACTCTTGCATTGCAGTGAGACTACTACATATTCCTGCTGTGCATAAATTGGTCTGAAATTCTTGAAGAATGTAAATGGATAAAGTAAGTTGTTCAGGTAAGTGGGCCCCTTACAATCACACCTGCCATTCTGACATATGGACAAGTGTTAGCTAGTTTCATGTAATAATCTTTTTTATTTATCCTGTAATGATAATGATAATAAAATTTCATGATATAAGTTGCAACACTGTTATCATTTAGAAGGATGACAGGACCCTTGCAATTAGCACTACTGTGGGTGTCTGGTAACGTAGACTGGATACTGAAAAATATAGTTGTGGTCCAAACTTCAGTGTTAACCCCAGATCCAAGGTGCAGATTCTAGCAAATTTAATTCTATCTTTAGCTCTCCTATGGCATATAAACTGAAAGCTAGGCAACTTGTCATTGAAATGAGTTATTAAAGATTGAGACCCTGGATCTCACCATTTTAGAATCTGGTGGTGTCAGCACATACTAAGAACAGTTTATGAAACCTTGAAATGCTATTGGTCAAATGTTAGCTGTGTATACTGGTTCTGCCATATTAATTAATACATGCCCTTTTTTTTTAACAGGCATTTGTTGTATGAGTAAAAAAGTATTATTCTATTCAGCTAGCAATATTTGGCCTTTGTTGCTATCTTAGTACATAGCTTTAATAATCATTTGACATTTAGCATTTCCTAGCTAACAATGGAATGCAATGATTCATATCTGTTGAATGGATTATAAAATCCTAGAGGTCAGTCATCACGTTCTACATGCATTTTATTAATTGATAATTAAAGTTAGTGTGTAGTTGGATTAATAAATACAAGACTGATTAAGTTGAGTTTGCACTTAATAGGCACAACAATATATATTTGTTAATTATTATTTTATTTGTTGTAGTAAATGAGACATAAAATTTGGTATACAATATAGGTAAAATAGGCAATACAGTGTCTATCATAAAATACATTATATAATACATGTAGTTTCCTTTTATTCATGCACTTAATTTTATGTATTCATAAAAGTGGTTGTACGGAAAACATACACCCCTTGTTCTCTCTAGGCAAGTTGTTTGTTTTCGTGTAGGTATAACAGACACTGGAATTGTACCATTATAAGTAGTACTTAGAGTGAACTTTCTGTACTCTCAATTCTATCTGTAAGAGCCAACACTGAAATTCACATATGCATGCTAAGAATGTAAGAAAGAAGAATGAGCTCCATGCATTTCAATGGGAAAAGAACATCACGATAAATTGCTTTAGTGGGGGATAAAGTAACACAGGTCTAGCTTCAGACAACAAGGATGCTGGCTTCTCATTTTGCATTTTACAGCCATTTGTCCAATTTTTTTGGTTGATTGCACTGAATTGTTTTGTTTTGGAAAAGCAGCAATAGATTAAAAGAAAGCTCTCTGCACAGAAAAAAAGAAGCTTCAGAGGAAAGAACAGAAAAGGCATTATTAATATAGTTAGTTATATAATTATTCTCTTTACAATTTGTTTCTTAGGACCCAATGGCAGCTTTTTGAACTCCCTTTGTTGGCCACAACACTTATCATACAACCAAAGAAGTCTAATTTTATCACACAAAATTAAAATATACCTGCTATAAGGAAACAAGCAAATACATAACAAAGATATGAGCGGAAGTCAGCAATACTTGAAAATTAATTCAATTTCCTAAAATGCTACGCGTGCAATAATTCAGAGTAAATGACAATATATTATATTAAAAGTCCATAATGTTAGAAAATAAAAGCCTAGTTGTTGCTTGACTTACAAGAGCAAAACAAGCTTGCGGTGCATGGGTTCGTGTGGTTTGGCAAGTAGTCAATAAAACTGTACCTTATGACTTTCTCTCCTAAAGGTTCTAATCAAAACAATTTATTTCAGGCATGTAAACCCTGCTTTTCAGACTGTAGCTATTGTCAGCATGTACAGCAGCATCAGCAATAATGGATGCAATTTTTGGATTGAGAGTCTCAGAGCTCCCCCATCTGTCTCAGTAATGGTTGGATTTCATATGGATCAATACAGCATGTCAACTCTAGTACAAGGATTTTCCCTCTAACCTTTACAATAGCAATTTCCATGCACCCAACCTTGTCCAGCATAAAAGCAGTATCTGAGAATATTATGTAAAAGAGCTGGAGCTGATAAAGCTGTAAGGACATTAACTACCAGTGCCCTAATTGCTAGGGTCCAAGCATTCAGACATTATAGCCCATTTGAAATCTTAAACTTCAGTAACAAAAAGAGAACATGTTTTCACACAAGTTAACTTGCTTGCCTCTATGAGCACAGGATGGTGGTAAAGAAAAGAAAGAGATCTGTAAACAAAGCCGCTGCTTATTTTTGTGTGAGGGATATTTGGATGCTCCAGTTGGTACTCTGAATGTATTTCTCTCTCATCAGCAATGGGATCGGAGAATTGAATGTGATGAGTTTGTCTTAGCAAAAGGTATAAGTAGATCCTGGGGGGAGACAAAGTGTTTTGCTTTGTTTCTGCTCCAGTTCTCTACTGAGAAATAAAACCAAGAGGATTCAATTCTTTTTTCTGCAATGGACTTATAGCTGCCATGACTTGCTGCTCAGAGCCACAACGTGCCGATTGTTATGTATCACTGCCCCTTAGTGGTTGGCCAACAGCAAACCTCTTAAATACCTACCTAACATCACAGGTTTATAGGTAAATAGGGCATGCAGGCCCTCCTCTCTGCTTCTTACAGCAGACAACAGAGACTTAATGTTCAGACCTGCCCTTTTCTAAGATGATGCTTTGTTTTCTCTGTGTCTGTGTAATACAGAGAAAGAGCAAGTTTTCTGGGATCAGACAGAGCTGGAATTATATCTCCCCTCTGCTATTCTCTGTGTGATCCTGGGAAACTCACTTAACCCCTCTCAACTTTATTTTCTCCTTTCAAATTGGAATTAGCAACTACCTTGCTAAACCAGTGCTATAGGATTAATTCAGAAAATGAAGGAGAATGGCTAGCAAATAATCTGACATGCCATCTATTATTGTTATTCACATGATGATGATGATTATGGTCATGAACATTTATAAAGGATGTGATCTTCCCACTATTACAAAAGACCAAGGAAATATATGAATGCTATATAAACTGTACTGTAGTCTCTATGAAGTTAGTAATGTAGTCTGCCTTGATGAGTGACTCTAAGAACAGTACAACAAAATGGTTCCTGCTTTCATTCTAGATTATACATTAATTTAGTAGTTGTGGTTTGTGGGTTAGATTATTGTTATGTGAATTAAGATTTTAATTCCATTCGCCACATATTTTTGGGAGCCTATTGTACAAAATGTGCTGTTCTGTGTAGTCATTGTAGAAAGAAAAAAGTAAATGATGTATGTTTTTATAGAGCTTGAAAGTCAGTGGATACAACAGAGATATACATTTACCTAGATAGAAATTAGACAAATTATAGTCAGTGCTGTGGGATTATAGAGGCAAAATAAGTCAATGGCACTCTCAGAGTAGTTTTCATAGAGACAGTGATATCTGTTGTGGCACATGAAGCAGTATTTTTAGAGTTGGAATAAAAAAGGAAACAGTCTAAGTAGGAAAGTAGTAAAGGTGAGCACTTCTCAAAAGAATGTATGAAGTAGTCAGAGAATAATGAAAAAATTAAATGTAGAAAAAGCTGGAGTTATGTGTTAGAAATAATAACAAATAAAGGTTAGCAGGATAGACTTTTGGAAGGTCTTGAATACTGTGCTGAACTTTTAAATGGTGTACTATAAACATTAATGAACCATAAACTAATATATTTTACATTTTAGGACTTTAATCTTATTTTGGGAGAAGACAATGTGAAAATGTGCTTCTCCAATATTATATTTTATATCAAAATTAAATTATTTATACTCATGTTGAAAGTCTTGCATTATTATATACAATGTTGATTTATCTTCTCTTTAAAATATTGCCATTTTCATTTATAATTCTTGTCATTCCTTTTCAACAATCAAATCTTCTATTGACCTGTCATTTTATTCTACCTGTCAATGTTGGCTGGTTATGAATATTTTTCTCTACTCCTAAGTAATTGCATTCTTCCCAGACAATAAATGGTTACTGAAGCAGAGAACACTCTGAATATCCAAATTGCATCATTCTGCATGTGATGTAAAACATTTGACTATATTATGAAGATGTAAAACTTATAAAGGAGCACTGAGACATGAATGACATTCCCCAGAGAACCATTAGATGATGTATCAACTTGACAAAATACACCCAAGTATTTGTCTATTTCTGTCCATCAGCACTAACACTTCCCAGATCCAAGACATCATCATTTCTAAACTAAAAATCTGAACTTCCTGGTTTGAATCCTCGTTTGACTTCTCATTTCATTAAAAATAAAATGTGAGCTTTTATTCATGTTTGACAAAGTCTTAATAATATCTGTAAACTCACTGCATACTCATACTTCTGTATAGTCACTCCACTTTAGCCAGGTTTTCTTGTCTTTTTTTTCTAACAACTAAACTCTTTTCTACCTCAAGCCCTTTGCTTTCTGTTTCTTTTCCTGCAAGATTGATCTTCTGTCCATTTACAGAGCTCACTTTTGACTTAATCAAATTTTTTCTTCAAATCCTTAGTCCCAAGACTGGTCCTGACCATATAAGGTAAAGCAGCTCCTTTCCCTGTTCTCATTATTTCCTGATTCCAGCATATCATGCCATTTTATTTCCTTTCTGAAATTTACTGCAATAATAAATTATTGTAACTTTTCTCTATTTACTTTTACAGTCCATCTTACAAAATCTTAGTGAGAACAGTCTGTTTTATTTACCTTTGCATCCCCTGTACTTTAAATAGTGCAGGCACATGTGTTTGTTAAATATTGGTTACATCAATGAATGAATAAATGAATGAATGTATGAATGAATGAATGATTCATGAAAGCCTTAACCACATGGGAAGGAAAATGAAGTAGAAAGAAACTGAGAGGCTAAAATCAAGAGGAAGAACAAAAAAGAGTGGGAGATGGCTAAATGAGGAAAGTGTGAGTATCACACACATCAACAAGGTAAGATAGGAAAAATGAAGGAGACACAGCTAGTACCCAAATGGCCATATTTGTAGTCAAGGATCATTTAAATTCAGTTTGCCAATGAATAAGTGGGAAGTCTTGGAATTAGTTCTCCTCACTGTAAGTGCATAGGCTCTGGGGACCAGTCAAAGGAAGTACGAGATGTATAAGGAAGTAAAAAGAAGTATAAGCAGCCTCTATATCCAATATTCATAGGTGGGTGCAGGAAAAAGCAATGTGGGCCTGTGTAGCTGGAAGGCTAATGCCATATTGCAGGATCTCCCCACAGAGCTTATAGCAGAGTTCTGGCAAATGCAGGAGCAGGCATTATGAATTAGAAACCCTGGCATGATTTTAACAAGCTAGATGTTAGTATAAAGTCCCTGCTCCATAACAGAGGAATGAAAGAGGGGAGGTAGCTGAGTGAGGAGGAAATAGCATAAGGAAGGTAGGACCAAGGTCCTGGAAATGAAAAGATATTATGCATGTTGCTATTTTGAGAATTCTCTCAGGTGGATAAGTTAAAAATCAGAATTAAGCAAAGTCAGAATTAGAACAATAGGTACTTGATGTTGTGTTCTGACTGCTGGTTTAAGCATTTCTCTGAACCACCTACTTAAGACAGGTGCCAGTGTCTGAGCTGTCTCTTTAGGTGTGAAACAAGTGTCTTAAACAGAAGGGGATAACTATAAAATCTGGAAATCACATAGGTCAGGTGAAAAGGTAGGAGATACTCATATTCTAGTCCAATTTGTCATTTTTTTTTGAATCCTGTTGCAAATGACAATATTGTCTGAAAATGACTTTTAAAAATAGCATTAACCGTGATAGTTGTCACACAAACTTGTTTACAGCCACTCTCCCTCATTTGGCACATACTTATAGGAAGATTTGTTAGCTGGGAAAATGGATTCATGTGGCCCAGAGTGCTAATATAAATGCTGATCTCCTGAATCTGTGAGAGCACATGGCATGAATAGTAACACAAGGTATTACAGGCTTTATGCATGAAAAATGCCTGCGATTAGAGATAAGTTCATGGGGGAGAAAAGACTGTGGAGACAGAATTACAGACTTAGTACAGGAAAATAGATTAAGGTTGAGAAACACTAAGATAAAAAGAGATTTGGCAAGCGTTTGAAATGCTTTTCAATTCATGCAAATAATCGACAAGGGGAGAAGTTTATAGGTTGGAACTGGATAAAACAACATGTATTAGAGAAAAACAAAAGATGAGACTCAGGGACAAAATATTAAATAACTGCCTATATCATCAGTTTCAAGTTATGTAAGAGTACCAACTGACTTGAAATGTTCTCAATAATGTACAATAAAAACAACAACCAAACAAATAATATTAGTTGAACAAGATAGGAAAAATCAATGTGGCCTAAGTTACTAATTATATCCAAATGGAAAGTAGGGATTTCCACTAAAAGAAACAAAAATACACTGTAAATCTCAAGTGGAGTATTTATGGGTAGATTTTACTTTATGGAGTTTAAAGTTTGCATTCGACAGGTTTTTTGGAAGATGACATGTAGATTGATATCAAATCCTTATTAATGATACTAAAGAGAAAGAGAGTGATTATCCTCAATCCTGACAGACTTCGTGGTATCTCCAGCGCCTCTAATACTGAAACATTATAGGCTCTATATCTTGTCCTCAAGGTGGTCCAACATCAGAGATAGCAAACGGAAGTTCATTTTTTGGATGTTCATTGGAAATGAGGGCATGAAGTAAACAAAAGGGGAACAGGGCCTATATAGCTAGCTATACATATCTTCAAAGCAATCCTTGGCTCAAAGATTTCAAAAACAGTAAATGGTTATCATAGTTATCAAATGATGACATAAAAGCTTAATCTAATGTTTGTAAATAGCAACATATATAGCATAACATTATAGATTGCAATATGTGTATGCATATGTTTATGTCTAGTTATTGTATATAATCTATATGTTATCTATAAATGTTAATTTGTTTTAATATAATAATTTGATCAGTATTCATGTACAATTTAAGTTGAGAAATTGAGAAAGAATGATGAATTCACAGAGAACAGTGATTCTTTTGGTTACTATATACATGATGCAATAAAAGATTGTCAATAGGCCGGGCGCGGTGGCTCATGCTTGTAATCCCAGCACTTTGGGAGGCTGAGGCAGGTGGATCACAAGGTCAGGAGATCGAGACCATCCTGGCTAACACGGTGAAACCCCCTCTCTACTAAAAATAAAAAAAAAATTAGCTGGGCATGGTGGCAGGTGCCTGTAGTCCCAGTTAGTTGGGAGGCTGAGAAAAAACATAAATAAATAACTATCTCCAAAAGCATATTTAAATGCTTGTGTTTTCTTTCCTCTCTTAAACATTCCTAAACACAGATGGTGGCTATATCTAATTTTATAACTAGTTTATTTCATTCAAATTATAAATTAATGTATGTCTTCATTAATTAATAATAAAATTATTTTAGCATTAATTCAATCATTATTTCAATAACTTGGGTTTACATTTTAAGTGCTTTATGTATAGCTTCCTGTTCCTATTTTGCTAGCTTTTTGTTTTTCTTAGAAATGACCAGAAGTAGTTTCAATCTGGAAAAAGCTTGCCTTTCTAAGAGCATGAAACCAAAGTAAAAATAAATAAATTAATAAATAAATAATATATATATATATATATATATATATATATATATATATATATATATATATATCTCAATTCAGCTGTTGGTAAAGCCATATAGCTAATTAAACTGAAATGCTATTGTGTTTTTATATACCACAATAACTGATCATGAGACAAAGCTGAAAGTCTAGAAGAGAGAATCTTTCTGTTCTGAATGCAGTCAAGGTGGATGAAGTAATCAAGGTATAGATTAAAAACTTGAAGCAGTAGCACCAAAAACTTTTTATTGCTTACGAGACTTAGAAGGCAGGTAAGAAGCTTAAAGAACTACAATATTCCAAAGTCTTTTAGAGAAATGCATGGAAATCCTGAGCAAACATTTTCAGATTGGGAACTTGTCCTGTTTCAGTTCCGAAACAAACATTTCTATATGCTCCATATTGCAGAAAAAACTTCGGCAGAATTTTCTGAGGGGTCTTTTGTATGTAAACTGAAAAGATTCTGCTAATTTTCTGTAATCTAAATGTCAATTTGGGCAAATTTCTGTAGACTTTCTTCTAGTGACATTCTCCTTATAAAAATATTTTTTGTTTTTTAAATCCCGATATCCTAACACATACATGTTTCTCATTACTATGGTTTTCAACTGGAACTTAGATAGGAACAATTTATGTTTATTTTCCCAAAGGTGATTTTCTATAAAACAACATTTTTAACAAAATATCAAAGTGACATTTCAAATGTAATTGATAGTATGTCATAATCACATATAGAAACTTCAAGAGGCTGATACATCAATTAAAAAGAATTTTTGCATATTTTGGGCTCTTAGTGGAAGCATATGGCAAAATATACAACCTGAACCTTTCTCTGCTGTATTGGCCTCATCCTGGAAATGACTACACTGTGCCTTTATATTTAGCCCTTCTTTTTGTCTGTTACTATTCAATGAATCGTCTCCTAAAACTGACAAAGTGTTGAAGGAAATCATATGAAAGGAAGCAAAACAGATAAACAAAATGTAATTATCATGATCATATCTCTATATATAAAACAACTGTGGTGTGTGTGGTGTGTGTGTGTGTGTGTGTGTGTGTGTATTCGAGACAGAGTTTTGCTCTGTCAACCAGGCTGGAGTGCAGTGATGCCATCTGGGCTCACTGCATCTTCTGCCTCCCAGGTTCAAACAATTCTCCTGCCTCAGCCTCCAAGTAGCTAGGATTACAGGAATGTGCCACAATGCCTGGCTAATTTTCGTATTTTTAGTAGAGACGGGTTTTTGCCATGTTGTCCAGGCTGTCTCAAACTCTTTACCTCAGGTGATCCGCCCGCCTCAGCCTCCCAAAGTACTGGGATTACAGGCCTGAGCCACAGTGCCCAGCCTGTTTGTTAATAACCATATTGACATTTTGGAGATTAGGTAGGAATGTTTAAGCATTTCATATTTTTGAATAGTAGTTTGATACTTGTTCTTGGCATTCTAAAGAGTTTATTTACATTTTTGGAAGTTGTCTTTCAAGAGTTTTAAATATTCTTGTAACTTTTTATAACGTTTTCCATCTAAAGTAATGAGAATTTGAGTTCCTGTTAAGATTTTAGAACAGAAAGTCTGAGTTTCAGTAAGGAATTGCTAACTTTATGAGGGTGATGACTGATTTCAGTATTTCTAAAGCTCTAAATTGTCTAGCAGCCTTGTGGATGCTTTTCTTTAGAATCTAGCTCTTTTCCTTTTTTTTTTTTTTTTTTTTTTTTTTTTTTTTTAGGCAACTTCCAGCTTCAAGATTGTTCTTATTGCTTCATGACTAAGGACAATAATACGATATCTCAGTGAGAACAAGCTCCAAATTTTTCTCATTCTACAGCTATAAATAGTGCTATTGTAGAATTTTATTTAAGGGAGATTGGACGATTTTGAAAGGAAGATCCCTGTGCATTGAACTTAGTTTTACACTATAGTCTTCTCTCACTCTACCTAGAATTCATGAGGGTGATTTATTTTCCCTATGATAAATTGTAAATTTGGAAAAGGCATCTGTTTGTAGAGAAATCATGTCATCTGGAAAACAAGAATAGATGTACTTGATCATGCACAGGTATGATCTAAGAAATGTATGCATAAATTATTTATAAGAGATGAATAATTTAACCTCAAATTATTTTTAAAAAGCCTTGTTGAATACATGGCAAAACTAATTAATGGCAGAATTTAAATAATTACTTTTAACAAAAATGTTATATCTGAAAAGAAACCTTTAAGTGTCAGTTGAATACAAAAATCCATATTGTGTCATTGGCATTCACTATTGTGAGAAATTTTCCATAGATGTTTGTACTTTTTGAGTATCTTTCTCTGTATTTTTCAGTCTTTTTCATGCATAGTGGCTTTCATCATAGTGGCTTTCATGGGAGCAGAAGACTTTTCTATTTCTTGGTTATGCAAATAATGACATTATCTTCTTAAATTATTTTTAATAATGGGTCTAAATCAAGGTAATGAAGAAAACATGCTAAAACCTTAAAAAATAAAATAAAACTTATCTGAACTAAGGCATCATTGTGAAATTCAATTAATGACTTACAGTCTAGTGAGCCCCTTGCCTTCCCAATAGGCTTTTGTTCAAACTTGCTTTTTTGTCTGTTTGTTTCTTGCTTTCTGGCTGGCTTGCGTGCTTGGCTTTTTATTTTTATTTTTAATAATTGTGATTCTGTGTGTTAGAAACAGGGAACACCATCCCCACCATTGAAAATATGTTTCTAACTCTTATTCTGCAAAATTATGACTATCTAAACGAGGCCTTTAAAAAATGTAATTGTTTAAATCAAATTAGTATTTGAATTGCCACTATTTACCAGAATTACTGATGGTAAATAAACTTTTCTAAATTTCTTATAGTATACTATGAGAAGCATCTTCTTTTTTTAATTTTTTTATTAATTTATTTATTTTTATTTTTGAAATGAAGTCTCACTCTGTCACCCAGGCCGGAGTGCAGTAGCGAGATCTCAGCTCACTGCAACCTCCACCTCCTGGGTTCAAGCGATTCTCCGGCCTCAGCCTTCTGAGTAGCTGGAACTACAGGTGCCCGCCACTACACCCGGCTAATTTTTTGTATTTTTAGTAGAGACATGGTTTCACTGTGTTAGCCAGGATGGTCTCGATCTCCTGACCTCTTGATCTGCCCGCCTTGGCCTCCCAAAGTGCTGGGATTATAGGCATGAGCCATTGCGACAGGCTGAGAAGTATTTTCATCCCAATAAGGAAAGCTCAAGCTTTCAGACTCACTCTGTTAAGCTGGTAGTTTCTAAGTTTCTCCTTATAGAAAACTTTCAAGAGCACTTGATGAATAATTTGATATAGGTGCACTAGACGGTTTAGTATATCCATAGCACTCAAAGAGGTTTATTCACCAGGAATATTCACTTCATCACTTCATATTTTTTGCACTTACTATTTTCCTTTTGCTTTCTTACAGTTCTTACTTACATCAGTTGCTGTCAATATTGTTCAGTTGCTTAGCACTAAACGATATTGACACAGTGCTATCTGTGGAATACCATCAAAAATTTGAGATACTGAGTATTATGTACTAATGAAATCCAAACACACAATTTTTTGCCATATTAGATACCTTACATACATATAGGATCAATAAGATGCAATAATAGTCAATGTTCTAAGACAAATATATTCATATGAAAAACTTAGCATTGACAAAAATTTTCTCCAGTAAGTATTTTGTCTTACAAGTTGGGAGAATACTCATTTTTCAGTTTTAGCAGCAGAACACCTTGATCTTGCTAATGGAACATGTTCTGTATGATAATTGCTTAAAAACCATCTTCCTACATTAATAGACTTTGAAAAAAGAACAGAAAGTAAAAAAAAAAATTCACATGAGTATAATCAAAATGAAAATTAGCTGGACATCTAAATGTACAAAATTTATTATACACAGCATTATTTGTGATCTAAGCTGGATGTTTTAAGCAAATAGAATAATTCCTTTAAATCTTCTCTTTATCTGTATATTCACATTTGCCTTGGACAATAACTTATAGAAAAATTGATATAAGTGGTCAGATCATTTTGATTTTCTTCTCATAGGAAGATAAAATAAAAATTTAAAAACCTAACAAATAGTGAATAATCTCATTAAATAACTGCAGTAGGTGGCATTTAAATAAATGTCCATTCTAAAACCACAAAGAATGCAGAGGATATGTATTTGTATCAAGTGCTATTTTGTGAATTGATTAATGGGGCAAGACAGTCTCATATCATCACAGATTCATAGGAGAATGTTCTGGGAAAAGTTCGTAGTCTATTTCCTTCTGGAAAAGATTGGTAAATTTAGGAGAATTTATTTACAGTTGACTTTTTCCTTTATCGATGTCCTGGCTTAACTTTTCAAGATGATGATCAAATAATTTTAAAAGGTAGGTCTTGTTCACACAGGTAGTAAAGAGGTTATGTGCATACCTATGTACACACACACACACACACACACACACACACACACACGGGGAGGGGAGGGGGAAGAAGAGAAGGCTGGCTTTTACATATTTTAATAATTTTCTTTACTACTAAAAACTGCTTGTTTGAAAAGTTTCAACTGGAACCAGAGTACTAAAAAGGCATAATTACAGCTTTTTAAAATTGAAAAACATTGCTAAATGTAAATAATTTAATTTTGCAAATAATGAAGCTGAAGTTTAGAGAGGATAAGTGACTTACCCAAAATCGTACAGAATGGAATTCTGACTGCAGGTCTTCAACCCCCAAGCAATGTTCCTTCCAATTTTCTAGACTATAAACACTATACAAGTTATATATTCAAATTCTCTATTAAATGATGCTTTTTTTATTTTGCTTTTGGCATTTACAACTTAATAATGAAAAAAAATTTCAGAAAATTAGAACTAGAATCTTAACTATTCACCTACTTGCAAAGGATTGATACACACCTACAAGATCCTATGATGTCTACTGAGGAGCAACAGTTCAAATAAGATGTGATCCCTGCCAACAAGAATTTTATAATTTATTAGTGGGAAAACTGCAAGTATCTCGCTAGAATGTGCCACCTAACATGTGGGACTTTCAATCTGGAGACCTCGTTCTATTACACTATTTCTAGCCATATGGAATGTGTGGCGATTCAGATCTCTGATGACTGGCTGGTATGTCTAATCATGATGGGGTCTGACATGTGCATCTGTCTTTTAGGTTCACAGTCTACCCAGAACCTTTGTTCAGAATGAGTATAAATTCACGTAGTAAAATAACTTTGTTAGAAGAAAATACAGATTATCTCAAAATGTTCTCACGATTAAGCTAGAATTCTGTTTAATAAGCTCACACCTTCCAAACACCTTGACTTAAATGTTCCCTTTAGAAAAATCTGACACTTAAAAAAATTCAAGCTGCAATACGGGAATAAATGTGCAGTCATACTATTACATTTTCTTTATTCTTCATAAATATGGTCTAATCTCACATAAGAAATACTTTTACAAAATATTTTTCAAATTCAAGAATGTATAGCTAAATAGTAAATGCAATTAATTATGGAGAAGTAGACTTTTAAATACAGCATGATTATATTAATTCACTTGTAGATTAAAGAGAGACAGATTAAAGTATTTTTTCATATATCAAGATTTAGACATACAGTATAGACCATTTCATTAAGAAAGTCCCTACAGTAGTAGCTTAAACCTCACAGACTTGAGGTGGATTTGTATTATATTTCTTACATTCATGTAAGTTCTAGCTTAACATTTTTCAACAGTGAGAAATACGGGACACACCCATAGCAAGTCTCGCTATATGAATATCTAAATGCAGAGCTTTCATAAGATGCTGGTTAGGCTTGTGATATACAAAAACTGAATCTTGATGATATAAGTATTTAATAGAAAGGGACTTAGCAGTAGGACATTGAGTTGTGATATTTCTTTTCTTTTTTCTTCCTTCCTTCCTTCCTTCCTTCCTCCCTCCCTCCCTCCCTCCCTCGCACTTTCTCTTTTTCTTTCTTTCTCTCTTTCTTTTCTTTTCTTTCTTTCTTTCTTTCTTTCTTTCTTTCTTTCTTTCTTTCTTTCTTTCTTTCTTTCTTTCTTTCTTTCTTTCTTTCTTTCTTTCTTTCTTTCTTTTTTCTTTCTTTCTCTTTCTTTTTCTTTCTTTCTTTCTTTTTTCCTTTCTTTCTCTCTCTCTCTTCCTCTCTCCTTCCTTCCTTCCTTCCTTCCTTCCTTCCTTCCTTCCTTCCTTCCTTCCTTCCTTCCTTCCTTCCTTCCTTCTTTTCTTCCTCCTTCCTTTCTTCTATTGTTGTTGAGACAAGGTGTCGCTCTGTCACCCAGGCTGGAGGGCAGTGGCCTATCTCAGCTCACTGCAACTTCCACCTCTTGGGTTCAAGAGATTCTCCCGCTTCAGCCTCCCAAGTAGCTGGGAGTACAGGCACATGCCACCATGCCCAGTTAATTTTTGTATTTTTAGTACAGACGAGGTTCCACCATGTTGCCCAGGCTGGTCTCAAACTCCTGACCTCAGGTGATTCACCTGCCTTGGCCCCCCAAAGTGCTGGGATTACAGGCATGAGCCACCACCCATGGCTGAGTGGTGCTATTTCAAATGGCAATGTGAGGAGATCTGCAAAATTGCTCCTTCTCAGCAAAACAACCACAAGTGGTGAAATTATGTTAAAAAATAACATTTAAGATTTGTGCAAGTGGTCCTAAAGACAAACAAAAAATGAGAAACTAAACCTCAGTGAAAAACACCAAGAAACCGTAGGAATTGAGCTACCCTCAAACCCACTGACTTTCTCAACCTCTGCTGAACCCTCATCTAGTCACAGCTTGGCATGACTGAAAGTACCACTCTGAGTATGTCTACCAAGATAGGGCTTTCTCTAATCCCAGCTCCCAATCAAGAACTGTCATGTTTATTTAAGAGCCACAGTCAACCAGCACTTCTCATCATCTTATCTCTATGGCAGAAGTTGTATTCTAGGTTAGCATCTTGGAGAGGCTGAGGCTCCCATCTTCTGTAAGTCCCCATTTGTAGGGTAGAATCTGTCATAGACACAGCCAGGACTAGAATACTGGAGCCTCCAGTGCCCTCAGCCAGCTCACTTCTAGGGTGGAGTATCTATGCTGGAGGAGGCAAGCAGAGAAAATTAGACCACCATCCACTCTGAGCACCCTGCTTGTAAAGCAGAATGTCATCTGAGAAAGTGGGTCACTGTCCCTGCTCCTAGCTCTGTAACAGTGGTTCAGAGATTTTGCCCAGGCAGAGAGGCAAGCTATATAGAGAGTTTTGAAGCTCTCTCCAAAGGAACTGACTTCATTTGGAACACAGTAAAGGAAGTTCAGATATATCGGTGGTATAAAAACAGTGGAGACTTGCTGATAAGTGATTAAGAGGAGGTTGGTAGTTCTATTAGTTCAACAAACTAAACTGTAGGCCAACTAATTCACCAGAGAAAAGCAGGGAAAGAGGCAGCTGAGAACAACCCTCCTGGAGTCAGAACAAACTTCAAAGACTGGTCTCCAAGATTACCTCTCGAAAGTGGAAGTAACCCAAATGTTAACTACTAATGAATAGGAGAAAAGTATAAACATGCAATGGAATATTATTTTACAATTAAAAAGGATGAAGTATTGATATATGTAACAACAGGAATGAACTTTGAAAATATTATATGCTAAGTGATAGATGCCAATCACAAAATATCACATATGATATGCTTCCATTTATGTGAAATAGCCAGAATAGGCAAATGTATAGTAACAGACGGTAGATGAGTGTTTGCCTAGGGCTGGGGGTGGAAGCATTGGGGAAAATAGGGGGTGACTGCTAATGGGTGTAGTGTTGCTATTTGGAGTGATAAAAATATTATAAACTTGATGTGATAATTGTGTAACTATGAATTGCATAGTATACGATTTACATCTCAATGAAGCTGTGATTTGTAAAACAGATATTTGGTGTTTCACATTATCACTGTGATGACCAGAGAAACAGGCTCTGAAAAGGATCAGGAAGAAACTGGAGTCACAACTGGGAGGAATTCATAACAGCAGAAGCATGAATGCCTGGACGCTACAATCTGCTCTGCTACTACTAGTTTGCCTTAGATGTTACATACAAGGACTTCTGTCATTGCTACCCCCACCCAAAGAGATTCTCAAATCTACTTTGTTTGCATCATTAACTTTTACATCAAAATACTAAAAATGCTTATTTAATTGGTGAAGCTTATATTACATGCCTGCCCTACCAGAATTTGTGAATACAAAGCCATTTGCTCTCTTCTAATACAATAGAGCAAATGACTTTGTACTCACACATTCTTTTTTTGTGCATAACGGACAACTTTTGGTCCTTTATCAAGTGAGAATTTTTTAAACATAGAAAGGAGACGCAGATGCTGGGTGGCCAGCGATGACACATGCATACTTCTATACTTTAGATATTTTTCCTTCCAAATCTCACATTGAAACTTGATCTCCAATGTTGCAGACAGGGCCTAATGTTTGAGTCATGGGTCCAGATCCTTCAGGAATGGCTTGGTGCCATCCTCATGGTAATAAGTGCATTTTTCCTCTATTAGTTCTCAAAAGAGCTGCTTGCTGAAAATAGTAAGGCACCTCTTCCCACTTTTGCTTTCTCTCCTGCTATGCAATCACTGCACACACCTGCTCCTGTTCACCTTCCACCTTGAGTGAAAGCAGCCTGAGGTCTTCATCAGATACCAATTTTTCAGCCAGGAGAATATAAGCCATATAAGCCTTTTTTGTTTATAAAACATCTTGTCTCATTTATAGCAATGCAAAATGAACTGAGACACATACACGAATAAAATACTAATTAAAATAACTTTTTAAAAAAAATATGTACAAGACATTGTTCTGAGGGCTTTACATATTTTAACTCCATATGCACTAACCCTATTATGTGAAATAGACACTTTTATTACTATCTCTTGTTTTTCATATGAGGAAATGAAGACACAGAGAGATAATGTGAAAATTTTATGAACACTTTGCCTTTAAATGGCAGAGACAGGACTTACAACAAGAGTCAGGTTCTGAATCACTACTATGTTGAACTTCTTCCCTGTGAATAACACTGTTCTTTTGATTCAACTCAGCTCTCACAGATAGATCATGATCCATGTTCAGAAATATGTCTTTTCTGCTAGGCATACACACTGAAAAATCACCAGGTCAATCTAGCACTGCACTATTTTACTACTGGAAAACTGTGTTAGATGCCATACAACCTCTGCTCCTAAGCATACCATACAACCTCTGCTCCTAAGAAACTTGCAGTGTAATGAATTCATGCTACATAAATACACAAAACAGCTCTAATTAAAGGGGTCTTTATTCCTTAAAATTTTAATTTGTGAAACACTATCTTCAAAATAAATATCATGTGAAAACACGCTATGTAACCAATAAGAGTATACTGGCTCTGATTCCAGCTTGAGTTTTAGACTTCATGTCTATATTACTTATTACTGTCCCTGGTCCTACAAGACAATTTCCAAAGCAGCTAAGAGAAAATGCTCAGCTCTCTGACTTTCAGTTTGAAAAGCTAGATTATGATAAATTCAGGGAGAAACATGAAAATCAAGATGTATGGGGCTTTCTAGGAAGAAAGATAGCATTGAGTTAAGGGAAGCCCAAAGGTGATCCTTAAAGAGATGACATTTGAGATAAGCCTTGACGGATGAAGATGGGTGGTGGTACTGAAACTAGGGAGAAACTATTATGACCATAGACTCACAAGCAGGTTCAGGAAACAGCAGATAATCTAGATTTGTTTGAACACAGATCATATACACAGATGCCCTGGAAAATAAATCAGGTCAGGTCAGTTGACTCGTTACGAACCATACATTGCCAATGTAAAGCTTTCATATTGACTGAAAAGTAACAAAATTACTAAATTTTTAATCACAGTGTGAATGTGCAGAATTATGTTTTAGAAAACTAAATTTCTTTGTAGGTTAGGATAGTTCAAAATGTTAACAGAAAGGAGAAATAGAGCCTTTCTAGAAGACGACTGAAGTATTGCTAATTCCAGTTGTATAAATTATGCATGGATGGAAATATTGCTGAAAGAATAAATAAATACATGATGTCTCATGGAGGAAAAATCTATGTAATTTGTTCAGCTTCTACAGTATGAGGTAAAATATGAAGTTGGTGTCAGGAATTGCTTTGAAATGTTAAAAATATCCAGGGTCATGTTTGTGTAATTAACAGAAATGAAGATAGAAAAGAGAGTGGACAGTTGTGATACTGAAATAATATGTTTGTTTGATCTATTTAGATAAAGAGTTGGGACACCTTTGAGGTAATGTCAAATACTGAGTTGAAATTACAAATAAAGATTTAAGAGAGATTTTAATATGTGTATGTCTGTGTGTCTGTATATTTATACCATGTTTAAGGCTCATGAAGAAAAACAAAACAAAAATAAGTGAAAAATGTTAGGGCAAAAGGAAAACAAACAAGCAAAAAGAAACACAGGGCTGGGCCCCATGGGTCACATCTGTAATTTCAGCACTTTAGGAAGCTGAGGCAGGAGGACCACTTGAGCCCAGGAGTTTAAGAACAACCCTCGCAATGTATTGAGACCTCGTCTCTACGAAAAGTAAACACATAAGTTAATTAACTGCATGTGGTGGTACACACCTGTGGTCTCAGTTCCATGGGAGGATTGCTTGAGCCCAGGAGTTTGAGGCTGCAGTGAGTCATAATCATGACCACTGCACTCCAGTCTGGGTGACAGAGTGAGACCCTATAACAACAACGAAGAAGAAGAAGGAGGAGGAGAAGGAGAAGGAGGAGGAGGAGGAGGAGGAGGAGGAGGAAGAGGGGAAGGGGAAGGAGAAGAGGGGAAAAAATGGTAGAGTACAGATTTAAAATTTTATATTTAAGCCTATTTCATAGTAGTGTTTAAAGTCAGTCATGAAGTCTAACATGAGAATTGAGATAATACACATAAACTCATTGCGCTATTCCATTGCATCACTATAAAGAAATATCTGAGGATGGGTAATTTATCAACAAAGGGATTTAATTGGCACATGATTCTGCAATCTGTAAAAGCCTGGCACTGGCATCTGCTTGGTATCTGGTGAGGTCTCAAGGACCTCTTATGCATGGCAGAAGGCAAAGCAAGAGCAAGCAGGTCACATGGTGAGAGAGGGAGCAAGAGAGCGAGGGGGAAGGTCCCAAACTCTTCAACAACCAGATCTCACATGAACTGAGAACTCACTTGTCATCAAGGGAATGGTGCTAAGCCATTCATGAGGGATCTGCCCCCATGATCCAATTACCTCCCACCAGGCCCCATTTCCAGCACTGGGAATCACATTTCAACATGAGATGTGGAGGAGATAAACATCCAAACCATATCACACATAATATGCCAACTATAAAACACTCTAACGCAGCCATTGATTAATCTCCTCAACATGTACATGAGGCAAAAGGAGAGAGTATTTATTAATCCTACATATATATAATGAAATAGAAAATAATGCTAACAATGATGTCAGTTTGTATAACACCATGTAGCTCTACCCATTTTGTCTTACTTGATGCTCACATTGACACTGTAAGAAACAAAAAGTAGATATTATTATTTTTCTAAGTTTTTAAATGACAAAACTAATACCAATAGGTAGACACTGGTAAACTTCATATAGTTACCAAAATGAAACATACAAATAATATGCTCTATCTTTAAAATATATATATTTGAGACGGAGTTATATGCTGGATCTTGTGTCAATATTTTGTGCTTCCAAAGTAACTTTGCCAAGGTCACAAAAGAAGAGACATGGATTAAACTTTGCTCTTTTTCTGTCTAGCATATGCAGTATTTCTTGCAATCATTCCTATTATATAATTTGTCCTAGGTTTAAAATCAATTTAAAATAGATTTAAAATGAGTGTATTCTTTCAAAACAAAATTACTAAAACTGACTTTCAGATATTTGGTTTAATTCAAGAAACACTGATATTGATAGCCTAGGATGTTCAAGTCAGAAGTTTAAGGCATGATGATGAATTTAAAAATTAACAGTACATGTTTTCTCACTGCTATCTCCTCTCGTCCCTCCATATCACAGGGACTTGGAAGTTAATGCTGGTGGCAAGTTATTATAAATTGCTAATAATGTAAAGCATATTTGCATAAATATTGTGATAAATATTCAGACAAAGCACTATGGGAGTGAAAAGGATGTAAATGAAAAATGTGTTCTGATTAAAGTGATGTGGGAAGGTGTCTTAGTTGATGGCACTGAAGGGAAGTCAATGTAAATAGAAAACTACAGGGCAGAGGATGTATAGGACATTCTAGAATTACCATACTGAAATAGAAAATTCAGAGATTTGAGATTATACTCAGACAATTCATCACTACATCTAAGAGTAGAATTGTATAGGGTACGTTCAACAATGAGCATACTTCGAACCTTGAGAAAAACGTGTTGATCAACAGTTATAGATAGATGTGTGTTAAGGTAGTCACAGCAAATAAGTAGGAATGTCCATTGGAAAAAAAAATCAAATTATATACATATAGTATAAATTGATAACACTGAATTGTGCAACAAAATATAATGCTAACCAATATAAACAGTTGTCATAGACTTGAAGCAGAAACTGGGAAAATTTATCTCAAATATGCTGCTTTTGTGCTATAAATGAAAGGAAACTTTTGTCTGACATTATTGAAGCTTAATTTTAATAGACACCATTGTAAAATACGTAGTCATTTATCTTGTCCTAACCATGAGGCAAAAATACATCTTTTTGAAAAATCTAACATAAATCAGAGATTACTATATAACCTCATATTTGATAATTTAGAAGACTTGGAAGTATTTAAGACCTTAGATAACTATATTTCAGGCCTTCTAATGATCTGTCTTTGGAGATAGATCTTTGGAGATTAATCTTTGGAGATTAATCAGAGGTATATTCTATTTTATGAAGATTTTTTATACTTTGTAAAATTTCTGTCAAGTTTCTAGAACTGGAATGTAGTTTTCAAAAGAATGGTGTGGAAATTAAAATGTAATACTAAAAGAACAGGAAGAATTTTTGTGTCTTTTATATTTTATAATATGCTCTCTACACAAATA
Source organism: Rhinopithecus roxellana (assembly GCF_007565055.1). Lineage (NCBI taxonomy): Eukaryota > Metazoa > Chordata > Mammalia > Primates > Cercopithecidae > Rhinopithecus > Rhinopithecus roxellana. The sequence continues at coordinate 175,386,701 of NC_044550.1, read as the reverse complement.
ACAAATAGTTTTCATAGTATTCAGATATTCTGTGCTGCTGTATCCCAATTCTTACTTTATTGCGAAACCAGTATTTTTTTTCTAAAGCTCCACTGTATCAGGTGACTTCTCTCCCAAGTAACTGTTATGGTTATTTGTTGTCCAACCACCTTGACCTTCTTACAATTAAACCCCTATATGATCTGTTCATATATTTTCTAATTGCATTTTCCCTCTTTCAAATCTTTACCATGTGCATGATCTCTGGTAAGATTATTTTTCAGACCATGTTTTGGATAGACCTAAGCTACCTATGCATTTGGCCACTGTGAACACTTATTCTATTGGTGTCTACCAGCTGAATTCTTACATTTTATCATGACCTAACTCTGTCTTCACTAGGTCTTTTTAAAGAGATTTATGAACCATGCTAAAAACGTAGCACATTTAAGTAACTTTCTTGTTTTCAAGGATATTATAGTTTAATCAGAGCAAATTAGAACTATTTATCAGTAAGTTTACCAATACTTAGAATTCTCTGGAATTCTATGGTATGCAAATGATGGCATGACCAAACCATATGTATATGAGTGGCTGTATTCCAGGAGGGAGAGGGTCTGTTTTCAGGCAAGATATTAGACACATGGACACTAAATGCCCTCCCCCAAAACAACCCCTAATTCTGCAAATTAAGTGAACCAAATGCAAAGGCAGTTCCTTACCACCCAACTCACGGCACCATAACCCCTGTACATTTGAAACTCAGGAAAGAGACATTACCAGGAGGCCTGGGCTCAAGTCATTAATCCCAAAGACTTTATTGTGTAATAATCCAGGGTACCCACAAGACTGACTTCTTCCAGACAGTAAAGGATCCATTGTCTTATAAGGTTACCAGATCAAAGTGGACTTATACATTCCCTATAGATTTATTCAGTAATTATCTCTACATATAGTTACTGAGGCCTACTGCGTATTAGGCCCATGGAGGATCTCTGGTTACATACCATTTTGCGCTTCAAATTTTCCCATAATCTTGACTTACATGCCTGGGCACTGATTTTCAGATCCCAGCAGCTCTACACAAGTTTATAACATTCTACATGGTGAATTTACCCATAGAATTAAATCTACTCAAAGTCATCTTATTTGCTTTTCTCCTTTCACCCCACAGATATCCTGTCTTCATCGCTCCCAGAACAAAAGTACTTCCAGGGTCCAGTAGCAGATTCTGCTCTATAGTCCCAGGGCTACTAGCTGATTCAGTGCTGATGTGGCCTGGTCTCCAGTGGGTTTAAAGTAGAAAGAGGCTAAGCATGGTGCCTCACACCTGTAATCTCAGACCTTTGAAAGGCCAAGGCAGGATGACTTGATGCCAAGAGCATGAGACAAGACTGGGAAAAATAGCAAGATCCCATAACTACAAAAAAAAATGTTTTTAAATTAAGATGCCCCTGGAATCCTAGCTACTCAGTAGACTGAGGCAGGAGGATTGCTTGAGCCCAGGAGTTTGAGGCTGTAGTGAGCTATGATTGTACTACTGCACTCCAGCTTGGGTAACTGATATGGTTTAGCTTTGTGTTCCCACCCAAATCTCATCTTGAATTATACTCCCATATTTCCAATGTGTTGTGGGAACAACCAGGCAAAAGATAATTTAATCATGTAGGCAGGTTCCCCCATACTGTTCTTGTGGTAGTAAATAAGTCTCATGAGATCTGATGATGGTTTTATTGGGGATTTCCATGTTTGCTTCTTTCTCACTCTCACTTTGCCTGCTGCCATCCCTGTAAGATGTGACTTGCTCCTCCTTGTCTTCCACCATGATTGTGAAGCTTTCTCAGCCATGTGGAACTGTGAATCCAGTTAAACCTCTTTATTTTGTAAATTGCCCAGTCCCTGGTATATCTTTAACAGCAGCATGAAAATGAACTAATACAGTAAATTAGTATCAGGAGAATGGGGCACTGCTGAGAAAATACCTGAAAATGTGGGAGCAACTTTGAAACTGAGTAACAGGCAAAGCTTGGAACAATTTGGAGGGCTCACAAGACAGGAAAATGTGGGAAAGTTTGGAACTTCCTAGAGACTTGTTGAATGGCTTTGCCCAAAATGCTGATAGCAATATGGACAATAAGTTCCAGCCTGAGGTGGTCTCAGATGGAGATGAGGAACTTGTTGGGAACTGGAGCAAAGGTGACTCTTATTATACTTTAACAAAGAGACTGTTAACATGTTGCCCCTGCCCTAGATATTTGGAAACTTTGAACTCGAGAGAGATGATTTAGGGTATCCAGAGGAAGAAATTTCTAAGTAGCAAAGCATTCAAGATGTGACTTGGGTGCTGCTAAAAGCATTCAGGTTTAAAAGGAAAACAGCATAGAAGTTTGAAAAATTTGCAGCCTGACAATGAGATAGAAAAGAAAATCCCATTTTCTGGGGAGAAATTCAAACTGACTGCAGTAATTTGCAAAAGTAATGGGAAACCAAATTTTAATCACCAAGGCAATGGGGAAAATGTCTCCAGACCATGTCAGAGCAGCCCCTCACATAACAGGCCTGGAGACCTAGGGGGAAAGGTGGTTTTGTGGGCTGGTCCCAGGATCCCTGAGCTGTGTGCAGCCTAGGGACTTGGTGACATGCATCCCAGCCTCTCCAATGTAGAGGGACCAATGTAGAGCTCGGGCCATGGCTTCAGATGGTGCAGCTTCCACATGGTGTTGAGATTGCAGGTGCACAGAAGTCAAGACTGAGGTTTGGGAACCTCTGCCTAGATTTCAGAAGATGTATGGAAATGCCTGCATGCCCAGGCAGAAGTTTGCTGCAGGGGCGGGGCTCTCAAGGAGAACCTCTGCTAGGGCAGTGTGGAAGGGAAATGCGGGGTCAGAGCCCACACACAGAGTCCCTACTGGGGTAGTGCCTAGTGGAGCTGTGAGAAGAAGGTCATTGCACTCCAGACCCCAGAATGGCAGATGCACTGACAGCTTGCACCAAGCACCTGGAAAATTCCACCACAGACACTCAATGCCAGCCTATGAAAGCAGCTGGGAAGGAGGCTGGACCTTGCAAAGCCACAGGGGTGGAGCTGCCCAAGAGCATGGAGACCCATCTCTTGCATCAGTGTGACCTGGATGTGAGACATGGAGTTGATGGAGACGGTTTTGGAGCTTTAAGATTTGACTGTCCCGCTGGATTTCAGACTTACATGGGCCCTGTAGCCCCTTTGTTTTGGCCAATTTGCCCATTTAGAATGGTTATATTTGCACAATGTCTGTACCCCACTGTATCTAGGAAATAACTAGCTTGCTTTTGATTTTACAGGCTCATAGGCAGAAGGCACTTGCCTTGTCTCAGATGAGATATTGGACTGTGGACTTTTGGGTTAATGCTGAAATGAGTTAAGACTTTGGCAGACTATCGGGAAGGCATGGTTGATTTTGAAATGTGAGGACATGAAATTCGGCATGGGCCAGGGGTGGAATGATATGGTTTGTCTCTGTGTCTCCAACCAAATCTCTTCCTGAATTGTACTACCATAATTCCCATGCATTGTGGGAGGGACCTGGCAGGAGATAACTTAATCATGTGGGCACTTTCCCCCATACTCATCTCATGGTAGTGATTAAGTGTCATGAGATCTGATGGTTTTATCAGGGGTTTCCGCTTTTGTATCTTCCTCACTCTCTCTTTGGCTGCTGCCATCCATGTAAGACGTGACTTGCTCCTCCTTGCCTTTTACCATGATTGTGAGACTTCCCCAGGGATATGGAACTGTGAGTCTAATTAAACCTCTTTCTTTTGTAAATTGCCCAGTTTTTGGTATGTCTTTATTAGCAGTGTGAAAGCAGACTAACATAGTAACAGAGGAATTAAATAAATACATTAGAAAGAAAAGGGATCCAGTAATTTTTACCTGGGGTGATTTAGGGCAAGATCATCAGTCTTACCAAATCTCAGTTTATTCCTCTTGAGGGAGAATAGTAATGCATGCCAGCTCCCATGACTTCATGAGAATAAAATGAAAAAAAAAAAAAAAAACACATAAAAACACCTTGTTAACTATATTACACAATATCTATTACAAATAAAATTAATGAAATTAATATAACATGATATTTCCCCCTCAATTATTATTTAGTTCATCATTAGATTTTACACAGTACCTAGTCATGTACAACATAGATTGAACAGTGTGGTACAATGTAGTCATGAACTACAAACATGTAGCTAATGCACAGAACAATGGCTTGATTCAATGAAAGATCAAATGAAGTTTAAAATACTGTATTGTTTTCTACAGTAGAAAGGACAAAACTCTGCCCACATCTATTTTCTAGCCCAACACAAAAAAAGAGAAATGTCCCATTCTCTGAAATGCAAATGTTAAAACCTATACAAATTTCTATATTTCACTATTTGGGGCCCTTGGCAACAAACGAACAACCCATCTGCCCCTAATTTTGTTGACAAGGAAGCAAATTCTGAGATGGATATTGGCAAGCAGAAGCCTAAGTTCCTTGGGGTCAATGCTATGTGGAAATAAAAGAAGTAAGAATGAATAGAGGAAGGTGTTGAAAATTGATGCAGATGCAAAGGACAACTTTGCTGACTGTTCAGGGGTTCTAAGCTGAAATGGCCCTTCCTAGTGGTCCTACTAAGGCAAGGGGGCCGGGGTACATACCATGTAACTAACATGGATGCTGGTGGGCCGCTGGGGAGTGAGCACTAACATGGACCAAGTGGGTCCCCTCAGGGCAATATCCTAAGAGGGGCTTAGTATAGGACCATCATCTGGACACAACACTCCAAGATGCCTGACGAATCCTGTTTAGGTCCTGAAGGGAGGAAAGGTGGTCTTACCGCAACAGGCAGTAAAGCTCATTCCTCCCACAGTGCAGATTAACTTGTTTCTTAGAACAAATCCTAGAATCACCTCCTCTAGGAATCTAATGTGGTGTTGATGTTTCACCTAATACTCATCATCTATCTTATTTTTGTATAAAAAAATTCAGAGAGGTATTATTCCACTGTCATATTACTCATCATAATCACGTAAAATTGGTAAAATATGCATATCAGAACCTTTCATAAACTCATTTAAAATGGAATTCATCACAATTGCTGGAACTATGAGTTGATTCCAATAAAAGTTATCTGAATATTTTAGATGTTACATTGCCCTGAAAAATTTTTTAGATTTTTAATTTACTGGTTATTTTTCTAATTCCAGTCAGCCAGCTTCCTGCTTCCTTTCACTAATTGTTTTTGATTCAAAACTATTCCTCAGGCCATATTGAGATTTTGTGAGGCAGATACATGTGACCAGGTTTGTTTAGTGCTACATTGATAAGCAAACAGGACAAGGTCTGTATCGTTGTGTACAAATATATTTGTGTACATGTATATATGCTTTTATATATCATACATATGCTTCTACATTATATATATTATGTATGTTTAAATATATATTACATTTTTAATATATATGCTGAATGTTATGTCAATGTTTTGTACTCCCAAAGTAACTTTGTCAAGGTCACAAATGAAGTGACATGGATTAAACTTTGCTCTTTTGCCGTCTACCATATACAGGATTTCTTGAAATCATTCCTATGATAGAATTTGTCATAGTTTTAAAATGAGTTTAAAATGGATCTAAACATATTTAAAATTAGTGTATTTTTTCAAAAAGAAGTATTAAACTGACTTTCAGATATTTTGTTTAAGTCAAAAATATTGATATTGATAGCCTAGGATGTTCAATTTAGATGTTTAAGGTATGATGATAAATTTAAAAGTAGACAGTACATGTTTTCCCACTGCTATCTCCTCTTCTTCCATATCACATGGACTTGTAAGTTGGTAGTGGCAAGTTATTATAAATTGCTAATAATATAAAGCATATTTGCATAAATATTATAACAAATATTCAGACAAAGCACTATGGCAGTGAAAGGGATATAAATTAAAACTGTGTTCTGATGAAAGAGATGTGGGAAAATGTTCAGTGCTACATTGATAAACAAATAGCACAAGGTTTGTAGATATTAAATGCCCCACAAAGAGAAATTCAATATAAAATGCAAGATACTTAGTTAAATTTGAATTTCAGAAAAAACATAAATACATTTTTAGTATGAGTATGTCCCAATTGTTCATGTAAAACATTTATACTAAAAATGAGGAAGAAAAGAAAGGAAAAGAAAAGTTATTTATATGAAATTGAAATTTAATTTTATATCCTATATTTTTGTTGTCTCAATCTGGCAATGCCCTCCAAAAAACGAATGACCTTTCGTCGGTAATGAAAATTTCAAGTTTCACTTCAAACTCTATCTAGGTTTTTACACTGTGTCTCTCTCAACCTCAGTGCTACTGACATTTTGGGCCAGATAATTTTTCATTGTGAGAGGTTGTTCTATAAATTTTAGAGTATTTGACAGCATTTGTGACACCTACCCACTGGATTCCAGGAGCATCCCCCGACGTTGTGACAACCAAAAATGTCGCCAGACATTGCTTAGTATCTCCAGGGACCAAAACATCTCCAGTTAAGAACCATTGATCTAGATTACATGAACTAAAGATATAACCAATTCTATCATCAGGATTATTCAGGGCAAATCTTCTCTTTTAGTTAGATAATTGAAGCAAACAAACACACAAACAAAAAATGACACACATGTAGGTGTTTAAATCAGTTGCGCTTCATTCAGTATGCAGCAGAAGTTTCTAGCTTATCTATTTGCTTTTATATTTGATTGCTTAAGAGCAGACCATGAAAAAGCCTTCTGTTGTAGCATCCTACTTGGAAAACTATTGACTCAATACTTACTACCAGAGCAGTCCTGGTCCAAAATATTTAGATACTGAAGCTACAGATACATGAAATGTATGTCCTACAACAGTTCTACATGGATTGAGAGGCAAATAGGCCCTTTTGTAGCTCATTTGCTTTGGTTTCTGTCCTAAGACAAAGTGTAATTTAACATAATTGAAATAACAAGGATGTCTGCTGAGGTTTGTTTAATTCTACGAAAAACAGCTATAGGCTAAAAATAACTGATCAAGGCCAGTGATAAAATATAATTGGTTTCTAATCAAATTATTATCAAAGAAGGCATGTAAGCTCCAGGGTGGAGACTTTGTTTTCCTCCCTACTCTACTTCCCAAACCCAGAATGGTACCTGGTCCATAGTAGGCACTCAAAAATATTTTTCTATGAGTGAATCAGAGAATGAGTCAATGGGATGCAGTAATACATAGAGATGACACAGTCATATATAATATCATTGAGTAGAAACACTGTCCAATCAAAGATAGCACATTTTCTAGAAGATAACATTAGCTTGCTTACAAGGTTGTATTGATTAAAAAAGATGTAAAAACCCTTAATATTAATATGCTTAATAAGTGATTAAGCTCTTTTGAAAATTACTATTGTCATTCATTAAGACATACCACAGGATTCTAATTTCAACCAGCCAAGCTAAGTTTCTAGGTTAATTTGTAACTCTTAGAATTTAAGTATATGAATGGATAAGACAAAATATGTCATATGCCTTTTTCAAAATAACTGAGAAACTTCCCTATGACAATGAGAGAGAACTTAAAAATGTATTTGAGAAAAATATCACATTCTTTATATTAAATACCAAATTTTGCTTTTAAAAATGCCTGTACAGAGTTGTGGGTGTACTGCTCACTATTTTTCTAAAGCTGAGAGAATTTGTGTAGTACTTAGCAATTTTGTACAATATAGCAATTAACTGTGCTCTAGCCTTCAGTATATTACCAGCAAGTAATTTCTCAAATACCAATGTTAATGAGGTTGATGAAGCCAGTTTATCATTTTGAAAACATCTGTTGAGACATCACTAACTGGAAAGAGAATATCGATCAAAATTTCTGAAACATCTCCTTCACAGTTTATTATGTAGAAACAATGACATTCTAGAAAGATAAAATACATATAAAGTATAATTGTGGCTTTTTTCTTATTCAAAGTTAAATACAAATATTCAGTCATGGACACAAAAATTAAATGTATGCAAATGGCTTAAAAATCCTAGCCACTGCTTTATGTCTCTTTGCATGGAAATTAGAACAGGCATGGCAGGAGAGAACATCTTCATTCTCTAACCCTAAATTTGTGTTTTTATTTTCAACGAAGCACTGAAAGATATTACTATCCTAGAAGAAAGACAAAGGTGAAATCAGGCAAATTTCCCAGGGGGCCATCTTGCAATACCTTTTTTTTTTTTTTTTTTTTTTTTTTTTTTTTTTTTTTGAGACAGAGTCTTCCTCTGTCACCCGGGCTGGAGTGCAGCAGCGAAATCTCAGCTCACTGCCACCTCCGCCTCTGGGGTTCAAGTGATTCTCCTGCCTCAGCCTCCTGAATAGCTAGGACTTCAGGCATATGGCACAATTCTCGGCCTGGCTAATTGTTGTATTTAGTAGAGATGGGGTTTCACCATGTTGGCCAGGCTGGTCTCAAACTCCTGACCTCAAGTGATCCTCCCACCTCGGCCTCCCAAAGTGCTAGGATTACAGGGATGAGCCACCATGTCGGGCCTTACAATAGTTTCTTAAACTGTGAGTCTAAATGTCATTATTGGTAAAATAAGAGTAATGGTGATTTACCCCCTTATTAATTAATGGCATGATGATCTTTAAAAACTATTTAGAATTGTGTTTGACAAATAGTTTCCTAAATGACAGGAAGTTACTGCCAGGCAGGTGCCTTTCCAAGAAATGTCAATTAAGATATAAATATAACCATTTGGTTTGAAGTACACACTTTCTATGATTGTTTAAATTCTTGTTTTATATATCGTAATGTTTTGTACATTTTGTAATCATTTTATTTGCATATTTTAACACAAACAAACAGTTTTTAGATGTGTAAATGATTGCTATTGCTGTTTGTTGAGCACTGTAACAGTTCAGATCAATGCATTTAGTTCATCACCTGGGATTTAGTGAGTAGGTGACAAGTGCCAAAAATTGTGCTCAGATGAGCATAATTATATTATCTCAGATAAAGAAAAGCAAAACTCAGGTAAAAGATGAGCTCATTTTGGATAGTGAGACAGACAAGCAATCATTTTACATTTATGTGAAGAGCAATTTAACACTTCTGTTATCAACCTTTTTCTCTCTAGACTATAAAACCTGGACTCTGGGTTGTATGTTTGGCTACCTAAAAGACACATTTGAGTATGTGTTTGTGTGTGTATATGCTGCTTTGGTTTTGATTACTTAATAATGAAGAGGTCTTTTCCAAAGATGAATTTTACCTCTATTCCTAGATGTAGAATAGTTCTCTGTGTGGCCTTTTACCAATTCCCTTCCTTGCTTGTTCCTAAGAATAACTGTAGAATGTGCTGGGAATGCAACGTTCTCAAATAGGGAGAGACTGGCCGAACACCTTGGGCTCTAATCTAGTCCCTTTTAGAAACACGATGCACTTTAACACTTCAGCCCAGTGCATCATGTGACCCCAAGGTATAAAACCCAAAGTGGGCTACTTTCCAGGGTCCCTCAGCAGCTGTGCAAATGGGACATATGCAGATGAATCTCCATCCACCCCAAGCAGCTTTCCTGAGCCTTGGACTCCTGGATAGCAATACATCCTAGGCTCTCTTGTCCCTTGCTGCCTATCTGGAAGTAATGAACTTATTTCAGGTAATTGTGTGTGGGGGTGTTTTGTTTCACTGCACTCAGACAAGCTGGTCACAGGGGCACTGGAGCACAACTGCTTTACACTGTAGCACCTGAGAAAACCAGAGGCAGCTTTTAAAACAGGAATTATTTACCATTCGACTACATATCAAAAAATACATTTGTTTAATCAACATTTATTGAGCACCCACTTAAGAGTTCTCATAAAAGCTGGGAGAGGTAAAGATGTTTATCATGCATGACAGAAAGGATGGCATGTCTCCATCCTTTCAGAATTTACTGGATTCACAAATACACATCATATAAACAAACATATATATTCAGATAGAGCTAGAAGTATATATCTATAACTATACATGCTCTGAAATATTCATGCAAATTAATAGAGTAGTTTCCTTTTCAAAACATAAAATTTTAGCAAAAGAAGAAAAAAAATGTTTGCACACAATGAAGATCTCTTTGTAACCTTTTGAAAAACCATCTATGCATTTGTGTATTTTTTATATGCATTATGTCTACCAGGTACCTTTCTGAGAAGTGGTTATAAAGAGACCCTATCCTTGGCTCAAGTTGATCTCTATCTAGGGCACACATCAACTTGTAAAGAAAATTAAACCCCTCAGTTTGATGCTTGCCCCCCAACTCTATCATCTCCCACTAACATAAGTAATTCTACATACCTCCAACTGTTGGGAGTCATTAGTTTTGTAGAGAGAGCTAGGTAAAAATAAGTAAGGGCAATAAAGTGCTAGAAATCTTTACAAACTCCAACAAAGTCACAAGGGATTGTTTGAATAATTTTGTATTGTCAAACGAAGGTGTTTAACACTCTTTTTTTTTTTTTTTGAGACGAAGTTTAGCTCTTGCTGCCTAAAATGAACTGCAATGGCACAATCTTGGCTCACTGAAACCTCCGTCTCCCAGGTTCAAGCGATTCTCCTGCCTCAGTCTCCCTAGTAGTTGGAATTACAGGAGAGCACCACCACACCCAGATAATTTTTTGTGTTTTTAGTAGAAACGAGCCTTCACCATGTTAGCCAGGATGGTCTCGAACTCCTGACCTCAGATGATCTGCCTGCCTTGGCCTCCCAAAGTGCTGGGATTACGTGTGTGAGTCACCGCACCAAGCCTTAATACCCTTATAAGAGACTTTTGCCAGAAATTTTGAGAAGTGAATAAAATAATCTAGCCTGCTTTCTAGGATATTGGTGGTGAAATAGGGACAGGCATTTCAAAAGTGGGAGTTATGCTGTCCCAGGCAAAAAAAAAAAAAAAAAAAAAAAAAAAAAGGATAAATCAGTGTGGCACTTTCTGAAAACTACAAGTAGTTTTGCATGAGTACAAAGTAGTTTGCAAAGGAAGTGGAAGATGTATATGAACCTGACTGTACACACAGAAACACCAAGGCAAACATCTGCACACACACACACATACACAAACACATAATCATGTCCACATTCATAGGATTGGCTAAAGAGTGTAGGCTTTCTCCCATGGCGACATTGAATTGTCTGAAACTGGCAATAAAATAAACTTGTGTTTTTGAAAAACTTCCATGGCGGCAGTGTGGGAACTACATTAGAGGAATGTTAAATTCCAAGCCGGAATAGCACATGGTGATTGAAGTAATCTCAGTGAATTAGATCATAAGACTATCAAAGAGAGAAAACCTACACTTTCAGAAGGTCAGTGAGCTTTCTTTCTTTCTTTCTTTCTTTTTATTTTTTTGAGATGTGGTCTTGTTCTGTTGCCCAAGCTGGAGTGCAGTGATGCATTCATAGTATTCTTAGCTCACTGCAGCCCTTGAACTACTGGGCTCAAGTGGTCCTCCCACTTAACTCAGTCTCCAAAGTAGCTAAGACCACACCTACACTTGAGCCACCATGCCCAGCTGATTTGTAAATTTTATTTTTTTCAATGTAGAAATGGGGTCTTACTACATTGCCAGGGGTGGTCTTGAACTCCTGACCTCAAGTGATTCTCCCACCTCAACCTCCCAAAGTGCTAGGATTATAGATGTAGACCAGCTTCAATGAGCTTTCTTAATAGACAAATGTGGTAATAAGAAATTTTTGTTCTCTAAAGTGAACACGCACACCTGACAGTCTTTGGCACCAGATTTGACATTCAGTTGCTGGGTGCTTGACATGTAGAATCTGTAGAAACGAGTTTTCTGATTTCCACCATTGCCAGTGTAAAGAGAGAATGTAAAGATCTGGGCCAAATGTTCATTTGAACCACACTTGGCCTGTTAAATATCTTAGCTGAGAAGTCTTGCTGTGCTATGCTCTTATTCACGGCTTTCTAAACAGAACATCAAATATTTTATTTTTAAGTTGTCATATAACAGCTGCAAAGGATTTTAAGTAACTGGCAAGTTGTGCATGAAAGTTGATACTTAAAGGAATCTACTTATACAAAGGCTAACAAATACGTAAATTTGCTTGAATGTGAATTTTGCTTGCTTTTCAAGATTCTTACTTGGACTGTTAGTTTAATCCATAGGGTAGTAGAATTCTCTAGGCTATATTTCTTGCTATATTTAGAGTGATCTTGAGACAAATACCAGTTCAGCATAAAGATGATTTCAAAAAATAAGTCTAGAAGAAAAAGAAGTTTGTATGAAAGAGAAAATAATTGTTAAATTTCTGATAAATCTGGATACTTAAAAAGCATAGCAATATTTGGACAAGTCCAAGATTATTACTTATAGAGTCAGTCATTAAAGATGATCAAATATTTTAAGATTAATTTCTTTTATTTCAATGAACATTAGAAAAGATTAGAACCACTTCTAATTTAGGACAAATGTCTTATAATTTGCCCTATAGAATTTGATCATTTTCTTAAAGAGTAGCTTTGAATGGATACATGAAATCTCCATCCTTAAAAAAAAAGACATTAAAAATGTAGATTTATATGAGACAGAAAAATAAAAGTAGTAGTAATCTTTTATTTATTTATTTATTTATTATACTTTAAGTTCTAGGGTACATGTGCATAACATGCAGGTTTGTTACACATGTATACTTGTGCCATGTTGGTGTGCTGCACCCATCAACTCGTCAGCACCCATCAATTCATCATTTATATCAGGTATAACTCCCAATGCAATCTCTCCCCCCTCCCCCCTCCCCATGATAGGCCCCGGTGTGTGATGTTCCCCTTCCCAAGTCCAAGTGATCTCATTGTTCAGTTCCCACCTATGAGTGAGAACATGCGGTGTTTGGTTTTCTGTTCTTGTGATAGTTTGCTAAGAATGATGGTTTCCAGCTGCATCCATGTCCCTACAAAGGATGCAAACTCATCCTTTTTTATGGCTGCATAGTATTCCATGGTGTATATGTGCCACATTTTCTTAATCCAGTCTGTCACAGATGGACATTTAATCTTTTTTTAATCCACAGCAACTATCACAGTCAATTGTTAATTAGTAAATTCATTGATTAAACCAATTTTCCTGCATCTACCAGCAAATAGTTTCTTTTCAGATTCTCGTGTCACTTAACCTTTTCCAGTAACATTTCTTACACAACGTTGGAACTCACTGCTTTTTCTTTGTCTTTATTATTAGATTTTCCTTTTCTCCCATGTTAAAAGTACACAATTGCAATGAATAACATTTCTTTATAAGCATATTCCTTGGTCAGCATTTCCAATTCAGTCAACACAACCAGGAAATTTCATCCAAGTTTGAAATAGAACTCTATGCTCTATTTAATCCATTTCCTCTTTATGCCATAAACACCCTCAGTGATTATTTGGCTTTTTAAAATCTCTTAATGAAAGTAGACTCAGTATGCTATTCAAGTTTGTCAATTTCACCTGAGCACATGGCTAGAAATTTTTGCTTATATATAAATAAAATTATTATTTCTACATTATACATACCATATAAGCCTCCTTGGGCTGCCATAAAAAAGTGCAACAGGTTGAGTGTGGTGACTCACACTTATAATCTCAGCACTTTGGGAAGCCAAGGTGTGTGGATTGCTTGAGCTCAATATAGTTCAAGACCAACCTAGACAACATGGTAAAATTCATCTCTACAAAAAAATACAAAAATTGTCATCGCATGGTGGCCCATGCCTAAGGTCCTAGCTGCTCTGGAGGCTGAGATGGGAGGATGATTTAAGCCCAGAAAGGTCGAGGCTGCAGTGAGCTGAAATTGTGCCATTGCACTCCAGGTTGGGCAACAAAGCAAGAGCCTGTCTCAAAAAAAAAAAAAAAAAAAAAAAAGAAAAAAGAAAAAAAGAAAGAAAGAAAGAAATACAACATAAAATAGTCTGGGTGACTTTAAGTAACATATTTTCTCACAGTTCCAAAGGCTAGAAGTACCAGATCAAGGTGCTGGCAAGGTAGGCTTCATTCTGAGGCCTCTTCTCTCAGATTGTAGGTGGCCAGCATCTCCATATGTGCTCTCATGAACTCTCCTTTGTGTGCAGAGAGAGCAAGAGAGAGAGTGCTCTTTGGTGTTGCTTTTCATGTAGACACTTATTCTATTGAATCAAGGGCCTACACTTATGACCTTATTTGACCTTATTGCTTACTCTAAATGCAGCTGACCTGAAGGTTAGAGATTCAACATGAAATTTGAGAGAACATAAACATCAGTCCATAACATATACCAATTTGGCCCTGTGGAACTATATGAAAAAGTCTATTTCAGATGCCCTACAAAACTACACTGATTTGTTGACACATCTTGTAAGATATCCTTTGGCTCTCACATACCTCGCAGCATCTGACATGGTTTGGCTATGTCCCCATCCAAATGTCATCTTGAATCGTATTTCCCATAATTCCCACTTGATGTGGGTAAGACCTAGTGGGAGGTAATTAAATCATGAGGGTGGTTTCCCCCATACTGTTCTCCTGGTAGTGAATAAACCTCATGAGATCTGATGATTTTATTAGGGGAAACCCCTCTTGCTTGGCTCTCATTTCCTCTTGCCTGCTTCCATGTAGGCTGTCCATACCTTTCACCTTCCACCATGATTGTGAGGCCTTCCCAGGCACATGAAACTGTGAGTCCATTAAACTTATTTTTCTTTATAAGTTACCCAGCCTCAGGTATGTCTCTATCAGCAGCGTGAAAACAGACTAATACAGTATCTATAATTGTTCTTGCTAGGACAGCTCATTGGTATGTTTTCTTTGGGATCAGTTATTTATTTATGTTTCTTTTCCATTGAGGAGCCATGAAAAATTCTGAATTCTGCTTCTCCAGTGCCCTCTTTCCATACTCAATAATAAGTAAGTACAGTATATCAGAAAACAGGTTAGTGAATTTCCCCTGGACAACATTTCACCAAAAAATAAAATTTTTCATGGAAAGTAATCTAAAAGAAGGCTTCCCCTGCACTGTATAAAAGATTAAGGTGTCATGTCTTTGCAATATTGATGAGAAAAGGATGAAAATGTTCCTTCTAAGAAGCTGTTTTCCTCCGTCCCAAAGTTGGTGGCTGGCAGTCTGGCATCTTAGTTTACATCTTGGACATTAAACCTTGGCTATAAATATACCTAATGGGGTTTTCAATAGTTTTGTTTATCTCCCCGAGGACAGAAGAAACCTGCTGCTTCGAAATGTCAGATCTTAAACCTTGTTTCTGTGAATTGTTTTTATTTATGTTCCATCTTGTGTTTCTCTGAAGCACACACAAAAGTCAACTTCAAAGAGCTATTTGTCATATTTGAAATTTTTAAGTAGTTAAGCTTTAGTTTGAAGAACCACCTGGAAATTATAGACAGGCAGTACATCTAGCACAATAAAACCAGAATATGAATATCTAACATTTTTTTCCATCACAATTTTATATGTCAGAAAACCAAGCAAACCTGACATAATACAGCATCATAAATGTAACACAACATAATATCATACAACATTGTAAAATTGTACTTTATTCATGTTCTACTGTGATTTTGTTTGTGTTTACCATTGTATTATTTTGAAAAATGGCAGAAATTTTATAACATAGTTAAGAGCTTTTCATATACAGGAGTTCTAGGTAATGAATGAAATTAATATTGAATCTCAAACAAGAAAAGAGGTTTGTTCATCTATCATCAAAGCCAGATTTTCTTGGTTGAATCTGATGCCCCCGTTTGTTTTCTTAAATTGTAACAAGCATTAATATCACCAATTCATGCTCTCTGCAAGAGTTATTTAGCTAAGACAGAATCATAGAATATTATAAGTAATATTACTTATATATATATGAGAGAGTAAATCTCTCTCAAATATCTAATTTTGCAGAGGTACCTTAGAAAATGAGGCCAAAAAAAAAAAAAAAAAAAAGAAAAGAAAAAGAAAATGATGTCATAAGGCCATTGAACGGCAAAGTGAAGACATGACCTAGCATTTCAGTCTCTTAATACTACGTAAGAGATGCCCTGGACCACGTCCCGAAATTTCTTATTCTCTTATAGTAGTTTACTTTATTTTTTCCTCATAATCACTTGGCACTTTTCTAACCTATTATTAAATTATTTATTTACTCTTTATTATTATAGTCCCTATCCTCTAATACCATGTAAGTTCAAAAGGGCAAGGCCTCTTTTATGTATTGTTTACCGATATGTTCTGCGTGTCTACAAAGTGCTCAATAAATATTTATTAATGAATAAATTAAGGATTGAGTAGTGCCTAAAACAATAATTGTAGGGCCATTCATATTTTTATCCACATATATTTACTTGGCAACTACTGCTTTTCTAAATACTGTCCTACACATTGAGTTTAAAATATAAAGAAATCAAACATGGCCTCTCTACTCATGGCACATACAATGTATTTGGAAGGCTGAATATTAAACATGAAAATATAACAATTAATATGCAATTGAAATTAATAATTATTGAAAGAAAGACAAATAGGAATAAAACAGTAGTGCCCAACTTCAGAGTGGATTTTCAGATGATGAGAATTGAAGAATAAAGAAGAGATAGCAAAAGAAAAGAGAATGCCTGTCAAGATACATGCGGTTCCAGTTTTTAGGGTTAACTCTGTGCTTCTGTGTTAAATTTTCCACATATGCAGATAAATTACTATTTTTAAAACAACATCATTTAATGTTAAAGTACACTATTAAACAAGTAATGTAAGCACACTGTTAAGCAAGTGATTGTAATCTTCTAATCTCCACTAGTACCATTCCACTTTATACAATAAATGAAATCTACATTTTATTCTGCTTCCTTTTTTTAAGGATGAAGTTTTCATGTATCCATTCAAAACTACTCTTTAAGAAACAAATCTTCCATTTATTATATAAAATGGAATGATACTAGTGGAGATTAGAAGATTATAAAGGGTGGTTCTCTTTTCTTTGTTTCCTATCATCTTGGGGAGATTTTTCTCTCTAGTGCTTTTACACATGACCTACCTATAAATTGACTAGTAAATTTACATATCACCCTAACTCCCATCAGCTACTTAATATTTTAAATCTCATCATGATATGATTTTCTTTTTAATTCCCTGTTGTCTCATTGACTTCATTCTCATTTAAAACCACTTATCCTTAGGTTAACATAAGTGGATTACTGCATTCAGCTAATAACCAAGCAAAAGCCAGACAAATGTTTTAGATAATGTTGCTTTTAATATACTCCTGGGATAACCTTGGATATATTTTATATTTAGCTAAACAATGAGAGTGATTACTAATTTTATCTCAAGAATGTCTAGTAATTGGAAGATTGCTTTCTGAATACAGTTTATATTAACAACTTTACGTGTTTAAAGTCCTTTTATTTGTTCCAAACAGTTGAGAAGGATATGATAGATGCTCTAATGTTTTTGTATATGTGAAGAAACACGGATTTAGAGATAATTTGCTTGTTCAAAGTCATACAGAGGTAATTCAACTCAGATTTCTTAACCCCAAATCTAGGATTCTTTTAATTGAACTTTATGTCTAAAGGCAATTTAATGGAGAATGGGGGAGAAGAAAATGCAGTATTCAGGAGTATACTTAGTTGGGAAGAACTATGAAATACTTATCGTATTATCTATGAAGCAAAATGCAAGAACAAAAACAAAAGGAAAGAGAGTAAGATTTCTTGTGTTTACATCTGTGTACATCAGTTAGTTAGAATGAATGTTCCATATTATATCAAAAGAAAAACAACAGAAAGCCAATGAACGCAAACAGAAAAGCAAAGATAGAAAGAATAAGAGTTTAATCTTTTGCACTGCTTCTTTCTTCTTTCTCTATTCAGAAATTTTAGTCTAATGGAATTTTCCAAAGTTATTTCTTTGATAATTGTATAGATTTTAAAAAATTTCCCAGATACTTCTTTTAAATACAACTTGAAGACAGTGAAATATAACATTGATTAGAAAAATGTGATGATGTTTGAATACATTAATGAATATAAGAATTCCATCAGAACCAACGAAAACATAGTCATATCAGAAAAGGTCAAATATCTAAAACAAAATCGTATAATAGTTAATCCACTTTCTGCTAAAATATAAGTTATATGGAAGAAATCTTTCTTCTTATGCATTGACTTCATATCCAACATGTGAAATGCCCCTAGATAATTCTGGATAAATCTCTTAATTAACCTCTCTGTGGATCAGTTTATATAAATATACATACTTAACCAAACAATCTGATATTTATTCAAACCTTAAAAGCTGAATAAAGCATGAAAAATCTTCTAGCCATAAGAAAATAAATCTGGGCCTACTCAGCTGTCTTCGTAGAAAACTAGCCATTTCAACATTACACATTTCATTTGATTACTTTTCACTGAAAAGTCTTTCTGTATAAAATATTTTCTTTAAAACTGTATAGATGAAACCAGATTATGATAATATGGACTGGGAAAATTTGGTAAAGTACCTTCAAAACTCCTGATTCTCTTTCATCAGTTATAAAGTAAACTTGAGGTCTTTGCCAATTTGGATTGAGTTTCTTAAAGGCATAAACCAACATAAGGCAGGACCCAAGAGAGGTGGAATTACAACTAAAATATTTGTATAGGAAATGAATAAATATACACTTATCAAAAAAATTGTGGTTAGCACTTTGAAATTCAAAAACAGGGCATAAAAAAAGGACACTGCAGACAATCTCTATGACTATAACTGCTTTTTAAGTATTAGTTACTAAAGAGAAAGAGAGAGAGGTCAAGAGAAATACAAGGCTTAAATGCAAAATCACTGCTTTTGTCTCTTACACATTACATACATAGAATCACAGTAACAAATATTTCCAAAAAGCAATTACTATGCCCAATTTAAACTGGGATGGTAGAGACTGATGTACACAATAAACAAATAAGAACAAAACCAGTAGCAAAAATAACAATTTCCACAACACAAATATTATTATATGACTTTTTTTCCTTTGGAAATGTGTATAATAAATAGAAAGGCTAAGAAAACCTACAGTAACTATTCTGGAAGATAAAAACATGTCAATTTAATAATCAATTATTCTTTCACAGAATTCAAACTTCTAGGGACACTTTGGCTCTGGGAAAATAATCATTTGCATCTTTTAGATCAGAAGATTTTACATTATTTTGGCTCAATATTAGGTCATTTATCAAAGGTATTCATCACTGTTAATTTCCCGGGACTGCTTTAACAAATTTCCACAAACTGAGTGGCTTAAAACAACAGAAATTTATTTTCTTCTAGTTCTGTAGGCCAGAAGTTCAAAGTCAGAGTGCTGGCAGGGCCATGCTTCCTCCAAAACCTGTAAGGGAATCCTTCCTTGCCCCTACGTAGCTTGTGGTGGTTTGCCAACAATCTTTAGCGGTATAGATGCATTTGGGCTTGGAAATATATCACTGCAATCCTGTGCCTTCACATGGCATTCTGCGTCTTCATATTATCTTGTCTCTGTATGCATCTCTATGTCCTAGTTTTTCCCTTTTGTAGGGATACCAATCATATTGGATTAGGGCCCACTCTAATGATCTCATCTTAACTTGGTTAAATCTGCAATGAACTTATTTCCAAATAAGGTCATATTTGGAGGTTAGGGGTCCTAGTCTTAAGGGTTAGGGCTAAAATACATAATTTTTGAGAGACAAAATTCAAAGAACAACAATTCTATTTCTTTGCCTAAAAGGTAATACTCATTGTAAAATATTTACAAAAGAACCAAAGGAAGTAAAAATCACATAATTCCACAGCAACACTATTAATATTTGTGCAGCAGTTTCTTTTCTGCTTTCTTTACACATATATGTGAATGAATACATGTAAATATGTATGTATTAGACTTCAGATTCTATAAGCAAGCTGGCTTCACTTCTCCTCAACCACCGCAGGAAACAAAATAAAACAAATACATAGCACTAAGATTATCACTGGAAATATCCCATAATTGAAATATGAAGATGAGACAGTTTATGGAGCCATAGAGAAGAGAAAAATCTCCAAGCAGAAATTAAGAGAATCAGACGTTCACATGTGAAATATCAATCCTCCCATTCTGAATAGCACAAAAATGTAGAAAATCTTCCCCCAGCTCACTTTTTCTACCTGAAAAAGTGAGAGCGAAGTGGACAACTAGCTTCTTCACCATCTTAGTTTCCCTGACAGGGAACCTATCCCTGCTTAAACCCACTGAAAGCATCACAAGTACTTGAAGAAAGAAATATTCCTGAGGACAGGGAGAGACAAAGGGAAAAGGTGGGACTATTATCCTCAGACCTGGAAACTGTACTTTCACTCAGTCAAAGAAAGTGCCAAATCAGCGTGGTCATTTGGCAGCACCATGCTGTCAGAGGTCCATCAAACAGGTTCCCTTGGCATGAACCCCTTGCTAGCCTTCCCACACTGACAGGATAACCCCTTTGGAGCCTCCTCCATTCTGGAATGGTAGTGCTTCAATTATTTACTAGAGAAAAGAATAACTTGGGCATAAGGCATCACCTAGAGCTGAAAAGAAGGCAGTGAACAAATGGTAAAAACCTGTGAGCAAATATATTCAATAAAAATCAAAATGAGTCAGATCGAGAAGACTGAAATAAATAAATCTTTAATGCAAAGACGTAGATGTACATCCACAAGAAATAACAGCAAACAGGAAACCATTATGGAATGGTTTCAAAACCCAAGTGGACAAAGCAAGGAACCAGTAACTGATTCTAATAAGGTGGTGATATGTGAGCTTTCTGAACAATAATTCAAAATGGTAGTTTTAAAGAAACTCAGTAATCTCCAGGAGGACATGGAAAAGCAATTAAGACATTTGTCAGATAAATTTAACCGAGATTTTAATGACTTTTAAAAATCGGTCCAGGACCAGATGGATTCACAGCTGAATTCTACCAGAAGTACAAGGAGGAGCTGATACCATTCCTTCTGAAACTATTCCAATCAATAGAAAAAGAGGCAATCCTCCCTAACTCATTTTATGAGGCCAACATCATCTTGATACCAAAGCCTGGCAGAGACACAACAAAAAAAGAGAAGTTTAGTCCAATATCCCTGATGAACATCGATGCAAAAATCCTCAATAAAATACTGGCAAACCAGATCCAGCAGCACATTAAAAAGCTTATCCACCATGATCAAGTGGGCTTCATCCCTGGGATGCAAGGCTGGTTCAACATATGCAAATCAATAAACATAATCCAGCATATAAACAGAACCAAAGACAACAACCACATGATTATCTCAATAGATGCAGAAAAGGCTTTTGACAAAATTCAACAGCCCTTCATGCTAAAAACACTCAATGAATTCGGTATTGATGGAACATATCTCAAAATAATAAGAGCTATTTATGACAAACCCACAGCCAATATCATATTGAATGGGCAAAAACTGGAAAAATTCCCTTTGAAAACTGGCAGAAGATAGGGATGCCCTCTCTCACCACTCCTATTCAACATAGTGTTGGAAGTTCTGGCTAGGGCAATCAGGCAAGAGAAAGAAATCAAGCGTATTCAGTTAGGAAAAGAAGAAGTCAAACTGTCCCTGTTTGCAGATGACATGATTGTATATTTAGAAAACCCCGTTGTCTCAACCCAAAATCTCCTTAAGCTGATAAGAAACTTCAGCAAAGTCTCAGGATACAAAATTAATGTGCAAAAATCACAAGCATTCTTATACACCAGTAACAGACAAACAGAGAGCCAAATCATGAATGAACTTCCATTCACAATTGCTTCAAAGAGAATAAAATACCTAGGAATCCGACTTACAAGGGATGTCAAGGACCTCTTCAAGGAGAACTACAAACCACTGCTCAGTGAAATAAAAGAGGACACAAACAAATGGAAGAGCATACCATGCTCATGGATAGGAAGAATCAATATCATGAAAATGACCATACTGCCCAAGGTTATTTATAGATTCAATGCCATCCCCATCAAGCTACCAATGAGTTTCTTCACAGAATTGGAAAAAACTGCTTTAAAGTTCATATGGAACC
The DNA here is from genome assembly GCF_007565055.1 of Rhinopithecus roxellana. Taxonomy (NCBI): domain Eukaryota; kingdom Metazoa; phylum Chordata; class Mammalia; order Primates; family Cercopithecidae; genus Rhinopithecus; species Rhinopithecus roxellana. Next base: position 175,364,625 of record NC_044550.1, on the reverse strand, counting down.
AAAAAAGAGCCCGCATTGCCAAGACAATCCTAAGTCAAAAGAACAAAGCTGGAGGCATCATGCTACCTGACTTCAAACTATACTACAAGGCTACAGTAACCAAAAACAGCATGGTACTGGTACCAAAACAGACATACAGACCAATGGAACAGAACAGAGTCTTCAGAAATAATACCACACATCTACAGCCATCTGATCTTTGACAAACCTGAGAGAAACAAGAAATGGGGAAAGGATTCCCTATTTAATAAATGGTCCTGGGAAAATTGGCTAGCCATAAGTAGAAAGCTGAAACTGGATCCTTTCCTTACTCCTTATACGAAAATTAATTCAAGATGGATTAGAGACTTAAATGTTAGACCTAATACCATAAAAACCCTAGAAGAAAATCTAGGTAGTACCATTCAGGACATAGGCATGGGCAAGGACTTCATGTCTAAAACACCTAAAGCAACGGCAGCAAAAGCCAAAATTGACAAATGGGATCTAATTAAACTAAAGAGCTTCTGCACAGCAAAAGAAACTACCATCAGAGTGAACAGGCAACCTACAGAATGGGAGAACATTTTTGCAATCTACTCATGTGATAAAGGACTAATATCCAGAACCTACAAAGAACTCAAACAAATTTACAAGAAAAAAAAATAAACAACCCCATCAAAAAGTGGGCAAAGGATATGAACAGACGCTTCTCAAAAGAAGACATTCATACAGCCCACAGACATATGAAAAAGTGCTCATCATCACTGGCCATCAGAGAAGTGCAAATCAAAACCACAATGAGATACCATCTCACACCAGTTAGAATGGCAATCATTAAAAAGTCAGGAAACAACAGGTGTTGGAGAGGATGTGGAGAAATAGGGACACTTTTACACTGTTGGTGGGATTGTAAACTAGTTCAACCATTATGGAAAACAGTATGGCAATTCCTCAAGGATCTAGAACTAGAAGTACCATATGACCCAGCCAACCCATTACTGGGTATATACCCAAAGGATTACAAATCATGCTGCTATAAAGACACATGCACACGTATGTTTATTGCGGCACTATTCACAATAGCAAAGACTTGGAATCAACCCAAATGTCCATGAGTGACAGACTGGATTAAGAAAATGTGGCACATATACACCATGGAATACTATTCAGCCATAAAAAAGGATGAGTTTGTGTCCTTTGTAGGGACATGGATGCAGCTGGAAACCATCATTCTTAGCAAACTATCGCAAGAACAGAAAACCAAACACCGCATGTTTTCACTCATAGGTGGGAAGTGAACAATGAGATCTCTTGGACTTGGGAAGGGGAACGTCACACACCGGGGCCTATCATGGGGAGGGGGGAGGGGGGCGGGATTGCACTGGGAGTTATACCTGATGTAAATGACGAGCTGGTGGGTGTTGACGAGTTGATGGGTACGGCACACCAACATGGCACAAGTATACATATGTAACAAACCTGCACGTTATGCACATGTACCCTAGAACTTAAAGTATAATAAAAAAATAAATAAAAAATAAAAACAGACAGAAATCATACAACTGAAATAAAATTTTTGAAAATTATTATTATTATTGAAAAGTTTATTAGAGGCTCTCAACAATGGAAAGAATCAAACAGGAAAAAGGTCGGTGACCTTCAATACAGGCTATTTGAAAATATAACTCGAGGATAAAAAATAAGAAAATAATAAAAAATAAAAAGATCACCTATAATATGAAAAAAACCTCAAAATATCAAATCTAAAAATTATTAGTGTTTAACAGAAAGTTGAACAAGAGTGAGGGGTAGAAAGGTAATTCCGAGTAATAATAACAGAAAACTTTCCCAAACATGAAAAAAAAATAAATAACCAGGTAGAGGAAGGCAAACATAAGTGACCAAAATCAGACTCCCCTAAGACATATAATAGTCAAACTCTCAAAGACCAGGACAAAGAGGGAATCCTAAAAGCACCAAAACGGGGAAATAACATATAAAGGTGCCCCAATTTATCTGCCCCAACAGACTCTCAACAGAAATCATACAGGCCAGAAAGGAGTTGAATGGCATTTTCAAAATGCTGAAAGAAAAAATAAATAAATAAATAACTGCCATTCAATAACACTGTGTCCAGCTAAGCTATCCTTCAAATACAAAGACTGGGTAAAGTCTTTCCCAGACCAACAGATGCTTGAGAAATGTTACCACCAGCAGATCCATCTTATAAGAAATGCTAAAGAGTGTTCTTCAGTTTGAAAGAAAAAAAAAAAAAAAACAATAATGTGCAAGAAAAAAACAACAAACATGCAGAAAAATGTGCAGGAAAAAAATAGACAAAAAGTATTGGAAAGTATAAAACCCATTGGTAAAATTAAGTACATGGAGAAATTTGGAATACACTAATAATATAATTTTAATTTTATAATCCACTCTTAACAGGCAAATCTATCAAAATCAAGAATAGCCACAACAACTTGTTAAGAGACAGATAATATAAAATATGTAGCTGAGACAACTGCAAGACAAAATGTGGGGAAAATGGAGTTGAATTGTGGAAGATTTTTTGTTTTTGTTTCTGTTCTTTTCTTTGTAATCTAAAATAAGTTGTCATATCTTTAAAACCATTTATTATACGATAAGACGTTTTTGTGCCTCTCATAGTAGATACAATGCAAAAGCCATAATAAATTTTCTAAAAATAAAAAAAAAGAATTAAAACACATTCCTAGAAAAAAAGTCAATCACAAAGGAAGACAGTAAGAAAGGAAGAAAGGAGTTACAAAAAAATAAAGAAAAAAGTGACAAAATGACAGTAGTAAGTCCTTAATTATCAGTAATAACACTAAATGTAAATAATCTCAATTCTCCAATTAAAAGACATAGATTGGGTAATGAATAAAGAAATAAGACCCAACTAAAAGAAACCCACCTCACCTATAAAGACACACATGGGCTGAAAGTGAAAGGTTAGAGATGATATTCCATGCAACTGGAATATCTATAGCCACAGATAAAATAGAATAAAACTCAAAGACTGTAAAAACAAAAATAGGCCACTGTATAATGATAAAGTTGTGAATTCATCAAGAAGATATAACAATTACAAGTATTTATGTGTCCAACACCACAGATCCCTAGCATACAAAATGAATATTAATACATATAAAGGGTGAGAGAGACAGCAACACAATATTAGTTGCAAACTTTCACATCCCACTCTCAGTAATTGTATTAGTCCATTCTCACATTGCTGTAAAAAAAATACCAGAAACTGAGTAATTTATAAAGAAAAGAGCTTTAACTGGCTCATGGTTCTGTAGGCTGCACAGAAAGCATAGCAGCTTCTGCTTCTGGGGAGGTCTCTGGAAACTAACAATCATGGTGAAAAGTGAAGGGAAAGCAGACACATCTTCCATGGCCAGAGCAGTAGCAAGGGAAAAAAAGGGGAGATGCCACATACTTTTAAACAACCAGATCTCATGAGAACTCACTTACTCAAAATCATGAGAAAAGATCCAGGAGATAGTGCCAAACCATTCATGAAAACTTTGCCCCCATGATCCAATCACCTCCCATCAGGCCTCACCTCCAACATCAGGGATCACATGATAGTTGCTCAGGGACACAGATCTAAACGATGTTATTATGGACCGATCATCTAGACAGAAATTCAGCAAAGAAACATTGAGGTTAAACTACACATTAAACCTCATAGTTCTAACACATTAAACCTCATAGTTCTAATTGACATCTACAGAAGATTCCATTCAATTGCTGTCGAATACACCTTCTTTCCATCAGCACATGGAACACTCTCCAAAATACACCCTATTTGGGGCCACAAAACGAGTCTGAACAAATTCAAAAAAGTCAAACATTCTAACAATTATTGGATACAACAAAAGTGGTAGAAAGACATTTATAGCAATAAATGCTTGTATCAAAAAAGTGGAAAGGTTTCACGTAATAGCCTAACAATGCACCTTGAGGAATTAGCAAAGCAAAAGCAAACTAAACCTTAAATTAGTGGGAAAAAAATAATAATAAAGTTTCAGAGGGCCGGGTGAGGTGGCTCACACCTGTAATCCCAGAATTTTGGGAGGTCGAGGAGGGTGGATCTCCTGCGGTTGGGAGTTTGAGACCAGCCTGATGAAAATGGAGAAACCCGTCTCTACTAAAAATACAAAATTAGCCTGGAGTGATGGCGCATGCCTGTAACCTCCGTTACTTGGGAGGCTGAGACAGAAGAATTGCTTGAACCCAGGAGGCGAAGGTGGCCATGAGCCCAGATTGTGCCGTTGCACCCCAGCCTGGGCAAAAAGAGTGAAACTCTGTCCCCCTCGAAAAAAAAAAAAAAAAAAAATCAGAGGACAGACAAATAAAAATGAGACCAAAAAAGTAGAAAAGATCAACAAGATGAAAAGTTTTTTGCAAAGACAAACAAAATTGGGAAACCTTTAGCTAGACTAAAGAAAAAAAGAGAGGCCCCAAATAAATAACATCAGAAATAAAAAATGAGACAAAACAATTGAGACCACAGAAACACAAGGAATACTCAGAGACTATTATGCACAGCTATATGCCAATAAATTGGAAAATCTAGGATAAACAGATACATTCTTGGACACATACAGCCTACCATGAAAAAGCAGACAATCTCAATAAACCAATATCAATTAACAAGATGAGTGCTTTAATGAAACATTTCTTATCAAAGAAAACCCAAGGACCCGATAGCTTTACTACTTAATTTTACCAAACACTTAAAGAAGAACTAATACTAGTTCTACTCAAACTCTTCAGAAAAATGGAGGAGATGGGACTACATCCACACACATCCTATGAGGCCAGCATTACCCTGATATCAAAACTAGAGAAGAACACAACAGAAAAGGTAAACAACAGGCCAAAACCACTGATGAACATAGATGCAAAAATCTTCAAAAAAACCAAATTCAACAAAACATTAAAAACGTCACTTACCATGATCAAGTGAGATTCATCTCAGGGATGCAAGGATGGATTACCATAGAAAAATCAATACATATGTTACATTACATTAACCAAGAACAAAAAATATATAATCATTTTAATAAATGCTAAAAAAGAATTCAATAATATTCACCTTGTCTTTATGATAAAAACTTTCATCAAACTGTGTATAGAAGGAACATACATCAAAGTAATAAAGGTTATATAAGACAAACCAACAGCTAAGATAATACCGAACAGGAAAAAAATCGAAGATCTGGAAAAGAATCCAGATCTTCTAAGATCTGGAAAAGAAAAAGGATATTCACTTTTATCACATTTATTCAACATGGTACTGGAAGTCCTGGCCAGAGCAATTAGGCAAGAGGGAAAAAAAAAACAGTATCCAAATTGAAAATGAGAAGTCAAGTTAGCTTTGTTAACAGATGACTTAACATTACACTTACTAAAACCTAAAGACTACTGAAATACTGCTAGTACTGATAAATTCAATAAGGTTATAGAATACAAAATCAGCGTACAAAAATCATTATCATTTGTGTATATCAATATCAAACAATCTGAAAAAGTAATTAAGAAATCAATTCCATTTACAATAGCTACAGAGAAGAACATAAATGTATAGGAATTAACGTAATCAAATAAGTAGACGTTCTACACAAGGAAAATTATAAAACATTGACAAAAGGAAATGATGATACAAAAAATGGAAAGATATTCCATGCTCATCAATTGGGAGAATTTATGCTGTTAAAATAACTATTACCCAAAGTATTTTACAAATTTAGTGCAATTCCTATCAAAATAACAATGACCTTTTTTTTTTAACAGAAATAGAAAAAATATACTAACATTTATTTAGAACCACAAAATACCCTGAATAGAAAAAGCAATCCTGAGCAAAAAGAACACAGCTAACGGCATCATACTAATATTTACTACAAAGCTCTAGTAATCAAATCAGTGTGGTATTGGCATGTAAATAGACATATGGAATAATGAAACACAATAGAGAACTCAGATATAAATTACCACATTTACAGCCAACTCATCTTCAGTGAAGACACCAAGAACATACCATGGAGAAAGGACAGTCTCTTCAATAAAAAGTGCTGAGAAAACGGCATAATTATATGCAGAAGAATGAAACTAGACTACTATCTCTCACCAGAAACAAATATCAAATAAAAATAGATTCAAGACTTAAATCTAAGATCTGAAACAATGAAATTAATGGAAAAAAATATTCAAGAAACTCCCCAGGATATATAGATCTGGGCAAAGATTTCTTGAGTAATACCTCAAAAGCACAGGCAACCAAAGCAAAAATAGGCCAATGAGATCACATCTAATTAAAAAGCTGCTACACAGCAAAAACAAACAACATGAGCAGACAACCTACAGAATTTGAGAAAATATTTGCAAACTACTCAAACAACTGAATAACCAGAGAAGCCAATAAAGTAAAACATCGGCAAAATATCTGAATAGATATTTCTCACGAGAAGACATACAAATGGCCAACAGGGATATGAAAAATGCTTATCATCACTAATCATAAGAGAAATACAAATCAAAACCACAATGTCATCTCACCCTAGTAAAAGTAAATTATGTTAAGAAGACAGACAATAACAGATGGTGCAGAGACATGGGAAAAGGAGAACACTGTTCTCCTTTGTATTGTTGCACACTATTGGTAGGAATGTATAAAATAGGATAGCCACTATGGGGAATCATATGCTTGGTCCTCAAAACACTGAGAATAAAATTTTCATATGATCCAGCAGTTTAACTACTGGGTATATATCAAAAAAGAAAAAGAAAATCAATATATTGAAAAGACATTTGCACACCTGTGTTTATAGCAGAAATATTCACAATAGCCAAACTATAAAAGCAACCCAAGTGCCCATCAACAGCTAAGTAAAGAAAATGTAGCATATATACACCACGGAATATTATTCTGCCACGAAGAAGAATAAAATCCTGTCATTTGCAGCAAAACAGATGGGACTGGAGATCGTTTTGTTAAGTGAAATAAGCCAAGCACAGAAATACTAATATTTCATGTTCTCACTCATATGTGGGAGCTAAATAAGTGAATCTCATGAAGCTAAGAGGAGACTAGTGATTACCAGAGGCCAGGGAAGGGAGGGGATTGAAGGATGCAGAGAAGTTGATTAATGTGTACAAATATACAGTTCAACAGAAGAAGTAAGTTCTGGTGTTAGATAGACCAATAGGGTGACTACAGTTTACAGTAATCGATTGTTTATTTCCAAATAAACTAGAAAAGGAGAATTCAAATGTTTCTAGCATAAAGAAGAATATTTAAAGTAATGAATATATGAAGTGCACTGATTTGATCTTCACAAATTATATGAAGGTATTAAATTTTCACAGGCACTCTGAAACTATGTACATTTATTTTTCATCACAAAATATATGTATATATGCATTACAGATTGCACATTTGTGAACATATTAAATATACACCTTTTAATATTTTCCACTGCAGTATATTTAATTCATATAAATATCTAAATATTGTTAAAAACTGTGATTTTGGCCGGGCGCGGTGGCTCACGCCTGTAATCCCAGCACTTTGGGAGGCTGAGGCGGGCGGATCACGAGGTCAGGAGATCGAGACCATCCTGGCTAACACGGTGAAACCCCTTCTCTACTAAAAATACAAAAAAAAATTAGCTGGGCATGGTGGCGGGCGCCTGCAGTCCCAGCTATTCAGGAGGCTGAGGCAGGAGAATGGCGTGAACCTGGGAGGCAGAGCTTGCAGTGAGCCGAGATCGCGCCACTGCACTCCAGCCTGGGCGACTGAACGAGACTCCGTCTGGAAAAAAAAAAAAAAAAAAAAAAAAAAAAAAAAACCGTGATTTTAATGATTATACATTTCTACCATAATCATATCTTAACAATGAACATTAGAACTAATACAATCACATGATCTCCTCAGATATATTTTTGTATCTCATCTCATTATTAACCCATAATAAAATCTTAGTGGTAGAATTTTGGTTTAAAACACAACTAAAAAAATCTTACGGATTCAGCCATATAATCTGCAATTAGGATCCTCTGTCTGGTATCTTTTTACATTTCTAACATTTGTCAGCAAAATTGCCCCATTTACTGAACTCACAATATTTGTGTGCTATAGTATCTAATAATTTATCAATTGGATTGGTTAAAGCTGCCACTTTAAAATTAATTCATATAGCTTATTGGTGAGGTTGACTTATTTTAATATATTATTTTCCATGTCTTTACATTAGTCAACTCTTTCAAGATTTTTGTCCATCGTCTATTACTCTACTAAGATACTTGTTTTCTATGATGAAAGACTTTAAAAACAAGGATCATAATAATCTTTTTTAATATGTGTTTTGTTCTCTTCATTTTATGTCTTGCGCTTCTTATTTTATTTTATGAATTTTCTGCAGACATATTTATCTTGTAAGAAATACCTCTTTTATTTTAGGGTTTTTTTTAGTTAAATATTGTTAAATAGAACTGTCTTGCCTTAAGCCCAATATTAGTAAATATTAACTTACATTCTTCTCACATATATATAGTTGTATACTAAATAATGTTTTATATATATATAATATTTTTAAATCTCTAGCTTATCTCTCTTTAATTTATCTTAAGGCTTAATGCATTATATTAAGCTGGTACTAAATTTTTGCTTTCTCCAAAAGGTAACAAGTTTATTAAAGATCAATTTATTTAAAAATACATGCTTTTGCCTTACTGATTAGAAATTCTGTTGTCAAATACTCAACTTTTATAATACTTAGAGAGGTTTTTAGTCTTTACTTTTCTCTTTTAATTCACCAACTTTGCTATTCTAGATCTGGTAAAGTGCAGACACATCTGTTTATTATAGTTTTAGAGTACATGGTTTTCATAGCTTTTTGTGTATTTTTTTCAAGATGTTTTCAAGATATTATCCACAAAACCTTTTCCAGGTACAGATGTTGCCTTTATTACACACCTTAATAAATAAGCTATTTAATTAATTTTATGGTTTTTCTTTTTTTCTTTTTTTTTTTTTGTGCATGGTCTTTAGAAGTAGACATAGTTAGGTATGGATACAGGCGTTTTCACCTCTAGATTACCTCTTTATGCCAATTACTTAAACACTATATATCTCAACCACCTCATATGTAAGTGAAAATAACAAGAGTATCTGCTTCGTAGGGTACAATCATAAGTAAAAATGGCATAACGCACATAAAACACTTAGCATGGAACACGGCACATGGTAACTGAACAGCAAATAGTGGAAATTTTGTTTTGGTTGATTTAGTTGTTGGTGGTACCACTCTGCAAATGCCTGTGTAGTCCAAGCAAACATACTGCTCTATCATTCTTGTGGACTTCAATCAACTCATCACATATTTGTGGTTTTCTAATGAGTCTAATGCTTATAATAAGAACAATATAAATATCAAATAGCACTAAAGATATTTTTCTGAAAACTCTTGAATACTCACTTCTGAGATGAAGATGAATCTACAATTATTTTCATTATTTTAGACAGACCTAAAACTATTGTGCCTCTGTATCACTTTTACTAAATTATCTTGTCATAACACACAATTTCCAAATATCAGTGATTTATAACAGTAAATGTTTATATTTTGCTTTTGCCATGTCAGTTCTACATTGGTTAAAATTTTGCTCTGTGTGTCTTCTTCCTGAACTGCAAAAAAAAAAAAAAAAAAAAAGATTTGGGCCATGCTTTTATTGTGGCCAATTTTTTTATTTTTATTATTATTATATTTTAAGTTCTAGGCTACATGTGCACAACGTGCAGGTTTGTTACATATGTATACATGTGCCGTGTTGGTTTACTGCACCCATTAACTTGTCATTTACATTAGGTATTTCTCCTAATGCTATCCCTTATCCCTCCACCCTGTGACAAACCCTGGTGTGTGATGTTCCCCGCCCTGTGTCCATGTGATCTCATTGTTCAATTCCCATCTATGAGTGAGAACATGCAGTGTTTGGTTTTCTGTCTTTGTGATAGTTTGCTCAGAATAATGTTTTCCAGCTTCATCCATGTCCCTACAAAGGACATGAACTCATCTTTTTTATGGCTGCATAGTATTCCATGGTGTATATGTGCCACATTTTCTTTATCCAGTCTATCATTAATGGACATTTGGGTTGGTTCCAAGTCTTTGCTACTGTAAATAGTGTATTGTGGCTGATATTTTTTAAAAATAGATTAAATCCATAATGGCTATTAAAAGCTCATGTGAGTAAGAGTCCCATGATGCTTTTTCTCACAATCCATTGACCAAACAAATTATATGAGCAAACCTCATATTAATGGGGTAGATAAGTATAATTTTATAATAAATAGGTGAAGTAAATAATTGGGAGTATTGGTAACCTACTACTGCTATTTTTTAAAATAAAATGTATCAAAAAGCCAGAGAGAAAAATGATTATTTTCACCACTTCAGTGTGGTCAAATGTCAAGGAAAATCAGAATGTCTATTCAAAAATTTAAAATAAAGCTAGTAGTAAAACAAAAATAGCCCTTCACCTAGACAGATTGTTTTCTGAAGAAAAAAAAAAAAAAAAAAAAAACTCTAAGTGTCAGTTATTTTAAGTAGCTGTAACAAGGTCCCATAAATTGAGTAAATTACAAATGACATAAATTTGTTGCTTATGGTTCTGAAGGACAGAAGTCCAAGATCAGCATGTCTGCATGGTTAGATTCTATTAAGGGCCTTCTTCCAGACTGTGGACTGCTGACTTCCCTTTGCATCCTCACATGGCAGAAAGAGAGCAAGCTAGTTCTCTGGTCTCTTCTTATAAGAGCACTAATCCTTTGATTTCGACTCCATCACCATGACCTAGCTACCTTCAGTGCCCTGCCTCCAAATACTATCCCACTGGGGATTCAATTTCCACATGTTCACTTTGGGGAGGTACAAACATTTAGTCTATAACACTGGGCAAATTGCATATTGGTGTTCTGTATCTCATAGAGACATAGTACTATTGATAGGGTTCTTACATGAGCACCCCGAGATTAAAATCTATAAATCAGTTAGACAGAAAAATTCCATAAGTATATGTGGAAATTGAAATGTTATATTTGGTGCTTACATTGTATTTTTCTTTCACTAACCCATGTATTAATAAATATTCCTTTGAAGTAATTATGTCAATTGTATTTTTTAGGTATTCTTAAATTTTCAGTGCTAAACTTGCCTATAGTCAAACACCTACATTATGTACTTCTTGAGCCACATAAATCAATTTGGAGCAACACTTAGAATAACATCATGCAAGAAATACTGAATTAAGAAAAAAAAAAGTGTGATAAATGTTTGCAAGTCATCAAGAGTTACGGAGTCTTACCTGATCATTTTAACTCAAAACTCAGTTTTCAGTTACGTCAGTTCACACTCAGTGGATTTGCAGTGGCATTGCTCTATTTGATTGTTAAATAATCCTTTTGACTACAGAAAGTCAAAAGCAGTATGAAGGAGGTAGATATAGCATATTCAAGACCGTTGTGCAATTACTTCTGTTTGTCTAGGCATGGCCTTGATGTCAAATTTCACCATGACTCTGCATTTTTATGTCAACCCTATTTCTATTTACATACCATAACTCTAGTACCCTGAATGCACTCCCATCTATTAAATGTCAGTCAGAGGTTAAGGAAGGATTCATTCAGTTCTACCAAAGACAATACTATTCCTGAAAGCCTCATCTTGTATATCTGGATTTTGAGATCATCAGTCCTGTTCAAATTCTCTTTCAAAGCATCATGTATTAAAACATGAGATAAGTTAGAGAAAATTCTAGAACTCATCAAACCTCTCCCTAAAGCAAACCTTCAGAGTTGTGTTGGGCTTGTTTGGGAAATGTTTCTTTACTATTTACTTAATTTATTTTATGAAATTATTTTTCTTCCTCTGTCTCTCTCATTTTCATTATTCAGTTACTCTGGGATTTAAGTTGTAAACATCCTCATTACAAAAATAGTCAACAAAGTGCCCATGTTTTCACATAAGGCATTGGCTTGAATTCTCATAACATTTGGAAAAATCAAATTCATTTATTTATAATGATTTTAAAACTATTGAAAATTTTGATCATTTGATTGTAAGCAAAGAGTATATTTAAAGTTATTTATAATATAGTTATAATTAGTAAAGTTTTGCTCCAGCTTTTGCAGCAGAAAATATGGAACAATAGCAAACTCAATATTATGAGAAATACATAGTCTTAAGACATTTTATACATAGGAACATCCATATATCTCTAACAAGAAATAAAAATACCATTACTGAATGGAGACATAATTTGCATCCATGCTGTCTAATGATCAATATTCTTATCAATACCATATGTGTAAATATGTTTACCGGATATAAGCCCATGTTGCTGACTGATGTAAAGAGCTTGGGGAAAATGGTAATTCATTTTGGAATTCATAAGGAACTCAGGTTTGATATGTAATTTTTAGACAAAGGTTTAACCTGCTAAAATCATTTGTAAATCATTTGTATAGTGAAAATGTGATTCTCTTAATGTAGAAGGTAATTAGAAAATCATGCATTTCCTTAGAAAATATTCAGTATGAATAGAAAATATATCTGTGTTGTATGTATATAGAGAGAGTACAAGAGAGGGAGAGAAACAATATATGAAAAGCAAATAAACTTTTCTTACATACAATTAAAAATATTAAGTCAGTAATGGAATTTAAAATGAATTAACCACTATTTTTGTTGTGTAAATGTGGCCTAGAGTTCATCATGATGGTTTTTGGGAGGCAACATGTGACACAGAGGGCAGTTAACTTCTCAGTTAACACTCTTAGGCTCTTATAAACCCACTACTCACAATATTTTAGTTATATATTTAGTTAACTTTATAAATTATTAAGCTAAATACTACAAAAGATCAAGACTAGCGATCTAAATGTCTTGCTACCATTTAATCTAAATTTTAAAAGTTGAATTTGAAAAATGAAGACATGTTGGAATTTTCATGTCAGATGAGTTTTGGCTCCAGAAGATAACTAGAAACACACTTAATTTTAAGGAATAATATTGACATACTTTTTCTATGAGGTTATTTTTCATTCCCACAGTTTACCAAATATAAGAACATCATACATAATATAAACTACAATTTGAATAAGTCTAATTATTACAATAGTTTAATGCCGAGACGATTTTCTCAACTTTTATTTGAAAAGATTTTTTCAAAATGTGTGAAATGCTGCGTTATTAGGATAGCACAGAAAGCATATAAAATGTGACTTTGTTTGATGGGATTAATGGGAAGTAAATGCTCATCAGCCCCCAAGCCCCATTTGAGGAATATACTTCCCCACCCTACGAATGTTGTACTTGGTTTTGTGATTTGCTTTGAGCAAGTGGATTGTCAGAAGGCATGACATATATCAAGTCTGGGCTCTTGCTGGGTATGGCTTAGCCTCTTGGCCACTCTCATCTGCAGTAAGAAAAGCACACAACACGCAGAAGTTGACTTTTCTGCCTGGGCGGATGAATGAGAACGTAAGGAACAGACCAGAACCAAACCTGTAGCCTGGAGCAGAGCTTCTGCATCTGATCCACAGGTTTGGGAATGAAAAATGAATGTAAGTTGTTATAAGTCATTGAAATTTTGAGAGCAGTATTATCTCAGTAAAAATTCATTAAAAGAGGATTCCACAATGAAAGCGACAATAACAGCAGCAAAGAACACTCATTCACTCCCACAGAACGCTGATTATATTAGTGTTATATAGATTATATTATATTGCAGTTTTGAAACGGCAATTACTTTTGCACCAATTTATAGTATAAAGTGGTATTGAAAACTAGTGTTACGGTGTATAAATTTGTAGTGAGGTTATTTGAAAACTAAAAGGCTTTTGGCTTAAAATAGATAATTTAGCTTGGTTTTAAAGTAGATTATTTGCCCACCAGCCTATATTTTATTTATCTAAAGCCCATTTGGAAAGATAAGTGAATCCACTTATTCAATGGTCATTTAACAAACATTTGTCAAATGACTACTGTAGTTCAGCTTCTGGTGAATCGAAACAAGCAGAAGAGATAGAGAGCACGAGAGAAAACTACACTGTGTTCCATTCTAAGTACTTACTAAATTTTCATCTATATTCTTTTATTATTGTAATTGATATGTAGTAGACATTTAAATGAGACCATGAGAAAATTTTGTCATAGTCAAATGTAATTTCCATAATTCAAAAAGTATTGCAACAAGTTGGGCTTATTTTTCCCCTTACCCAAAAACTGATTTTTGAACTCATGAAATTTTCTTTTATGTTCTCCTTGTGTGAATTGAACCAATGCTAAAATTGTTACTGTAATTGTCAAAAGCATGTAATAAACTTCAGCAGTTTACGAGTCTTAGAATCAAATTTTACTTCATTTTATAAAAACTAAATGCAAGTCTTGTGACTTCATGTAGTGCAGTTTTCTAACATAGCTATCATCAAATCTTGTTTTGTTTTGTTTTCATTTTTCTGTTGTCTTTAAGGAAAACGAAGTGCTTTTCCTCTATGTTCTTTACATATTCTCTAGTTATAACTTAAGTGGATTTAGCTACTTTAATTCCAGTCTCATTCTTATGAAACATTATTCAGAAAATAGCACAAACTTGAAGTTGAAATAGTAAAAACTGGTTCAATCTACAACCCACAGTAGTATAATTGCATCTAACAAGTTGTCACTAAACTTAAGGGTGGATGCTTCTGGTGACTCCCATTTTCAATGGGTTCTAGTGTTTAGTTCTTCCTAATAATAAACCAAAATCTTGCTCCCTGGAATATCTGCTTAGTTATCATGGCTTTTCTAATTCGAATGAACACAAAATTCATTCTTCTGTGCAAAGGAACTTCAGTGATTTGAAAGTATTTATCATGTTTCTAAGTTAAAGTCCCTTAAGTTTCTCCACTTATCATTATAAGCCATTATATCCTAAGTCCTTTCCTCGGATATTAATGTCCTAGATGTTTTTATGTTTGTCAAAGCTGTTCATAACAGAGGGTGCTGTTTACCAAATGGAGTGCTTGGAATATAGTGAGACTGTTATCTTCATATATCAAAACATATAAATCAATAATGTTGTGTGAAGTCACAATACTTTGCATTTGTATTGGAATGCTTAAATTATATAAACAATCAAAATCGCCGTGTAGCATTTTTAAGAACTTCACAAGAAAATCCACCAAATAACCATTTTGCTGTCTGTACTGGAAGCATTAATGTAGTAAACAGAAAGGCAAAAGTGCAATTATTGTTGATGAACATAGTTTTTCATGTTCACTTATGTCTCTCTTACTATTTGGATAACATTTAAAAACTGCATACTTAAAAAATAAGTATTGCTAAGACATGCAAGATCATGCATGTGACATCTACTTCAGAACTCCAGTTTAAGTACAGGATAACTCTTCCAACATGACAAGTGGTCTTCAAATTTTTAATCACACAAAAAAGAGATTTTTGAATTCTGTGTTAATGAAATAGCCAAGTTAAGCCTGTATAACTAAGCTAGACACTAAGCTAGCCAGAGAGCCCACTGAGCTACCCATCCATATACAGCCATGTTTTTGGCTACAGTTTGGTACCCATGGGTAGCAGTTGCTGGTTCCTTTTCAAGATCTTGAGCTTAGCTGTGATATTGAAGACAATGGCTGTGATTGCAGGTGTGCCCTGATCAATTGAGCTGGTTTTATTGGCCAGATCTGAGGATACTGAGCAGAGTCAATAGTAGGGAGTGGTGTGGAGTGCCTAGATTAACTCCATAACTTCATGAATTTTCAAATCTTGGTTGCAAGAGCTTGATACACTTTAGAGCCACCACAACCATCTTGCTCCCTAACCATACACACATGGGAGAAGCTGAACCTCTTCCCTTCAGAGACTGGACACTAGGAAGTTGATAGAGTTATTCACAGAGTTAGTAGCTACTTGGGACCTGTTACAGATAATTTTCTCATAATCAGAGTATATGCTAGTTTGGTTTTTCTGTACAGCCTTAATCTTCTCTTAGTATCTGCTATTGCGGTACTTAATAATTTACTTTGCATTTGCTCCTTACCTGATGTTTGCAAATTCTTTAGACCTTAAATCTTCTTTTCTATATCTAGTCACAACATAAATTATCTGTCACTAAGAGAAGGGGGTGAATAGACAAAATAAAAAAATTATTTTAGTATTTCTTCATGAGTTTTTATTTTATCTTTTAATATTTAATGCTTCTCCTCAGCTTGCTCTTTTCTTAGATATATGTTGTTTTTCATATTTCTTCAGGGACTCTATTTTTCCTATGTTTTAATCATTTTTATGGCTTTTATTATTGACTAAAAAGCATAACACAAAAACACAGTATTTCTTGTACTTAACATTTGACAAAAATGCAGTGTTTGATGATCTTCAGTAGTGCTGCCAACTCAGATATTATTTCTCTGGGAAAACCAATATTTCAAGTGCAATATAAGGGATCAGTAAGAATATGAAACATTAGCGAATGTGCCAGTATTCATAATCATAGAATCTCCTGACTGCAGAAGCTATTGCTGATAGTGGCTAAATGTATGTGGCCTATAAGCCCAATTGCTCTTGATTTTCTCCTCGTTATACTTAGTGGTCCATCAGCTCATTTGAAAGTCTTAGATTAAAGGAGGCTCATGATTCTTAAAGAAGCCTATTTTCTCTGGATAGCTCTGTATGTTAGAAAGTTCAGTATGATTTATTTTTATTTCTGTGCTACTTCCCCTTATTACTTCTATCATATTTATTGGTGCCACACAGGGGAGAAATCTGATTCTTCTTTCATATGTCTATACATCATTTTACCACTGAGTCTTCTGCTTTCTAGACTTCTAAATGTATAACCTAACTTAAAAGGGTTTTTTTTTTTTTTTTTTTTTTGTCTGTTTTTTACTGCATTACCTAAGGTAACTTTTGTATTTCTATTATTTAATAAATTAAACAACATCACTTGGGTTTACAAGGATATGTCTTGTAAATGTCTATTTCTATGCCTCTGGACATAGTTACCTGTGAGCCTCAGCTTCTTATAAGGTGTATGAACAATTTGACATAGTTACTTGGGATCCTCAGCTTCTTACAAGGTGTATAAACAATTTGTTTAATCTGCCTGTCTCAATTTTCTTCCTGTAAAATGGGGATAATAGCATAATTATAATATCACCCTCGGTGTACTGGCAGGAGGATAAGATGAGTTAACAAGGTAAAATCTTGAAAAATGCTGGGCTCAGAAGCAGTACCACTGAGGCATTTTTGCCTTGCTCCTACTTTTTAATCTCCATTAAAAAAAGAGTTCTCATTTTGATTAACTGAGAAAACACATAATTTAAACTAAATTAGTAAACATCTTAAATGCAATATGATAATAGTGGTTCAGTTTCATAATAAAACAATTTAGAAAAAGCACATATATTTTGCATACTCTTCAATTAAGGAAGCTCTAAATACACTATATATTTAGATATTTAGCATGTGCACTGGATTTGTTTTTTGTAGTTGTTCTTTGTGTATTCCTCATAATTACACAAGTAAGAAAGAACTTAAAGTTTTGATTAAGTAAATATTTTAGTAGTATAACAATATATTCAACATAAATTTATGGAATGCTGCTCTGTGAGAAGTGCTGTTCTAGCTTCCGTGGATAGATAAGATACTAAAACAGAGAATCAAATCCTGGGTCTCAGAAAGATTGCATTCTGAGAGAGGAAGAAAGAATAAAATAAACCATGAAATATATTAGGTGAATATACGTTTTAAAGAGAAAAATAAATTAGAGTAGAGGTTAGGTGATGTTTGGTATGAAAAGGTAGGGTCACAGCTTTTCTATATTACTGGTCAAGAAATACCTTTTGATTTAACACAAACATATGTAGGGCAGACGATTTTCAGAATATCTGAGAATAAAGTTTTTTTTCTTTTTTCTTTCTTTCTTTCTTTTTTTTTTGCATAGAAGAACAAGCAAAAAGTATGCCTAAAATGTGTTAAGGGATGCCTAACATGTCCTAGGAATGACAGAGGGACAAAAGACTAGAGCAGTCTGAGGAAGGAGAAAGCAGAAAGATGTGCTCAGAGGGGTATTGACACCAGCAGGTCTTGTCAGGTGCTGTATGTCTCCTGACGACAGGTGCTGCTATCCTGTAATGGGAAGTCATGGGCCAGTTTTGAGCAGAATGATATGAATGTCCATGTAATATGATCGTGCAACCTGATATATAAAAAGCAGAATAAAAGGAGAATTTTTATTAACGTCAGTAGCAGTGTAGTTCATTTCAGGCCAAATCTTCTGCTGGGGCTAGACAAATCAAATATTATCTATTTGGAAAAAGTAGAAGAGCTACCAATACAATAAAAATCTGATGAGTCAAAGTCTCAGACCACGTGAAACACAGAGGAGTGAGCTCAATATTTGGAACTGTCTTTTCTCTTGAAGCATTTGTGTTTTCAAAAATCATATCTGAGAGTCTGGGAATTTGAGCAATTTCCCATGGCTGAGAGGGGAAAAACAGGAATTCAGTACCTTCCAATAGGGAGAAGCCTTGGAAATTACTCCAGATCTAAGAAGAAAAGATACAGAAATATACACAGTAAATGGATGGAAAAGGACATTACATGTGAAAGCAACCAAAATAAAAAAGGCCTACTTATTCCAATATCAAAGTACTATTGGATAAAAATTTATATTTTATAATAATGATAGCGTCAATACATCAGAAAAGTTAAAAACAATTAAATTTGTGTAATGATAAACTAGTCTTCAAATAAATCAAGAGGGACATACGTAAAGGAATAAAAAGACAAATCTATTTGCAGAGTGAGCGATATGAACAAGCTTCTGTTATCATAGCTTGAATGATCAAAAAAAAAAAGCAGAAAATGTTTAAAACAAAACTTTAAAAATGGACCTGCCTAATATTCCTAAGAATATACCCAATAACTGCCAACATATTTTATTTAAAAAAAACACATTAAACATTTAAAAAATTTATGCATATGGGTCATAAAGCATATCTCATCTTCAAAAACATTGAAATCATCAGGCTATGATCTCTGACACCAGAAGATTAAGCAGAAAACCAATAATGAATAGATAATTTGAACATTCTTTGATATATTTTTGGAAGTTATATGATACATTTCTAAATAACCCATGAGTCAAATTAGTTATAACCATATTGGAGGCTTAGTTATAATTGAAATTAGGAAGTCATTTCAACTAAAAGATAATGAAAATACAACAGTGGAAAGATATTAAGGCCATGAACAGAAATCCAATTTACCTTCAAATGCATATATTTAAAGAGAAGAAAGTCGGAAAATCCGTTATGTAAGCATCTACCTCAAGAAGTTATTGGCGTAGAGAGATCTTGTAAGGCCTTGTAGTTCACCCCAGAAGCTTGTTCTAAGAAATGAGTAAAATAGCAGATTTGGAGAAAGCAAAGCAAGATAGCAGAATAGAAGACTGCCTACCATCCCCACCCCAAGGAAATGAATTTAACAACTATTACACAAGAAAACCACCTTTATGAGAACTAAAAATCAGGTGAGCACTCATAGTGCCTGGGTTTTAACTTCATATCACT
Organism: Rhinopithecus roxellana; assembly: GCF_007565055.1. Classification (NCBI taxonomy): domain Eukaryota; kingdom Metazoa; phylum Chordata; class Mammalia; order Primates; family Cercopithecidae; genus Rhinopithecus; species Rhinopithecus roxellana. Next base: position 175,344,977 of record NC_044550.1, on the reverse strand, counting down.
GAAAGAGGCACTGAAGTGGTAGAAAAAAACAGACTTGAATTACCGATGCCACCCACCCCTACCCCCCAAAAGCTGCTGCATAGTGCAGGGGGCATCTCTGGGTGCTAGTGGATGGAGAGCACAGAAATTATGAAATCAAACTTAGTGCTACCTGTTATAGCAGAAAGGAAAACTGGACTGAAATCAACTGATATCCACCAACTGAGGGAGCATTTAAACCAGTCCTAGCCAGAGAGGAATTGGCGATGATGTGGTCACAACTTTAGTTCCCACAAGCCTTGCCATTGAAGGCTAAAGTGCTCTGGGGCCCTAATAAACTTGAAAGGCAGTCTAGGCTACAAGGATTGAAAGTTTTACATGACTCCTAGTGCTGAACTGGGCCCAGAGACAGTGGGTGGGAGCAGATGCAACCTACTGGATACCAGCTGAGGAGGTAAGGGAGTGTTGGTGTCACCCCTCCCCTAGCCCCAGGCTGTACTGCTTGCAGCATGAAAAGACACCCCTTTCTTCTCCCTGAGGAGAGTAGAGGAAAGAGTGGGGAGGACTTTGTGTTGCATCTTGGACACCATTTCAGCCACAGCAGGATAGGGCACTGATCAGAGTCACAAGGGCCTCTTTCCAGGTGCTAGCTCCTGATGATATTTCTAGACACACCCTGGGCCAGAAGTGAACCTGCTGCCTTGAAGGGAATGGCCCAGTACTGGCAGAAATTAGTACTTGCTCACCGAAGAGCCCTTGGGCCCTGAATAAGCAGCAGTGATAGCCAAATACTACATCAAAGGTGTTGGGTTAGGTTTTGAGACTTGCTGACTTCAGGTAAGTAATCAGCACATTACCAGCTGTGGGGGCTATGGGTCAAAACCCATTCTACTTGAGGAAAGCAGAGGAAAAGTAAAAAGGACTTTATCTTACACCTTAAGTACTACCTCAGGCACAGGTTGTTAGAGCACCCAGCAGGCTCTTGGGGTTCCCAATCCCAGAACTTGGCACTTGGATGGTATTTCTGGACCTGCCCTAAGCCAGAGGAAAGCACAGTTCCCTGAAAGGTAAGTCCCAGGCCAGGCAGCATCCACAAGTTGGCAGTACTTCCTGTGGATCTGTGGTGGCAGTGGCCATGAGTGAGGCTCCTCTGCCTTTGGAAAGAGGAGGCAAGAATGGGAAGAATTGTGACTTGTGGTTTGAGTGCCAGCTCAGGCACAATACAACAGAATACCAGGTAGACTTCTAAAACTTTTTGACTTTAGACCCTGGCTCCTGGACAGCACCTCTGGATCTGCTTAGAGACTGGATTAACTTGTTGCCTGAAGGAAAGGACACAGGCCTGGCTGACATTCCCACCTGCTGATTGTAGAGGCCCAGGGCCTTAAGCAAACATAGGCAGGAGCCAGGGAGTGGTTAGAGGAGGCCTTGGGTGAATCTCAGTGCTGTGCTGTGCTGTGCTGTGCTGGCATCAGACTTGACTCAGTAGAGTCATAGTGGTGGTGGCCACAAGGGTGCTTATGTCACTACAACCCCAGTTCCAGTGCTCAGAACAGAGAGAGCAAGACTTTTTTTTTTTTTTTTTTTTTTTTTTCCATTTGGGAGAAAGTAAGGGAAGATAACAATAATTTCTGGAAATCCAGAGAATCCTCCCAGATCTTGTCCAGGACCATCAAGGAGGTACCTGTACAAGTTTGCAAGAACCACAGTGTTACGGGGCTTGGGGTGCCCCCAAAACAAACACAGCTTAGAACACAATATCCAAGTCCTTTTGAATATCTGGGAAGCCTTTCCGAGAAGGATCGATACAAAAAGCCCAGACAGTGAAGACTATAATATCTAACCACTGAATGCGCAGACACCAAAGAACATCTACTGGCATCAACAGCATCCAGCAAAACATGACCTCTCCAAATGAACTAAATAAGCCACCAGAGACTAACCCTGGGGAAATAGAGATATGTGACCTTTCAGAAAGAGAATTCAAAGTAGCTGTGTTGAGGAAACTCAAATAAATTTAAGATAACACAGAGAAAGAGTTTGTGATTCTATCACATAAATTTAACAAAGAGATTAAAATAATTAAAAAGAAGTAAGCAGAAATTCTGGAGCTTAGAATTGCAACTGGCGTGCTGAAGAATGCATAAGGGTCTTTTAATAGCAGAACTGATCAAGCAGAAGAAAGAATTAATGAGCTTGAAGACAAGCTATTTGAAAATACACATTCAGAAAAGGCAAAAGAAAAAAGAATGATAAACAATGAAGCATGCCTACAGGATATAGAAAATAGTCTCAAAAGGGAAAATCTAAGAGTTATTGGACTTAAAAAGAGGTAGAGAACAAGATAGGGCTAGAAAGTTTATTAAAAAAAAAAAAAAAAAAACAGTTAATTTCCCTAACATATAGAAAGATACCAAATTCAAGACCAAGAAGGTCATAGAACACAAAGCAGATTTAACCCAGAGAAGACCACAGCAAGGCATTTAATTATCGAACAGCCAAAGATCAAGGATAAAGAAAGGATTCTAAAAGCAGCAAGAGAAAAGAAATAAATGACTTACAATGAAACTCAAATATGTGTGGCAGCAGACTTTTTAGTGGAAACCTTACAGGTCAGAAGAGAGTGGCATCACATATTTAAAGTGCTGACGGAACAAAATTTTTACCTTAGAATAGTGTATCTGATGAAACTATCCTTCAACCATGAAGCAGAAACGAAGACTTTCCAAGTCAAACAAAAGCTGATGTTTCTCATCAACACTAGACGTATCCTATAAGAAATGCTAAAAGTGGTACTTCAATCAGAAAGAACAGAAAGTTAGTGAGTAATAAATAATTGCCTAAAGGTATAAAACTCACTGGTTATAGTAAGTACACAGACACACACACATACACACACACACACACACACACACACAGAAAAAAACACAAAATACCATAACATTGTAACTGTGGTTCATAAACTACTCTTATCCAAAGTAGAAACAATAAACAATGAACTATTAAAAAATAATAACAACATAGTACAATAAGATAGAAATAGAAACAATGAAAAGTTAAAAAGTGAGGGGATAAAGTTAAGGTGTAGAATTTTTATTAGTTTTCTTTTTGCTTGTTTGTTTATGCAAATTGTGTTATCAGCTTAAAATAATGGGTTATAAGATAGTATTCGCAAACCTCAAGGCAATCACAAACCAAAATATACAATAGTTGCACAAAGAAATAAACAGAAAGAAACTAAATCATATGACCAAAGAAAATCACCTTCACTGAAGGAAGACAGGAAGGATAGATAGAAAGAAGAGAACACCACAAAACAACCAGAAAGTGAATAACAAAATGGAAGGAGTAAGTTCTTGCTTCTCAACTATAACTTTGAAATAAATGGACTAAACCTTTCTATCAAAAGACATAGAGTGGTTGAATGGATAAAAATAATAAAGATCCATTGATTTGTTCCCTATAAGAAACACAAATCACCTATAAAGACACAAATAGACTGAAAATAAGAGGATGGGAGAAAACATTCCATGCCAATGGAAACAATAAGGAGCAGAAGCAGGGGCAGCTATCCTTATATAAGACAAGTAGATATCCAGACAAAAAAACAAAAAGGTTAGTATGTAATGATAAAAGTGCCAATTAATCAAGAGGATATAGCAATTTTAAATATATATGTACCCAAGAGTGGAGCTCCGAGATATATAAAGCAAATATTATTAGAGCTAAAGAGAGATTTGGGCCCCAATACAATAAAAGCTGGAGATTTCAACACCCCACTTTCAGCATTGGAAGATCTTGCAGGCAGGAAATCAACATAGAAATATTGGACTTAATCTGCAGTATAGACCAAATGGATCTAATAGATATTTACAAAAATTTCATCCAAGAGCTGCAGAATACACATTCTTAACCTCAGCACAAGGATGATTCTGAAATATAAATTATATATTAAGTCACTAAATAAGTCTTAAAACAGTCAAAATTGAAATAATACCAAGCATCTTTTCTGAGCACCATGAAATAGAACTAGAAATTAGTAATAAGAGGAATTTTGGAAACTATCAAAATACAAAAAGAAAAAATCAAACAATATGCTTCTGAATAACCAGTGGGTCAATGAAGAAACTAAGAAGAAAATTTTGGAAAAATTGAAACAAAAGATAATGGAAACACAACATACCAAAATATATAGGATATACCAAAAATAGTATGAAGAGGAAAAAATTTTTAAGTATCTGCATAAAAAAAGAAAAATTTCTAATAAACAACCTAAATACATTTGAAATGAAGAAAACAATACAAAAGATCAACAAAACAAAAAGTTGTGCTTTTTTAAAGGTTAAATAAAATTGATAAACCTTAAGCCAGACTAAGAAAAAAGGACAAAAGATCCAAATAAAATCAGAGATGAAAAGGGATACATTACAACTAATATTGCAGAAATTCAAATGACCATTAGTGGTTACTATGAGCAACTATATGCCAATAAATTGTAAAATCTAGAAGAAATAGGCAAATTCCTGACATATACAACCTACAAAATTGAACCAGGAAGGCAGTCAAAACCTGAACAGACCAGTAACAAGCAATGAGAGTGAAGCCATAATAAAATGTCTCCTTTTAAAGAAAAGCCCACGTCCCAGTGCCTTCACTGCTGGATTCTACCAAACAATCAAAAAGCAACTAATATTGATTCTACTCAAACTATTCCAAAAGATAGAGGAGAAAGGAATACTTTCAAATTCATTCTATGAGGCCAGTACTATCCTGGTACCAAAACCAGACCAAACATATTAAAAAATAACTACAGGCCAATATCTCTGGTGAATATTGCGGCAAAAATCCTCAACAAAATTCCAGCAAACCAAATTCAACAATACATTAAAAAGATAGTGCATCATGACCAAGTGGGATTCATCCATGGGATGCAAGAATGGTTCAACGTATACAACTTTTCAGTGTGATACAGGAGATCAACAGAGATTTAAAAAAAATAATTTTATTTACAATAGCAACAAATAAAATTGAATACCTAGGAATTAACCAAAGAAGTGAAAGCTCTCTATTATGAAAACTATTAAATGCTGATGAAAAAAATTGAAAAATCAAAAATTGGAAAGATATTCCAGATCATGCATTGAAAGAATCAATATTGTTAAAATGTCCATAACGCCCAAAGCAATCTACAGATTTGATGCAATCCCTATAAAAATACTAATGATATTCTTCAAAGAAATAGAAAAAACAATTCTAAAATTATTATGGAACCAAAAAAGACCCAGAAAAGTCAAAGCTATCCTAAACAAAAGGTACAAAACTGGAGGAATCACATTACCTGACTTCAAATTATGCTACAGAGCTACAATAATCAAAAAAGCATGGTACCGGGATAAAAGCAGACACATAGACCATTGAGACAGAAGACAGAACCCAGAAACAAATCCATACAGCTGCAGTGAACTGATTTTCCACAAAGGTCCCAAAGACATACATTGGGGAAAAGACAGTCTCTTTAATATCTGTTGCTGGGAAAACTGGATATCCACAAACAGAAGAACAAAACTAGACCTCTGTCTCACCATACACAAAAATCAAATCAAAATAGATTAAAGACTTCAGTGTAAGAACTCTGACTATAAAACTACTACAAGAAGTCACTGGGGAAAATCTCCAGGACACTGGTCTTTGCAAAATCTTTCCTGTGTCATACCCCATAAGCACAGGTCACCAAAGCAAAAATGGACAAATGGGATCACATCAAGTTAAAAAGCTTGTGAACAACAAAAATAAAAATCAACGAAGTGAAGAGATAACCCACAGAGTGGGAGAAAATATTACTCAAAAAACTAAAAATCATGCAATCATATGATCCAGTAATTCCGTTGCTTGATATATACACAAAAGAGAGGGATGTCTACACTCCTATGTTTGTTGTAGCTCTGTCCACAATAGCCGAGATTTAGAAGCAACCTTGGTGTCAATCCACAGATGAATGCATAAAGAAAATGTGGTATCTACACACATTGGAGTACTATTCATTCAGAAAACAGAATGAGATACTGCCATTTGCAAAAAGATAGATGGAACTTGAGATTATTATGTTAAGTGAAATAAGGCAGGCACAGAAAGGTAGACATTGCATAATCTCCCCTATGTGTGGGGTCTACAAATCAAAACAACTGAACTTATGTACATACAGAGTAGAAGGACTGTTACCAGGGGCTGGGAATGATAGTAGGGTGGGAGCAGCAGGGTGTTGGGGACAGTGAATGGGTACAAAAAAATAGAAAGAACAAATAAGACCTAGTATTTGATAACACAAGAAGATAACCATAGTCAATACTAATTTAATTGCACACTATAAAATAATTGTTTAACTGAATTGTCAGTAACACAAAGGCTAAATAATTGAGGGGATGGATACCCCATTCGTCGTGACATTATTATGCATATGCATTGCATGCCTGTATTACACATCTTATGTACTCCATAAATATGTATGTATGTACCCATGCAAATGAAACATAACAATTTTTAAAAGATGGTAAATTAAGCAGAAAATAATAAATAGCATAAATTCTGAAAGAGAAATAATAGAATCTTCAAACTCAGATGTGATTGCATGAAAATTAATGAAATAAATCATTCTTGTCAAAACTGAGAGGTGTAGTTGATGTGCAGGCAAAAGTGATTATAATGATTGGCCATGGAATGTAAACTGGGTGGGCAGGCAGATAAGCATATTTGTAGAAGTGAACGATTTAACTATCCCTGTCCTTGTAATCGTCTTTCCTTGTAAGTCACTCCAATATACACAGCTTCATGTCCTGCTTCTAAACCAAAGCTAAGAGGATGGTATCTACTCTTTCTTACTAAGTCCAAATGCTTATGTAACAGTAATTATGAGCATCTACTAACATATGGAATTCTTTATCTCCAATTACTTCATCAATGGTTTGCAGTAGTTTTGTGTACTCTGACTCTAAGGACTTCAATCAACACGTTGATACTTTTCATAAAGACATTCTGAACTCACAATTCCCCTTTTCCTGACTTTCTTCCTCTCTCCATCCCTCTTCTTCCCTTTTATCTATAATTCCTTCCCATCCTTCTTTCCTTCACTTATTTTTCTATGCATTTTTCTACCATGCATCTTTAAAATTTTTTTCACAAATATTTATTGAGCACATAATATCTGACAGGAGTCCTGGGGACTTAAAACTAACAAAAAGGCATCCCTCTCCTCACGAAACTTAGAGCCTATTCAGGACAGTGCAAGTAGAAAGAGCAGGAAGGATGATAGTAAACATTTCGCACTGCCTTGCAGCATTATCTCTATATATATATCATCACAATAACTTTGAGACTAAAAGTAAAATCACCTTCAATTTACAAATTTAAATATCTAAAATGTGGGAAGGCAAATAATTGGCCTATAGTTACGCTGAAAATCAGTATTGAAACAACAATTCAGTCCAAACAATCTGCAGACATTATTCTCCACAGACTACCCCAAATTTTTACAACTAGTAGGTACATTCAGAACAATGGATTATCAACAATGTGTGAGCTTTCATTTCCGCTGAATTCTATGTCATTTCTATCATGCCTTTCCACATCCCACAGTGTAGGGAGACACAACAACTTATCTTAGAACATGTCCTCCTATCAGAATCTGAAGTTCTGAGAGTGTTGATAGCTCACGCTCAGAAAAGCAAGGTTTAAATCACAGTTTTGTCACTTACTACTTTCAAAGATTTATCCTGTCTCTTTTCTTTCTGGACCTCAGTTTCCTCATTCTAAGAAAGTGAATGTCATTTTTCCAAAGAACTGTAAATCAATTTTTGCTCTTTTTTCATCTTTGACATGTAAGAGTATAAAATATTATGTGTTTATGAAAATTTGGGCCAATATACTATGACTTTGGAAATGCGTATTATATAACGATTGACTGTTCAGCTTTTTCTCCTTCTCTGGGATATGGAGGTCAAAACATTGGAATGGTGGGAAAAGTTGCAGAAATTAAATATGAGACACAAACAGCAGAATTAAGGTGTCTTGGCCTGGCGCGGTGGCTCACACCTGTAATCACAGCACTTTGGGAAGCTGAGGCAGGCAGATCACAAAGTCAGGAGTTCGAGACCAGCCTAGCCAATATGGTGAAACCCCTTCTCTACTAAAAATACAAAAATGAGCTGGGCGTGGTGATATGCACCTGTAGTCCCAGCTACTTGGGAGGCTGAGGCAGAAGAATCGCTTGAACCCGGGAGGCGGAGGTTACAGTGAGCTGAGATTGCGCCACTGCACTCCAGCCTGGGTGACAGAGCAAGACTCGGTCCCCCCTGCCAAAAAAAAAAAAAAAAAAAAAAAAAAAGGAAGGAGGAGGAGGAGGTGTCTTAAGCAATGCTGAAGTAAGTAATAATAGAAATCTAAGAAAAAAGCATATGATAGACATGCAGCACTGATTTTAAAATAGCTTTGGGAATATAAAACCAAGAAAATAAGGTCCAGTAAACAGTATGATTGGGTGGTTTCGACTATGTTAATAGTTCATATTTCAAGGGTTTTGATAAATACCTGTCAGTTAACTTTGTGTGCATGTGTGTAACAAAGCAAACTTAATATAAATTGAGTAGACTAAAACTGCAAATAGTTGTTCAATCTATTATTCTATGGGTGGACAGTTTGGCTTGGTCTTAGCTGGAATGTTCTGTTGATCTTGGCCAGGCTTGGCTTACTCATGCATTAGAAGTGTAGTCTGCAGAACCCCCTGATCCTCCTTTTGTATGCCATTCCTTCAGGTACCTGGGAGAGTTGGCATCTTGTCAGATTTAGCTTCTTGCTTATGCTATTGCAAAAAGTGATTAAAGGCTTAGCTGTTACTCTCTTTTTGGCTTCTTGTCTTAATCTGCCATTTCCACACCTGCCATCTTCGCTTAGTCCTTTTCAGCTCAGCTGAGATCTAGACAGGAATCCCAAGAGCAAGAATGGAAATTCATATGGCTACTGAGGACCAGGTTTGGAAATCATGCATTGTTGCTGTCCCAATGCCATCCTCAATTTAAGGAGGAGGAAAAGAGACCCCTCTTAATGAAGGAACTGCAAGGAATTGTAGACTTTTTAGTACATTCTACAGTGTTGCTCTGGTGATTGTACTTTTATAGCACAATTCAGGGATCTGTTCTCTGCCCCACTCTCTTTGATATCACTTGCCAATTGGTTTTGCCATACTTGAGGTATTATTCACCTGCTATGGTTTGTGAGTAATCAAGAGTGTGACCACAGTGTAGAATTAAAATTCTGGGATCAACAGAGTAAAGTCATAGAATCCCCGGACAATAAGGAGAAGTAAAGGTGAGGGCTGATATAATGATATTAATGACTGGGAGTGTCTAATTCAAGAGGAATATATTAGTTTCAGGATGATAGTTATAGAAGAGGGAATAACTTTAATCTATATCATCTCAGAGGGAAGAATAACATCAAAGCCTGGAAGCTATAGGAATCAAGATTTAAATACATCATGGGGAAGACATTTGTAACAATTAAAGCCTTCTGAAAATAGAACAGATTGACTTATAACAAAATATAAGGTGTTGTAAGTTGATTAAGGCATTAGAAGTGTTAAAATGAGAAAACTTTTAAGGTGTTTTAAGATAAACTCTTTGGTTTTACGTTCTGTTCCATCATTTTATAAATCTTTCACATTCATTAAGCTGTCCTTACTCCATCAAAACCTAAATTAAAATACAAATATATTTCTTATTCTTCCTCTCTAATACAAATATATGAATTGTAATTTTTAGGAGTGAGTAGAAAACTAAATTGTGTGCTTCATATATATGTTTCTGACCTAGACATACACTCCCCAGGCTGTGTGTGTGTGTGTGTGTGTGTGTGTGTGTGTGTGTGTAGAGTTATAACAAATGGAAGGAACCAAAATATGTAATACCCATCCTTGCAATACTGTATGCATTTCATTTTTAAAAAGCAAAGATTCTGCTGTTTATATCAAGCAGGGCATTTACCAAGGTAGACTTATTTCATTCAGCACTCAATTTGGAAATAAAATTGAGTATTTTCTGTAGTTTTGAGAATATTTTCACTCATATTTTATTTTATTTTATTTTATTTTATTTTTAGCATTTATTAAAATATTTATTTAGAAGAGTTATAGCTTTTTTAAATTTATTTTTATTATACTTCAAGTTCTAGGGTACATGTGCATAACGTGCAGGTTTGTTACATATGTATACTTATGCCATGTTGGTGTGCTGCACCCATCAACTCGTCAGCACCCATCAATTCATCATTTATATCATGTATATCTCCCCAGTGCAATCCCTCCCTCCTCCCCCCTCCCCATGATAGGCCCCAGTGTGTGATGTTCCCCTTCCCGAGTCCAAGTGATCTCATTGTTCAGTTCCCACCTATGAGTGAGAACATGCGGTGTTTGGTTTTCTCTTCTTGTGATAGTTTGCTAAGAATGATGGTTTCCAGCTGCATCCATGTCCCTACAAAGGATGCAAACTCATCCTTTTTTATGGCTGCATAGTATTCCATGGTGTATATGTGCCACATTTTCTTAATCCAGTCTGTCACAGATGGACATTTGGGTTGATTCCAAGTCTTTGCTATTGTGAATAGTGCCGCAATAAACATACATGTGCATGTATTCATACAGCCAACAGACACATGAAAAAATGCTCGTCATCACTGGCCATCAGAGAAATGCAAATCAAAACCACAATGAGATACCATCTCACACCAGTTAGAATGGCAATCATTAAAAAATCAGGAAACAACAGGTGTTGGAGAGGATGTGGAGAAATAGGAACACTTTTACACTTCGGTGGGATTGTAAACTAGTTCAACCATTATGGAAAACAGTATGGCAATTCCTCAAGGATCTAGAACTAGATGTACCATATGACCCAGCCATCCCACTACTGGGTATATAACCAAAGGATTATAAATTATTCTACCACTCATATTTTATTAAATAAAAGTGATATTGGCATGAACTAAACCAGATTTAATTTCTGGTTTTTGAAACTTACAAGATTCTTGTAAATGTAAACACATGACACTTTAGTAACTTCATTAGTAAAGTGGGGATAATAAAGAGTAACACAATCCTAAGAGTTTTGTGTTTCAATTATAATAAAGTATATGAAAAATATTTAGCTATTTGCAGGGTACCATACAAAAGGTAAATAATAAATATGTTATTGTATAATCATCATTATTACTTTAATTAGAAGGCTATCTAATACAATAATGCAAAGTACAGACATTTTGGAATCCATCACTCTGTGAGAAAATTCTAGTTTAGTCACTAAATAGCTAGTTGACTACTGATAATTTCATTAAGCCATCTGTATCTCAGTTTTCTCATCTATCACATGGCAATCATGATATTACCAATTTATTATAGTTGCTTGAGCATTAAATTAAGATGGCAGACATATCCAGATGTGATTACCCTGAAAATGTAAGCTATTATCATTAGATTTATAATAATAAAATTTGTTTTTTCTAGCCATCAAGCCAGAGAAGGTCACTTTTCAAAGTAACTATAAAAGACTGCATGCATAAGCACTTTTTCTTTCTTTATGAGAAGACAGCTAAATATTCCTATTATTTATAGATTTATTTACTGGTAACAAATTATGCACAAAATAACATATGAGTGACTCGGAAATGAATGAACCAAAAATTGCAATTACCACGTAATTATATGCTTTTGTTGATTGGAACATTTTGATCAATAATGTTTCTGTTAAATATTGGGTACTTAGCCTTCATTCATTTATTTAATCTTTATTTGTCAAAAATGTATATGAGACAGTGGGGATATAAAATATAGTATTTCCTGTCTGTTTTCTCATTGAACTTACATTGTGGTAAAATATTCAAATATTGAACAATTTGAAAAATATATTTTAATATTTAGAACTAATTTCCCTAGTGATGTAGATTCATTAAGTAAACAAAAACCCAACGCTCATATTTAGACTGAAACATAAAATAATATCTAAGATATATTGATTTTTTAATCTCACATTCCCATTGAACCAGTCCCTTAAAGAGCTATCTGACAAAATAGACTCCTCTTCTGCCTTCACAGCATTTGTTTGCTTTTTGTTGAGTGTCCTTCTCTTTTCCTGCAAAATGAATGTTATTGCAATTGTTTATCTGTCTCCTTTTCTCTAGGTCATATTTTCAATAAGGGCAGTGGCCAATGGAATTAGTTTCCTGGAATTATCATCTGTGTTATGGACTACCAGAAAGTCAATAGCTCACTAAATAAAATTATAGAGATTCCATGATTCATCTATGACTTAGGGCTCAAATTCCACGGACAGTGTCTCCTGTTGAAAGAGTAATGTCCACATGAAAAACAAAACTTGAATTGTCTTCACAAAATTAAGTCAAATTCTCTTCAGCTTCAAAAAAAGTGTCATTGGTTATTCAGTGAACCAACTAGCTTACAATCGACCTGTCATCTGATTATACAAAATACACTCTTGGGGTGAATGGTAGATATGTTTTAAGTTCTTTGAAAATCTCCACACTGCTTTCCATGGTGACTGAACTAATTTACATTCCTATCAGCAGCGTATAAGTGGTGTTTCCTTTTCCATGCAATCTTGCCAGCAACTGTTGTTTTCCGACTTTCTAATGGTAGACATTCTGACTGGTGTGAGATGGTATCTCATTGTGGTTTTGATTTGCATTTCTCTGATGATTAGTGATTAATATTTTTATATATTTGTTATCTGCATGTATGTCTTCTTTTAAGAGGTGTCTGTTCATGTTCTTTGCCGTTTTTTAATGACTTTGTTTTTTGCTTGCCAATTTGTTTAAGTTCCTTATAGATGCTGAGTATTAGATCTTTGTCAGGTGAATAGCTCGTGAATATATTCGCCTATTCTGAAGGTTGTCTGTTTACTCTGTCAATAGCTTCCTTTGTTGTGCAGAAGCTCTTTCTCACTATTGGGTATACATCCAAAGGAGAACAAATTGTTCTACCAAAAAGATACATGCACTCGTATGTTCATTGCAGTGCTATTTACAAGAATAAAGCCATGGAATCAACCAAGATGCCTATTAAGAGTGGAATGGATAAAGAAAATGTGGTACATATGGCACTGAAGAATACTAGGCAGCCATACAAATGAATCAAATCATGTCCTTTGCAGCAACATGGATGTGGCTGGAGGCCATTAGCCTGAGTGAACTAACACAGGAAAAGAAAACTAAATATCACATGTTCTCACTTATACATGGAAGCTAATCATTAAGTACACATGGACACAAATATGGGAACAACAGACATTGAGGATTGCTTGAGGGGGAAGAAGGGAGAGGAGAATGGATGGAAGGCTACCTATCAGGTACTCTGCTCACTACTTAGGTGATGAAATCATTCATACATCAAGCCTCAGTGGCCTTAATGGCATCAAGCCTTAAATGGCAGCTTACCCATTTAACAAATCTGCACATGTACCCTTGAACCTAAAAGAATAAAAAATAAAATAAGATAAAACAGAGTACACTCTTCAGGCAAGCCTGGTGGTGTGCATCTATAGCCCCAGTTACGCAGGAAGCTGAGGTGAGAGGATTGCTTGAACCCAGGAGTTTGAGGCTGCAGTGAGCCATCATTCCACCACTGTACTCCAGCCTGGGTGAAAAGGGAAGACCCTGACTCAATAATATAATAATATAATATAGTAAAATACATTATTCATTTCTTTTCATGAATTGTGTTGCTGTGTTGGTCTGTTTGTTCCCTTGTTCAAGGACCAGACATTTGGCATGGAGAGTGCTCTCTCGCATCTCTGAAGAGCCAAACTATGTTATTTCAAATGCTTTTGAAGCAGTAACAATAAACAAACAAACAAAAAGTTCCTTAAGTAACAATTTTTGCAAACCCTAGTGTGGAAATAGCCTGATCTGCATTAATAAAAGTGTTGATTGATTTTTCTTAGAGAAATATTTCATTCATAATATTTTAAAGCACAGGCGTGTACTTCACTCACAGCATGTTGCCTATGAGAGTTTTAAAGACTCTTCCCAAAGGCTGTGAGATAAAAGCTGAAACCAAAACAACCATCTTGAGATTCTCTAAACATTATCCATCAATTCCACTCTTCAATACAAACTCTATGGTGACTCTTTTTTTTTTTTTTTTTACTTCATTTTTTAACCCTGAACCCTGAGGATAAATCCAATATTACCAATAGCACCAATATAACCAAATAAAAATACTGCCTGCTCATTTTTCAAATAAGTTGTGCCTAGTTCTCTGGTTGTGTCAGTTCTGACACTTCTAATGTTTTCTTTTTTGGAGAAGAAGATACAGCAAAACCATATAGGCCTTGTAAACAGCTTATCACTTGTCATCAACCTAATGATCACCACACTTGAATAAGTTAAGAAAATAAAACAGCATTTTAAATTAATAACTTGCACTAAAGGATTTCACATTGTCACTCAACACATATAAACTGGGGATAATTACTTCATTAATTAGATGACAAAAGATTCACCATATCAAGTGCCCTGAATATAATGAATAAAAATTCTCATCTGTAAATGTTTCTATTTCCTTTCCCTTTAGAATTTTTTTTTACTTGATGCTAATCCTAATACCTTCAAATTGGAATGATCATAAAAGACACCTGTTTAATCCTTGTCTGGTTCTTGAATCTTCTGTATGATATTTTTATCAACTGGCTAAGAAACTACTTCCCAAACACAGCAATTTTCTACTAATCTGAATTAAAATGTACTTTGCAGGGTCAAAATCTCAGTTCCTACAATTTCATGTGGTAGCCATGTTTATTTTCTCATGCTTTAATGTGTTCATGTATTTAAAATATAACTTGATTATCCAGATATGCAATCATATTGGTGATATGACAGACGGGGTCCCAGGGCCCTGAAGATTTAAGTCTAGTGAGAGAGAATTGATCAAATAATTCACAAAGGAGTAAGAAATCACAACTGGTATAAATGCTATGAAGAAAAGGTTTATTTGTTAGGAGAAGCTTAAAAGCTTGAAGAAAAGTTAATAAAATGAATGAAAAAAGTTAACTCAATTCATAGAAGTCACATTTATGGTGTTCCTTTTAGGATGAGGGACAGTAGTATATAGATTAGAAGTACATTTATGAGGTTAAAATATGCATATGGAAGGTCCATAAGAAGAATCATAGATAACTTTAAGTTTCTAAGAGAATAGAATAGAGGTTGGTGGTAGCATGAAATAAATAAAATAAATAAATAACATTATAAAACATAAATCAAAATAAAATTATTGATCCATGAAATATAAAATTTAGAAAGCACATAAGAAATTAATAAAGACAGAAGTTAATTTTTTGGCAAGATGAAAAGCAATAGACCAACCTCTGTAAACATAACCAAGAAAAAGAGAAAAGAATCCACATGTCAGTAGACTTACAAATAAAAAGAAAATCAAAACTATAGTTTAGGAGACATAAGAATGATAAAAGAATACAATTAACAATTTATGGCAATACATTTGATAAATTAGATTGAAATAAAAATATTTATAAGATTATCTAATTTGTTAAATCTGACTCCAAGAGAAATGAAAGCACTGAATAATACTGTTATACTTGTTAAATAAACTGAAACCATATTTTAATATATTTTTACAAAGAAAACAACAATTTTAAGTTTTAAAGGATATTGAATTCAAATTTTCAAGACACATATCAATGTGATCTTATACTAGATTTCTCAGAGAAAATAATAAACACTACACCTCATTCTGTGGGAACAAAGTAAACTGTATTACCAATACTTAAAAAGAAAGTGTGATAAATGGTAATTACAGGCTTACTTGAAACATGAATATAGAAACTAACCTCCCGCAGGGCGCGGTGGCTCACGCCTGTAATCCCGGCACTTTGGGAGGGCGAGACGGGAGGATCACGAGGTCAGGAGATAGAGACCATCCTGGCTTCCACCGTGAAACCCCGTCTCTACTAAAAATACAAAAAATTAGCCAGGTGCGGTGGCGGGTACCTGTAATCCCAGCTACAAGGCAGGTTGAGGCAGGAGAATGGCGTGAACCCGGGAGGCGGAGCTTGCAGTGAGCTGAGATAGCGCCAGTGCACTCCAGTCTGGGCGACAGAGAGAGACTCCATCCAAAAAAGAAAGAAAGAAAGAAAAAGAAGCAAATCTCCCAATTAAATTTGGTAAAGCTTCAATAACACAAATTAGAAAACAAACCAATTGGTGAGTTACAGCCATCCTACAGTCAGTTCCTATCTTCATGAATAAATTAAAAGTGTATCTGTTAAGGAGTAAGGAGCGGGAGGAAAATGCAGAGAGGGAATGGACTTCTGAAGTAGAGGCATGAAATCCTATTTTAAGGAGCAGGAGTGCAGAGATTAGATCCTTGTGTATTTAGGCATTTCCCAGCCCATTAGCTCTTGATTGGGCCAATGATACAAGCCTTAAAGAACTACGATATTTCTGAAATCTCTGCTGTTGTCTTGGAAGTCGAGGAGTTTGTCATTTCTAAATGACAAAATTATATATGTATATATCATATATTTAAACCTCATTGTAAAACCACTGTCATATAGTACCAATGAATTTGGGTCTATATTTAAATGATGCAGGACAATTCTTCTGTAACTCTCTGCCAGCTAGCTGTATAGCACTGTTTGTATCATTTTCTTAATCTTACTATATTAGTAAATTGAAGTCTGGAATGTATTTTTAAAAACATCAATATTTATTAAGATAGGATTCTCTGATATATTCAAAAAGGTTTGAATATCATACTTTAAAGTGTCAATTCCATTACGAGATTAAAAAAGAAAAACATGATTCCTCTTATAGATACAGAAAATGGTTTTGACACAATTTCATATAAAATAATAATTAAGAAAAACAAAACAAAGAAACAAAGACTATTCTTGAACAAAGAACTCTACAATGTCAATTTCATGAAGAAAGGGATTTTAACCTATTCTGTTTATTGCTATATCTCAGGCACCAAGAATAGTTCCTCATACATAGAAGACAAATTAACTTCTTATTGAATGAATAAAAGGCAACTTTTTAATTTGAGAAATAGTAACCATACAACTGAAAATATTAATAAACAAGTGGTTAAATGTTATCAACATTCCCATTAAAAATGGTGAATAATTAATACTAAAATACTCTCTATCTTCTATTCAATTTTTCACTGGAGGTTTTACAGAGCTAATAGGAAAATAGAGTGCAATGCATGCATAGGAAATGAAAAGAGGTAACTGAAACTTTCATTATTTGTCATTAATGATTTTTCACATGGACTCAGAGACATATAGATAATTTACTATAAATGTATTATAACAGGAGTTTAGAAAGTTCCTTGGATATAAAATTTTAAAAGTCAGATTTATTTCTGAACATCATGTATTTTGAAAAAACATTTGAATCACAGATTATATGACATAATTTACAATAGCAATATTCCTATGCTTTATTTGGGAAGAAATTTCTCAAATGATATGCTGAATGATTTTATAATCAGTAATGAAACTGTAACAAAGGGATTCAAGAGCACCTAAGAAAATGGAGACATCCCATGTTTAAAAGTCTTAATATTAAATAATGTCAGTTTTCCCAGTTGTTCATGGAACACTCCAATGGAGCAACAAAACATCTCCAATGAATATCAAAAACAATTGTAACGTCATTTAACAAACTGATATAAATTTTGTAAGAAAAAGTATACAGCTAAGTTAGGTTGGGAAAAGATAAAATTAAAAAAAAGAGAGAGATGTAATAGCAAGTACAAGTTGCCTCTTGAAGTTAGATTAAGTAACATAGCATAGTATTGGTAGAAAGATAGACAAACTGATCAATGGAACAGAGAGACCAGAAATAGATGCACACATATATAGACATCTAACATAGGACAAGTAGAATGGCATATCAGTAGGAAAGAATAACTATTCAATGAAGAAACTTCTAAACAATAGTTATTCAGCGGGGACCTGGGGGCAGAAATGGAGTTGGAAGGCTACTATACTACATGCCTTAAATCAAGTTTTTGTGTCTTTGGATGGTTTCTGGGCTACCTGTTAATGCTCCATTGGTCAATTTGTTTATACTCTTGTTGAGAATATTGTTATGTTTTTATATCAAGTGTTACCCCTTACTCAAGATGCTTTACTTTCTTTCAACACTTTCTTTCTCAGTTTACCCAGTCTGTAATAGTGAAAACATACCTTTCACGACAGCATGCCATAGTAGAATACCATCAATTTTTTTTGTTTAAATTACTGTGCAGCCTGCAATAAATAATGTAATGAAAGACTAATAGTAAGTTAGGGCTCAAGAATTCGGAGGATTATAAATGGGGGTCTGTGAACCCTGCAAAATTGAGCAAAAATTCTCTTTTACATGACTGCATTTTTCTGGAAAGACAAAAAGGGGTTTGATGAATATTTGGCCTAATTACTTGGAGACTATTTTGTTTATCTTACATTAGATTATTTTAAGGCAAATACAGGTGCTTCTCAGCTTACAATGGGTTTGTGTCCCAGTAAACTCATCATACATCAAACATATCATAAATTAGTTTGGGTACCGTGGCTCACACCTGTAATCCTAGCACTTTCAGAGGTTGACTTGAGGACAGGAATTCGAGACTAGCCTGGCCAACATGGTGAAACCTCATCTCTACTAAAAATAAAAATATTTGCCGGGCATGGTGGCACATGCCTGTAATCCCAACTACTCAGGAGGCTGAGGCAGGAGAACTGCTTGAACCTGGGAGGTAAAGATTGCAGTGAGCCAAGATCGTGCCACTGCACTCCAGCCTGGGCAACAGGGTGAGACTCTGTCTCAAATAAATAAATAAATAAATAAATAAATAAATAAATGGAAAGAAAATATCATAAATTAAACTGTAAAGTTAAAAAAAAG
Source organism: Rhinopithecus roxellana (assembly GCF_007565055.1). Classification (NCBI taxonomy): domain Eukaryota; kingdom Metazoa; phylum Chordata; class Mammalia; order Primates; family Cercopithecidae; genus Rhinopithecus; species Rhinopithecus roxellana. The sequence goes on along the minus strand of NC_044550.1, from coordinate 175,326,026 downwards.
TCAAACTACCATTAAGGCCAGATGTGTCTCTATTTTACAGTGGATGTGTAAGTTGGGAACTGTCTGTACGTGTTCCCGAGTCTTCCAGATGCTGTTGTATTTCTCTTACAATGAAAACATAACATTTTCACTCGCCACCCCCTCTGTGTGAAATAGCATTTCAGAAGGATTATTGACCTTCTTTCCTAACATAGAGAACTACTATGGCAGCCTTTTTTTTTTTGTTTTGCTTTTAAAATGAGACGGTGAGCAAACCTGTTTCTAGGTTTATTTTTGGCTCTAACATTGGGCTTATTTGCAGTATATTCAGTCTTTATTTCTCATGATATTATTAACATCTGCCTTAATGAGTGATGCATTTTAAAATCAGTAATATGTGTCATTAAAAGAAGGTGAAATAAATACCTCAGTTGTTCTTCTTTTACCTAATCATTATTTAGGAGGGAATGAGACCAATGGAGCTGATAAGGAATATTCTCCTGCAATGACTTCATTGCCATAGATAAAGCTATCGACTCAACACCATGTTTAACACAGAAAAATGGATTTGAACATATCTATCATAAAAAATTTCTATTTCCATGTCATTTTCAAAGGTGGAATGGAATTCTTACACAGTTTCATAGACCTTTCAGGTCCTATAAAATGAGAGTAGATACATAATTCAAAGAAGCATGCACTTTTTATTAAAAGTTTGTAAACTTGAAAAATTGCAAAAGATGGTGGTACCTAGATATCAAAATAATTTCATAAACTCAAATTAAATTAACTTCTTCTGAGATCAATGTGCTTTTCTACAGTTAATCTATTCCCATAATGTGCCTAGGAGACAAGTGGTTTATTTTTATCTCTGCTAGTTATTAAAAACTAAACAATGATAAACTTTTGAGTACTGCTTTCACAAAATATTAGATGTTTGTGTCCAGATTGCTTTAGGTAGATGTCTATTTCAAAGTCCTTGGAATTATCTGAGAATTGGCAGGTAATATCAAATGCTGTGACATTCCCATTATATTTCAGAATGAAACAGCACAATCAGTTGGCAGCTCTGAAGACAGTAATCTCTATAAAGCCCAATTAGTGAGCTATCTGCCAAATCATACACCTTGATGAAGAGAAGCCTTGGTGGCAGTTTGCAGCTCTCCTATTGCAAAAGGGGTCCTACTCTATGCCAGTTTTCTGGCATGGTGGTTTGACACAGAATACTATTGTATGTGGGAAAATGTTCAAACTTTATCCAGAAGTTTTTGACATACCGGATGCCTAGGCAAATTTAGACATGGACAACATGGATTGCTTTACAAATGTAAGAAGGAGATCATTCTTCTCTTTGGATTTATTTATATTGCATAAACCATTTCACCTTCTGTTTTATATTTTTTCAAGTAAAATTCATTTTAATTTTGAATAGATTATAAAGATGCACACACATGAAAAAAATAGTCTAAAACTCTAGGTTCCAGTGCCACTTTTACTTGATTTAAATACCTCTAAGGTCAGTCTTCACAGAAGTAGGATATGAAAATATTCTATCTGTGATGTGAGAGAAATTTATCAGTGACTCTGCCATATCCTCATAAAGTAATCGGCTGTTAAACAGAAATTATCTCTAGATCATTCACTCGACTTCTTCATTAGATGGATGTTTATGTGTTTAAATGCATGGAGGTCTACCCTTCTTTCCCTCCTTATAGTTCTTTACCCTATAGAAGATAACAGGCCAGTTATGCCCAGTAAAGAGCTGTGAGGTCCCATCCTCTGCTTCATTCCTTCATTTATTTCTCAAAATTTAACCCTCTATAAGTAATTATCTCAAGTTTCTTCTTTCAGTGAACAACTGATAAACTATCTAATGAATTAAGCCTCAGATAGGTGTTAGGCCCAGAATATATTACAGATTTATTGGTATTTCTTTTCACAGAGACATTAACAAGAATATATTTCTAGCATTCTGACATAAAGGGATACAAGTTGAAATTTAGAGTCATACCACATAAACATCTATTCATTTTCAAAATTAAAAATCAGATGCCAGAGATTTAGAAAGCAGAAAAATGAACAGGCAACAAACTTTGTAGACAGATGCATATGTGAATCAGGGAGAAACCAGAAACTAAAAATTCAAACAGGGTTAGTATTCAGTGGTAAGACCAGAGTATCAGAAAAACAAAAAGAAATGGGGCAAAATGTAGTTTAGATAAGTTCTGCTTAACTTTAGTCTCATTGGGATATCCAGATTATCATAGTCTTACTATAAATACATAAGTATGCAGGTGGTTGTGATGAAATAAACAGTAGGTACAGATCAATTGCTAATGCTAGGTAAGTCATAGACCATGGTAAAACAATGAAGATGATGTATTAAAAGCATGAAAAGGCTTTTCAAAAATACCTTTTTAAAAGGCAACTCTTTAAAAATACTTTCAAATTTTAATATAAAATAATTATAGTTCATTAAGTTTATGTCCCTCTTCCTAATCTGTCAGTTGCTGAATAATCATCATCATTTTATGTTATGAGTAAAGTCATTGCTAGGCACCAGTCATGTCTAAATAATTTTCTATATGACTGTATGTAAAGAAAAGGTCTGAAGGAAGCTGTTAGTCAATATCTGGTTGAGGAGAAGGAAGAAATGCAATATGATGTCATCCTGATATTAGAATATTATGGGAAATACTAGCAATGGACTACAATTATAGTATTGTACACTTAAGTAATTCAAAATCAGATCTATATCGGAGGTTTTTACAATGTTCACTTTTTGTCAAAATCAACTTTGTCTGTCAAGAATAATCAGTAATCTCCTAAGTTAAGTTTTAAAATGTTTCAAATATGACCTAGCTTCCAGCAAGTAGTTTGCAAGATAAAAGTAGAAGCTGATACTTAAAACATATTTGGTGAGTTAATAATAGAAGTTATATTTTTAACTTTTTAAACTTTATATTTGATATTTCCTTCCACGTTCACCCCTAACTGGTACAGATACAATTATAAATGTGTCTCTGATAATGATCCATAGAAAAACCCTTAATGTCGTGATAAATCATATCAATGTTTCAAAGAAGGGTCATTGAACCCAGGAGGTAGAGGCTGCAGTGTGCCGAGATTGTGCACTGCTCTCCAGCCTGGGTGATAGAGTGAGACTCCATTTCAAAAAAACTAATAATGATATATCACCAATAGTAAGTTACAGAGAAAGTTAATATAAAATGAAATACATGTTAATTTGATAAAATAAATTTAACAACATAAAAATGAACAAAAAAATGTAACTATATAATATCATGATATGGAAATAATTATAAGTCACAGAAAAATAAAAGTAAAACAGAAAAAATGTGAAAATTTGAAAAGATGTTTGTTAAAGTATTACAACTGAAATATTAACAATATTAACAGCCAAATGACAATCGGAAAACAATTTGCTATAAATATCACTGAGAAAATTAAAATCTTAATTAAATAAGAAAAATAGACAATGAGTAAATTACCAGCTGGTCCAACTTCACCCATACAGCAAACTCAAAAGCTAAAACCATTCATGAATGTGTTAAAATACTCAACATGACTTATAATTAAAGGAATGCAAATGGATAGTCTGATATACTGCTTGTGGGAATACAAATGTATGGAAACTTTGTGTAGGGCAACTTGGCAACGTTTATCCGATCATTAAAATACCCATACACTTTGACCCAATTATTCCATTTTTAGAAATATATCCTAAGGAAATAATCAGAAATGTTCACAATGAATTATGCATGACAATGTGAGTTGTAGCATTATTAATGGTAGCAAAACCCTGGGATCAAGAACAATGTCCGTTATTGAAGAAATAGTTGAGTAAATTACACCAAAATAAAATAACTTCAATAATACAATGTAAGTTTATGCATTCCTTAGAACAAATTATTACATAATAAAATATAAAAATTTATTAAAATCAGAACATAATACAAACTGTCAAACATTGTAATTTTTAAAATTATGTATCTCATCACAGAGACACACATGCATATTTTTTCTTGGAGGGAAATGCATGAAAATTTAATATTTTACCTTAACATGTCCTGTGATTATAAATGATACCTTACTTGCTTTTGCTCACTTCATAAAGTTTATTAAATTTATATTAAAACATACATATATATATCTCACAGATATGTCTATATGATATCACTTTCTGAATATGTTAAGAAAAAATTTATTATCTTGACACCAATGACAAGTTATTGATCATGATATTATAATAGTGAGAAAAGAAATGAAATATTTGATATTATTTTATCAATGGAAGTATAAACATAATAAATCATAAACTTGTTACTCATTTATTAATAATTAAATAATATTACAAATGTGTATTAAATTGCCAATTATAATTGTAATCAGAGCAACTAACTTATAAGCATGAGATGAAATGAATAATTTAAACATAAAGATGGTCACGGTTTTAAAAGTATACGTATGGTGATATTTCAAATATCTCTTACTGCAGACACCATGACCGCAACCACATGGGAGTTCCTGAGAAAAAACACTCAGTTGAGACTAGTCATCTGAGTCACAAAACCATGAAATAATCAGTCAATCAATAAGTGTGCTTAAAATGCTTAAAATTATTGGCATTGCTTATTATACAGCAATAGAGAACCAGAGCAATAGGAGAAAAATGGTTACAGGCAAATCAGAAGTTCTATTTTGCAAGTTCATGTTGGATGGTCGTCAATTATCAAAGTGAAAACGTTAACTAGGCTAACTAACAACCTCTGGGAGAGACAGATATTTAGGCTAGAGCATTCATTCATGAAGGCATGAATGTTAAGGCTATTGGGTAAAATGTTGAATTGTTATGATAGTGGATATCCCTCTCTTGTTTCTTATTTTAATGTGAGGGCTTCTACTTTTTAACCATTAAGAATGATGTTTGTGATGGCTTTCTGATAAATAGAATTTACCTATGATGTTTCTTTATTGTTTATTGGCTAAGATGCTTTTCTTTTTTATATTAAGAGTGAATGTTGGTATTCATCAAATGCTTTTTCTCTATCTAGTCATATGATCATATAGTTTTACATACATGCTGAATTGCCTGTTGTCAACAAAGCATAACATTAATCCCTTCTAAGGTAATCTTTCTGCCTCACAAAGGAGTAATTAGAGTCTGTTCTTTCCCAGAATCTCCTTCATCTAGCTTCTGTTGTAGGTTAAAGGCTGCCTGGGAACGGACTTCACAGGAGATGTCAAAGAAGAGAGAGGTATTGCTCTGAGTAGATATTTACAAACATACAATACATAAATGCGGTATCTGAAATAGCTTTCAGGGGAGATTCTTGAGAACTAGGTGCTTCTTAATGGCATTTGAGTAAAGTAGAAGAGATTGCCAGTGATTCTTTAGATTTGAAGCAGCAGGTCACAGGTAAAGTATTTTAAAAATTACCTGACTTCATCATGTAGACTGTGACTTTTGCTGGAAACTCCTCTGTTCTTTACTCCATCAGACCTTTCAAAAATTATATTAGCTTTTAGTTTCCAGCATTTAGCAAATTTATATTTGGAATTGATAGAGCTTGAATATTTGTCCCCACCTAAATATCACGTTGAATTGCAATCCCCAATGCTGGAAGTGGGGCTTGGTGGGAGGTATTTGGATCATGGGGCAGATGCCTAATGGCTTGGTGCTGTCTTTGTGATAGTGAGTTATCGTGAGACCCAATTATTGAAAAATGTGTAACATCTTCCCCTCTCCCCCTCACCCACTCTCTCTTTCTCTTTTTCCTGCTTTGGCTATGTGGCAAAGGCAAACTTCCATTTCACCTTCCACCTTGAATAAGAGCTTTCTGAGGCCTCCGTAAAACCAGATGCCACTATGCTTCTTGTACACCCTGCAGAACTGTAAGCCAATTAAATCTCTTTTCCTCTAAATTCCCCAGTCTCAGATATTTTTGTATTGCAGTGCAAGAATGACCTAATACGGAATGCAGAGGGTCTTCTGTGTTCTATACAGAATCCTGTCTTATATGCTGATACATGTTTATAGTTAAGCCATCTTAAAAGTCCTAAGAAAATCTTACTTTATAATTGTAGTAGATTGTTCACCAATTACTTTATCTCAATTCTCCACCTTATAAACACGTGGATCCATTGCCTTTCGGGTTCTCTGAGTAGGTGAGACCATGGAATTTGTTTCAGCCAATACATTGTGAGGAAGTAGAAAGTGTCACTTCAAGACCAGACATTTAATTGCTGGAACAAGACCCTAGGTTTGTTTTCTTCTGCTACCACCATTAGTAGTCGTCCAGTTAGTGGCTGCTCTTGCCATTTCAAATGTGGAATAAGGACACAGAACACAGTCTCTAATGTATTCACTATGCATATATAACATGATCAAGAAATTAACATTATTGTTTTTTAGTCACTGTCATTGGTTATGGCTTAGTATAGCCATGTGATATTGGCTTAGGAAACAAGAAATGGGCAAAAAGAAAACTGTTATCAGAGCCTGGAAGGATGTTGATGCAAGTCCTGTATTGGTGAAATATTTGGTGAAATTGTCACCTCAATTAACTAGTAGCTTAAGGGAACAGGTTGCAGAAAAGCATGCTGGAAGCATTTAATGTTCATTGTGACTGGGTGTTACAAGAAACTGAGCTCAGAAAAGAATTGGTTACTTTGAAGCAGGCAAGAAAAGAAGCATAATTCAGAAACTCAGGGATATTTTGGATTGGAAAGGCAACTGCCTCTCTATTTCAAACACTAAAAAACTGTAGTAAGATCTTTGACATAAAAAAAAAAAAAACTAATTCAAACTAGTCATCCCTCAAAGATTACTAAAAAAAATATAGATTGCACAACCATTGGTAAGATCCTTTAATAAACTAAGTTGGCATCTAATAGATTCTTCCAGTTAGACAAAACAGCTCAGAGAAAGCAGAATGAAAGTGTGGCTGTTCTCCTACTTATGTGGCCAAGTTGCCCATGATTTAGTTGAGAGAGAGCAGAAGACTGGGGGCAGGCAAACAGAGAAATAGATGAAATATAAGAAGAATGTCTGGAAAAGAACTGCAGATGTGGATATTTGCACATGGAGCTGACAGGAATCAAATATCTAGAAGCCAGCTAAGTTCGTTTGAGATTTGTACTACCAAAGAAATCATAACTCCAAGCATTGTCAAATCCAAGTTAGTCATGGTTGAAGATTTAACCCAGCCCACTGTACAAGAATAAAAATAACTGCTGGGTGCCCAAATGTTGACTTAATTAGATATTCTCTGAGTAGATTAAAAGATGCAGAGAAATCTTCCAGAAGATGGAGCAAGAGGTTACAGAGTTCAATGGAATAGTTATTTCTCTCAGGAAGCAGAATCGGGCTTAATCCGCATTTCCCTTCCCTGTGGAATGGGATATTTGCAACATCTTCCCCGTAATATTTGATTTTTTTTTTTTTTTTTTTTTTTTTTTTTTTTTTTTTTTGAGGCAGAGTCTTGTTCTGTTGTCCAGGCTGGAGTGCAGTGGCATGATCTCGGCTCATTGCAAGCTCCACCTCCCGGGTTCATGCCATTCTCCTGCCTCAGCCTCCTGAGTAGCTGGGACTACAGGCGCATGCCACCATGCCCAGCTAATATTTTTTATTTTTAGTAGAGATTGGGGTTCACCGTGTTAGCCAGGATGGTCTCAATCTCCTGACCTCATGATCTGACCACCTCGGCCTCCCAAAGTGCTGGGATTATAGGCGTGAGTCACCGCACCTGGCCAATATTTGATTTCCTGTAGACCAGGTTACCTCTCTTCTTTTTCCAAATGGCAGAATGTACTGTAATTATTCTGCTGTTAGGATTGTAAAATGCTACAGATATTCCCACATCCTCAAATGGAATCTGGCTCATATCAAAAGATACAGGAAATTATCTTGCGGAATAGGACATAATAAAGTAACACAATGCCTCGTGAGGAGTATTTTATTATAACTGGTATTATGATTAATTTTTGTCAAATTAAAATTTAGAATTCCAGAAATACAGTGTATCAAGTAGAATATTGTTTTAATAAACTATTGATTAAAAATGTTCTTCAAAATGAACATCAAATTTAATATGTGCCTATCTTTAGTCTAAAAGTTCTACCTTTGGGAATATATCCTTAATAAATGCTCAAGGATGTCAGTTGCAGTGTTATTAGCGGTGGAGGGCCGGTAATCTGCTTGTGTCACTACTAGGGGAGTACACTGGTAAAACATGGTAGAATAAGATCATGGAGTTCTATACAACAGGTAGAAAAGAATTCATATGTATGGTCTAAATAGATAGATCTTAAAAGCTTTGTGCTGAGTGAAAAAAATAAGCAATATATGAGACCTTTAATAGAGAATAATGTATTTATATATGAGTTAACACAAAACAAATTACACATTTATGCCAAAATGCATTAAATGTATAAATATACAAGATGATTGTTTTTAGGATGGGGGAATAAAGGGAATGGGTGATGGAGATTAAAGAGAATACATGACGAGACCATCCTGGCTAACACGGCGAAACCCCGTCTCTACTAAAAAATACAAAAAACTAGCCGGGCGAGTTGGCGGGCGCCTGTAGTCCCCAGCTACCCGGGAGGCTGAGGCAGGAGAATAGCGTAAACCCGGGAGGCGGAGCTTGCAATGAGCTGAGATCCAGCCACTGCACTCCAGCCTGGGCGACAGAGCGAGACTCCATCTCAAACAAAAAAAAAAAAAAAAAAAAAAAAAGAGAGAGAGAAGAGAATACATGAATACAGAACGTCGCTGAGTGAATCAGTGATGGTAACGTACCATGAATTTAGGAGTACCTGCGTTTCTAAATGAGAAGTCTATAAAATTTAAAAGCAAACCAGCTAGTTCCTATGAAAGACACATGATATTAAAAATCAATCAATCAACAATCAATGAAAAGTGAGTGAAGTAGAAAAGAAATCTGTGAACTGGAATTCTAAGAGTGGACATTTCAGTGTAAATGTAAGGAAGTTCTAATGAGATATTAAGGGACAGATCTGTGCCTATTCGACAGGCCAGTCTCTGTACTGGCAAAGAAAACTTCATTTAGAACCACCAGGTTTGTTTTCAGGGCCATCCTCCTTTACATATTCATTGAGTGAACTTCAGCGCATGCCTTGCTTCTATGACCAGTGGTGAGTAAAACATGCCTCATGTAGTTGTTGTGTAGAGTTCAATTTAATTACAAACTACTGAACTCCACAGAGATGTCAGAAAACTTACTACAGCCTCTGTCATCAAGTTTTTACGATCTTGTGGAGAAGACGGATAATAGGCACATATGTGCTATGATGGAGTATGAATATAGTGCTGCCAAACACATCACTAAGGATATAATATAGTTTTAGATAGTAACGGAAGGTTTCTGGAAGGGTTGTTTCAATCATTAAAGATTTAGAAAATGAGCACAAGTTAAAGAATGGTGATATAGGATGTGTGATTGTGTGTGTGTGTGTGTGTGAGAGAGAGAGAGAGAGAGAGAGAGAGAGAGAGAGAAAGATCAATTTGGGGGATCAATTTAAAAGAGGAAACAAAATGAGTCTTTTCCAAAAAAAAGTTATTAAAATTTATTGACTGTTATTAACAATATTGCTATATCAACAGCAGAAGCAGCAAGAGTTAGGAGCAGGATCAAGATTTGTATGTCTCTGTTCCTGGAAGGCCACATTATTACTTCCCGTGAATACTAGTGGATAGCAGACCAACATTACAGGTCTCCCACATATCTGTTCTTTATTTACACAGCTCAGTTTTCATGTATTCTAAATTGTCTTTATTTGCCACCCAATTTTTTTCTAAATGAGTACTTTGAGTTGTTTGAACTGGATTGAATTACTCTTTGAAAAAAAAAAAACAAAATTTTTAACTTGCAAAAAGTATCCCAAATTACCAATGCATGCTGTTTGTGGGTGCTGTGTATATGTGTCTGTGTTACGTGTAAACATATTTCTTCTTTCTTACTCTAAGAGAGACTGTACAGCTTGAAAATAATCGGAATCATCATAGCTTTCCACTTATTTTCTGGAGGCTTCTCACTGGGGTTGTTAAAATTAACAAAAATATACACTGCACTAAACATCAAACTACCATATAATTTCTTATTGTTGCAATCACAGACACAACCATAAAACTAGGAACATCAATGGCTATGGATGCCACATTTTTTACATAGTTTGGAGTAGCATTCACGTTATACTTATAGTGCTTTAAACATCAGGAGATATGAGAAATCTCATGAAATAGGACATAATAAAGTAAGAAAATGCCTTATGTGAAGTGTTTTATTATAATTGGTATTATAGTATAGATTAATATGTGTCACATTCATATTTAAAATTCCACAGATAAAATATATCAAGTAGAATATTGTTTTAATAAGCTATTGATTAAAAATGTTCTTCAAAATGACACATTTTTAAAGTAGAACCACTTTAATAAACATAAATTATTCATCTGCACCCTATACAAACTATATTTGAATGTTTAAAGCTTTCTAACCCCAAACTTTAGTTTGCTTCATTTTACCTTTGTTTATGGGATGTTAACACTAAATGCAGAAGCATTTTACATTCCTTTCCATCCACCACTTTTCCACTCTATATAAGCAAATTAAGTATCTTCTATTAAGAACTCAAAGTGCAAAGTATGTAGAAGCACTGGAAACATTTGGAAGGGTTTTTAAACTAAAATGTTTTGGGTAGGGAAATACTGAAGCATCATAACCAGATAGTACCTGTTCCATGTTCAAAATTTGTTTGAAATACCTCCCAGTCCTTCTCAGAAGTCTTTCCAGGATTTCAGTCACCATCATTAGAACCCTAATGTTTCTAGATATTTCAAAATGTTTCTTATAGCACCTGCATCAAAATCACTTGAAGTGCTTAAATATTCAAATTACAGAGTCCCATCTTGCAGCATTATTATCTTAGTTCATTGCTAGATGTGGCAGTAACAAGCAGTTTCAATAGATCAATATAGCTAAAAAGAGGGGATATGGCATGTGACTGCTATCTCGTTTTAATGTCTCTCTGGATGCAAGAAGTTTAAAATGCTCAGATTCTTTTGACTTAGGATTGTCTTGGCAATGCGGGCTCTTTTTTGGTTCCATATGAAATTTAAACCAGTTTTTTCCAATTCTGTGAAGAAACTCATTGGTAGCTTGATGGGGATGGCATTGAATCTATAAATAACCTTGGGCAGTATGGCCATTTTCACGATATTGATTCTTCCTATCCATGAGCATGGTATGTTCTTCCATTTGTTTGTGTCCTCTTTTATTTCACTGAGCAGTGGTTTGTAGTTCTCCTTGAAGAGGTCCTTTACATCCCTTGTAAGCTGGAGGCATCACGCTACCTGACTTCAAACTATACTACAAGGCTACAGTAACCACAACAGCATGGTACTGGTACCAAAACAGAGATATAGACCAATGGAACAGAACAGAGTCCTCAGAAATAATACCACACATCTACAGCCATCTGATCTTTGACAAAACTGAGAGAAACAAGAAATGGGGAAAGGATTCCCTATTTAATAAATGGTGCTGGGAAAATTGGCTAGCCATAAGTAGAAAGCTGAAACTGGATCCTTTCCTTACTCTTTATACGAAAATTAATTCAAGATGGATTAGAGACTTAAATGTTAGACCTAATACCATAAAAACCCTAGAAGAAAACCTAGGTAGTACCATTCAGGACATAGGCATGGGCAAGGACTTCATGTCTAAAACACCAAAAGCAATGGCAACAAAAGCCAAAATTGACAAATGGGATCTAATTAAACTAAAGAGCTTCTGCATAGCAAAAGAAACTACCATCAGAGTGAACAAGCAACCTACAGAATGGGAGAACATTTTTGCAATCTACTTATCTGACAAAGGGCTAATATCCAGAACCTACAAAGAACTCAAACAAATATACACGATAAAAACAAACAACCCCATCAAAAAGTGGGCAAAGGATATGAACAGACATTTCTCAAAAGAAGACATTCATACAGCCAACAGACACATGAAAAAATGCTCATCATCACTGGCCATCAGAGAAATGCAAATCAAAACCACAATGAGATACCATCTCACACCAGTTAGAATGGCAATCATTAAAAAGTCAGGAAACAACAGGTGCTGGAGAAGATATGGAGAAATAGGAACACTTTTACACTGTTGGTGGGATTGTAAACTAGTTCAACCATTATGGAAAACAGTATGGCAATTCCTCAAGGATCTAGAACTAGATGTACCATATGACCCAGCCATCCCACTACTGGGTATATACCCAAAGGATTATAAATCATGCTGCTATAAAGACACACGCACACATATGTTTATTGCGGCACTATTCACAATAGCAAAGACTTGGAATCAACCCAAATGTCCATGAGTGACAGACTAGATTAAGAAAATGTGGCACATATACACCATGGAATATTATGCAGCCATAAAAAAGGATGAGTTTGCGTCCTTTGTAGGGACATGGATGCAGCTGGAAACCATCATTCTTAGCAAACAATCACAAGAACAGAAAACCAAACACCGCATGTTCTCACTCATAAGTGGGAACTGAACAATGAGATCACTTGGACTCGGGAAGGGGAACATCACACACCGGGGCCTATCATGGGGAGAGGGGAGGGGGGAGGGATTGCATTGGGAGTTATACCTGATATAAATGACGAATTGATGGGTGCTGACGAGTTGATGGGTGCAGCACACCAACATGGCACAAGTATACATATATAACAAATCTGCACGTTAAAAAAATAAAAATAAAAATAAAAATAATAAATAAAAAATAAACAAATACAGTGCTCAGATTCTTCAAATAAAAGTTGTTTTTTCCATATATCAATATGTGTGTGTGTGTATATATATGTATAGTGTGTATATATATATATACACACACAACATATATGTATACACACACCTAAAAAGAGGAGGATACAGCCATATAAAACTATAATTATCTTTATGTAAAGTAGAAAAGATTCTTATACTACAAAATTATTAAGTTATTAATCCACTAATAATAATATTAATTGAACACTAATGACATTTCTGAGCAAGGCACTTTGCATGTATACTTTGTCTTGTCAATATTTTACAACAACCTTAAAAGAACATTATAATTGTTCTGGGTCAGTTATGGAAATTGATGTTCAGAAAGACTAAAGTAATTTGCCTTGGCTGCTCAGATGGTAAATGACAGAGCTGCGTGTCAAACCCAGCAGTGTGTGGCTTCAAGGCCAGTGCCCATATTTCTATACCATGCTATCACCAGACTTCCTCACTGTAATAAAGTAAACTTACTATATCCAATATGAATAGTATAAAAATAAATTTAGGAGTTACATTTTTAGAATGGCAGGAGCTCCATGGAACCACTCCACAGCCAAATAAGCCAAACTAGTTAAAAATATTTAAAATATCATTTTATAACCCTGGGATATGTGCTAAAAACATAGAGCAAATCCAGAATAATTTCTTCAAGAAAATATACTAAAGCATGTCAAGAACACTAGAAGTCTTTAGCATTTGAGCAACAATCCACTTCCACTCTTTCCTGTTTCCAGTTCAACTTGAATTACATTCCACTCCAAGAGTGTATGGTAAAGAAAACTGGGCTCCCTTTCTTCTCAGCTATTAATCAATGATTATAAATAGCCTTTGCAAAAATTATAACAGTGAGGAAAATCTGACATAAATAATTATGATAGCAAAATAAATCTGATTTAAATGATTCCACTTGCTTCTAACTTCTAAGCTGCCCTTGTTCATTCCTGGGTATATGCCAGGCTAACTATGGGTGAAAGTTTATTTGTAGTATAATTTTAAAACAAACATAATAACAGCTCCTTCTCAAAACTAACCCCTTCCTTTCTTTTTTTTTTTTTTTTTTTTGGAGACAGAGTCTTGCTCTGTCGCCCGGGCTGGAGTGCAGTGGCCAGATCTCAGCTCACTGCAAGCTCTGCCTCCCGGGTTTTATGCCATTCTCCTGCCTCAGCCTCCGGAGTAGCTGGGACTATAGGCACCCGCCACCTCGCCCGGCTAGTTTTTTGTATTTTTAGTAGAGATGGGGTTTCACCGTGTTAGCCAGGATGGTCTCGATCTCCTGACCTCGTGATCCGCCCGTCTCGGCCTCCCAAAGTGCTGGGATTACAGGCTTGAGCCACCGCGCCCGGCCACCCCTTCCTTTCTTGTGGACTGAAGCTACCTTTGTAAAACTAACAATTAGCTACAAAATTAAAATTATGGCTCAGGAGTCATGTAGTCAAGGATTACAAGATACATAACCTCACCAATTACTCCTATAGATAACATCAATATTAAAAATCCTAATTAGTATTTGAGCTATTTTTCAGACCTTGCATTCTGATAGACCAACTGGCACCACCTGGACCAGTAACCCATACCAAGAAACTGGCTCAACTGGTCTTGTGATCCCACCCAGGAACTGACTCAGCACTGAAAAACAGCTTTGACCTTCTATGATTTCACCCTCAAACCAACTAATCAACATTCTCCATTCCCAAACCCCCTGCCTGCCACACTATGCTTGAAAAACTAGCCTCCAAGGTTTCGGGGAGGCTGATTTGAGTAGTAAACTGCTATCTTCCCTTTGGCTAGCTCTGCAATCATTAAATTTTTTCTCTACTGCCATACTGCTATCTCAGTGAATTAACTTTATCTGTGCAGCAGTCAAGAAGAACCAATTGAGTGATTACAATTAACTTCTCTTACTGAGGGTGAAGGGAGGTTGGGGAAGGCCACCAGTATTCTTAATCTCCTTAACTCTGAATTTTACTGGCTAAGTGCCTCATGAGTACAGCTAACAGTTCAGAGGCTTTCTTCTTCCACCCAGTGCTACACATAGGATGGAAAACTCTACCTGAGTCACAGAAGACTCAGAATGCTTGGGTCTCAATTGCCCTTACCCAGCTAACTCAGAAGGCAGATGCTCCATACCAGATATGCCAGGCAAGAATATGAGAGACTACTGGTTTGCCCAGGACACATAGTACTGGCTCAGATATTTTCTGCAGAATGAAAGGTAGGCAGTAATAAAAGAGAAATCTAGTGCTTTCTTGGCCTTGGCAGAAGGAGAAAAGTGGAATAATTGTGAATTATATCCAAAGCTTTTGTTCTCCAAAACAAATACCTACTCTGCAGAGGAAAACATTGTGCAGGAACCTTGCTTTAGCTGAGGAAAGTGCTCTCTTCTGTACCAACCCCTTAGACCCTGCTTGTATCATTTAAGGAAGAAAAAAATAAAGTAATAAGGAGTGTGATCATCATGAAAATAGGTTTAGCATGGTGGTATCAGATATAGCAGTAGGGGGCAGGGAGAACAAAACTACAACATTGGAGATATGTACATACACACACACATATATAAAAATACATATTTATATAATATGTATTATATATTATATAATACATATTTATATAGTATATAAATACATAAATAATATATAATATATAAAAATTAATATATAATGTACTTATATATTATATATTAATTAAATATATATTTATACAATATATTATATGAATATATAATTATATATGTAAATTTATATAAATATATATATTATATATATCTCATGGACCTGTAACCCATATCAAGAAACTGTCTCAACTGGTCTTGTGATCCCACCCAGGAATTGACTCAGCATGGAAGACAGCTTTGACCTTTTCTGATTTTAAATTCAACCCAGCCAAGTATTCTGAGCCTGCCATGACTTGGGTAGAGCTTCGATCCTTGGTGTGGGGCTGGGTGCAAGAATAGCACCAACAGAGCTCTTGGATACTATCTGTGGGCTTCATCTGAGCTTTACAACACAGTACCACTCTAAGGCAAAGTACTTAGGGAAGCCCAAAGTCAAAAGGAGAAACAAAAGCAAGCACACTAAAGTGATTCAAAGCCTCTAGTGCCCATGGCTACAGCAAACATTAAACATTTCAACTCACAATCAAATTAACAGAAATCCTCACAGTAAAGGTGTATTTACCTCATTCCAATTAGTCAATACAACATATCTGACATTTACCAAAAATTGAATGACATGACAAAAAAGGTAAGAAAAAACAATCTGAAGATAAAAGGCAATCTTCGAAATGAGATTAAGATACGACAAAATTGCTATAATTATCAGACAGGGAATTTAAAACAACTGTGCTTAGTATGTTCAGGGATTTAATGGTAAAAGTAGACAGCATGAAAAAACAGATGGACACTAAAGAGAAAAACAGAAACTCTAAGAAAATTTTTTAAATGCTCCAAATCAAAACCACTAAAATAGAAACAAATATTGACTTTGATGGGCTCATTATTAGGCCATATGGTTGAGTGAAAAATTAGCTTGAGAATAGTTCGATAGAAGGTTTTAAATTCAAAGATAAAAAATTCAAAAACAATGGGACAATTTCAAATATTTTGCATACACACTTGAAATACTGAAGAAGATACAAAGAAAGAATGGAGCAAAAGTAGTAATTGAAGTAATAACGGCTCAGAATGTTCCAAATCTAATGATAGATCCAAAACCACAGATCTACAAAATTCAGAGAATATTCATAAAATAAATCATAAAAAATCCAAACCAAACTAACAAAAAACACCCTAATGATATCATATTCAAATTTCAGAAAACCAAAGACAAAGATAAAATCATAGAAAAGGCTGGGGTGTTGGGAGCATCTTACCTATAGAGGAATAAGGATATGTTGGCCATCTTATCAGAAACCAGGTGAACAAGAAGAAACTGGAGTAAAATATTTAGAGTATTAGAAATAAATTCGTCAAACTAGAATTTTACCTCCAGCAAAATTATTCTTCAAATGTAAGGAAGAAATAAAAGCTTTCTCAAAGAGCAATTGAAAAAAAATTATCACTGGTAAATTTTCCTGCATAGAACGTTAAAAGGCTACACATTGGGTACAAGTACACTGCTCTAGCGATGGGTGCACCAAAATCTCAGAAATGACCACTAAAAAACTTACTCATCTAACCAAATACCACCTGTTACCCCAAAACCTATTGAAATAAAAAAAAAAAATTTAAAAACTTATATAACCTTTTAAAGAGATAGAAAGTCATGATAACTAGAGACCTAGCACAGTTTCATTACAATGAAAGCTATGTTCAATGACATTTATTTTCTTTGGCAGTTTTTGGACTGGGGTATGAGAGTGAAATCAGAAATTAAGCTTGTTTAGATATCACATTCCAAAAACGTCATACCATATTTCTGTCTGGCCTAAATGAAGAAATGTGGGCTGAGAATGAGAATGAGCTACTTCTATGACCAAGTCCAAAGGATGTGGAGGAGGCTAGATATATGCAGATTTTGAAGTAAGATTACATCTTTGGCCTTGTTCTGCTTAATTTTTTTAAAATAAAAATTTGCCTATTAAAAGGACAAAAGATAAAATGGCAGGAGTCACTAATATGCTACACAAAATAGCTAAAAAATAAATAATATATTGGCCCCAAAAAAGATCCAAAAACAGTAGATGATTGCCTGAGTGGAGTAAATACAAAAACCTGTAGCAAAGCTGAAAAAGATCAGCTGCATAATAGGAAAAGGGAGAAATGTGATTTAAAAGTCAACCATGCGAAAATACACCTTTTTTGTTTAATTGACTATATACTCAAGTAAAATGGACCCCAAATTTAAACTTAACATTATTATAACCAAAAATGATAATTTCTATTGTACAGCCAGCACTTATCAGAACATATATGCTGTTGTTCTGTAATTAGTTCTGAAGAAATGTTGTAAAAGGGGACATTGATAACCAGGGTAGTCCAGAGGGCAGAACTTAGAATTTCAAACTATTTCAAAATCGCTCTTATAGGAGAGAGGAGTTAAGGATGTTAGCCTAAAGACAGGGAGGCTGGAAGGACATTTGGTAGAACTCTCCAAATATTTGAACTGCCACTTAAGAGTTTAGAGCAGACCTACTTCATTTGAGTTCAGAAACCTAACTAAGATCAATAAGTAGAATTTATGGAAAGTAAGATATACAATCAACAGCAAGAATAATTTTTTAATAATTAGAGATGTTGAAAATGGGAGAAATTAATAGCCAAGGACCATATAAAGAGAGACTTAACCTTACCAAAAATTTTTAAAATGCAAACAAAAACAACAAGATGCCAGCATAAACAATTTTTTTGAGTCTATCAAATTGATAAAAATCACAGAGATGATAACATGGAGTTTAGGAAAAGATGTGGAGAAATGAACATTCCTATCCATTGCTGGTGTGAGGGGAAATTGGTGCAACCGCTGAGCAAAGGATCTACCAAGCGTAATATGTACATACTCCAATGAGATGCCTAGCATTTCCATTTCTAAGCATCTCATTTGGAAACATTCATGTCACCATGCACACTATGTGTTGGGAGCAAGCCCCCCAAAATCTGGCCATAAACTGGTCCCAAAACTGGCCATAAACAAAATCTCTGCAGCGCTGTGATATGTCCATAATGGCCCTAAAGCTCAAGCTGGAAAGTTGTGGGTTTACCGGAATGAGGACAAGGAACACCTGGCCCGCCCAGGGCGGAAAACCGCTTAAAGGCATTCTTAAGCCACAATTAGCATGAGCAAACTGTGTCTTAAGGGTGTGTTCCTGCTGCAATTAATTCAGCCCATCCCTTCGTTTCTCATAAGGGATACTCTTAGTTAATTTAATATCTATCTATAGAAACAATGCTAATGACTGGTTTGCTGTTAATAAATATGTGAGTAAATATCTGTTCGGGGCTTTCAGTTCTGAAGACTGTGAGACCCCTGATTCCCCACTTCACACCTCTATATTTCTGTGTGTGTGTCTTTAATTCCCCTAGCGCTGCTGGGTTAGGGTCTCCTCGACTGAGTTGGTCTCAGCACTATGTGTTCAAATATATTTATTGCAGAATTTTTTGTGATGCCAAAAATATTGAAAGCAACCTAAATCAACCAATCAGGGATTTTTTAAAAAGACATAGTGTATCCATGCTCAGGACTATTATGCATGTATTAAAAGGAACAGAAAAGATCTTTCTATATGATCCAGGACTTATTACTAAGTAAAAAGTTAAGTTGCAGACTCCTGGTGTAAACTTGTACAAACAATAAGCCCCACCATGATGGTATTTGTTGGCACATTACAGAAAAATCACTTGAAAGTATACAAATCAAACTGTTATATCAAAGGTGTAAGGTGAGGGGTTGGAGTCAAGGAAGACTCTATACACCTTTGTAGTTTTGGATTTATATGAGTATGTTAGGTTTTTGTAATTAAAGAAATAAAGATGTCAAAAATGAAAAAAAAAAACAATTACAAAAATAATATATATTAATTTAAATACAGTAATAATCACTTCAAATATGAATGGTCTAAATACACCAAAAATGGGAGACATTAACAGCCAAGGACCATGAAGTGGACTTAAATAGAAACCTAACTATACATTTTGTACCAGATACTCACTTTTATAGACTCAGATATGTTAAATACAGTGGAATGGAGAAAAACATGTGGTGCTTCTAATAAAAACAAAGTTAGAGTAGCTATATTAATTTCAGACAAAGTAGACTCTAGAATAAAGACTATTATTAGAGACAAGGAGGGAGATTACATAATATTAAAAGGCCAGTTCTTTAGGAAGGCATAATACTGCTTAATGTGTATGTCGATAAAAACAGTGTAAAAATATGTGAGGCAATATCTGATAGAACTACCAAGAGAAATAGACACAGTCATGATTATAGTTGTAGATAAATACCACTCTTTTAATAACTGATGGATTAAGCATGCAAAAAATTAGTAAAGATATAAGTGATCTGAACAGACCTACTGATCCACTTGATCTAATTGACATTTATAAAATATTCTGTCTTACCACAGCCAAATACATACTTTTCTCAATAGATAATTGAGATACATCACATTGATGCCACAAAACATGTAAAATACATTTTAAAATTACACGATACCCATTTTTAGAGCAAAGTGTAAATAAACAACAACAACAAAATCAATGAGAAGAATAGCTCAAAATCTCCAAATATTTGGAAGTTAAGTAACACACTTCTAAATATTACTCATAAAAGAAGTGTCAAGAAAAATTAAAATATTTCAAACTAAATCAGATTAGAACTATAACTTAGCAAAAATTGCTGGATGCAATGAAAGATGTGTTTAGTGAGAAACTAACATTAAATACATATGTTAGAATAGAAAAAATATCTAAACATAATAGTCTAACCTTCCATCATTTAAGTTCCAGGGAAAGAAGAGTAATTATAGCTGAATCAAGCAGGAGAAAATAAATAATAAAAACCAGGGAAGATTTGAAGAAATCTGCAAACAGAAAAACTATAGAGAAAATCAATAAATACAATATATTTATTATTTGAAAAGAACAATAAAATTAAGGAATCTGTAGCCAAACTAATCCAGAACGAAAAGAGAGAATACATAAATCGAAAATATTTGAAAGAAAAGAGTGGCCCATAGACATTAAACATATCCTATAAATATTCATTAAAATAATAATAAAAGAATATTATGAATAAACCTATGTCCACAGTTCTCACAAATTAGATAAAATGTAATTATTTCTTGAAAGACACAAGCTACCAAACTGACACAAAATAGTAAGTAGTAAGTAATCTATTAAAAACTTAGTACTTGTTAAAATTGATTCAATAATTAATAGCATTCTAAAGGAGAAGGCACCAGGACAATATTAAGAGGCAAATAATCTGAACAGAGACCCTTTCTAAGAAAATACATTTGTGCAAATAAGCATATGAAAGATGCTCAATATTATTTGTTTATAGAAAAATGCAAATTAAGGCAACTATACGATAACACTACGTGTCATTTAGGATGACTAAAATTTAAAGTAATATCAATTGCTGCAGGTGATGCAGACAAATGGAATTCACCTTCATTGCTGTTCTCAATGCAAAATGATTTAGTCACTTTAGAACACAGGATAGCAGCTTTTTAATAAGCTAAACCATTTAATCCAGCATTTACAGTCTTATGTATTTATGCAATTATTAAAAACTTAGGTTCACACTAAAACCTGCATGCAAATATTTATAGTGCTTTGTTCATAATTCCAAAATCTGAATGTATCTGAGATGTTCTTCAATAGGTGAATGGATAAACAACCTGTTGTAGAGCAATACAGTTAGAATATTATTCAGTGATTACAAATATAGTGTTAAATGAAATCATCAACGCACAAAATAATGTATAATATCGGATTTCATTTATATAAATTTCAAAAATATGGAAAAGTATCCATGGTGCTAAGAGATAGTGGTTGTCTTTGGAGAGAAGTAGAGATTGTAAACAAGGAATCACAGTAGTAGTTTTTTATCCAATTGTTTTTCTTGTCCTGGGTTATGCTTCGATGAGTATATTTATTTCACAACAAGTCATCTAGCTTTATACTTATGATTCTCCAGTTTTATGTATGTAAATTGTATTCATATAAAAAGTTTTAAAAAGTTACTAATTTCTTGACTTTGTGTCCTTGAGCAATTTGCTTAACATCTAAGGGCCTAGATTTGTTTCATATGTAAAATTGTTATGATAATATAGTTGTTTGAAAGATTAATTGTAAACATTTTGGCACAAACATTAACAAATACAAAAATGTTCAATCAATAACAGCAATAGTTTAAAGCCCAAAATGTTAGTCCAAGTATAATCATCTTACTAAAACCTTATTTTTCAGTGAATCTAACAGTTTAGATTCAAATGGAATAGGTGTTACTTAAATTAGAATTGTGTAGAAAAGAAACATTTATTCCACAAATACTAAGCGTTTACTGTGTCAACAGAATTATTCAATGCACCCAAGATACATTAATTCACAGTTAAGTAAAAACACTCCTGACTCTTTGTAGCTTAAATTAAATGAGAGGGATATACCTTAAACATAAGAAATAAAAAATTCATATTGTAAGTTATAAGGTAAAAATTGCTAAATAAAAATGCAGAATAGATGAAGGTACGTCCATTTATTTCGATGGGAAAGAAATAATTGAGGAAAAGCAATGCATTCCAAAAGGACAAAAGTTGAAAAAACCTGAAACTCATAGGATGAGTTTCACATGGATGGTGTGTGTGGTGGGGAAAGAAGAGTCAAGGATGGTGCTGGAAGTTTGGGCAGGTGAAACTTCAATAATCCAGTTGTTACTAATTGAGATGGAAAAGGCTGGAGAAAGGTTTTACTCAGCCTTATAGTGCTCCAATGTGAACAAAACCTTGAGATTATGTCAGAGATCTCTATAATCACCAATTCTTAAATTTTGATTCTGGTGAAGAGACTAGATTCACCCTTCCACCTATATGCTAGCATTTTGAGGAAGAGGGCTGGTATGAATGAAATGATAATGGAGTCTCCATCTTCATCAAGTAAACTCTCATTTATTTCCAGTTTACACTATGCCACCTGTGATAAGTCAGGTCTATGTTTCCTGATTTACAGATACCGTTTTACCTAGGCAAGAGAATAATTCTCAAGTATTGTGTGAAGGGTCAGGAGGTAGGAGATGAGAGAGCACCCTCCTTGACTGTGGAGTGGGGAAGGGGATCTGAGATTATACTTTTTTTTTTTTTTTTTTTTTGGAGGGGGTGGATATTAGTCTGGGTTTCTCTAGAGGATCAGAAATAATAGGCTACTTGTATATACGAAAAGGAGTTTATTAAGGAATATTGACTCACACCATCACTAGATGAAGTCCCATGGTAGGTTGTCTGCAAGGTGAGGAGCAAGGAAGCCAGTGGTGGAACAGTTCACATCCCAAAACCTCAAAAGTAGGGAACCTGACAGTGCAGCCTTCAGTCTGCGGTTAAAGGCTCAAGAGCCCCTGGCAAACCACTGATATAAGTCCAAGAGTCCAAAAGCTGAAAAACTGGGAGTCTGATGTTCATGGGCAGGAAGCGTCCAGCACAGGAGAAAAATGAAGGCCAGAAGAATCAGCAAGTCAAGTCCTTTCCTGTTCTTCTGCGTGCTTTATTCTAGCTGGGCTGGCAGTTGATTAAATGGTGCCCACGTGGATTAAGGGTGGGTCTGCCTTTCCCAGCCCACTAACTCAAATGTCAATCTCCTTTGTCAACACCCTCACAGACACACCCCGAAACAGTACTCTGAATTCTTCAATCAAGTTGATACTTAATATTAACCATCACAGGAGCATAGTTTATATTTTGAAATAGCTTTAAATTTAGAGAAAAGTTGCTAGAATCGTGTCAGGAAGTCTTATATACCCTTTATCCAAATGCATCACTTATTTCATTTTAGACCATTTACATATCTGTGTATTAATTTTATACATATAGGATTTTATTTCTTTGACTTATTTCTTTGACTGAAACATCTTATAGTTAAGTTGAAAGTATTCTGATTCTTTAACCTTAAATAATTTAGTCCATATTTCTTAAGAAATTGTACAGTTTCTTACAAAACCACAGATAAATTTTAAATACTAGGAAAAATAAGAAAATTATCCCATCTACAGACAATATCACATTTAATGAAGTTTCGTAATAATGTGTTTTATAGCTATTTGTTTTCCTTTTCCAGAAACAAATTCCACAATCGCATATTGTATTTAATTGTCATATTTCAGTCTTTCTTTCTGTGTATTGAGTTAACATTTTTTAAGAGGATGGGCCTAGTTATTTTGTTGACTGTCTCCCAACTTAGGTCTGTCTGATGCCTTCTCATGATTAGATTAACAGAAGTAATAATGTTTTGTCTTTCTCTGAGTATCTTATTAGACACAATTTTGTCTCAATTTTGATTATGCTATACTTGTTTTTCGGTTCAGGTGGTATTACCTACATTATTGAATGATATTATTACAGTTTTTCCTTTGAATTTAATGAGTAGATTTTTTGAGATACTTTGAAATAATTTCTGCTCCAATCAACATCTACCCTGTAAGTTTAGCATCCATTGTTAATTTCAAATACATCATTTCTGCTGCGCTTATCATTTGGCACTCTACTGTAGGGAAGGGCTTTATTTATTTATTCATTTACTTCTGTGAGTATGGGTTCATGATTTATTACTTTATTGAGTTATTTCAATCCAACCCTTTCAGTATTTACTTTGAATATGACAAGAGGGAGCCCTGTCAAACTGACTTGTGTCATTTTGACATATTTCTCTAATTCTTTGAGCTCCTCTTCCACAATGCAACTAGATGCTCCAGGCTTATATTGCTCTTTTCTAGCCCTGAAAATGGTAACCATTTCTTCAGTAAGCCCTGGATTCTTTTAGTGGGAAATGGTATTTAAATACAAATGCTGGGCGTGTGTATTCCTTTTTTCTCTCCTGCCTTTCCTCTTCTTCTTTCTCCCTTCTCTCTCTCTCTCTCTCTCTCTCTTTCTCTCTCTCTCTCTCTGCCACACACACACACACACACACACACACACACACACACACAAATATATATGATGTAAATAAATATTGATATTTTCAATCCAACATCACATAGTATATATTAGTTTTCCCCTTTCCAATACTGAAACTCTCAACAGTGAGACACATGGATTTCATTATTTTCAAGTATATTAACTAGAGTTTACTAGCTGTCTACTTCTTTACACATATTGAAATTCACTGAGTGTAATGAGTTTTAACAAGTGAATACACTCATGCAATGACTAACAATAATAAGATATAGAAAATTTCCTTCAAACCAAAGAACTCTCTCATTTGCCATAGGAGTAAATTATATCTCCCCATACCCCCGCAAATCTGAGGCAACCACAGTTAGATTATCTTTTCACCATAAATTAATTTTGAGTACTTTAGAACTTCATAGAAGGGAAATCTTATCATATGTACTTTCTTGTCTTCAGCTTATTTTGTTCATCAAAATATCTATGAGATTTAGAAATAGTAAAGAAATCAGTTTTTCTTTTTATTGATGAGTAATGTTTTATTATATGAATTTGATGCACAGTGTGTACCTATTCTGTTGATTGATTGACTTTTGTATTATTTACAGCTTTAAGGTAATACAAATAAATCTCCTATAAATATGTGTGAATATATTCAATTTTTGTGGACTTTTTTTTTTTCTTTTGAGACTGAGTCTCACTTTGTCGCCCAGGCTGTAGTGCAATGGCGCAGTCTCGGCTCCTGCAATCTCTGCCTCCCAGGTTCAAGCAATTCTTCAGCCTCAGCCTCCTGAGTAGCTGGGACTGCAGGCACATACCACCACACCTGACTAATTTTTGTATTTTTAGTAGAGACGGGATTTCACCATAATGGCCAGACTAGTCTTGAACTCCTGACCTCAAGATCCACCCACCTTGACCTCCCAAAGTGCTGGGATTACAGGTGTTAGCCACCGTGCCCGCCTTTTGTAGACATATTTTAATGTTTCTTGGATAAATCCTGAGGAATATAATTGCTAGGTCAAAGGGTAGGGAAAGGCTTTATTTATTCATTTGTTTATTTTTTTGTATGTTCAACTGTATGTTCAACTTTACAGGAAACTGCCAAGCATTTTATAGAATATTCACTGTATTAGTCCATTCTCATGCTGGTATAAAGAACTGCCTAGGCCGGGCAAGGTGGCTCAAGCCTGTAATCCCAGCACTTTGGGAGGCCGAGACGCGTGGATCACGAGGTCAGGAGATGGAGACCATCCTGGCTAACACAGTGAAATCCCATCTCTACTAAAAAATACAAAAAACTAGCCGGGCGAGGTGGCGGGCGCCTGTAGTCCCAGCTACTCCGGAGGCTGAGGCGGGAGAATGGCATAAACCCGGGAGGCGGAGCTTGCAGTGAGCTGAGATCCGGCCACTGCACTCCAGCCCCGGCGACAGAGCGAGACTCTGTCTCAAAAAAAAAAAAAAAAAAAAGAACTGCCCAATGTTGAACATTGTTTCATATGTTTGTTGGTCATTTGTGTATCTTCTTGTGAGAATTGTCTATCCATGTCCTTAGTCCACTTTTTGATGCAATTGTTTGTATTTTTCTTACTGATTTTATGAGTTCATTGTGGTTTCTGGATATTAATCCTTTGTCAGACGTACAGATTGTGAAGATTTTCTCCCACTCTGTGGATTGTCTGTTTACTCTGTTGACTGTTCCTTTTGCCATGCAAAAGCTCTTTAGTTTAATTAAGTCGCAGTTATTTATCTTTGTTTGTATTGCATTTGCTTTTGGGTTCTTGGTCATGAAATCCTTGCCTAAACCAATGTCTAGAAGGGTTTTTCCAATGTTATCTTCTAGAATTTTTATAATTTCAGTCTTTAGTTTAAGTCCTTAATCCATCTTGAGTTGATTTTTGTATAAGGTGAGAGATGAGGATCCAGTTTTGTTCTCCTACATGTGGCTCGCCAATTATCCCAGCACAATTTGTTGAAAAGGGGGTCCTTCCCCCACTTTATGTTTTTGTTTGCTTTGTCAAAGATCAGTTGGCTGTAAGTATTTGGGTTTATATCTGTGTTCTCTATTCTATTCCATTGGTTTGTGTGCCATTTTTAGACCAGTACCATGCTGTTTTGGTGACACTATGACCTTATAATAGAGTTTGAAATCAGGTAGTGTGATACCTTCAGATTTGTTTTTTTGTTTAGTCTTGCTTTGGCTGTGTGGGCTCCTTTTTATGGTGGGTACACCAAAAATCTAACAAATCACCCTAAAAACTTACTCATGTAAACAAATATCACCTGTACCACAGTAGCTTAAGAAATGCTACTTAAGAGGTTGACTCTAATATGTAAAAGTGTTTTCGTGATTAAAAGATGAAATTTTAAAAAATAAAGTGATTATATGGAAATAAAAAAGGAGCTGCCTGAGACTGAGTAATCGATAAAGAAAAGAAGTTTAACTGACTCACAGTTTCACAGGGCTGGTGAGGACTCAGGAAACTTACAATCACGGCGAAAGAGGAAGCAATTGCATCTTTCTTCACATGGTGGCAGGAAGGCAAAGAATGAACGCCAAGTGAAGGGGGAAGTTCATTATAAAACCATGAGATCTTGTGAGATCCTGCTTACTATCATGAGAATACCATGGGGGAAGTCACCTCCATGATTCGATTACATCTCACTGGGTCCCTCCCACCACATGTGGGGATTATGGGAACTACGAATCAAGGTGCGATTTGGGTGAGGACACAGCCAAACCTTTTCGGTTGCTCTATTTCACATTAACAAAGCAATATATGAGAATTCTCATTGTTCCACACCCTTGCCCATATTTGATATTGATAGTTTATTTAAAATCTTGATCATGAAGGTGAACATATAAAGTTGTTCTGTGGATATAATTTGTATTTCCCTCTTGGCTAATGATATATTATTTTTCCTAAGCTTTTGAGTTATTTGTGTATTTTTGTTTTAAGAATGTTTGTTCATTTGCCCAATTATTTATTGGACTTTTTATACTTTAACTCTTGAGTTATAAGATTTTTAAAAATTACATTCTAGATATGTCTTCTGTAACACATATATTCCTGGCTGTGGTTCACTTACTAATTTTCTTAACAGTGCCTTTTGATGATCAGAACATTTTAAATATTGATAAAACAATTTATCATTGTTTTATTTTATGCTAATTGTTTTATTCTGCCTAAGAAAATTTTCCTCACCCTCTGATAAGTTTTGAGCCACTTATTTTCTTTTAACCTTTATGATTTCAGTTTGTAGAGTTAGTTCATGATTTATTTTGAATTAAGCTTGAGTGTGTTGTTACATATAAAATGGGGTTATTTTTTTCTACATGGATATCCATTTATTCCAGCACCATTTGTTAAAAAGTCTTTGTGTTTCCCATTGAATTGCTTGGGAACTTTCATTTAAAAATCAGTTGAACTTACAAGCATTAGTTTACATCTCCACCATCATTTCTGTTCCATTGATTTGTTTGTCTATTCATGACACTGCCACTGTGCCTGTAGCTTCTTTGTAAGCTACAAAATCTGATAACGTGAGTTTTCAAATTAATTTGTACTTATTTAAGATATTTTGATTAATCTAAGTATTTTGCATTTTTAATTATAGAATGATCTTGTCATTCACTACAAAAAGCCTGCTGAGATTATGATGTAGATTTTGTTGATTCTATAGACCAATTTTGGAGATTTATCATTTTAAAAACATTCACAATTTCAGTCTTTTTAGATAGCTATATTTCTTCATTTATTTTTTCTTTAATTATTCTCAACAATGTTTTATAATTTCCAAAATAGATATCTTGCTTTGACTGCTGTTAAATTTCTTCCTGTGTATTTCAGGCTTTTTGATGCTCTTGGAAATAGATATTTTTGTTTGATTTTATACTTTTTTGGTGCTACTATGTAGAAATATAATTGACTCTAAAATGGATACTCTATGTCCTGAGAGGTTGCAATATTCACTTTTTAGAACTAAAAGAGATTTGTTTTGGTGAATTATTTAATATTTTTATACCTTCAACAGAATCTTGTTTGAGAATATAGACTTACTCTTTTCTAACATGCTTTCTATTTGTTTTTCTTGCCCTCTTTCACTAGCTAGGAAATCCACTTCAATGCTGAATGGAAGTTGTGAAAAGTGGCATCTGCATTTTTCTCAAAATAGAGAAAAAATGTTCAATATTTTACAATTAAAAATGACATTACTTGTAGGATTTGTCATAGTTGCTTTTTATTTGATTGAAGAAACACCATCCTAATTGTAATTAACTTATAAATTTTCTCATGAGTGGATGATTATTGAGTCGAGTTGATTATATGGTTTACTCCTTTGTACAGCTCATGCGTTAAGTACTCTAACTGGTCTTGAAATGCTAACTAGCTTTAAATTCCTGAGATATATTACTGAATTAAATTTAAAGTGTCTGTATTTACGAGAAATACTAGTTTATAATTTCCTTTTTTTTCAGCGTCTTTGTGAGGCTGTTACATCAAAGAAATACTGATCTTTTAAAACAAATTAGTGTTTACACATCATTTGTATTTGCAATTTGTAGGTACATTTCAAAATAACTAACATTCTCTAAATGGTATATTACCCTATAGATGAAAAATTAATTTAGGTGTTATATGTTTTAATAAACCTTGATTGCACTTCTTGGAAAGTCCAGCACTCCTTTTATTAAATTTATGTTTATTTACTTATATTGTCTAACGTTTTAAATGAGATTTTATTTTAATTGATTTTCAGCTGGTGGTTGCTGATGTAAAGATATGCATTTGAACTTTCTGTATTATCCTTATGTTCTGCTTTCTAGATAAACTGTACAATAATATGTAATAATATTTCTAAATAGTTTTCTAAGTAAATAGTCATATATTTTACAAACATGGCAGTTTTATTTCTTTATTTTAAATCCCCCTGCATCAAAGTCTTTTCATCATATTATTGTGCATGCTAGGGCTTCCAAAATATGTATTATTTGAAATTGTGAAAATGTGCTTCCTTGTGTTGTGTTTTTTATTTTAAATGAAAAGCGCTCTACATTTACACATTTAGAACAATACATATTGCTTTTTAAAAAATACATTAGATACAGAAACACATTTTCCTATTTTTTAATATACTGAGCATTTTTATCACAAATTTGTGATAAAACATTTCAAATACATACTTTGCATTTGTGTAAATAACTGTCTGGAGATTTTATTTTATTCTGTTAATGTGATAATTAAATTTATAGATTGAACTTCTTTGTATGTATGAGATAAAATAAACATAGTCATGGTATTTAATCTTCCTTTTCAGCTTTTATTGTGGTAAAATAAACATAACATAAAATGTACATAAAATGTGCTATCTCATTGCTTTTTTTCTTTTCTTTCTCTCTTTTTTTTTTTTTTTTTTTTTTTTTTTTTTTGAGATGGAGTCTCACTTTGTCGCCCAGGCTGGATTTCAGTGGCATGATCTCAGCTCACCACAATCTCCGCCTCCTGGGTTCAAGATATGCTCCTTGAACCTCCCAAGTAGCTGGGATTACAGTTGTGCGCCACTATGCCAGGCTAATTTTTGAATTTTTAGTAGAAACAGGGTTTCATCATGTTGGTCAGGCTAATCTCAAACTCCTGACCTCAAGTGATTTGTTGGTCTTGACCTCCCAAAGTCCTGGGATTACAGGCATGAACCATCACGCCCGGCCCTTATTTCACTTTTAAGTGGATAGTTTAGTGGCATTAAGTACATTCATACTATTGTACAACTATCATAACCATCCATTAACATAATTATTTTCATCTTTCAAAGCCCAAACTCTATACCCATTAAATGATAACTCCTCCATTACCTGCCTCCCCCAAAACCCTAGAAACCACCATTCTGTTTTCTGTCTTTTTGATTTTGACTACTTTAAGTAACCACATATAAATGGAATCATATAGCCTTTGTCTTTATATGACTGACTTATTTCCCTTAGCATAGTGTCATCAACCTTTATCCATATTTTAGCATATGCCAGAATTTTCTTCCTTTTCTTAAGACTGAATTGTATCCAATTGTATGTACATATCACATTTTTGTTTATGTTTTCATCTCCCAGTGAACACTTCCACATTTAGGTTATTATGAAAAATGCTACTATGAACATGAGTATACAAATACAGACACACCTTATTTTATTGTGCATTGCTATATTTTGCTTCTAAGATATTCCTTATATTTTTACAAACTGAAGTTTTATGATAACCCTGAGCCAAGCACAAGTCTATTCATTTTTCCAATAGCATAGGCTTAATTCCTGTCACTGTGTCACATTTGGTAATTTTTATAATATTTCAAGCTTTTTTATTACTGTCAACCAACTATTCCCTGTCTCTCTCATTCTCTTCAAGCCTCCCTATTTTCTGAGGCACAGTAATATTGAAGTTAGGCCAATTAATAGCCTTACAATGCCCTCTAAGTGTTCAAATGAAAGGAAGAGTATCATGTCTCTCAATATAAATCAACTGGCCAAGAAGCATATGAAAAAACATTCAACATCACTAATCATCAGAGAAATGCAATTTAAAATCAATGAGATATACCACCTACAACAATAAGTATGGCTATTACTAAAAAGGCAAAAAATAACAGATGTAGGAGAGGATGTGGAGGAAAGGAACACTTATACACTGTTGGTGTGAATGTAAATTAATACAACCTGTATGGAAAAGTGTATGGAGATTTCACAAAGAACTAAATCTAGAACTACCATTTTGATTCAGGAATCTCACTACTAGGTGCCTACCAAAAAGAAAAAAAATATGTATTATATTAAAAATACACTTGCACTCATAAGTTTATTGCAGCACTATTCACAATAGCAAGTAGTTGGAATCAACTTAAGGGTCCTTATGAATGAATGGATTTTAAAAGCCATGGTATATATAGACAATGGAATGTATTCTACCTTAAAAAATGGAATCTTGCCTTTTGCAGTAACATGGATGGAACTGGAGGGCATTACCTTAAGTAAAACAGTACATTCAAAATGCCAAATATGACATGTTTAATTTATAAATGCATGCTTAATAATGCATACACATGGAACGTATGGAATGAGGTACAATTGACACTCAGGGGTTTGGGGGTGGGAGGAGAGTGGAAGATAGGAGGTTGGTGGTTGGGTACAATGTGCATTTCTCCAGTGATGGATACACTGAAGACTTCACCATCATGCAATATATCAATGTAGGAAAATTGCACTTTCACCCCATGATTATATTTATATATATATATTATATATGATTTTTTTGTGTGTGTGTGTGTGTAGCTAGAAATAATTAAGCTTAGTGAGAAAGGCATGTCAAAACCTGAGTTAGGCAGAAAGGTAGTCCTCTTGCAGCTAAGAGTTAGCCAAGTTATGAATGCTAAGGAAAAGTTATTGAAGAAAATTTAAAATGCTGTTCCAGTAAGCACACAAATGATAAGAAAGCAAACAGCCTTATTGCTGATATGGAAAGTTTTTGTAGTCACTATAGAAGATAAAGCCAGTCAGAGCATTCCTTTAATCCAGAGTCTGATCTAGAGCAAAGCATTAACTCTCTTCTATTCTGTGAAGGTTGAGAGAAGTGAGAAAGCCACAGGAGAAAAGTTGGAAACTAGAAGAAACTGGTTCATGAGATTTAAGAAAAGAATCCACTTCCAAAATATGAAAATGCAAAGTGAAGCAGAAAGTGCTGAAGTAGAAGCTGCAGTAAGTTATCCAAAGGGTTTAATTAAGATCATTAATGAAAGTCCTACAAAACAACAGATTTTCAATGTTGATAAAAGTGCCTTATATAGGAAAAAGATGCCATCTAGGACTTTAATAGCTTGAGTGGAGAAGTCATTGTCTGGCTTCAAAGCTTTAGAGAATAGGCTGATTTTCTTGGTAGGGACTAATGCATCCTGTGATTTTTAAGTTGATGCCAATGCTTATTTACCATTCTAGAAATTCTAAGGCTCTTAAGAAGTATATTAAATCTACTTCTGTGGGCTATATAAATGAAAGGACAAAGCCTGGATGATATGCATCTATTTACAACATGGTTTACTGAATATTTTAAGCCCACTGTTGAGACCTACTGCTCAGATAAAAAGTATACTTATTTCAAAATATTACTTTCCATTGACAATGAACCTGGTCACCCAAGAACTCCAATAGAAATGTACAAGGAGATTAATGTTTGTTTTATGCCTGCTAACACAACATACATCTGTAGCCCATGGATTAAGAATTTTGACTTTCATATTATATTATTTAAAAAATGTATCTTTTAAGGCTATAGCTGTAATGTAATTCCTGTAATGGATCAGGACAAAATAATTAAAACTGTCTGGAAGGAATTCAGCATTCTAGATTCAATTAAGAACATTCATGACTCAGGGATGGTTGTCAAAATAATATTAACAGAAGTTTGAAAGAAGTTGATTCCAAACCTCATAGATGACATTTAGAGGTTGAAGACTTCAGGGGA
The DNA here is from genome assembly GCF_007565055.1 of Rhinopithecus roxellana. Taxonomy (NCBI): domain Eukaryota; kingdom Metazoa; phylum Chordata; class Mammalia; order Primates; family Cercopithecidae; genus Rhinopithecus; species Rhinopithecus roxellana. The sequence continues at coordinate 175,293,070 of NC_044550.1, read as the reverse complement.
GGAAGTAACTCTAGATGTAATTTAAAAAATCAAAAGAACTAGAAATGGAGCCTGCACGTGTGACTGATTTGCTACAATCTAATGATAAAATTTTTATGGATGAGGAGCTTCTTCTTCTGATGAGTAAAGAAAGTGGTTTCTTGAGACAAAAATCTACTCCTGGTGAAGATGCTGTGTATTGTTGAAATGACAATGGAGGATTTAGAACATTACATAAACTTTTTTTGATAAAGGCATCACTCCAATTTGAAAGAACTTCTACTGTGAGTTAAATGCTGCCAAATAGAATCATATGCTACAGAGAAATCTTTTGTGAAAGAAAGAGTGAATAGATGTGGCAAAATTCATTGTTGTCTTATTTTTTTAATTCTCAAAGACATTCCAATCATCAGTAATCACCACCTGATCAGTCAGCAGAATCAACATCAAGGGCAAACTCTCTACAAGCAAAAAGATCAAAACTCTCTGAAGTCTCAGATGATTGATAGCATTTTTTAGCCATAATTTATTTTTAATTTTTAGTTAAAACATTTAGACATAATTTATTTGATATTTTTAATGAAAGTATGCACATTTTTTAGACATAATTCTACTACACATTTAAACAAACTATTGTATAGTGTAAACACAAATTTTGTATTCACTGGGAAATCAAAATAATTGTGTGACTCATTTTATTGCAATATTTACTTTATTGTGGTAATCTAGAACTGAGCCCACAGTGTCTCCATTGCATGCCTGTATCTTGTTAAGACCTTGCTTTCAGTTCTTTCGATTACATAGCTGAAGTGGAACTGCTTAATTATATGTACATCTTTTGTCAAAGTTTTTTACAAATAACTGTAGCATAAAGTCTATTTTTACTAATATTAAAATAGATACATAGATCAATGGAACAGAATAGAGAACACAGAAATAATGCCACATATCCACAGCCAACAGATCTTTGACAAAGTTTACAAAAGCAAACACTGGGGGAGAGTCACCCTTTCACCTAATGGTGCTGGGAAAACTGAAATGGCCATATGCAAAAGAATGAAAGTAGACTCCTATCTCTCACCATATACAAAAGTTAACTCAAGATGAATTAAAGACTACCATGTACGACCTGAAACTATTGAAATACTAGAAGAAAACATAGGCAAAACTTTTCTAAACATTGGTCTAGGCAAAGAATTCAGGACAAAGACCTTAAAATTGGAAGCAACTAAAACAAAAGTAGACAAATGAAACAACTAAACTAAAAAGCTTCGATATCGTTTATCAAAGAGACCATTATTTCTTCATATTGTCCTCATTATACCTTCGGCAAAATCAAATTGGTGATAAGTGGATAGGTTGATTTCTGCATACTTTATCCTATTTTATTGGCCAATGTGTCTATTTTTATGCCAGTGTTGTGCTGTTTTGATTACAATGGCTTTATACTGTGTTTTGAAATTACAGAGTTTTTTGGTGAAGTTTTTAGGCTTTCTAAATATAAAATCATGTCATCAACAAACAGAAGCCATTAAACTTTCTCCTCTTTTATTAGAATACATTTCTTGCCTAACTGTACTGGGTAGGACTTCCAGTACTACGTTAAAAGAAATGACGAGAGTGAACACCCTTGTTTTACCTTGATTTCAGTTAACAATCTTTCAGCTTCTCACCACTGACTGTGATATTACCTGGGGCTTTTTTGATAAGGATTGTATTGAATCTATAGGTAACTTTGAGTGGAATTTACATTTTAACAATATTAAGTCTTCCCATCTATGGACACAGACTGTCTTTGCATTTATTTGTGGCTCCTCTAATTTTTTCATCAATATGTAGTACTTTTCAGTGTACAAGTACAAGTCCTTTTTTTTTTTTTTTGAGACAGAGTTTCGCTCTTGTTGTCCAGGCTAGAGTTCAATGGCGCGATCTTGGCTCACTGAAAACTCCCCCTCCTGGGTTCAAGCGATTCTCCCGCCTCAGCTTCCCGAGTAGCTGGAATTATAGGCATGTGCCACCACGCCCATCTAATTTTGTATTTTAAGTAGATACCAGGTTTCTCCATGTTAGTTAGGCTGGTCTCTACCTCCTGACCTCAGGTGATCTGCCCACCTCAGCCTCCCAAAGTGCTAGGATTACAGGTAAAAGCCACCGTGCCTTGCCATCTTTCTCCTTGGTTAAGTTTATTCCTAAGTATTTTATTCTCTTTGATGGTTCTGTAAATAATTTTTTAAAAAATTTATTATCTGATTTTTTATTGTTAGTGTATAGAAAAGCAATTTATTTTTGCATATTGGTTTTGTATACTGCAAATTGCTAAATTTATTCTTTCTAGTAGTTTATCAGTTCTATTAGTTTTATGGAATCTTTGGGATTTTCCTTGTTTCTTTAAAAACATTTTTATTTTAGAACAGTTTTAAATTTACATAATTAGTGGTATATCAGTATAGGGAGTTTTCACATACCACATACCCAGTTTTCCTTATTATTAATATCTTTCCAATAGTGCAATATATTTGTTACAACTAATGAATTGATATTTATGCATCATAATTAACTGAACTCCACACTTTATACACAATTCCTCAGTTTTCTCCTAATGTCCTTTCACTGTTTCAAGATCCAAGATAGTAGGGTTCCCTAACTCCTGGGCCATGAACCAGCACCAGTCTGTGGCCTGTTAGGAGCTGGCCGCACAGCAGGAGGCGAGCAGCAGGAGCCCAAGCATTACTGCCTGAGCACCTCCTGTCCAATCGGCAGCAGCATTAGATCCTCATAGGAGTAGGAACCCTACTGTAAACTGCACATATGAGAGACGAAGGTTGTGCACACTCCTTATGGTAATCTGATGCCTGATGATCTGAGGTGGAGCAGTTTCATCCTGAAACCATCCCCCTACCTCTAGTTCATGGAAAAAAAAATGCCTTCAATAAAACTGGTCCCTGGTGCCACAAAGGTTGGGGACCACTGCCATACAGGATACCACATTACATCTAGTTATCCTATCTCTTAGGCATCTCTCAACTATGACAGTTTTTAGGCTTTTCTTGTTTTTGATGACCATGACAATTTTGAGGATTATTGGTCAGATATTTTGTAGAATATTTATCCACTGGAATTTGCCTTGTATTTTTTTTTTTTTTTCATGATTCAACAAGGGTAGTGGGCTTTTGGGAGGAAAACCACAGAGGTAAATTGTCCTTCTCTTCACATCCTAACAAGGGCACATTGTATCCGCACAACTAAACATCATTGATGTTAATAGTGATGACCCTGCCCAGTTGTTGTTCATCAAGTTTCTCCAGGTATGAAGGTAGTTTGTTGCTCGTTTCCAAAATGTACTGTCTGGAAAGAATCACTTTTGGTAGTCCCACTTTTAAGAATGGGGAGTAATGTGCCAGCACCTTGAGGACAGAGTATTTACATGTTATTTAGAATTAGTTTGCACTGGAGATGTGTCTGTTCTCTCTCGGTTATTTGTTTAATCATTTATTTATGTTATTGTGGACTCATGAATACTTATTTTACACATTGGGCTATAGTAAGATACTGCTTTAATTTGTTTTTAAAATTGTTCCAGTTTTGGTCATTAGGAACTTTTTCAGTTGGCTCCTGTGTCCCTTTGACATACCTCCATTGGTCAGCTTTTTCTTTTTTTTTTCATTTTTCTACCTTCTGCTATGAAAAATCTTTATCTCTCTTGCATGTGACAGCCCTTCAGTTTCTAAACCTACCCATCATTACCACCTCCAGACATATCTAGACTAAATTTTTCCCATCAATTCCATCAAACATTCCTCATGTGGCACAAGTATTGACCCTTTACTCTCCTAATTGCTTTTTTTTTTTTTTCTGAAAGCATTCCATTTTGAACCACTTCCTCTCATTCACCTTACCTTCCCTAATAATTATAAAATCTATTAAAAAATATCAAAGGTAGTTATTCTACTTTCTGGAAACTCTTTGTGATAGTACCTAGTATACATGCTATGTCACTGAATGAATAAGTCACCCTTGCATTAGAATGAAGACCTCTAGGAATTAAAAGGGAAATATAATGCTCCTGTTTTGTGCAGAGCTTAATAGTTTCAAAGCTATTTAGAAACTCAATCATCTGAGCCTGCTAGCCCCTTTGTTAGGTGAGTAAGACAGTTAGTGGTAGGCCCAGGAAACCTAGGCTTAGAAAGGGTGCCATATCCAAAGTTGCCATATAACTTAGAACTGAGTTCTCCTGACATTAACCTAGTAGTCTTTACATTAAAAAAATTGATTGCGTAGGCTAATATTTGTTTGTCAGACTTTTAACCTTAATGAGAATTCCCAGCACAATTGCTTATGGGCTGAACTTAGCCTTCTCATGTAATGGGAGATATGAAAGGCACATCTAAAATGCAAACATTTAAAAAATGTTTTTAAAAAGCAAAATCATTCTTTCCATGCCAGTAGATATCAACTGAGTGTTCAAACCAGAATCTAGAAAGTACATGATTAGCTTTGGGAGTAGAAGTATGAACACAACAAAAATGAATGTTTTCTAATTGTCTTCATCTGCTACAGATATTAGACAGCCAGCTTTGTGTCTTTTTCACCACTTTTCAAATTCTAATGGAATGGTGCTGAGGTGTAGCTAATCCCAAACAGTAAATAATCTTCAAATAGGCGGAGCAAGATGGCCGAATAGGAACAGCTCCAGTCTCCAACTCCCAGCGCGAGCGACACAGAAGACCGGTGATTTCTGCATTTTCAACTGAGGTACTGGGGTCATCTCACTAGGGAGTGCCGGACAATCGGTGCTGGTCAGCTGCTGCAGCCTGACCAGCGAGAGCTGAAGCAGGGCGAGGCATCGCCTCACCTGGAAGCGCAAGGGGGAAGGGGATCCGTTTTCCTAGCCAGGGGAACTGAGACACACAACACCTGGAAAAGCGGGTAACTCCCACCCCAATACTGCGCTGTAAGCATATAGGCACACCAGGAGAATATATCCCAATCCTGGCCGGGAGGGTCCCACGCCCACGAAGCCTCCCTCACTGCTAACACAGCAGTCTGCCGCGATCTATCGGCAAGGCAGCAGCGAGGCTGGGGGAGGGGCGCCCGCCATTGCTGAGGCTTAAGTAGGTAAACAAAGCCGCTGGGAAGCTCGAACTGGGTGGAGCTCACAGCAGCTCAAGGAAGCCTGCCTGTCTCTGTAGTCTCCACCTCTGGGGACAGCGCACAGCTGAAGACCAACAGGGGAAGTAGCGGGAGCCGGTGCAGACGCGAACGACTCTGTCTGACAGCTTTGGGGACAGCCGTGGATCTCCCAACGCGGAGGTTGAGATCTGAGAATGGACAGACTGCCTGCTCAGGTGTATCTCTGACCCCTGAGTAGCCTAGCTGGGAGAAATCCCCCACTAGGGGCAGTCTGACACCCCACACCTCACAGGGTGGAGTACACCCCTGAGAGGAAACTTCCAAAGGAAGAATCAGACAGGTACACTCGCTGTTCAGCAATATTCTATCTTCGGCAACCTCTGCTGCTGATACCCAGGCAAACAGGGTCTGAAGTGGACCTCAAGCAATCTCCAACAGACCAACAGACAGTCCTTCTGACTGTCAGAAGGAAAACTATCAAACAGGAAGGACACCTATAACAAAACCCCATCAGTACGTCACCACCATCAAAGACCAGAGACAGATAAAACCACAAAGATGGGGAAGAAGCAGGGCAGAAAAGCTGGAAATTCAAAAAATAAGAGCGCATCTCCCCCTGCGAAGGAGCGCAGCCCATCGCCAGCAACGGATCAAAGCTGGTCAGAGAATGACTTGGACGAGAGGAGAGAAGAAGGCTTCAGTCCATCAAACTTATCAGAGCTAAAGGAGGATTTACGTACCCAGCGCAAAGAAACTAAAAATCTTGAAAAAAGAGTGGAAGAATTGACAGCTAGACTAATTAATGCAGAGAAGATCATAAACGAAATGACAGAGATGAAAACCATGACACGAGAAATACGTGACAAATGCACAAGCTTCAGTAACCGACTCGATCAACTGGAAGAAAGAGTATCAGCGATTGAAGATCAAATGAATGAAATGAAGCGAGAAGAGAAACCAAAAGAAAAAAGAAGAAAAAGAAATGAGCAAAGCCTGCAAGAAGTATGGGATTACGTAAAAAGACCAAATCTACGTCTGATTGGGGTGCCTGAAAGTGAGGGGGAAAATGGAACCAAGTTGGAAAACACTCTTCAGGATATCATCCAGGAGAACTTCCCCAACCTAGTAGGGCAGGACAACATTCAAATTCAGGAAATACAGAGAACGCCACAAAGATACTCCTCCAGAAGAGCAACTCCAAGACACATAATTGCCAGATTCACCAAAGTTGAAATGAAGGAAAAAATCTTAAGGGCAGCCAGAGAGAAAGGTCGGGTAACCCACAAAGGGAAGCCCATCAGACTAACAGCAGATCTCTCGGCAGAAACTCTCCAAGCCAGAAGAGAGTGGGGGCCAATATTCAACGTTCTTAAAGAAAAGAATTTTAAACCCAGAATTTCATATCCAGCCAAACTAAGTTTCATAAGTGAAGGAGAAATAAAATCCTTTACAGATAAGCAAATGCTTAGAGATTTTGTCACCACCAGGCCTGCCTTACAAGAGACCCTGAAGGAAGCCCTAAACATGGAAAGGAACAACCGGTACCAGCCATCACAAAAACATGCCAAAATGTAAAGACCATCGAGGCTAGGAAGAAACTGCATCGACTAACGAGCAAAATAACCAGTTAATATCATAATGGCAGGATCAAGTTCACACATAACAATATTAACCTTAAATGTTAATGGACTAAATGCTCCAATTAAAAGACACAGACTGGCAAACTGGATAAAGAGTCAAGACCCATCAGTCTGCTGTATTCAGGAGACCCATCTCACATGCAGAGACATACATAGGCTCAAAATAAAGGGATGGAGGAAGATCTACCAAGCAAATGGAGAACAAAAAAAAGCAGGGGTTGCAATCCTAGTCTCTGATAAAACAGACTTTAAACCATCAAAGATCAAAAGAGACAAAGAAGGCCATTACATAATGGTAAAGGGATCAATTCAACAGGAAGAGCTAACTATCCTAAATATATATGCACCCAATACAGGAGCACCCAGATTCATAAAGCAAGTCCTTAGAGACTTACAAAGAGACTTAGACTCCCATACAATAATAATGGGGGACTTCAACACTCCGCTGTCAACATTAGACAGATCAACGAGACAGAAAGTTAACAAGGATATCCAGGAATTGAACTCATCTCTGCACCAAGCGGACCTAATAGACATCTATAGAACTCTCCACCCCAAATCAACAGAATATACATTCTTCTCAGCACCACATCGCACTTATTCCAAAATTGACCACATAATTGGAAGTAAAGCACTCCTCAGCAAATGTAAAAGAACAGAAATTATAACAAACTGTCTCTCAGACCACAGTGCAATCAAACTAGAACTCAGGACTAAGAAACTCAATCAAAACCGCTCAACTACATGGAAACTGAACAACCTGCTCCTGAATGACTACTGGGTACATAACGAAATGAAAGCAGAAATAAAGATGTTCTTTGAAACCAATGAGAACAAAGATACAACATACCAGAATCTCTGGGACACATTTAAAGCAGTGTGTAGAGGGAAATTTATAGCACTAAATGCCCACAAGAGAAAGCAGGAAAGATCTAAAATTGACACTCTAACATCACAATTAAAAGAACTAGAGAGGCAAGAGCAAACACATTCAAAAGCTAGCAGAAGGCAAGAAATAACTAAGATCAGAGCCGAACTGAAGGAGATAGAGACACAAAAAACCCTCCAAAAAATCAATGAATCCAGGAGTTGGTTTTTTGAAAAGATCAACAAAATTGACAGACCGCTAGCAAGGCTAATAAAGAAGAAAAGAGAGAGGAATCAAATAGATGCAATAAAAAATGATAAAGGGGATATCACCACTGACCCCACAGAAATACAAACTACCATCAGAGAATACTATAAACGCCTCTACGCAAATCAACTAGAAAATCTAGAAGAAATGGATAAATTCCTGGACACTTACACTCTCCCAAGGCTAAACCAGGAAGAAGTTGAATCCCTGAATAGACCAATAGTAGGCTCTGAAATTGAGGCAACAATTAATAGCCTACCCACCAAAAAAAGTCCAGGACCAGATGGAATCACAGCTGAATTCTACCAGAGGTACAAGGAGGAGCTGGTACCATTCCTTCTGAAACTATTCCAATCAATAGAAAAAGAGGGAATCCTCCCTAACTCATTTTATGAAGCCAACATCATCCTGATACCAAAGCCTGGCAGAGACACATCAAAAAAAGAGAATTTTAGACCAATATCCCTGATGAACATTGATGCAAAAGTTCTCAATAAAATACTGGCAAACCGGATTCAGCAGCACATCAAAAAGCTTATCCACCATGATCAAGTGGGCTTCATCCCTGGGATGCAAGGCTGGTTCAACATTCGCAAATCAATAAACGTAATCCAGCATATAAACAGAACCAAAGACAAGAACCACATGATTGTCTCAATAGATGCAAAAAAGGCTTTTGACAAAATTCAACAGCCCTTCATGCTAAAAACGCTCAATAAATTCGGTATTGATGGAACGTACCTCAAAATAATAAGAGCTATTTATGACAAACCCACAGCTAATATCATACTGAATGGGCAAAAACTGGAAAAATTCCCTTTGAAAACTGGCACAAGACAGGGATGCCCTCTCTCACCACTCCTATTCAACATAGTGTTGGAAGTTCTGGCTAGGGCAATCAGGCAAGAGAAAGAAATCAAGGGTATCCAGTTAGGAAAAGAAGAAGTCAAATTGTCCCTGTTTGCAGATGACATGATTGTATATTTAGAAAACCCCATCGTCTCAGCCCAAAATCTTCTTAAGCTGATAAGCAACTTCAGCAAAGTCTCAGGATACAAAATTAATGTGCAAAAATCACAAGCATTCTTATACACCAGTAACAGACAAGCAGAGAGCCAAATCAGGAATGAACTTCCATTCACAATTGCTTCAAAGAGAATAAAATACCTAGGAATCCAGCTTACAAGGGATGTAAAGGACCTCTTCAAGGAGAACTACAAACCACTGCTCAGTGAAATCAAAGAGGACACAAACAAATGGAAGAACATACCATGCTCATGGATAGGAAGAATCAATATCGTGAAAATGGCCATACTCCCCAAGGTTATTTATAGATTCAATGCCATCCCCATCAAGCTACCAATGAGTTTCTTCACAGAATTGGAAAAAACGGCTTTAAAGTTCATATGGAACCAAAAAAGAGCCCGCATTGCCAAGACAATCCTAAGTCAAAAGGACAAAGCTGGAGGCGTCACGCTACCTGACTTCAAACTATACTACAAGGCTACAGTAACCAAAACAGCATGGTACTGGTACCAAAACAGAGATATAGATCAATGGAACAGAACAGAGTCCTCAGAAATAATACCACACATCTACAGCCATCTGATCTTTGACAAACCTGAGAGAAACAAGAAATGGGGAAAGGATTCCCTATTTAATAAATGGTGCTGGGAAAATTGGCTAGCCATAAGTAGAAAGCTGAAACTGGATCCTTTCCTAACCCCTTATACGAAGATTAATTCAAGATGGATTAGAGACTTAAATGTTAGACCTAATACCATAAAAACCCTAGAAGAAAATCTAGGTAGTACCATTCAGGACATAGGCATGGGCAAGGACTTCATGTCTAAAACACCAAAAGCAACGGCAGCAAAAGCAAAAATTGACAAATGGGATCTAATTAAACTAAAGAGCTTTTGCACAGCAAAAGAAACTACCATCAGAGTGAACAGGCAACCTACAGAATGGGAGAAAATTTTTGCAACCTACTCATCTGACAAAGGGCTAATATCCAGAATCTACAAAGAACTCAAACAAATATACGAGAAAAAAACAAACAACCCCATCAAAAAGTGGGGAAAGGATATGAACAGACATTTCTCAAAAGAAGATATTCATACAGCCAACAGACACATGAAAAAATGCTCATCATCACTCGCCATCAGAGAAATGCAAATCAAAACCACAATGAGATACCATCTCACACCAGTTAGAATGGCAATCATTAAGAAGTCAGGAAACAACAGGTGTTGGAGAGGATGTGGAGAAATAGGAACACTTTTACACTGTTGGTGGGATTGTAAACTAGTTCAACCATTATGGAAAACAGTATGGCGATTCCTCAAGGATCTAGAACTAGATGTACCATATGACCCAGCCATCCCACTACTGGGTATATACCCAAAGGATTACAAATTATTCTACTACAAAGACACATGTACACGTATGTTTATTGCAGCACTATTCACAATAGCAAAGACTTGGAATCAACCCAAATGTCCATCTGTGACAGACTGGATTGAGAAAATGTGGCACATATACACCATGGAATACTATGCAGCCATAAAAAAGGATGAGTTTGCGTCCTTTGTAGGGACATGGATGCAGCTGGAAACCATCATTCTTAGCAAACTATCACAAGAACAGAAAACCAAACACCGCATGTTCTCACTCATAGGTGGGAACTGAACAATGAGATCACTTGGACTCGGGAAGGGGAACATCACGCACTGGGGCCTATCATGGGGAGGGGGGAGGGGGGAGGAGGGAGGGCTTGCATTGGGGAGTTATACAAGATATAAATGATGAATTGATGGGTGCTGACGAGTTGATGGGTGCAGCACACCAACATGGCATAAGTATACATATGTAACAAACCTGCACGTTATGCACATGTACCCTAGAACTTAAAGTATAATAAAAAAAGAAAAAATAAATAAATAAATAAATTTGAAAAAAAAAAAAAAATAATCTTCAAATAATTTATACAGTAATATCCTCTTGTGACATACACACCCCAGTGCCCAGTTCCTGTTCTTCTATTGTGTGGGTTGCAAAGACTGCCCTGGGAGATTTGGCAAATGGCACCAACTTTCATTCCTGAGTTGTTTCTGCTTACTCACACCCAGGATAAGAAAGGGGTAGGAGCTTTGTCATTTATTCTTTATATATGGGCTAGCACTGATTTGGGAAGGAAAAAGAGTTAGAAAACTTTTCTCCTTTACTACCTGACCACCCCCTTGATTTTAAAACAAGTTTGTACAAACCAGAAATTGTGGTGTGTACAAAATATTTCAAATCACGAGTCTCCAGGATGAATGATTGCTCTACTGAACCAGCCTGATGCTTTCAAGAAGTCATCAGCTGAAAAAAAAAAAAAAAAAAATTAGCCAGTTACCTGTGGCACCACCTACAAGCCAAGATGGATGGTGGATGGACAGAGTGATATGAAATTTGGATGGCAAAAGGCAAGGGCTGAATTTCAGGGATGGGAGAGGAGAAGTACAGTATCTAGAAAAGGAGAGCAGCAAAGGGACTGGGAGCTAGACTTTTCAACTTTGGTGACAAATGATGGGGAGGCAAAATTGAGTACAGACACGATCCCTACTTGGAGATTGGAGGTTGTTGAGGAAGGGGAACTCCCACTTTATATTAAATCTTAACTTTAATATTTTATGTTTTCAGATGGGGAGTGAACGGAAGAACCTGGGAAACATGACTAAAAAGTTGAATCTGCTATGCAAGGCTACTGGGATGACCTTTTAATTATTTGAACCTATAAATGTTTCTTTGGCAGCTAAAAGAGGTCTCAGTTGAATTGAATGAGGGATGCAAATTCTGTGCTATGATTGTTTTTACTGGAAATAAAAGAAAATAAAGTCCTTTGGAAAGTTAAACTTTTTAATCCTCTCTTACTCTTCAAAGGAATATTCACTATAAATGTGATTAACATGCTCTTTCCTAGATAGGACTATCTAAGTTAATGACAGAGTCAAGTCATTCCTGCGGGTCCAAGTGGTCCTGACTAACCCTGGTTTAAGGGCAGTTTTGTATAAATTTAGGAGACTAGAATTTCTGCAAAGGGCCTGATGAGCCCCAGGTGAGCCTTCAAAGTAAAGCTTCCCACCCATAGATGTTATCATATTGTGTGTACACGTGTGCTGTTTTAAAATTTTCCATCTTACCTGAATCCAGTCTTCCCATCTCCATATTGGGGGCCATATGTCCTTATTCTGTATGTCATTTCTTCATTTTCTCCAATGTTTGTTGAATGCACAAATTTAAGCATAATATTTTAATGATGGACACAAAATAAAATGGCTTGCTTAGCTTTGACTTTAAGACCCCATGTGAGGTAGTCTACACAGGTCTTATCAGATGAGCTCTTAAGTCTTTAAAATAACATGAAAGTGGAAAACAAGAAAACTTATATTTTTGGTCTTTCATATTCTCTGCAGCATGAGAACTAAGAACTAATGGCAAAGATAGACAGTAAACTAGAACAACAGCAACAATTAAGGCCAGGTCCCTTTCCTCCTTGTACCTTAGCTTATTAAATGGCAAAAGAAGACATCTTTCATTTTTTATTATCTGAGGTCATTGCTTCGTGGATTGTTCAGACTTATTTCTTCATCCTTCAGCTGTTCAGTTACGTCTACCAAAACTTCTTTATATGTATTTTCTGAGTCTACTGAAAGGGTAGTTATAGGACTTAGGCATGTAGGGGAAAACAGAACATTGTGAGGGCAAAAATTAGTTCAGTTAGTTTATTTTCTAGCACGTTCATTCCTTAAGACCTAAGTGGCATTTTTATGAAAAACAAACAAAACAAAACCATCTATCTCTCTTTCCTTGATACTTCCGCTCTCATGCATACGCTCTACCCCAACACCTTAGGCAAGTTTGGTGGACAGGCTAGTCCCAGAAATACTCTAATTCTAAGAAATAAACTAAATTCTGCCTCTGACAGTCCATTCCCCCTGTGGTTTTAATGAGGTGTAAATTCTCCTATGCTCCCTTTGAAACACGCTTCAGGATCTTAGGGAGACAGCAGGCAGATGGGTATTAATGTAGGGTAATATTTCTCACGTCACAGTGCCCATACAACATTTATTGTCATTAAAATAGTGTCATTCAAATAAGGCAGCTGAAGTTGAAAAATGAATGCAAAGTTAATCATTGTTCTGAGGATCTGAGCTTTGGTGAAGAAGCTGAATTAGAGACAGCACTTCAGCTCTGCTTATGCGAAATGTATAGATGTACTGATCACTCAGTAGTGAAACCCTTGAGGCATTGACAGGAGGACGAAGTCTCTAAGACTAGATGAGAGTCATGGGGATGAAATCACCTGCCTCTCCTGCTTTACCAGGCTGTGGGGAGAATGAGGGAAATAATGTGTGTGAAATGGCCTGTGTGCCTAGAAGGAAACATGTAGATGCTTTATTACCCCTCTGTACGATAATTGGTTAATTTCCTGAAACTCTGTAGATTCCTGGAAGCCCTGTAATAAATTTATTTTTTCTGTCTCAGGTTTTTGTTTTTCCCTGGTGCCCAGGTTAAAGAGAAATTGATGTCTTTCCAAATTATGTGTAGCTTCTATCCTTCTGCATTGAGGATTTGAATTCAGAAAACATTTCAGTGTCTATAGGACTGTCCACTGATGTTGTGTTTAAATATTCAACAACCTCACAATATTTAGGTTTTATTACCTGTGGCCAAGTTAACTAAATTTGCTTGATAGAATTTCTGAGAAGAAAAAAAAATACATATTTATGATTTGGTAAGACTTTCCTCAGTGTCTGTCTCCTTGGAAATGCAGGTGTTACTGACCCAGAGGAACTATTTTGTACTAGCTAGGCTTGGGAATATCCCCCATATTTCTACACTCTGTTCTTTATGACTTCCTTCCAACTTGAGCTGTGAAAAAGTGAAGGGGACTGGAGCCATTTTGGAGAAGTATTATAGAATAGACTGAGTCAAATATCTAGAGAAAAAAGCTTGATTAATTCAAAGCTGAAGCCCTGGCTCCCCCAGTCTCATATTCCACAGCAGTAAGTTTTCCTCGTCCAGAGGCCTAAGCATCTGTTTCCAAATCTCATACACTTTCCTGGATATATTCATCAAGTCAAACCTTAAGTTGCTTGGCTTTTTTCTGCACCATCCCTTAATTTAGGTTAAGTTTAAAAATGAGAGCCATCAAATAGCAAAACAAACAAATGCAGCAATAAGAACAGAATATTATGCCCTGGTCTGTGGAGCTCAATTTAATGGGATTAGCAGCATAAAACTCAAAAAGACTTTTGCTGGAAGGTTACCAGAAACAACATCATTCAGGATATTGCTGATGCTGCCATTCTCTCACTTTGCTGTTATTTATGGATTGTATCTAATAAATTTTCAGCTTCCTTTCAGCTTCACCATTATCATTATTGAGAATATATAAACAATATTTAGATATCTAAATATTGTTTACATTTCTGGTTACAAAACCAAGCACTGAGACAGAGTTGCTCAACCTGCTTTGATTTTTATCAAGGGGACCACTCTGTGTGTGTGTGTGTGTGTGTGTGTGTGTGTGTGTGTGTGTGTGTGTGTGTTTCTGTGTTGTTTTCTTTTTTTTTTTTTTTGTCTGTGTGTGTTTTCATACAAAAGCTGGTAGTGAGAGGGGCAAGAGTTTTCAGGAAGAAACATGGCTGGAAGGAAAAAAAGTAAAAAAAATTTCAATGAATTGAAAAGTAAAACATTTTAATGAATTGAAAGTGTATAATAAAAGCATTCTAAAACTGAATTTAAAAATGGCTTTGTTTTTTCTCTCACCTCTTCCTCTCTCTCCTTTCCTTTTCCCCACTCTCTCCAAAGCACCGTTTAGGTTCTTTCCTGATTTCACAAATGGGTTACTTGTTTCCTTGCTTTTGAGTTGTTTGAGTTCTTTACATATTTTCGATATTAGACCTTTATCAGATGTATAGTTTTCCTTTTCTCTTTCCGTTCCTCAGACTACATAATTTTTATTGTACTATTTTCAACTTTGTTGATTTTTTGTTCTACCCATTGAAGTTTTTCTTTTGATGCAGGGCAGGAGAGTCCCCAAATTAGGGCTCTCCCTGGCAAGGTTCTTGGCTTCACTCAGGAAATAATTCAAGAGGGAACTGGTGGTAGAAGAAAACAGCTTCATCGAGGTGGCAATATTACAGCTCCCTGACTGCTCTTGCAGAGCAGGGCCACCCCATAGGCCAAGAAAAAAGCAGCTCAGGGACACTTCTGCAGTCACTTTTATAGTCACCTTTAATTACCTGCAAATTAAGGATAGGGTATTCAGAATTCCTAGGCAAAGGGTGGTAACTTCTGGGTTGTTGCCATTGAAAGGGGCAGTAACTCCCATGTGTTGCTATGGCAATGGTAAACTGTCATGGCACTAGTGGGCATGTCTTATAAAAAGGTGCTTTTACGTCTTTTCTGTTTCAGCCAGTCTTCAGTCTGGTCCTGAGTCTAGTTCCGTGTCCCACCTCTTTTTAATTCCCTCAGGTGAGATTTTCGTTTTAGTGATTGTACTTTTCAGCTCCAGAATTTATTTTTATTTTCTGTTTAGGTTTGCTATCTCTTTCTGTGACATTTCCATTTTGTTGACAAGTCTCTTTTTGTTGTTGTTCCTATGTTTTTGGAAACTCTCTCCACATCTTCCTTTGGTTCTGTGAGCAAATTTAAGATAGTTGTTGTAAGTATTTGTATAGTAGATCTGCTATTAGTTCTTTTTCAGGGACAGTTTCTGTTAGTGTGTTTTTTCCTTTGAATAGGCTGCATTTACCAGTTCATATTCCTTATGATTTCTTTGTTGAAAACTAGAGATTTGAATCTAGTAATGTGTTTTTTTTTGTCAGTTTGAACTGCTATAATAAAATACTGTAAACTGGGTAGCTTACAAATAACTGAAATTCAATATCTATACTAGCCAAGGTTCTCCAGTGGGACAGAACTAATGGGACATATGCATATATAAAAGGGAGTTTATCAGGGAGAACTGGCTCACACACATTCAAAGTGAAGTTCCATGACAGGCCATCTGGAAGCCAGAGAGAAGCCAGCAGCCTGGCTCAGTACAAATCTGAAAGCCTCAAAACCAGGGAAGCCGGTAGGGCGCAGTGGCTCACGCCTGTAATCTCACCACTTTGGGAGGCTGAGGTGGGTGGATTACCTGAGGTCAGGAGTTCTAGACCAGCCTGGCCAACATGGTGAAACCCTGTCTCTACTAAAAATACAAAAATTAGGCCAGGAATGGTGGCTCACACCTGTAATCCCAGCACTTTGGGAGTCCGAGGCGGGCGGAAAACAAGGTCAGGAGATGGAGATCATCCTGGCTAACACGGTGAAACCCCATCTCTACTAAAAATACAAAAAAAAATAGCCGGGCATGGTGGTGGGCGCCTGTAGTCCCAGCCACTCGGGAGGCTGAGGCAGGAGAATGGCGTGAACCTGGGAGGTGGAGCTTGCAGCGAGCCGAGATCACGCCATTGCACGCCAGCTTGGGCAACAGAGCGAGACTTCATCTCTAAATAAATAAATAAATAAAATAAAAAATAAAAATACAAAAATTAGCCAGGCATGATGGCACACGCCTGTAATCCCAGATACTCGGGAGGCTGAGACAGGAGAATTGGGAGACGGAGGTTGCAGTGAACGGAGATCGTGCCACTGCACTGCAGCCTGGCTGATACAGGGAGACTCTGTCTCAAAAAAAAGAAAAGAAAGAAAGAAAGAAAGAAAAGAAAAGAAAAAAAGAAAAACCAGGGAAGCCAACAGTGCAGCCCTCAGTCTGAGACCGAAGGCCCAAAAGTCACTGGAAAGCCACTGGTGCAAGTCTCAGAGTTCAAAGGTCAAAATTCTGGAGTCTGATATCCAAGGGCAGGAGGAGAGAAAGCAAGTGTCTGGCATGGGAAGAGAGAGAGAGAGAGAGAGAGAGAGAGAGAGAGAGAGAGAGAGAGAGAGAGAGAGAGAGAGAGAGGAAATTCTGCTGCTTATATTCCCTTCTTCTGATGCTTTGTTTTAGGTGCACTATTAGCCCGATTTGATGGTGCCCACTCACATTGAGGGTGGGTCTTCCTCTCCCAGTCCACTGACTCAAATGTCAGTCTTCTCTGGCAGCACCCTCACAAACATACCCAAAACCAATATTTTATCAGCCATGTAAACATCTCTCACAACAATCAAGTTAACACATAATATTAACCATCACAATCTTTCATAGTTCTAGATGCTAGGAAGGAAGCCTAAGGTCAAGATGCCAGAAGATCTGAGGACGGCTTGGTTTTTGGTTCATAGATGGCACTTCTTCACTGTGTTCTCACATCATTGAAGAGATGAATGAGCTGTGTGGGGCCCCTTTTAAGGCCACTAATCTCATTCATGAGGACTCTTGCTTTATAATTCAATCACCTCCCACGTACCCCACCTCCTGATACCATCACTTTCAAGTGTATAATTTTAACATACAAATTTTGGGGGACATAAACTTTCAGCCCATTGCATATGGTAACTCTAGAAATCAGGTTTTCCTTTTTTTCCTAGGGTTTGTTGTATTTTTGTTTTTGTTTTTCAATTTTTATTGTTGTAAGCTGTCTCTGTACTGCGAATCAGTCTGAGATGTAAGCATAAGATGTTCTCATGTCTTTTCTGAGCCTCTTCCTTCCCCTGGGCATGCCAAGTGACTTTATAATGTGTCTCATTTTTTTTTTCTTTTTTCGAGACAGAATCTCGCTCTGTCAGCCAGGCTGGAGTGCAGTGGCACAATCTCTGCTCACTGCAACCTCCGTCTCCTGGAGACCAAGATGACTTAAACTGGACACACACACACACACACACACACACACACACACATATATATATATATATGCGATGCTTTTTTTTTTTTTTTGAGATGAAGTCTTGCTCTGTCGCCTAGTCTGGAGTGCAGTGGCACAATCTCGGCTCACTGCTACCTCCGCCACGCCACCATGCCCGCTAATTTTTGTATTTTTTAGTAGAATCAGAGTTTCACCGTGTTGGTCAGGCTGTTCTCTAACTCCTAACCTCAGGTGATCCGCCCGCTTTGGCCTCCCAAAGTGCTAGGATAACAGAAGCCACCGTGCATGGTCCTATGTGATACTTTTTAAATGTCATAATCTTCAATGCCTGGCCCTTGAAAAGGAAAAAAGAGTAAAACAAAACAGGACAATAAAGAAGCACCAGCCCTTTAAATTCCCTGGAAGTCACTTTAGCCAGAGGGGGAGAGGCTTGTAATAATGGGAGAGGTGCAACAACAATGGCTTTTGCCTCTTTGTCTGTACCTCTCTGATCAGAAGCAGCAATCAGTAATAACCGGTCGTATTGGGAAGGGAGAGTCTTTTTGGTCCACCGGTGGTCCCAGGAGTTATGTGCAAGCTGTTCCAGGAATACATTTATAGTTGCCTGCCTCGAGGCTGAGATGGGGGAAGGTATGTAGCTGCTACTCTGCTCAGGGTTGAAATGACCAAACTTAATCATCATTTGTGATCTAATTCTTCTTTTGCAAGCATTCAGCACGCTCTAGGGCTGCAAAATAGTTACATTGGTTACATACCACCAGTGAGATTGTTCTCTAGCAGGGAAATAGTTTCCTGGTGCTTCCTACTCCACTATTTTAAGAAATACTTTACCCTTTTAAATACTATTGAGCCAGCTCCTGGCTCATGCCTGTAATCTCATAACTGTGAGAGGCTTAGGCAGGAGGATCTCTTGAGCCCAGAAGTTTGAGACCAGCCTAGGCAACATAGTGAGACCCTGTCTCTACAGAAAAAATTTTAATATCAGCTGAGCATGGTGGCTGTATTCCAGTTACTTCATGGGCTAAGGTAGGAGGATTGCTTGAACCCTGAGGCTGCGGTGAGCCATGATCTCACCACTGCACTTCAGCCTGGTTGACATCACCCCCTCTCCCAAAATACTATTGGATTTGATTTTATGGCTAAATAGGAGATTCTTGGGCCAGGCACAGTGGCTCATACCTGTAATCCCGGCAGTCTGATAGGCTGAGGCGGGTGGATAACCTGAGGTCAGGAGTTCGAGACCACCCTGGCCAACATGGTGAAACCCAGTCTCTACTAAAAACACAAAAAAGTTAGCCAGGCGTGGTGGCACGTGCCTGTAATCACAGCTACTTGGGAGGCTGAGGCAGGAGAATCACTAGAACCATGGAGGCAGGGTTGCAGTGAGCCTAGATCGTGCCATTGTACTCCAGCCTGGGCAACAAGAGTGAAATTCCGTTTCAAAAAAGAAGATTCTAAATTCTAAGTACCATTTCTTTAATACTTCACAAATGCCACCCAATTATCTTCTTATATCTCATAATGTGGTTAAAAGAGAAACACAGATGAAGATCTGTTTTTGTTTGTTTGTTTATTTTTTGCAAACATTTTGTGTGCTGGGAAATTTTTATTTAAAAGTTATTTTACTGTTCTTTTGTATATATTTAAACATCACTTATATCTAGATCCAAGTCTTTACTGATCTCTTTGGCACATCATGTGCCCTTTCAATGTTAGATCTTTCACCCTTATTTATGGTAGTTTTATCTTCATTATTTCTTCAAATATTTTCTCCATTACATTTAAGGTAAATTTTTGTCAATGCTTTTTAATATTATTGCATTTATATCAAATTATTTGATTTGAAAATTTTAATAGTTTTCTGATGCCTCACTGGAGTCTAGCATTTAATAAAATATATGTGTTCCAGAACTTTAAAAGCATGGGTGTTCTCTAATTCTTAAATAATGAGTTCTATAATTGATTAAACGATCTGATATGACAACTGTGCAATTCAAAATACCTATGTTCATACTTCTTTAAAAAGTCTTGTTATATCAATTACTAAAGTATTTTACAATTCAAATAATATCTATTTATTTGTCAATATTTTCCTGTGACATATATATGTATGTGTGTGTATATTTATCTATGTAAATATTTTAAAATATTTAATTTAATAATGTGTATACCCTGTCTGGCAAATTGTGCATTTGGAATTATGTAGTATTTTGTTGCAATATTGTATTTTGCTCTTGACTCTTATCTGATGTAAATTATTTAAACAACTTATTAATTTAGTACTTCTATGTTGCAAGTATTATGGTAGGACTTTTAGTATAAGGATAAAACCAGGGTCTTTGTCTTCTAGGAGTCTAAAGTTTAATAAAAATGAGCAAAAAAAAAAAAAAATCTGAACTTTAGACTGCATATTTATATTAGAAAGACTGAACAAAGAAAAAGTGAGCCATTATACATGCCATTTACTACTTAGCAACTGTATTTAATGGGCATCAAAAAGAGTATATATATACACACACACACAGACACACACACACATATATACATACACACACACATATATATACATACACACACATATCTATACATACACACACATACACATATATATATAACCAAGATGAAGAAAAAATAAGTGAAGTCATAAATATATGCTATTTCCCACTTAGCAACTTTATTTAATAGTAGTCAAAAGAGTATATACATATATATATCCATATGATCACCAATCTCTTTTATGTAGAATAATGATACTATTTTTCAGGAATAGAGTTCTATTTCTCCACTGAATTCCACATCAATATTTAAAAATATAAATTGAAATGGAAACCCATGCCAGATAGCATGATATAGTTAGTTTTCAAAGGTTCAAAATACTCTGCATATATAAAATGTAAAAAGATTAACTTCCTGAGGTTTAATATTTTAATCTTGAGATTATTATTCCCTTTTGGATTTTTTTTGAAGTATCTAAATTTAGGACATGTTGTGGAAATATAAACATATGATCTTGTACATAAATATGTATAATAATAAAAATATATCTCATCTCAGTGGACCTATTCAAGGTCATTCCAGAATGATTTATTTATATGGGAGTTACTTAGCAGTTAATCTGAAAAGTCAAATTAGTGAACAGAACTATTAGAAAAGAAAAATGTCACTGCTCAGAGCTCTCATTACAAATAATGTAACATCTTTCACATGTTTTGTCAATTTCTTGGGACTGATAGGCATTATAGAAAGTTATTATAAGAGGGAGAGTGTGTGTGTTACTTACAAACCAAACATAAGACAGAAGTTATATCTACTTTATGTCAACAGTTGCATTGTAAGAGTAAGTGATTTTCAACAATGAATAGTTATTAAAACTATTTATTTTCAGGAACATATTCAAACCAAGCATCGATGTTTGATGAAACCAAATCTGACTGCCAGGAGAGTAGGCTGACACATGCCTTTCTAAATATTATCCAAAAAGAATGCTTTCTTTTCACCAGCTTCAGAAGACAATGGCATCATATGTCTTGAAAAAGTCACATATGCAAAAGAAGCATTAAATTTTAAAGAACTAGAGACTGCTGGTCGGGCATGGTGGCTCATCCTGTAATCCCAGCACTTTGGGAGGCCGAGGTGGGCAGATCACCTGAGGTCAGGAGTTCAAGACCAGCCTGGCCAATTTGGTGAGACCCCATCTCTACTAAAAATACAAAAATTAGCCAGACGTGGTGACTCACACCTGAAGTCTCAGCTACTCAGGAGGCTGAGGCAGACGAATCACTTGAACCCAGATATTGAAGTGAGCCGAGATCATGCCACTGCACTCCAGCCTGGGTGACAGAGCGAGACTCCATCTCAAACAAACAAACAAAACAAACAAACAAAAACTAGAAACTGATACATACTCTTCACTTAATTCTGAATTCTTACACTGAGTTATCAAATCCTATGCTATTTTTCTTCTTTACATCACAGTTAACTAAATGATAGTCATAGTCAATCAAAAACATGCATAAAGATAACCATTCTGTAAATCCACAATTTTACAAGAGTCTCCTTCTCCTTGCTTTTCCTTATGGTTTATTAGAAGATCCAAAAATAGTCTGGGCATGGTGGCTCACGCCCAAAGTGCTGGCTCCCAGCACTTTGGGAGGCCGAGGTGGGTGGATCACGAGATCAGCAGATGGAGACCATCCTGGCTAACACAGTGAAACCCCGTCTCTACTAAAAATACAAAAAATAATTAGCTGGGCGTGGTGGCGGGTGCCTGTAATCCCAGCTGCTGGGGAGGCTCAGGCAGGAGAATGGCTTGAACCTGGGAGGCGGAACTTGCAGTGAGCCAAGATGGCACCACGGCACTCCAGCCTGGGCAACAGAGTGAGACTACGTCTCAAAAAAGAAAAAAAAAAAATCCAAAAATAAAATAAAATACAAGTTTACTTATTGAAAATATTGATAGCTCAGAAGAAAACATTATTTTAAAATGTGGCAAAGCTATTCAAAATCAAGTTTGATTAATAAGATCTTGTTCTTGGTAAGTCTGGGAAGCATAACACATCAAAGTTTTGCAACATTGTAAAAGCAGTTTTCAACTGATGTTGAGAATGTCAGAAAACAATCATTTATACCTTTGAACACTTTAAGAAAGACGCTTGAGAAATTGACCCACAAAAAAATAATTATTTCTTATCCATTTCTAAATCTTACATTTCAAGTTAAGACATTTTACGGAATCAACTCTGACAATAGTTTTCAGGTTCAGACAGATGCTGTATCAGCCAGTAAGTATTTCATGTACTCTAACAATAAGTAAACTTGGAGTAAGGAAATTTCCTGTAGATAAGACATACAAAAATAAATACAATGAAATGTAAGCACTGAAATTTCTTGTGTCATCTAAATTGACTACAAAATAATTTTTTTTAATCCTGTGGGTTTTCGTGTCGTATTCTAAAGAGATGGAAATACTGGTAAGATCCAAAATAGCTAATCCAACAGTCCTTAACTTTTGCTTTAAGATCACCTAAAATAATTTTTTAAAAAGGTTATCCTGTTGTAATTTTAAAAAATCACATCTAATATATAATTTTAAAATGAATAGATAGATTTGGTATTACTTGCCCATAATTATATTATTTGCTGAATAAAACAATGTGCCATTTCCTTCAATAGATTTAATACCAGTATTTCTGGGTTTTTTTGTTTGTTTGTTTTTCCAGAAGAGCAATGTCCCTTCCTCCCTCCCTCCCTACCTCCCTCCCACCTTCCCTTCTTTCCTTCCTTCTTTCCTTCCTTCCTTCCTTCCTTCCTCCCTTCCTTCCTTCCTTCCTTCCTTCCTTCCTTCCTTCCTTCCTTCCTTCCTTCCTTCCTTCCTTCCTTCCTTCCTTCCTTTTCTCCTTAGAATGGCCAAATGAAAGTGTACATTTGTGTATTAAAAACTGCCATTATTCAAGCCACTCAGTTTGCAGTTCAGAACATCTCAACACAGGTTAAAACACTATTTCTCACATCAAGCTTCAGAATTATCAGAAATGTGCTTGAGTCATGAAGCTCAGCTATACGTTCATGTTGCCTTGTTAAAGGATGCTTTATTCACATCCCACATTCCCAGACATAACTGTTAAAAGAAACACCTTATGTAGCGGTGAAGCATCTAGAAGTTGATTTTTCTAAACTACTGATTCTAGAAGAGAAACAATTTTGTCTCCCTTCCAGAGGACGTGTGGGAACAGAGGGAGGCAATTCTGGGTGTCCGGAGTTTGGATGGGGGTGCTACTGGTGTTTGGCAAGAGCAGCATGTTGCTACATTTCCAACGCACAAGACAGTCACCTACAACAAAGAATAATCCAGCCCAAAATGTCAACAGGGCTGAGATAAAAAATCCCTGTCCTAACATAAATTTGTCCCCAAGATTTCATGTGCACTTAAGGGTCCACAACTTCACTTTGAAGACTTGGCTATGGCAATTACACTGTATTTTTCTAAATATAATAGTTCATTGTCTTCTATTTGGGGTGAAGGACAAATACTTGCATAAGCAAACATCATTTCTTCAGATGGAAAAGGAAGAAATGTTACAGGATGGGCAAAGTTTGTCACCCACACATACACAATACCTGCGCATACACCTAATGTCTTACATCCTCAGAGTAGCTATGCTCACCTGGATAGAAAATACAAAAACAAAAAAATCCATCTTTTCCCTTTTTCTTATCACAAAGTTTTTTTTTCTTTTTTTTTTTTTTCTGAGTTTCATTGCCTTGGAGGTGTGTCTAAATTTCTGCTTCTCACTTTGGTATTTGATATCACGTAACAGATTAAATAATGAATTGAGATTTTGCATTAACCTTACTTTAAAAGAGCCATCTAGAGGCACAATGCTTTGATCAAAAAGAGATTTTAATGAAAAGAATTTCAGGTAATATAGCAAACTCATGGAGAAAATAAATTGGCGCAAGCAGGCATTTCCACATCCTGTCAGTAAGAATCTGTCTATGACATGAAAAGCATATCAGATAATTTTAGTAAAAAAAAAAATTTAATTACATCTTTCTGATAAGTTAAACTGGACTACAGCATCTGTTAAGTCCCAAACCTGTTCAAAGCCATTTACCTGTGTGATATATTGGAGATGAATGAGAGAGAAGGATAAATTACTAATGTCACATCAGTCATTTTAAAGAAAATAATTCAATTATAACTTCAGCTTTTTAGAACCATCACAAGAAAAATTTTTACGTTAATCTTCTAACAAGGGGTTTAAAGGAAAGTGTTGCTCAAAGCAAGAAAGAAAAAACTAGATTTTGGCATGTAATAATTACTTCGAGTCCATTCCCATTGCTTATTTCTTGTATTATACAAAATATTTTCATCACCAAATGCTGATTTTCATTGCATGTAATTTTTACAGTGGTTGATATATTTAAAGCCCACATAGAAGACATAACTCACATTAGGATTAATAGAGGTTGAAAATAGAGTTCAAGGAGAGAATGTACACTAACCTATTTGTTATGAGACACATCTCATCTGCTATTCATTAGAACATCTTGGAAGTGCTGTATAATACATCAAAAGGAAAGGTGACATAATGTAATGCTGTTTATTTTAATATAGCAACTCACACACTGTGTTTCTTTAAATATTGTTCAAAGAGTATTAGTCACAAGCAGAAAAAAAATAGAATTTTTTTTTTTTTTTTTTGAGACAGAGTCTGACTCTGTCACCCAGTCTAGAGTATATTACCGCGATCTCAGCTTGCTACAACCTCCACCCCCCTGGGTACAAAAGATTCTCCTGCCTTAGCCTCCCAAGTAGCTGGGATTACAGGTGTCTGCCACCGTGCCCGGCTAATTTTTGTACTTTTAGTAGAGACGGGATTTCACCGTGTTAGCCAGGTTGGTCTCGATGTCCTGACCTTGTGATCCGCCCACTTCGGCCTCCCAAAGTGTTGGGATTACAGTCGTAAGCCACCGCGCCCGGCCAAAAACAGGATTTTTATAGTGATGTAAGATGCCACTACTGGGTAATTCTGCACCTAATGTAGTTACAATAAAAGCAAAAACTAAGGAAACCCTTTTCAAGATTTGGGAGTCTCTAAAGAGACTTTCACCTTGTTAAATCCAGTATTATCTCACATTTTTTTCTACATTCTGAGCTATTCTTCAGTTATTAGAATTTTATGAAGATTAAGAGAAAAATATCAAAATAACTCTTTTTAGTTCTTTGAAAATCCTTTAAAAAACATTTTCAATGATAGCATTGAAAGAAGTGTCTGAGCTCGGGTTGTGCTGTGGATGACTCTAATTTTGTTAGGAGTTGACCTCAATCTCATACGTGGATGATTTCAATGACTGATTTGAAAACAACGTGGTAAACATATGAAATAGAAAAGCTCTTTAATTCTACCCAAATTAATGCAACTCTATTTCAATTTCCGTAAGATAACAAAAAGTAAATCAGGTTTAAAATTATTATTTGTTCTGATAATACTCCTTATTAACATTCTCACTTACAAGAACGCAAAACTATACCTATGACACATTCAAATGTCTAATATACATCTATAGCATCCACAAAATCAAACACAATATGTAATTTTCAAGGCTCTCGTCTGATTTGCACTCTTTTTATATTTGATTGCAACTAAAATAAAATAAATTCCTTACCATTGGCTGTGAGAATTTGCAGAGTGGTCCCTAGCTAACCATCTAACTTCCATGCTCATAGATCCTCAGGATTCCCGTACTCTCAGGTCACATTCATCCTGTCCTTCTCACAAAGCCCCTCTGTGCCTTGCCCTTGGTGACACTTTGCTTAGAACAGCCAGTCCCATGGTTTTGGCCTCAGTAAAGTACCTTCCCTTCTCATTACTCTGTATCCTGTTGACCTTGTTAAATTTTCTTCATGGCTCCTGTAATTAGTTATCATTCTATTTAACTTTCTTTATTTCTTTATTCTCTCTTCTCTAAATAGAATGTAAAGGTAAAAGAGTAGAGATTTGGGTTTCTTGCTCACAACTCTCTTCTTGTCACCTCCAAGAGACACTCTAGGAACTTCGTGAATATATATTGAATAATGATCAATCAACCTAGTAATCGTTTTGGTATTGGCATATAGATTCATATGTGAGATCGTGTATGATAGCTTCTTGCTTGTTTGATTGTTTTGTTTTTGTGCTGTGTGTGCATACAAGTAGATGTCTATGTCTCTGCATGTGTGATGGATTGTAAATGGGTTGGGGGCAGTTAAAAACCAACCCAGTATAATATGCATCTGAGAAATATGCAAATAATAATGTATCCATCAAAAGGTGCAATAAAATGACTTCAAAAGCAGATTCTTAAAATACCATTGGCTCCTGCTCATAAAATCAGCTGGCAAACCCCACCTTCAACATTTTTCTTCTTTAAAAACAAACAAACAAACAAACAAACAAACAAACAAAAAAACAAAACCTTATCTCTGGTGCATAGCCCCCTCTAGCCATTTCACCAACTTGTTTTTTTGTTGTTGTTGTTTGTTTGTTTTAAGAAAAGATTCTGGAAATAATTTTTATAACAGCATCTCATCCTCAGCGTCATTTATTTCCTTACACTAATTACATGATTCTTCAGCTTTCTAAAGCAATACCTTTGAAATTGTTTTGCCAAGATCACCCAGGATATCTTTCCTATTTGACATAGCTAATGTGTACTTTTTAGTTGTAATCTTGGAATGCTGCTCCCAGACAAAAGGGTACTCTTTTATTCCCTTATTATTTGTTCTGTGTCTTGTTTATCAACATATTTCAGTCTACTTTTTTTTTTCTACCTAGTGGGTTATATTACGGCAATTCTCTTTACATGTCTCCATTTGCTAGGAATGCAGCCTTGGGTTCATTTTTCACATAAGCCTAAACATTTTTTTCACTGCAAATTCATCTGTGTCCACAACTTCAACCATATGATGATACTTTTCTCTGTTACATCCTCCGGATGTACCCCTTTCCTGAAAGCACAATAGTCCACCTAACAATTTGATGGATACCTCCGCCTGGATAGCCCAAGAACCATGATTGAAAATGTAATGCATCTTTTATTAATACCAAATCCCATGTTCTCATGATTTGTTCCACCATCTTCCCAGAAGCACAGGCTTACAAGTCTACACTTTTTGTGTTGGCACAGCAAAAATATTCCATTAATATTTATGAATAATTGAACAGTCCTCACTCCTGTACCTATTGTTTGCACATTCTCTTCTCCTGCCTACACATATTGGGAAGCTGTAACTAATAGTCATCTAACTTGGGTCTCTGGAGTGAGTTAATTGGATCCAAATCCTAGATCTTCTATTTATTAACTATGGGGCCTGGGACACATGACCTAAATGGCTATGCCAAAGTTTTTGTTTTTTTTTTTTTTTTTTTTTGGAGGGGATGGAGTCTCGCTCTGTCGCCCAAGCTGGTGTGCAGTGGTGCGATCTTGGCTCACTGCAAGCCCTGCCTCTCGGGTTCACGCCATTCTCCTGCCTCAGCCTCCCCAGCAGCTGGGATTACAGGTGCCCGCCACCATGCCCAGGCTGTAATTCTGTATTTCAGCTTTTGCATATTTTATTGACTAGTTTATTGACAAAGAGCAAATAACTGAATCCATTTCTTATCTGAACGTGATTATTCTGGAAATGTTGCAAGAATTGATTGCATATGGCACTCTTTCTTGTTCTCTCTCTCAAGCTGGAGCTCTAATATAAAGTAAGACATATTTTTTTTTTCAAGGGTCAGTTCAGGGTTTTTCCAGGGAAAGCTCTGGAAATTGGTTCTTTGCTTATCTTGAATTAGCTATAAAAAAGATAAGATAGTTATACAACAAATAGATTCAAGAAACAGGACTTCAACAGCTAACACTAACCTTAATAAAAATGAAAAGAAAAGAAAACAGAAAAGATCTCTCAGAATGAAAAGGAAATACTTCAATATAAGCTAGACATGACGTTTTCCTTGATCCAAGAGTTTTTAAATAAAGTCAAATTAACTCATTTAGCAATTGAAAATGTACTGCTGAAAAGGCCAAAATATAAAACAAAAGAATAAAAATAATAGGATATCACTAATATTGAAAATAGAAAATGTTCTCCAACTTCATAAAACAATTTTGGGAGACTAGGATGTGCATAATAGTATCATTATTTAATATGTGCTGTGTATTGTTTTATTTGAACATTTTCTGTTCTCTCTAATTAGCATGCAAATTCCATGAGGCAGTGAACTTGCCAATCTCTTAGTGATTAACAAATGCCTACTGAATGGCATAATTTACATATCTATATTCTAACTTGCTTTATTTTCAGTGCAAATTATTTGTGAAGTTTTATTATGAGACTTTTTTAACGGTTTTGTGAGACTGCCTCTCCCTAACCTTCAAATTTGTACAAAAGATCTATTTTATTCTTTATAAACTATTCACAGAAAGAAAAATGTCAGATAAATGTTGAAAATGTTAAAGGCTACTCTTAAGTCACTTGCTGAAAACACTTTGAATATACTAATTAATTATAGGAATTAAGAGATAACTAATATCACAAAAACACCTCAGTGAACTCCAAATTTATTTATTCTGTGGCAGAGATTCTCAAATACTGTTCTGGGGACTTCCAGTGTGCCCACAGAAAACACATGCATGCTAGGTGATGGTGAGCTCACCTCTAGAGGCATCTGGGCACAGCTGTACAAGTCTGATCAGTGTTACACGAATTGTAAAGGTTAGGGAGCAGTGGTAAATGTCATTCTCCTATTCCTATTAATAATACAATTAGGTACATCTGGCATCAGTGTTTTTACAGATTTTAAGCTGTACCTTTTTGATAGTTTTTTGAAGTATTTATTCTCCTAAATCTTTTCTTTGACAAGTGGAGGTCTGGCTTCTAGATTTTGATATATAAACCAGTCTAAGGTGTTGACCTGACTTCTGAATGTGGAGCAAAAAGTAACACAAAACATGTCTGGGGAACAGCAAAGTTAGGCAAACAAACCAACAAACAAAAAAAAAACAAACAAGTAGTGTGACAAAAGAGACAGTGTTAAAGAGGTAAATGGAAAAATGCAAACAAGATTAGAGAGGAATTTGATTTCTGGCTATACAACACTCTGGACAAAAGGCTGGGTTAGTTATCTTTGAAAATCCTGATATAGGGTCATCCTATTTGGTAATTGCAAATCAGTAACTTAGTTCTGATTCTTTCCACCTTTCCACGTGAAATGTTTACAGAAGGATAAGGGGAGTAAAATCTTTAGTGCTAAGTCAGGAGACAATAGAAACATAAACTCCAAATTGCACGTACTTGTGGCCCAAAGCAACTGAGACCAGCAGAAATGAGGCAGAAAGTGTGACAATGCACCCACAAGGAAAGGGCTGACAGAGGGACTTAACAGGGGCAAAGACCACAAATATTTGAATATATTCACAGTCAGAAAGAGCATTCTGTTCAGTGACAGGCTAGGCAGACAAAATTTCTCACTTTTGTCAGTGAACAATTTATATACATATATTTTTTTCTAGCTATTACTTTAATTAGAAGGGTAGAACCTTAGCTTGACTTAATAACACAGCTCAGTTTCAACTCTCTTCTTTGTATAGCCAAAAACCTTATGTCCTTCTATTGTGTTTAGTTCATCATCTTTAAGTTCAAATTGTGTTTTGTTTTAGTATGCTGAGGCTACCTTTTACTTTCATGCAACTCAGCTTTTTATTTTAAAATGTTATTGTTATATTGAATTTAATGTGTCTGATTGTTTTGCCTCCTGATATGGTTTGAATCTGTGTCCCCACCCAATTCTCATTCTCCAATTGTAATCTCCAGTGTTGGAGTTGGGAGGTGATCCAATCATGGGCGTGGATTTCTCATAATTAGTTTAGCACCATCTCCTTGGTGCTATTCTCCTGATGGAGTTCTCAAAAGATCTGGTTGTTTAAAAGTGTGGAGCAGCTCCCCACTCTCTCTCTTACTCTAGCTTCCACCATGTGAGATGCCTTGATACCCTTTTGCCTTCTACCATAATTGTAAGTTTCCTGAGGCCACCCCAGAAGCTGAACAGGTGCCAGTGCCGTGCTTCCTGTATAGCCTGCAGAGCCATGAGCCAATTAAACCTCTTTCCTTTGTAAATTACCCAGTCTCAGGTATTTCTTCATAGCAATGGGAGAAATAAATAATACAGCTTGGTATATTATCTTAAATTAAGCACATGACTCAAAAAGCATACATTTCATATTACTCACTATGAGGGAATCAGCTACATTAAGTCTAGAGTGGAATGTTAAAAAATTAATGGCTTAGAAATGAAAACTTAAAAGAAGAAAAGCAAACAGTCCTTGGAAACAATACTAAACCTACCTGTGGTTGAGAAGGAAATAACTCAAGTAGAAAGTATAACTGTTCCAAAAATCTACTGAATGTTCCTGAAAGTATAGGGAAACACCAGAGAGAAATTAAATATTAAAGGTATATCCTAGAATATAGCATTTAATCTCTCTGTCCCTCACTTCCTTCTTCAAGAGAATTGGTAATAGCATCCAATTCTAGATTCTTAGGTTGTAAGAATAAATGTGATGAATGTGTGATATATGTATATATATGTATACACACACACACCTACACACACATATAATCTATAGGTGCTATTGTATACACACACCTACACACACATATAATCTATAGGTGCTATTGTATACACACACACCTACACACACATATAATCTATAGGTGCTATTGTATACACACACACCTACACACACATATAATCTATAGGTGCTATTGTATACACACACACCTACACACACATATAATCTATAGGTGCTATTGTATACACACACACCTACACACACATATAATCTATAGGTGCTATTGTATACACACACACCTACACACACATATAATCTATAGGTGCTATTGTACACACACACACCTACACACACATATAATCTATAGGTGCTATTGTATACACACACACCTACACACACATATAATCTATAGGTGCTATTGTATACACACACACCTACACACACATATAATCTATAGGTGCTATTGTATACACACACACCTACACACACATATAATCTATAGGTGCTATTGTATACACACACACCTACACACACATATAATCTATAGGTGCTATTGTTTTTGTTGTTGTTTTCCTATCATTCTTGCCTTAAAGTAAATAATTTTATTGACATAACCCCTTGTGAGTAGACATTTTCAGTCCCAGGCTGTATTTGTTTCTTCCACTGGCTTCTGCTATAAAATAACTCAGGCCCAGGAGACCTACCTTTTGGGAAAGTTATCTCATTTTTTAAAAATAAAAACTCGATTTTGTCTGTTATTGATGATTCTGAAACCTGTGCCTTCTAGTAACTTAGTGGGAACCAGTGTATCTGCCATTTGCTCACCAAATGTAGATGGTTGTTCCTTGGATAGTAAATGTCCCAAGTTTTCAGGAGCATTTGTTTCTTCTCTCTCTCTCTGTCTCTCTCTCTCTCTCTCTATATATATATATATATATACACACACACACACATATATGTGTGTGTGTGTGTATAGTTATATATAGTTATATATATAGTTATATATAGTTACATATATATAGTTATATAGTTCTGAGTATTAGGTCAAGTGAAACAATACCAGTTTGCCCAAAGCATGAAGAGAGGAAACAAGGAAACAAGATCTTCTCTAATAAGATGGTCAGAAACTCTCTATATAGTTTTCTCCTCCTTTTAGTGAATGATAGAGCTGGAGCATAATCTCATACAGTCTGATTCTAGAATTAAGTACTTAAAAATACTTAATGCACTATGTAGAATGACATACTATAATTGAGTCAACTATCAAGTGTATACTTGTATGAATCTACTTATCTCCTTAAAGTTTGAAATTAATCAGTGTGATCTATTCCCTACACTGATCTTGACCTTCTTGTGTGATTCCACAGATGTATTTTAAATAATAACAAACAGAAAGGACTACAGCTCCAATAAATACAAAGGCATTCACCAGGCCACACATGATTTGTGTCAACTGCTCCTAATGTTTTTGACAAATCACAAATTACCTGCAGACAAGCAAACAGATGCTTCAAAATGGACCCGTGACAAATGATAAATGACAAAAATTTTAGGCCAAATCACGTGCAATCACACACCTGCTATTGAATTAGCCCTGAGTAAGTAGGGTAAAGTTTTGTAGAAACAGAACAGAACACCAGTCCTCTGTCATTGTGCCACTCTTTCCATTTAACAACAGACACCAGTCTGTGAGGTATCTTCACTTTTACAGAAACTTCTTCCTGGTGTTCTGGAATAATATACCTAAAAAAATATAATAAACAAAGAAAACTAATTAATATGATTAGGCTTCATTTAGTGTACTAAATTTCTTGTTCTATAACTAAATACTTCAATGTTTTTCTTCCCACTATGGGTTAAGTCCATGATGACAGACTATATCTGGCTTTTTATTGTTTTCTCTTTTATGTCCAGCACAACACTTGGCATATAGTAGGCAATCAATAAATATTTGTTGAATGAAAGAATATATGAGTCACAAGAGCACAATAAATGTTTGCTGAATGAATGGATATTCAGCAGAAAAGTGTTCTGCTGCAAAATAGAAAATTCCCGTATTTCCAAATATTGTCTATGAATCATAAATTTACCTAAAATCTGAATAATCAAGATAATGAATCATCCTTATCAGTGTCTCTGGCCATTCTTCCAACTTATCACTTTCTTATTAGAGACGGTCTTGTTTCCTTCTCTTCATGCATTGGGCAAACTGGTATTGTTTCACTTGACCTAACACTCAGAACTTTTAAGGCTTGTTTAAAATTTAAATACTTAAAATCTTAAAACTTTAAGACTTGTCCTTGTTTTTAGGCTCAGCACAATCTCATGAATGTTTTATGTTATTGTAATAATAAGCAACTCAGTACACAAATGCATGAAAGATCTAAAGTAATCCTCTTGATATTGTAAATAGCAAAGGAGCAGCTCAAAATAATTGGTATAGTTTTTACTAAAGTGAAATCAGATCATGCATAGGGATTATGTATAAGAATGAATGAATGATCAATCATTCATTGTCTAACGGTGCAAGATGTTTTTCTGATTACAATGAAATACACTGCCCCACATTCTTTTGCAACTTTACTGAATCCAATTTTTAGAGTTTTGCACTAAAAGAAATTCTTAGAAAGTCAGAGGAAAAGGTGAGGATAGAGAGACATATAAATGAAATGGCAGCAATAAAATTGCAATCTGCATGGAATTTATCTAGAAATATGTGTAAACCACATTAAGCAAGTAGTAGAACCTATAGATATATTCTCTCAGGAACTTCAATAAATTAATTTGCCAAAGCCTCAGGCTCCTCTTTGTAAGTCAAAAGTTATAATAAATCCTCTAACATGGTTTCTTGGAGAAAGAGAATACTGGAAATGCAATTTATTCACCTTGGATTTTCAGCAGATTTCTGCAGAGTTGTTCGAGCTTGCCAGTTTCAATTGTTTTCTATTTAAAACCATTGTAATCTGGTGTACCCCCCACCACACCTTTCCATCAATATTGGAAAAGGTCCCTAATGATGATTTCCACAATACTAAATTTAGTAGTAAACTATCTTACATGATGTTTCAGTAGATTTAGACATATTTCATCAGGGCTTCTTAGAAAAATGTTTTTTACTATTATAGAAAGAGAATCGTCTGCTTTTTTTTCTTATCTCACTGACTACTTCTCAACCTCACTTGTACCATTTTTCTTACCCTCCGTAACATTTTCTTTATGTGAAATAAGTTTAGAGCTCAGTTCTTGGACTTCTTTTCTGTGTTATCAGAATTTCTTCTCAGTATGAGTTTGCCCACTCATGGCTTTTATTTATTCTATAATCTTATGATTTGAATAGGTGTACATCCAGCCGTGGCTACTTCCCAGAATTCCAGGTTTATATCTTCAACTGCTTATCAGATACTTCATTTGAATATATAATAGATATCTCCAAATTAATATGTCCATTCATGCCTTCTAAACTTGTTTAACCTACAGATTGAACAAGTCTCCCATTTTAGTAATTGTCAACTCAATTCTATTTACTCCCCTCAAAAGTGCAGAATAATGCTTTCATTTTCTCTTTATATTATGTCCCCATTCCAAATTTACCATTTCTAATGATATTTGTCCAAAATCATTCTGCTACAAACTTGATTCCAGCTCTTTTCATCATATTTTCAGCTTGATATTTAAAGTCTCCCCCCAATTTTTCCCACTAATGCATTTGTTTTTCATTAGTTTTTTTCATAAAGTAGCCATATGATACTTTAAAAACAGTATAAATTACATCCTATAATTTCCTCTTTAGTACTTACCAACATATTATCATCTTAATCTTAGTAAGAACTAAAATCCTGACAATAATCCGTAGCACACTTCTCATGGCACCGTGATTCCTTATCTCTAACACCAATCTCATATCATAAAAATCTAATCCTACAGAGTCTAACCCAACCATTCTCTTCTTGGACTTCTTGTCAACCTCCTACCTCTGAGCATTTTTGTACCTGCTAATGCTTGCACATTTGTCTAGCTGGAATGCTGTGCTCTGAGACATCTGCATAGTTTTCCTCCTTATCTCCTGCAGGACTTGACCAACATGTTTGGTTCTTTGCTGAAATATCACCCTGTATAAAATTCAATTTACTCTTTCATTCTCCTGAAGATGTCTTGATTTGAGTTTTAATTATTAAAATATCAGACTTGAAGAAAAATAGTTAGAAATAGTTAGATTACCTGAAAGTTAAACCAAGGAAACAGAAAAAAGTGAGGAAGATAGGAAAAAAAGAGGGAAAGGAAAAAGTTTATATAGCATATATTAACATTACAGTTGTGGAAATTCCACTTTGTACATATAGGTCAGAATTATTTCATTAAGCACTGGAAAGAACAGTGCATGTATCCACAACGCTCTACCTCCTGTTGGTTGAGAGTTGTCCTCAGAGATGATAATAACTCCACGACTCATACCTATCACTGAGACTTGAAAGACTCAAATAGTTGAAAAATAGAACAGTGGGATTCTTCAGGTATTTTCTTGTTTCTCTTGGTCTTCCCAGTATGGCAGTTTCAGGGAAGTTAAACTTTTTACAGGGTATCTCAGAGCTGCAAATGTACGTGTAGAGGAAGAGAGAAAGAAAGAGAGGGAGAGAGAGAGAGAGAGATCCAGCCTCTGAAGTCAAATAGCATAACTTTACATTATTTTGTTGGTTGTGACAATCACAGTCTTCTCTGTGTTATTTTGAGTTTTTCAAATTTTTCTTTTAGATAATTATTCAATTCCATGCCGTTGTAAGAAATAACACTGAGAAATAATGTATATACTATGCCCTGTGTTATTTTGCAGAACCATATTGTAATATCACAACTAGGATAATGAGATTGGTGAAATCCACTGATTTTATTCAGATTTCCTCAGTTTTACTTGCACTTGTGTGTGTGTGTGTGTGTATTAAGTTCTATGTAATTTTATCACCTGTGCAGGTTCCTGTATCTACCATCACAATAAAGATTCTGAACCGACTCAACACAATCAGGATACTTCAAATTATACTTTTCATAACCACACCCAACTCTCTTCTTCTCCATCTCTAACTACCTTCTTCTCTATTTGTAAAATTTTGTCATTTTCGAAATGCTACAGAAAAATGTACATCAATGGAATCATACAGTATATGATGCTTTTAGATTTGCCTTTATCACTCACTGTAATTCCCTGGGGATTTATTCTAACTGTTGAGTGCCTCATTAGATTAGCTACTTTATTTTGCCAAGTAGCATTACATGGTATGTATGTTCTACCTTTGAAAGATATCTAAGTTGATTCTAAGGTTTAGTTGCTACAAATAAAGCTGCTATGAACATTCCATACACAACTTTTTGTGTCAACATAAGTTATCATTTTTTGGCAGATAAATGCCCAGGAACGCAATTGCTAGGTCTAAAAGAAATTGAAAGTTCAGGTTCACAGGGAACACCAAACTGGTTGGTTCCTACAGTGGTTATAGTAGCAATGTATGAGTGATTCAGTTTCTTTAAATCCTCATCAAAATTTGTTGCTATCACTATTTTTTTAAATAGCCATTCTGATAAGTTTATAGTGATCTCATGTGACTTTTATTCACACATCCCTGATGGGTAATGATGTTGAACATATTTTCATCTGTTTATGTGACTTTGGTAAAATCTCTATTCATGACTTCTGCCCATTTTCTATTTAGTTTGCCTTTTTTCACTGTTGAATTTTCTTCATATATTCTAGATACTAGCTCTTTTTGCTTATGAGGGTATATTAATGTTGTTTTATTACTCTACTATTTCCTATTTTCAGTTTCACAGATCTTGTTCTTATCTTTTATCCTTCTTTCTTGCTTTTGGTTCATTTTGCTTTCTTTTTTCCTAGTTCTTGAGTTAGAAACAGCTTATTGCTTTGTGATCTTTTCTCATTGCAATGCATTCCAATCAGCCCTGCGTTTGTTGCATCCCATAGTTTGTGATATGGTGAAATTTCATTTTAGTTCAGTGGCTAAAAACATCCTTTGAGTCTTCCACTTTAATCCATGGATTATTTAGAAGTGCATTGTTCCATTTCCACATGTTTAGGGATCCTCTTGTTTATATTTGTTTTATGGCTCAAGATAGAATAATGTTTTTTTCTTGGTATATGTTTCATGGGAATTTGAAAAAAAGTGCATTCTGTGGTTAGGTATTCCACATATGTCAATTAGGTCTGGTCGGTAGCATATGTTGTTCAGATGGTCTATATTCTTACATAATTTTTAGGTAGTAATTCTATTAGTTGCTGAAATGTGGGTGTTGAAGTTTCCAATTATACTTGAAAAATTTGTCTATTTCTTTTTTCTTCTAGTTTTAAGGAGAGTAGCGGAAGCAAAGATAGTATTCTCAGTGGAAGACGTGTCAGCAAAATACGTAGGAATAAGACATAAGCTGGGGTGTATATCTATCTGTATTTATGCCTTTGTGGAATATCTATATCTTTATATTTTACCTGTCAACTTGTAGCCATCATTGGGAAATACAATTTGCCACCCCGATTAACAGTAGACTGGACACTACTTTTATATAAGATGTCCCACTGTAAATTTCAGCCACAAACAGGAACATAGCTTCTCAGATAAGCTGGTTTCAATCTTAGTAATGTGTTTTTCACTTCCCTAGTTAAGAGACTGTCATCTGAGAACTTAGACATGTAACAGGTACTCTGGTTTCATGTAAAGTGTCCACTCTAAATGATCATCTTTTAGAGCCTTCTGACTCACCAAAGAACTATTTGATAATAATGATGCTACAGCCTACCAGGAGTTAACATCTCTCTACTTACCATTGGCAATGGTGTCTTTGATGCAATCCAACAAGCAAATGTTTTTACACTTGAATACTACCCTTTGCTCAATTAAACTGTTCAGTTGAACTCAGCTAAGGTTTTCTTTTAATGCTGGTAAACTATCAGGCTTTGACGGTGGCTGTCACAGGGTTCCTAATTGCTCACAACCGACCCAAGTCTCTACTCTTTTGAGAAGTACTCTTAAGCTTGAACTTTTCACACATTTTTCCCAAATAAAGCTAGTTTCCATAGATATAGTTACATATATCTGTGTTTTAATGTCCTCTTTCCCTTGGCAACATGTCTGGCCATGTTCTCTGGACTCATATCTGTGACAGTGGCCTGCTTATCCTCAGAATGGCACACTCACTTTGTTACCAGGACACTGGAAAGGGGCAACAGCCTCTGGTTTTCTTGACTTTTCTCTTCCAGTGTGGATCCTTATCCCTGTGAGTGAGTTGAGGTAAGGATAATCTGAGCCCCCATGTTCTTGGCCTGCCATTCCTGGAGTAAGGCCTCCATACTATGAATGGGTGCTGGGTAGAGGAGAAAACACCTGAGAGTCTGACCACATTTTCCTGGACTTTAGCCTTTCTAAAGTGAAGGAGGCATAAAAAATGCAGAAGACTTATATTTCTTGCACTTTAGAAGGAGGGATCCCTATCATATGGGCTGTACCTGCCCTTCAAAGGGGAATTTCCATATGCTGAGTGGAGGATGTGATAAATAAGGGGGTGTGTTGTGACTCAGAGGCCAGGGACTCTCCCTGTTCTTACCACTGAGATTTAGTAGATTCTCTTTCACAAATATGTCTTCATTTTCTGTATATCATTAAGGTGATTTCCATTTTTTAACATTTTATTTTACTTTAAGTTCTAGGGTACATGTGCACAACGTGCAGGTTTGTTGCATATGTATATATGTGCCATGTTGGTGTGCTGCACCCATTAACTCATCATTTACATTAGGTATTTCTCCTAATGCTATCAGTCCCCCATCTCCCCACCCCATGACAGGCCCCAGTGTGTGATGTTTCCTTTCCTGTGTCCAAGTGTTCTCATTGTTCAATTTCCACCTATTAGTGAGAACATGCAATTTTTGTCCTTGCAATGGTTTGCTGAGAATGATGATTTGCAGTTGTATCCACCTTCTTACAAGGGATATGAACTCATCTTTTTTATGGCTGCATAGTATTCCATGGTGTATATGTGCCACATTTTCTTGATCCAGTCTATCATTGATGGACATTTGGGTTGGTTCCAAGTCTTTGTTATTGTGAATAGTGCCACAATAAACATACATGTGCATTTGTCTTTATATCAGCATGATTTATAATCCTTTGGGTATATACCCAGTAATGGGATGGCTGGGTCAAATGGTATTTCTAGTTCTAGATCCTTGAGGAATCACCACACTGTCTTCCACAATGGTTGAACTAGTGTACAGTCCCACCAACAGTGTAAAAGTATTCCTATTTCTCCACATCCTCTCCAGCACCTGTTGTTTCTTCACTTTTTAATGATCACCATTCTAACTGGTGTGAGATGGTATCTCATTGTGGTTTTGATTTGCATTTCTGTGATGACCAGTGATGAGGAGCATTTTTTCATATGTCTGTTGGGTGCATAAGTGCCTTCTTTTGTAATGTGTCTGTTTATATCCTTTGCCCACTTTTTGATGGGGTTATTTGCTTTTTTCTTGTAAATATGTTTAAGTTCTTTGTAGATTCTGGATATTAGCCCTTTGTCAGATGGGTAGATTGCAAAATTTTTCTCCCATTCTGTGGGTTGCCTGTTCACTCTGATGCTAGTTTCTTTTTCTGTGCAGAAACTCTTTAGTTTAATTAGATTCCATTTGTCTATTTTGGCTTTTGTCGTCATTGCTTTTGGTGTTTTAGTCATGAAGTCCTTGCCCATGCCTATGTCCTGAATGGTATTTCCTAGGTTTTCTTCTAGGATTTGTATGGTTTCAGGTCTAACATGTAAGTCTTTAATCCATTTTGAAATAATTTTTTTATAAAGTGTAAGGAAGGGATACAGTTTCAACTTTCTACTTATGGCTAGCCAGCTTCCCCAGCACCATTTATTAAATAGGGAATCCTTTCCCCATTTCTTGTTTTTGTCAGGTTTGTCAAATATCAGATGGTTGTAGATGTGTGGTGTTATTTCTGAGGCCTCTGTTCTATTCCATTGCACTATATCTCTGCTTTGGTACCAGTACCATGCTGTTTTGTTTACTGTAGCCTTGTAGTATAGTTTGAAGTCAGGTAGCGTGAATCCTCCAGCTTTGTTCATTTTGCTTAGGATTGTCTTGGCAATGTGGGCTCTTTTTTGGTTCCATATGAACTTTAAACTATTTTTTTTTTTCAATTCTGTGAAAAAAGTCATTGGTAGCTTGATGGGGATGGCATTGAATCTATAAATTACCTTGGGCAGCATGGCCATTTTCATGATATTGATTTTTCCTATCCATGAGCACTGAATGCTCTTCCATTTATTTGTGTCCTCTTTTATTTCCTTGAGCAGTGGTTTGTAGTTCTCCTTGAAGAGATCCTTCACATCCCTTGTAAGTTGGATTCCTAGGTATTTTATTCTCATTGTAGCAATTATGAATAGGAGTTCACTCATGAGTTGGCTGTCTGTTTGTCTGTCATTGGTGTCTAGGAATGCTTGTGATTTTTGCACATTAATTTTGTATCCTGAGACTTTGCTGAAGTTGCTTATCAGCTTGAGGAGATTTTGGGCTGAGACGATGGGGTTTTCTAAATGTGCAATCATGTCATCTGCAAACAGGGACAATTTGACTTCCTCTTTTTGTAATTGAATACCCTTGATTTCTTTCTCTTGCCTGGTTGCCCTGGCCAGAACTTCCAACACTGTGTTGAATAGGAGTGGTGAGAGGGGGCAACCTTATCTTGTGCCAGTTTTCAAAGGGAATGCTTCCAGTTTTGCCCATTCAGTATGATACTGGCTGTGGGTTTGTCATAAATAGCTCTTATTATTTTGAGATACAATCCATCAATACCTAGTTTACTGAGAGTTTTTAGCATGAAGGGCTGTTGAATTTTGTTGAAGGCCTTTTCTGCATCTATTGAGAAAATCATGTGGTTTTTGTCTTTGGTTCTGTTTATGTGATGGATTATGTTTATTGATTTGCATATGCTGAACCAGCCTTGCATCTCAGTTAATAAGCCCACTTGATCTTGGTGGATAAGCTTTTTGATGTGCTGCTGGATTCGGTTTGCCAGTATTTTATTGAGGATTTTTGCATCAATGTTCATCAGGGATATTGGTATAAAATTACCTTTTTTTGTTGTGTCTCTGCCAGGCTTTGGTATAAGGATGATGCTGGCCTCATAAAATGAGTTAGAGAGGATTCCCTCTTTTTCTATTGATTGGAATAGTTTCAGAAGGAATGGTACCAGCTCCTCCTTGTACCTCTAGTAGAATTCGGCTGTGAATCCATCTGGTCCAGGACATTTTTTGGTTGATCGGCTATTAATTATTGCCTGAATTTTGGAGCCTGTTATTGGTCTATTCAGGGATTCAACTTCATCCTGGTTTAGTCTTGGGAGGGTGTATATGTCCAGGAATTTATCCATTTCCTCTATATTTTCTAGTTTATTTGCATAGAGGTGTTTACCATGTTCTCTGATGGTAGTTTGTATTTCTGTGGGATTGGTGGTTATATCCCCTTTATCATTTTTTCTTGCATTGATTTGATTCTTCTCTCTTTTCTTCTTTATTAGTCTTGCTAGCAGTCTGTCAATCTTGTTGATCTTTTCAAAAAACCAGCTACTGGATTCATTGATTTTTTGAAGGGTTTTTTAAGTCTCTATCTCCTTCAGTTCTGCTCTGATCTTAGCTATTTCTTGCCTTCTGCTAGCTTTTGAATGTGTTTGCTCTTGCTTCTCTAGTTCTTTTAATTGTTATGTTAGGGTGTCAATTTTAGATCTTTCCTGCTTTCTCTTGTGGGCATTTAGTGCTATAAATTTCCCTCTACACATTGCTTTAAATGTGTCCTAAATATTCTGGTATGTTGTGTCTGTGTTGTCATTGGTTTCAAAGAATATCTTTATTTCTGCCTTCATTTTGTTATTTATCCTGTAGTCATTCAGGAGCAGGTTGTTCAGTTTCCATATAGTTGTGTGGTTTTGAGTGACTTTCTTAATCCTCACTTCTAATTTGATTGCACTGTGGTCTGAGAGACAATTTATTGTGATTTCTGCTCTTTTACATTTGCTGAAGGGTGCTTTACTTCCAACTATGTGGTCAATTTTGGAATAAGTGTGATGTGGTGCTGAGAAGAATGTATATTATGTTGATTTGTGGTCAAGAGTTCTGTAGAAGTCTATTAGGTCTGCTTGGTGCAGAGCTGAGTTCAAGTTCTGGATATCTTTTTTAACCTTCTATTTCGTTAATTTGTCTAATATTGACAGTGGGGTGTTAAAGTCTCCCATTATTATTGTGTGGGAGTCTAAGTCTCTTTTTAGGTCTCTCAGGACTTCCTTTATGAATCTGGGTGCTCCTGTATTGAGTGCATATGTATTTAGGATAGTTAGCTCTTCTTGTTGAATTGATCCCTTTGCCATTATGTAATGGCCTTCTTTGTCTCTTTTGATCTTTGCTGGTTTAAAGTCTGTTTTATCAGAGACTAGGATTGCAACCCCTGCTTTCTTTTGCTTTCCATTGGCTTGCTAGATCTTCCTTCATCCCTTTATTTTGAGCCTATGTGTGTCTCTGCATGTGAGATAGGTCTCCTGAATACAGCACACTTATGGGTCTTGACTCTTTCCAATTTGTCAGTCTGTGTCTTTTAACTGGGACATTTAGCCTATTTACATTTAAGGTTAATATTTTTATGTGTGAATTTGATTGTGTCATTATCAATTTAGCTGGTTATTTTGCCCGTTAGTTGATGTAGTTTCTTCCTAGCATCGATGGTCTTTACAATTCAGCATGTTTTTGCAGTGGCTAGTACTGGTTGTTCATTTCGATGTTTAGTGCTTCCTTCAGTAGTTCTAGTAAGGCAGGCCTAGTGCTGACAAAATCTCTCAAAATTTGCTTGTCTGTAAAGGATTTTATTTCTCCTTCACTTATAAAGTTTAATTTGGTGGATATGAAATTCTCGGTTGAAAATTCTTTTTTTTTAGGAATGTTGAATATTGGTCCCCACTCTTTTCTGGCTTGTAGGGTTTCTGCCAAGAGATCTGCTGTTAGTCTTATGGGCTTCCTTTTGTGGATAATCCATTTTTTTTCTCTCTGGCTGTGCTTAGCATTTTTTCCTTCATATTAACCTTGGCAAATCTGACAATTATGTATCTTGGCATTGCTCTTCTCGAGGAGTATCTTTGTGGTGTTCTCTGTATTTCCTGAATTTGAACGTTGGCCTGCCTTGCTGGGTTGGGGACGTTCTCCTGCATAATATTTCGAAGAGTGTTTTCCAGCTTGGTTCCATTCTCCCGTCACTTTCAGGTACACCTGTCAAAGGTAGATTTGGTCTTTTCACATGGTCCCATATTTCTTGGAGGCTTTGTTCATTTCTTTTTACTCTTTTTTCTCTAAACTTCTCTTCTCACATCATTTCATTAATTTGATTTTCAATCACTGATACCCTTTCTTCTACTTGATCGAATCAACTACTGAAGTTTGTACATGTGTCACTTAGCTCTCATGTCATGGTTTTCAGCTCCATCAGGTCATTTAAGGTCTTCTCTATACTGTTTATTCTAGTTAGCCATTCATCTAATCTTTTTTTCAAGGTTTTTAGCTTCCTTATGATGGGTTGGAATGTCCTCTTTTAGCTCGGAGAAGTTTGTTATTACAGACTTTCTGAAGCCTACTTCTGTCAACTCGTCAAAGTCATTCTCCATCCAGCATTGTTCTGTTGCTGGTGAGTAGCTGTGATCCTTTGGAGGAGAAGAGATGCTCTGATTTTTAGAATTTTCAGCTTTTCAGCCAGGTGTGGTGGCTCATGCCTGTAATTCCAGCACTTTGGGAGGCTGAGGCAGGAGGATCATGAGCTCAGGAGATCAAGACCATCCTGGCTAACATGGTGAAACCTCGTCTCTACTAAAAATAGAAAAAAATTAGCCTGCCATAGTGACTGGCACCTGTAGTCCCAGCTACTCG
The DNA here is from genome assembly GCF_007565055.1 of Rhinopithecus roxellana. Taxonomy (NCBI): domain Eukaryota; kingdom Metazoa; phylum Chordata; class Mammalia; order Primates; family Cercopithecidae; genus Rhinopithecus; species Rhinopithecus roxellana. The sequence goes on along the minus strand of NC_044550.1, from coordinate 175,249,292 downwards.
GGAGACTGAGGCAGGAGAATGGTGTGAACCTGGCAGGTGGAGCTTGCAGTGAGCTGAGATCACGCCACTGCACTCCAGCCTGGGTGACAGAGCAAGATTCCATCTCAAAAAAAAAAAAAAAAAAAAAAAAAAAAAAAAAAAAAAAAATTCAGCTTTTCTGCTCTGGTTTCTCCCCATCTTTGTGGTTTTATCTACCTTTGGTCTTTGATGTTGGTGACCTACAGATGGGGTTTTGGTGTGGATGTCCTTTTTATTGATGTTGATGCTATTCCTTTCTGTTTGTTAGTTTTCCTTTTAAGAGTCAGATCGCTCAACTACAGGTCTGTTGGAGTGTGCTAGAGGTCCACTCCAGACCCTGTTTGCCTGGGTATCACCAGCAGAGGCTGAAGAACAGCAAATATTGCAGAGCATCAAATATTGCTACCTGATCCTTCCTCTGGAGGTTTCATCCTGGGGGGGCATCCGGCTGTATGAGGGGTCAGTCAGCCCCTACTGGGAGGTGTCTCCAAGTTAGGCTACAGGGAGGTCAGGGATCCACTTGAGGAGGCAGTCTGTCTGTTCCCAGAGCTCAAACACCGTGCTGGGAGAACCACTGCTCTCTTCAGAGCTGCCAGACAGGGACATTTTAGTCTGCAGAAGTGTCTACTGCCTTTTGTTCAGCTATGCCCTGCCCCAAGAGGTGGAGTCTACAGAGGCATGTGGGCCTTGTTGGGCTGCGTTGGGCTCTACCCATTTGGAGCTTCCCAGCCACTTTGTTGACCTACTCAAGCCTCAGCAATGGTGGACTCCCCCTCCCCCAGCCAGGCTTGCCTCAGCACAGTTAGATCTCAGACTAGCAGTGAGCAAGGTTCCATGGATGTGGGACCCACTAAGTCAGGCGCGGGATATAATCTCCTGGTGTGCCATTTGCTAAGACCTTTGGAAAAGCACAGAGTTTAAGGTCGCAGTGTCTCGATTTTCCCGGTACAGTCTGTCATGGCTTCGCTTGTCTAGGAAAGGGAAATCCCCTGACCCCTTGCATTTCTTGGATGAGGCGATGCCCCATCCTGCTTCGGCTTGCCCTTTGTGGGCTGCACGCACTTTCCAATCAGTCAATTAAAAATAATTGTTTCCTATAAGAGGAAAAAGTGTTTTATACTGCGTTGCAGTACAATCAATTAGTATATATCAATTTGGAATAATTTTCATTTATTTTAAAATCTCATTATTTTATTTTCTAATGCCATTAAAGTTCTTTTGAAAGAACTTCCTGACAAATCACAAAATAGGAATTCATTATACTCATTTTTTTAGAAATGTGAACTGAAACTAATTATTTTGTTTGAAGTTCACTTTATAATGAAAAAGTGCCCAAATAATATTCAGGTTGAAATTTTAAAACTTGGAAAACTAAACAAGTGCCATTTATATGTTTAGTTTGAAAGAGATAGAAATCTATGAAGGTTTACAATATTCACTCTAATGAAGGCTGGACTTTCTGTTTCATAGTGTATACTAGACAGAAAGATAAATAGTATGTTGCTTCAGTCTTGTGCTATCTTTTAAACCTTTAAATTACACACTAGAGAGAAACTGGCTTGATCATCTCTCTGACTTTATGACTTTATACTGTAAGATGCCAAAGAGGTATCCCCTGGCTATATTTGGTAAAAAGTTAGATCATAAAAGATAAACATTCGGGATGAACTCAAGGTTAAGAGACTGTTTCAGCCATTTGTTTTATATTTGATGTTTCCTGCAGTAGATTTGTAAGTAAATTTGCAAAACCAGGAAAGCTTTCGTTGACTTAAAAATGGGGCATTCCCTTGAAGGTCACAGCCCAGATTATGATTTGCCCCAGGTGAAGGGATACTGCATTAAGGATGCACAATAAGAGCACTGACTATTCAAGAAAGCACGAAATGAAGGCAAGAGAGTGGAAGTGAGCCTTCTGGATAAAAAGATTAACTTTTCCTTTGGTCCTTGTCTTGATGTCCATTTCTCATAGCTTTGATTACAGGCCCAAACCAGATCAAAAGGTCTTCCTTTATTCTCCTTTCATCCACTTTAAACTTTTAATATTCTTAGTTTTCTAACTAGTTTGGTGTGCTTTCATCAGTATTTTCTAAAAGATTCCTTTTCAGTGTTTGATTCATCTGTGACCTTGGGGCACATTAATAGGTACTAAAGTTGGTGGGAGTGGGTATGTGAATATATGTATGATTTTGTGCATATGTTTGGAGAGAGAGAGAAACATGAGTAGAAATATATATTAACCTCAGCTAGTAATTTAAAACCTGGCAAACTAAATAATATTCACTTCTCCCAACTACATAACACAGACACACACCACCTCGTTGTCCTCCTCTCATCACAAAGATAACAATACATTTTCAAAAGAGTCTATTGAAACTAATACTATCTTCAGATACCAACTTACTGTAACATACTAATTTTGAAAGAGTAGGCTCACAATATGTAGACATAAATGTTTAAATGACTAGATACGGAATTGCAACCTTAAATGGAATATTCAAAGAACTTAGATTTTTCTATTAAATCCTGCTTGACATTCCAAAACCAGAGTTTTTCTCAACAGTACTCAGTACACTTTTTCCCCTTTCAGGAAAGCTATTATTTTATCAACTATATTTTGTAATTGTATTTCCGCAGTAAAATATTTGTTATTCCTAAAACCTAAAGTAATAAAGCACTGGAAAGTATATTTGGATAATCAATGACATCTAAAGGTCAACACATTTTATGGCTCTGTAAAAATAATTGACCTACTATTCTCAAATTTTTCAATATATACCCATGTTTATAAAATCTATATCTTCTCATCTCACCAAAAAAGAAACACTTCAAGGTTTACCAACCCTCACTTGCTAATGACTATGCTTTCTCACCTGTGAATTGGGGAAATATTCATTGACCTAAATGAATGTTTTATTAAACATAATATCAACTGTAAATATTTGAAAAATATCTCACACACATGTAGACCATGTGATTTTTCCTTAGGTCTTCAGGTAATCTTTAGTGTGCACATGGTTTAAAAACTCTAGAGGCCGGGCATGGTAGCTCATGCCTGTAATCCTAGCACTTCAAGAAGCCGAGGCGGGTGCATCACTTGATGTCAGGAGTTGTAGACCAGCCTGGCTAACATGGCAAACTACAAAAATTAGCCAGGCATGGTGGTGCAGGCCTGTAGTCCCAGTGACCCAGGAGCCTGAGGCCGGAGAATCCCTTGAACCCAAGAGGCTGATTTTGCAATGAGCCGAGATCGTGCCACTGCATTCCAGCCTGGGCGACAGAGTGAGACTCCATCTCAAAAAAAAAAAAAAAAAAAAAAAAAAAAAAAGAAAGAAAGAAGAAAAAATCCTAGAAATAAATCCCTGTCCCTAGGTGTTCCAGTGCACAGGATGGGCACCATTGGTTTCAAATAGCTGTTTTAAAGCAATTTGACACAAGAACATTTCTTTAAAGGCAAATCTTCCTTGAAAGGTCAATTTATACAGCAAATTGAGACAGGTTTTTCTGTTTGGATTCCTGGATATCTGTCCAGTTCACCTGCCCCTCTGTCCAATGCATCCCCCATCCAGCTCCACTGAGTTCCCTTTTGCACACCTAGAGAAGATTTGTGAACCACCTTCCATGTTTTATAAAAGAATTCAGTCATATAAGCATAATCAGATCAAAAGACTTTTTACAAAACATAAATGTTTAAATGACTAGATATGGAGGTACAACATGAAACAGAAAATTCAAAGAGCTTAGATTTCTCTATTAAATCCTACTTGACTTTTCCAAACCAGAGTTTTTCTCAACAGTACCCACTAAATTAGAAGCTTATGAAAAAGAATTGTTACATGTTTTCTTGAGCTACATTTCAAAGTCGAGCACATGGCTCTAGTTTCATGGTAGAGGACGTGACCTAGTGTGGTGAATTTTGAGTTACTTTCAATTATTATTATTATCATTATTCCAACATTCATTTTTTACCCAGATGGATAGTTATATTTTCTAATAATAACATTTGCTATTTTATTTATTCAGTTTAGATTAAGTCTAAAATGTAAGGAGCTATATATTTGTTTTTCTACTGGTTAAAAACTTTGAGCCAGCTGTCATGGCTCACATCTGTAATCCCAGCACTGTGGGAGACCCAGGTGAAGTGAATCACCTGAGGTCAGGAGTTCGAGACCAGCCTCAGCAACATGGTGAAACCCTGTCTCTACTAAAAATACAAAAATTAGCCGGGCAGGGTGGTGGGTGCCTGTAGTTCCAGCAACTCGGGAGGCTGGGGCAGAAGAATCTCTTGAACCCAGAAGGCAGAGGTTCCAGTGAGTTGAGATCATGTCACTGCACCCCAGCCTGGGCAACAGAGTGAGAATCTGTCTCAAAACCCAGAACAAAAACAAAAAAAAAAATTGGATTCAGGCAATTTAATATGTTTTTCATCATGTTGGCATGTTACTTATTATTATCATTGACTTATTGACCACTTCACTGGCAAATTTTGTTTTCCTTTTGTTCTTAGGCAACTTAATATTTTGCTCTCTGCTTTATGTATATTATACTATTTAGTGCCTTCAGTATTCCTATAAAGGATAGGAGGAATTAAAGTAGGCACTATTATAACAGGAATTTTCACATAAGGAAACTAAGATTCAAGGGTAAAATAATTTATCTAAAGTCTCAGAGTGCTTGAAGTGAGAAGCCAGCCTCAAACACAGACCTTATATTGGAACCCCAATTCTTAGTCATATGTCAAATTGACTATTTATAAAATGTATATATTACATATATATTTATATAATGTTCTAATTTATATTTAACATGTACAAATATATAAATATATAATATTTAATTTATTTAATATGATAATATATGCATATTTACCTGCAATTTTCCAAGGGGAATTTAAAGTTGAATAACACTTACTGTGCATTTGTCCATAGAAGAATAACGAATACTCAGAATAAAAATACTGACTAGCAGGATAAGAAATAAAATCACTCATTTTAATATCTACATAAAGATACTATTGTCACATGTATTGACACAGGTTGCTAATTTTTCTTCTAATCTTTACATGTATTTGCATGGTTATGATCATACTACCTGTGCAATTTAATTTGTATGCACTTTTTTATTGCTATAAATTTATGGCGTACAAGTGTAATTTTGTTACATGGATTGATGGGATAGTGGTAAAGTCAGGGATTTTGACAAATTCATCAGTTGAATAAAATGTTGTACCCATTAAGTAATTTACCATCATCTACTTCCTCCCACTGCCCCACCCCTGTTAGCCTCCTTTGTCTGTCATTCCGACCTCATATTCATGTGTACATCTTTAACTGGCATTTGTAAATGAGAAATGCTACATATGTCTTTCTGTGTCTGACTGGTTTCAACCAAGATAATGGCTTCCAGTTCCATCCATGTCACTGCAAACACATGATTTTATTTCTTATGTGTGAATACTATTCCATTGCATATTTATATGGAATATTTTTATTTTATGTGTGCTATTTTATTATATGGAATATTTTACATGTGTATATATACACACACACACAAGATTTTCTTTGTTGAATCATCTGGTAATGGACATGAGGGTTGATTCCATGTCTTTCCTATTGTGAGTACTGCTTCAGTAAACATACAAGTTTAGAGAGATTTTTGGTATAATAATTTTTTTTTTTTTTTTACATACATACCAGTAGTGAGATTTCTGGACCAAATGGTGGTACTATTTTTAATCTTTCAAAAAATCTGCATACTGTTTTTTGTAGAAGTTGTACCAATTTACATTTCCATCAATAATGTATAAGAGTTCCTTTTTCTTCACACCCTTGCCAGCATAACTATTCTTTTTTCTTTTTTTGTTCTTAGGCAATTTAATATTGTGCTCTGTGCTTTGTATCTATGATGTCATTTAGTACTTTCAATATTCCTATAAAGGACAGAAGAAATTAAAGGAGGTATTATTTATAACATTTCTATTCATAGCTATTCTAACCGGTGTAAGATGATATCTCATTGTGATTTTAATTTGTATTTCTCTGATGATTAGTGATGTTGAACATTTTTTTCACATGCTTGTTAGCCGTTATATGTCTTTTTTTTCAAAACATCTATTTATGTTCTTGGCCAGTTTTTTAATGGGTATTTGTTTTTGTCGTTATTTGAGTTCCTTGTAAATTCTGGATATTAGTCCCATGTAAGATATACAATTTGCAAATATTTTCTCACATTCTGCACATTGTATTTTTACTCTGTTGATCGTTCCTTTTGCTTTGCAGAAGCTTCTTTAGTTTAAGACTTGTCTATTTTTTTATTATTGCTTGCGTTTTTGACGTCTTAGTCCTGAATTCTTTGCCTAGATCAATGTCCAGAGAGTTTAACCTAAATTTTCTTCTAATATTTTTATAGTTTTAGGACTTATATACAAGTTTTTAATCCATTGTTAGTTGATTTTTTATATAGTCCAGTTTTATTCTTCTGCCTTATGCCTATCCAATTTTCCCAGCATCATTAATGAAAAGTGTGTCTTTTCCCCGGGGTATTTCTTCTCAATTTTGTCAAAGATCCATTGGCTGTAGATAAATAGCTTTATTTCTGGATTCTCTATTATGTTCCATTGATCTATGTGTCTATTTTTATTCTGGTATCATACTGTTTTGGTCATTATAACTTTGTAGTATATTTGAAGTCAGATTCTGTGATGCTTCCAGAGTTTGCTTAGGATTGCTTTAACTATTCAGGCTCTTTTATGGTTCCATGTGAATTTGGGGATTGTTTTTTCTAATTCTGTGAAAAATGGTGTTAGTATTTTGACAGAGATTGCATTGACTCTGTCTAATGCTTTAAGAAGTATGATCGTTTTTTACCAATATTAATTATTCTAATTTCCAGAAGGGAGGTTTGTGTCATTTACAGTTTTAGTAGGTGTTTTTTGTAGAGATATTTCACCTCCTTGGTTAAATATATTACATTTTCTTTCTTTCTTTCTTTCTTTCTTTTTTTTTTTTTTTTTCAGTCACTGTTGTAAATGGGATTACCTTCTTGATTTGGTTCTCCTCTAGATTGTTATTGGTATATAGAAATGCCACTAATTTTTGCATGTTGATTGTATATCCAGAAACTTTAGTGAAGTCACTTATAAAACCTAGTATTTTTTTGGTGAAATCTTTAGTTTTCTTGTATCCTTTGTAGATATGAGATTATATCATCAGTGTACAGGGAAAACTTGACTTCTTCTTTTTCAATGTGGATGCCTTTTATTTCTTTCTCTTGCCTGAATTATCTAGCTAGAACTTCCAGTACTATGTTGAAAACGAATGGTAAAAGTGGGCATCCTTGTGTTGTTCCAGTTCTTAGAGGGGCTGCTTTCAGCTTTTCCTAATTTAGTATGATATTGGCTATGGCTTTGTCATATATTGCCTTTGTAATTTTGAGGTATGTCTCTTGTCTGCCTAATTTGTTGAGGATTTTTATCATGAATTTTATCAAATGCTTTTTCTGCATCTATTGTGAGAATCATACTTTTTGTCCTTAATTCTGTTTATGTGGTGTATAGCATTTGTTAAGTTGCATATGCTGAACAATCCTGGTTTTAATCCCTCTTAAAACCCATTTGATCATGGAGTATTATCTTTTTGATTTACTTTTTGATTTGGTTCGCTAGTATTTTCCTGAGGATTTTTGTGTCTCTGTTTATCGGGTATTTTGATGTGTAGTTTTGTGTTGTGTGTATGTCCTTGTCTGGCTTTAGTATCAAGGTGGTACTGGCCTTCTTATATAAGAAATTAGAAAGAAGTCTCACCTGGCCGGGCGTGGTGGCTCAAGCCTGTAATCACAGCACTTTGGGAGGCCGAGACGGGCGGATCACGAGGTCAGGAGATCGAGACCATCCTGGCTAACACAGTGAAACCTCATCTCTACTAAAAAATACAAAATCTAGCCGAGCGAGGTGGCAGGCGCCTGTAGCCCCAGCTACTCCGGAGGCTGAGACAGGAGAATGGCGTGAACCTGGGAGGCGGAGCTTGCAGTGAACCGAGATCACACCACTGCACTCCGGCCTGGGCAACAGAGCAAGAATCCGTCTCAAAAAAAAAAAAAAAAAAAAAAAAAAAAAGAGAAAAGAAAAAGAAAGAAGTCTCTCCTCCTTGATTTTCTGGAGCACTTTTGGGAGGACTCCTCCTTGATTTTCTGGAGCACTTTTGGGAGGATTTACATTAGTTCTTCTTTATATGGGTCACAAAAACTTAGCTGTGACTCCATTTGGTCCTGGGCTTTCTTTTGTTGTTGTTTTTTATTCTCATATTTTAAAAATCATATTAGACTTCATAAATGTTCTTTAAAGCACTTTAGTATTTAAATATAGCTAGTCATTTAGATTATTTTGTGATTGTCTCTATTATAAATCTTTGTTGAGCATAATAGAGCACAGTTTTAATTTTCAAAATTATAATTATTTTATTATGGAAAGGTTGTAGAAGTGATGTTACCATGTCAGAAGCTATAAAGATTTTTCTTTGTGCATAATACTAATATCTTTTCCAAAGAAAAAGTCATGCCAGTTAGCAGTTCCATCAGAAATATCTAAATGTGCCCGATTTATTTCATGTCACAAATCTGTAAAACATCATTTCAAGCAACAAACACTCTGGAAGGTGCTGTAGCCGGAAGCCACATCTTATACCCACTCCTCTAAAATGCTAGCAAAACAGAGGGCTTTCTATACTCATATTTTTAGTTCATATCTTTTAGACACAAGGAAAAAGCAAATAAAAGCACCAGAGATGATGAAAGGGGCCACACGAGCAGTCTGCCACTCATCTCCTATAAGTGACTTCAAATGTTGCAATGATGCCATTTTCATGCCTGTACACAAGATTCATGCAACTCCCTTGAGACTACTCTTACCTTGGTAGAGGCAGACTACCACTGCCACGGGATTCTCTACACCAGCCACTCACTCCCTGGTCTTTCCCAGTATATCCTCACTTTTCTTTTGGTTTTAAATCACTATGTTTATTTTTATTCCTTCTTCCTAATGCATAGATTATATTTTTATTATTTTCCCTCTATTAATACTTAACTATTATTTCAATGGTCATCCAAAAATTATAATAGTATCCTTTACTTATCATAGTTTAATATAAATTAATAATTTGATTATTTCCTACTAAAACACTTTAACTCCATTTACCTTGCTACTTTATTGTTTGCTGATTATTTGCTTCTATATATGCAATACACCCAGAGACCAGTATTAGTGCTACTTTTACTCAGTCATATAACTGTTACTAATATACGTAATTATATTTTTCATTGCTTTTTAAATTCAATCCTGATTCCCTGAGTTTCCTTCTGGGATTACTTTTTTTCTCATAAAATAAAATTATTTAGTGTTTTGTTTAGTGATGGTGACAGATTCTCTTAGTTTTTTTTCTGAAAATGTTTTAATTGTATGATGATTTTTTAAGTCTGCTTTCTTTGAGTAGAATTCTGAACTGGAAGATTTTTTTATCCAGCTTTTTGAAGAAATAATTTCATTTGCTTCTCAGCTTTAGTGTTTAATTTAATGAATCTTCTATCATTTTACTATTGCTATTTTGAAAGGAAACAGTTGTGTTTTTTCTGGCTGTTTTTAAAATATTTTCTCTTCTTTATTTGGGAGGCTGGTATAGGTTTTATTTTAGTATGCTATGATGTGATTTTCTTTGTATTTATCTTATTTAGTCTAAGTAATGTTTCTTGAGTGTCTGGCCTAAAACCTTAAATTAGCTTTTGAAAAATCTTAGCCAATATCTTTTTTAAATTGTTTCTGCTCCATACTTTTCCTCTACTGGGGCTCTATTCTTAAGCTTTTCTCAGTTTAACAATGTGGTTGTTTCTCTTTTGGTAACCTCAGCTTTATCTAATCTTCTGTTAAGCCCAGCCATTGAATTCTCAATTTTATTTAGCGGCATTTTTAGCTTTAGTCTTTGAGTTTAGTCATTTTTAAAAATACATATGTATACTTACCTTTAGAAACTATCTACCTTGTCTTCTGTATTTTAAAACACAAAGTCTTATTATGCATGTTAAACAAATGGAAGGAACAAAGCAAATATACATTAATGTGGTATATAAATCAGAGCACTCAATGTAAAAATTGAACAAAGAACTTTATTTTCAAAAATGCTACATTATTACATTAACAATAAAACAATTATATTGTTATATAGGAGATTAGATTTTATGGCCAGAGTTATTCTCATAAAGCACTTTTACAATCCTACAGCTTCACTACTGAACAGCTTCACAGTTGCATCTCATTGTACTTTATAAAAAATATTCACTGGCTTCCTATTGCAGTTTAATGAATACTATGCTTTATTTGGATATGAAACATTTTAAAATACAGATTTAATAATTCATAGATTTAATTTTTCAGGACATTTTAATAAATGAAAGGAACAATGTATTAGATGTTAAAATTATGTGATTAGAAATATGAGGCAAATAAAATAAAAATTATGTAAGGTGCTAATTGATATCATCCCCACTATGATATGAACTCAGCTATTTTTCTGACAGTACCTGCCCTCTTGCTGATCACCCTAACTTGAGAGCTGGACCAGACATGAAGTCATAAACAGGCATGAAGGGTAGTGGTTCTTGGGGCAAGGGAAGTGGTCGGATGTATCCTTTTTAGAGAAGGTTCAATGAAAAGCTAGACAGATGCTCCAACAGATGTACCAAAATGTGGGGGTTAGACAGAGAGGAAACTAGAAGTGATCACAAAAGAAACTAGAGAAATGAAACACATGTTGAAGTGCAATATGGGCAGTGGGCTTGGGATAGAAATAGGCACTATCTTAGTCCATTTTTACATCTTTTATGGGTTAGGGAATAACAAACACACAGAGAAACAAATGCTAAATGTGCTGTAACAGATCAGAAAACATATATAAACAGACCATATTGCCAGTTCTCAAACTCACCGTACTATTTTACTATCATGCTTTTTCAAGCTGATCTCCATCTGGAATGGTTTTTCTCCTTGAAATCTTCAGCTATATCTGATAGCCATCATTTAAGAGCTAGTTCAAATTTTATGCTTAACAGAGTGTTAGTTAGGATTTGTGCTAGGATAAGGGTTAGGATTTCTACTGTTCGCCTATAAAAGGGACTTTAACTTGCTCTTAGTACTGTGATTTTACTTTTATCAATGAAACATTTTCTAGCCATTATCATTTTGGTTGTATATATGGTCACATTACAAATACATCTGGTTTTAAGTAATCTGGCACAAATTTAGTTACTTTATACATATTTGCACCTGCCTTGTTCCCTACTAAATAATATGCTCTGAATGGTCAAGACTGTGCTGAACATGTCTCTGTATCTACTGGAAAGTAATGCCAAATAACATTCAGAAAATAAACTATTGAAAATGACAAGCATTTTTCTCAAATTATTTTTCATAACGTATATAATATAACTTAAAATTTATGTCACCAAACTTTGCTTTGGGTTAAATTTTCAGTTTGAATACGTTCTTTATTTCTCTCCAAATAAATATTTAATATGCAAACACAGAGATGTGCACACATACTTGTTGCATTGTGCAAGTAAAAATAATTACATTTATGATTTGTTTAAAGAGATCGAATAATAAAAAATTAGTCTACATCTATTTGTTTTGGCTTGTTTACATTCTTAGTTTGTTCATAATTATGACCTTTTAATACCTCGCCAAACCAGTCATATAAAATCAAGAATAAAATTGTGGGTACATATGATAATAAAATATGAGCCAATCAATTATTTTAGATGATATTCTGTGCACAAAACATTATCACAGATTCAGTGGGAATACAAAATTGCTATAAAAATGGTCCTGCCCTTGGTAAGCATAAAATCTGACTGAGGGATACTCACAGGTGAAATATAGTGAAAATAATACCAGACAGAATTTAATTGTTAAGTTGTATGGTTTGTATCTATAAATAGTGAAGGAATTGAACACTATCTTCATGTGAAAAGCTCTGCAACTAGATTTAACTAATTTGCATAAGAAGAACAATAATAATGAATTTTTAGTGCAATAATGTTAATGCTACTCTTCACATTCATGTCTATATTTTCTATTATAAAAAGACTTTCCTAAGTATAAATATCAGAAGAACATGAAGCAAATTTATATTTGATTTGAGGCATAAAAAAACTATAAGAAAAATGTTTACCCTATGTAACCAATGTACCAGACATATTGTGGCAGAATTTTAAAAATCTGTAATTTGCTAATTGACTAACAGATTTTGTGAGTGTGAGTGAATTACTTAAAAATTCTTTTAGCCAAAAAATAGGAATGAAAAATTATTGTCAATGACAATATTCATAATATTCTAAGCTTTGTTTTATGTACAGCAAGCTTGAACTTACAGAAAATTTACATAAATCTGTATTTGGCAGGGTTCTCTAGAGGGACAGAACTAATAGGATAGATGTATTTATAGGGGGGAGTTTATTAAGGAGTATTGACTCATGCGATCACAAGGTGAGGTCCCACAATAGGCCATCTGTAAGCTTACGAGCAAGGAAGCCAGTCCGAGTCCCAAAACTGAAGAACTTGGAGTCAGATGTTCGAGGGCAGGAAGCATGCACCACGGGAACAAGATGTAGGCCAGAAGACTAAACCACTCTAGTCTTTCCATGTTCTTCTGCCTGCTTTTATTCTGATCATGCTGGAAGCTGACTAGATGATGCCCACTCAGACTGAGGGTGGGTCTGCCTTTCATAGTCCACTGACTCAAATGTTAAGTCATTTGACAACACCCTCAAGACACACCCAGGAACAATACTTTGCATCTTTCAGTCCAATCAAGTTGACACTCAGTATTAACCATCACACATCTCATGCACCCATGACCATTTATTCCAAGCTCTACTAACTCCTTTTGTTTTGTAGAAAATTTATAAGTTTATACATACAAAGATAACCCACTCCCCAAATTGTGAATACTGAGTTGGAAATCAATAAAGTTATGACATATATCCCTCCATCAGGAGATATATGGGGGAGAAGGGGAGAAGAAGAAGAAATGGGGAAAATATAAATAAATGAAATATAAACATATACAAATATATATGAAATATAAATAAATGAAAGGACACATAATGCACCTATGTACTTGATTCCAAATATATGGGTTGAGGTGATTCTTACCAAATTCTATTCCACACTTATGCTTCCAAAATATCTGGATGAAAAAATCTTCAAATGTTTAAGCAACTCAGACTTTTTTCTATGACCTATTTGCAACACTGTGATCTATGTGATCTCATCAATCCACACAGATTTTGATATCAACTGTATGGTGGGCACTCTCAAAGATCTATTTCTTGTAAAAGTCACACATACCTCTACAAATGTTTTCATGGTTCCACTTCAATAAGTGATAAGAGAGGAGAATAGATCTTATAAATCATCTACTATTATTTTGATATGTTAGTTTGATTTAATAATTCAATTCCATAAATATATGCAAGTTTGTTAATTATAAATAAAAATATTATATATATATATATATATGTATATATCTACAGTTCTAACCAATAGCCAAGTCATCTGGATAATAAAATATATCAAATACTCAAAAGATATTTCACTTTGGGAACCTATCATGTCTGGATAGAAGTGATAGTATATCCATAAGACGGATGTTTCTCTCACAATTTCAGGATTCATTCTGCCACTGACAGGAGTTTTCTATATTGAGTATCTATAATCAAAACATTTTTCATCTTACCAGTGTGACTCTAAGGTTACTTCTTCCAGAGACATTGTATAAGCATATTGAAGCCAAAGGAATCCAATCATCTTTTTAATACATTTTTCTTTCTGGAATTTATTTTCCCTTCTTCACTTTGAAGAATTCTAAATCATCTTCAAGTACCCTCTTGAAAGTGACCAAATGCTTGAACTATTTCTGACTTGAATTATCTGTCATCTCTATCTCCTATCATTTTTTAACCTCTTTGATGGGATGGTACTTATGTTATTTTTTGTGTTTCAGTAATGAATTCAAAGTGTCAGATGAGTTTACCTTATTGTCTCATATTTAAACCTAATCCATTTAAATCATGCCATTGAAATAATCGTGCCTTTTCTACTTACAACTACCCAAATTTTGATCTCATGCATGTCTCTAATTCTGCAGATGGTCTTTTCTCTCTATTCAGTGCTGCTACAAGAGTGATCTATAGCTTACTTTGCTTGATCTCCCCATACTCAAAAATTAAATAAAAATATGCACATATTTTTAAAATATAACCAATGCATACAGTAGAATTTAAGAATGCTAGCCTGGGCAACATGGCAAAACCTCATCTCTACAAAAAAACACAAAAAATAGCCAGGAGTGGTGGTGCATGCCTGTAGTTCCAGTTACTTTGGGGGCTGAACTTGAGCCCAGAAGGCAGACATTGCATTAAGTCACGATTACAACTGCAATCCAGAGTGAGAGACTGTCTCAAAAAAAAAAAAAAAAAAAAAAAAAATGTTTTGCAGAAGTTGGAGGAAGGGCCTATTTATATTACAGTAACACACTTTAAAATAAAATATTAAGAAATATCCTGTTCATAAAAGTCTTTTGACCAAACTGCTAGCGGAAATTTCTTTCCCGATCAATTTCCCCAGGTCTCCAGACTTTAAATTCAAGCCATATCTGTAGTTTAATTAATCTAATCCCGTTCCCTTTTCTCTTTCTCTAGGTTCTCCAACCTCAAATTTATAGTTCTTACGTTATCTTTCTATTTTTTAATTTATTTCCAAATAATATCTTTTGGATCTCAATATCCAGATTCAAGGGGAGTTGGCAAGATACTTACTTTAAAAAAAAAAAAACAGCCTACTAACTAACAAAATTCTGGTGCCAGGTAAAAATGTAATATATATTTTTTACCTTATTATAGTTATTTGAACTTCTCTCTTCACACCTTTAATAGAGATAACCAATGATTTTCTAATTGTAGAACTTTTTATTTATCTATATCCATCTATGTGTATATATATGTGTGTATATATATATCTTCTGCGAGATACATATATATAAAATAATCATCTTATAAGTTTCTAATATTATTATCCTTATAAAAACTGTCAAAATCAATCTGGCTTTTATTTCTTAGTAAGAAATAATTATTAAAACAGCGAACTCGGTTTTCTTGACAACATAAATTATGATTTATAATTGCCTGCCCCAATTCCAGGCAAATGCTTCAACTGCATTGGAATCAACTGTATTTAAAGTTATATAATAAAGATAAAGAATAAATAAGCAAGATACTTTAAAAATTATCAGTCTGAAATTACCATTATTAATAAAATAATCTGAGAAGAGGAAAGAAGGCAAGCTATAGGTTAAACAATGGAGTAGAAATTTAAAATGACTTGGGGTGTTTTGAGTTTTAATAAGAGTGTTGGTTAAATGCAAATAATGCTGTATTTTGAGCCACAAACCTGGAGTTTAATACCAGTCCTAATTTATATAACCTTACACAAAATCAATTTCTATTACTTATTTATATTTCTGAGCCATGACACAGGATTTGTAGCAATTTACAGTGGCATACATGATGAATGAAAAAGGTATATTTAAAAAATTAAGACTAGAACCCACAGCAAAAAGCAAATATGTTAACAATAAATGGTAATCTTTCATTTGACCCTAAGCTTGCTTAAGCTAGGACCCAAACGGGAAAGTTTCTTGTTATATACTTCCCAATTTTAGACAGCACCTCAAGTTCCTGTTGCTTTCAAAAGACAAATCTAACAAATTCCCTGATACCAGTCTCTGAACTTGTTTTCTCACATAGTGTATCTAGTAAACATTCATGAATAACTACCAAGATTTTTAGCAGCTGTTGATGATACCAATTAGGACAATTAGGATGTGACCTGCTCATGATAATTCTTTCGTCACACTGAACACACAGAGTTGTATCCTCAGTGGCTATGTGTCCTTTGAAATTTCTGTCCTGGAACATGGAGCACAAGTAGGTGAACTGGATCCTCATTATTCGGCCTGTGAAATTTGGACTCGGGGATATCAGAAACAGAGAACTGCTGGAACTGAGTTGCATTAATAGCAGCTGCTTGGAGAGGTCAACAGATTTTTATGAAATTGTCCAGTTCTATTTCTTCAGCTCTCTTTTCACTTCCGTGAGTTACATCATCTCCTTCCTATGAATTCAATCTGCTACAGAACCCTAGCTAAATTCAATACAATTTAAGATTTGGGCATATGTAAGCATACATATATGAGCTTTTAGGAGTGGTAGACCAAGAAAAGTTTTCAATATTGCCAAGAGATTAGGTGATTTAATTTCCATATAATATTTTAGAGATATTTGTCTTTCTTTTCCTTTAGCTAAACAGGTTCTAAGTATTCTAAATAAATACTTTCTTGAGAAACTGTAATTTCCAGTGTGTACAGAGACAGAGCAGTTCCATGGACATAAGTTTGGTAGCCATAAGAGGAAACCGGCATTAATGAAGCGTGTTTATGAAAATCTTACCAGTTGGAGCATTTAAATCAAAGCAGTTAATAGGCTTTTATATCATTAACCAACCACAATCACTCATAATATCACTCTGAGGCTTTAATAAAACAGTTTTCTATTTAACCTAAGTTTAAATGAAAGCAACAACTACTCTGAAAGTATTAACAGTTTTAAATTAGTACTTCACTTATGAGAAGCCCTGCTAAGATACTGATCTCAGCTGAGAAAAAAAGATTTTATGCTCAATGATATTAATTACAGCATTATATATTGATAGAAAAAATGAAATTTCCAAAGCCAAAGTTAGAATTATACAAAAATGTAATATTTAAGTAAATTGTGATGAATATATATAACAAACCAATACAAAAACTTTAAAGTTAAAGTGTAATGACATGAGAAAATGCTGACATACTGTTGGGTGAAAAGACAGTTTATAAATGTGCATATTCTTACTATTTATATTGTTTTAAAATTTACGTAGCATAGAAAAATTAAAGAGTTTTCTACCTTAATCTCAGCTCCTGGAATAGTCAACAAACTTCTACTGTTGAAACGGTGGCCATTAAGCACTTTATTCTCTTCTGTGAATGACCTACCCTAGTCTCCTTCAAGAAATTCTCCCAAATTAAAATTTTATTAAAAAATCAAATTATAGGAATAAAATATCACAACTTAATCTAAATTGTGAAAAAAATAAATATATACATATAAAGAACAGGCAAGCAAATAAACAGAACAAAGAGTAGAAAAATTTACAGCAAATTACAACCTACTACCTTTGAAGAAGGAAGAGTATGGATGGGAGCTGAGATCTTGTATGTTTTACTTTGTCATAATCTCTGTAGCCTGAGTCTTTTGTGATAAAACTAATGTAAATATACATGACAACAAAAAGTAAAGAAAACATAGGAAATTATCAAAATGTATTATGTCTATTCTAAAATGTCAAAGTATTACCTTTTTCAAGGTAATTTTTATTTTTTATTTGGGTGTGTGTGTGTTTTAAAGATACATCCTTTGTTTCCTATAGGAACTATGTTATTTTCAGTCTCAAAAGGCCAAAGAATGTTTGGAAATGCATTTGAATTGTTGAAATGTCCCCAGTGTTACAGCAGAATATTAAGCTTAACTTATTTCTTAGTAACATTCGCTTGAGATACCTATGAAACATCAAAATGCCATTGAAAAACTCTTCGATACATTACTACAGCATGTAACCTCCAAATGTTTGGATTGGCTTGCAAATCTCAGGAATTTCATCTGTGGCTTTTGCAAGCTATATATGGAAGCCGAGATTTGTCATAATCTGCTTTGTTTGTTCAAACCCTGGGAGGTAATCTCAACTGAAATTTTATCAAAAATAACCGTATGGCAATAACAACAATCCTTCTGCATCTAGATTAGTTCTCTGTTTTATTTCACTACGAAATACCCTGGAGAACTATGGGTAATTTTACAGAACAAATTAACCTTAGAGCACAGCTACTTACAATGTTAATTTTACTGGACACCTACAAAGCAGTATAAATTTAAGTACAGTTTAATCGACCCTTCCAGGCCTGGTAGAAATCAAATAGCTAGGACATAAATATAATGATAATTAACCTAAAATGGTGTTAAGATATTCTTTAGATAAGTACTGATAAATGTCACATTTGGGATCCAAATGCCAAGCAAACAGAGAGAATATAGGAATAGGACTATGACCCCATCCTACATTTCACTTGTACAACAGTAGTCCAGAGGTTGCTTTTGTTGGCAAGGAAATCTGATTTTCAATTACTGTGTTTCCAGCACATAATGACCACGACCTGTTTAACACAAGCACCATAATGTGAGTTGCATTTTGTTTCCCTCCTGCTTTCATTTCACTGCAGAATTAACAAAATATAACTCTCTGTCCTACTAATAGGGCAGCATGAAAACTAATTGGTATTCTCTGTTTTCAAATATTTGTATCCTCAAGCCTCTCTGTTTAAAAAAAAAGCCTGACAGAGTCTCTTCATTATCTCATTATGCTATAATTATTGCATACTCAATTGCCAGGGCCTGAGAGTAATTCCATGTATGTGGTGCATCAAGACAAGCTTGTGCCTCTAGAACTAGATTTAACCAACTTTAAAACATTCTAATTTGTTATTTGTCTCCTGGTTATTCAATACAGGAATAATCTTTTTCTTTTTATTAAAAGAGAAAAATTTAAATTAATATACTAACTATTCTAGTTTTTAAGCCTTTGTTGATATTTCTTTGCTATTTTCTTATATCGGACTCAGACAAGATCAACAAGTATTTTCCGATACTTTTGTGCACGCCTGTTCACATCCGCCATATTCAGGCTGGCATTCTGTTACTCTCATCCAATAAATTCTTCTGAAATTCATACATCATTCTTCCTATTGTTGACATAATGACTATCACAGTAGTTACTCCTTATTGTACAATTTTAGTCAATGTACTTAAATTCAATACAACCAAGTCAAATAAGCATCTATTTTGTAATTCCAAGCAGACTGATTTCGAAATGATACATATTAAATGTATATTTATTGAACTGACTTTCTCAGTGAGGTAAAAATCTGTTTCCATTTTTATATGTCAGCATTTTTACATTCCATTTTTCTACTTCTTTAACTTACTTTCCAGTCAACATATATAATCAATGGAACATATATCATAAATCTCTTAAGTACACAAATATAACGATTTCCTCCAAAGATCTAGAAACCCGAGAATCCCATAAGAGATTCAAGTTCTTTCCCTTGTACCATATAAACCATCCGCCTTTTCTGTCTTTATTTTGGTCTCCAACCTTTCAAATCTTCAAATGTATTGTGCCCATCGTAGTTCTACCCAGTTTTCTACATATTCTACATCAGATATTTAAGCCAACTACTTCCCAATGCAATAGAAGTACCCAGAAAGAAAAACCTTACAAACAATAAAAATGACAATAACCAGAAACTCAAAGGACAACATTAAAACACATGTCACAAGGAAATAAGGCCACTCTCAGACTTCTCCTTCATGAAATTTCCTTCTGTTTCTCTTTGCCACCTTTGTCAAACACCATCATTTCTTAATGGCTTCTCTGCTTCTAATGCACCCACAGTAATTTATTCTCTATAGAATGATCTTTTAAAAATATACATTATATATCACTTTCCTTTTTCTTTTTTTTTTTTTTTTCTTTTTTTTTTTTTTTTTTTTGTTTTGTTTTTTGGACAGAGTCTCACTCTGCTGCCCAGGCTGGAGTGCAGTGATGTGATCTTGGCTCACTGCAGCCTCCATTTCCTGGGTTCAAGTGATTCTCCTGCTTCAGCCTCCAGAGTAGCTGGGATTACAGGTGTCCGCCACTACATCTGGCTAATTTTTATATTTTTAGTAGAGATGGGCTCTCACCATGTTGGCAATACTGGTCTGAACTCCTGACCTCAAATGATCTGCCCACCTCATCCTCCCAAAGTGCTGGGATTACAGGTGTGAGCCACCATGCTGGCCCTTTCATATTACTTTCTTGATCAAAACATTCTAATAGTTTCCCATGACATTTAGCATACAGTCTAGAGCTCCTTTTTCTGGCTTTTAAAACCAGGATGTAGTATTTACCTACCACTACAACTATACATCCCACGAGTTTCCTTCTAGCCGAGTGTGCTAAAGCAATGTTGGGATTGTTTCTGTTCTTTTATCATCTCTAAATATCCCAGGACCATATTTAATTCTTGGAGTTGCATTTCTTCCTAGCACTTTTGTTTATGTGTTTTATGTTTACATAAGTTCTGAGACCTTTCCTGAAATGCTGCTGTCTCTCCAATGCCTAGAAAATTGTTAGGCCCTCTATAATAGTTGTGTAATGCACAAATACGTGGAAGAGTGATTGAGGGATACTGTAGTCTAACTGGCAATTAAGTCATATCTACAAGGATTTGATAACAAAAGTTGAGATTCAAGAATACTGAAACAATTAATCTGCCATTAGTTTGTAAGTAATGGTAAACTAATAGCTCATATTTAAGAAAATTATGGCCAGGCGTGATGGCTCATGCTTGTAATCCCAGCACTTTGGGAGGCCGGCGCAGGCGGATCACGAGGTCAGGGGATCGAGACAATCCTTCCCAACATGGTGAAACCACGTCTCCACTAAAAATACAAAATTAACTGGGCTTGATGATGCGTGCCTGTAGTCCCAACTACTGGGAAGGCTGAGGCAGGAGAATCGCTTGAACGCGGGAGGCGGAGGTTGCAGTAAGCCGAGATCACGCCACTGCACTCCAGCCTGGCAACAGAGCGAGACTCTGTCTCAAAATAATAAATAAATAAATAAATAAATAAATAAATAAATAAATAAATAAAATTATATTCTATGCTTGCTAGTCAAGCATAGAATATAAGTGGTAAAATATATTAATTTTATATTTAAAATAATATAATGAATTTTTTTGTGTGTGCCCAGTTTTACAAAGAAAGTGAGAATTGTAAAGACAAATTTTCAGTTATACATTAAGCCGAGACTCTCAGACCTCAATATGACTTTGGAGACCTTGGATGTAACAACTATGCTGAATTTCTTTATTATTCTGAAAGGGCTCAGTAAGTGTAAGGCAGATGATCAGCTATCACAATGCCTCTAATGTAATAACCTATGTGTGGTGTAAGACAGATGACCAGCTATCACAATGCCTCTAATGTAATAACCTATCTGTTTTTTCACAAACTTCCAATGCCATCTTTATCACATACAAAAGTCCCATATAAATGTTAGTATATTTCAGAACTTTCTGATCTGTTCTATTTATCTCTCTGTGTTTCAAGTAGAATTTCAATCATAGCAATTTTATTAATATTTTTTCAAAACTGGAAGAACAAATCACATTTTAATTACCTCCTTATTCAAAATATGTATTGTTCATTTTACCTATTTATTCTATAAAGTAAACATTTATATTATTAAGCCAATTGCCAAGCCTGAATCTCATTGAAATTGTAACTTTCATTCTATTACTGTTTTGAGCTTTATGCAATTTATATACCATTGAGTTTTCCTTTCCGTGGATTTAAGACAAATTATTTTATGTAAGACTAATTTGAAATTCTTTCTCAACATATTTAGTCTTCTTGCAAAATTTCTGTATAAAAGCTTCATGTAAAGTCTTATGTAGTTTATTTCTATCTTTTGTCTTCTGTTATTATGAAAGAAAAATTTTCTAGTTGTGTTGTTATATTTTCTATTTTATCAAATATATAAGCCATTTCTATTTGTATTCTTGTGTGGAGTGACCAACACAAGCTTAATGCGTCTCTCAACCTGTCTAAACTTCTGACAGACTTCTTTCTGACTATATATCCTAAGCTCCTATTTCTGAAAAGTTATTGTAATTCTTTTTTCCTGCCCTACTGAGATGTGTGTGTGTGTGTGTGTGTGTGTATATACAAGTATATATATGTGTGTGTGTGTATATATATATACGTGTGTGTGTGTGTGTGTATATATATAATTTTTTTGAGATAGAATCTCACCCTGTCACCGAGGCTGGAGTGTAATGGGGTGATTTCAGCTCACTGTAGCCTCTGCCTCCCAGGTTCAAGGGATTCTCCTATCTCAGCCTCCTGAGTAGCTGGGACTATAGGCGCCCACCACCATGCCCAGCTAATTTTTTGTATTTTCAGTAGATGAGGTTTCAGCATGTTGACCAGGCTGGTCTCGAACTCCTGACCTCAGATGATCCACAACGCCTCGGCCTACCAAAGTTCTGGGATTACAGGTGTGAGCCACGGGAGATGTAAATACTTTTAAAACTTTTTGAAGGTGTTACTTTCCAAAATTGTCTTTCTCAAAGACCTAGAAAATGTCTCTTTGTAATGCAAGCATCAAAGAAAATAGTATCCCTCTCATCCCTCTCTTCCCATTTCTGTATCAGGACAGGAGCCTAACTTTATTTTATTCACCTGCTCTAATTCGTAAAACTATTGCCAGTGATGAAGATCTGAGAAAGTTTACTTTTCCTTTGGGTAAGGCCGGTTAGTAAACACAGGTAGCTGGCCAGGCTCTTAACTCCTCATTCCTTTGTGCTCAGCTGAATTGAGCTTAGACTGCTTCTGGCTTCTCTCCTTTATTACAGTCTTCTTGAATAAAGTTTACCTTGCCTGTTTAATGTGAAATTTTTGCTTTCAGAAGGACCAATAATCTATTACTACATTCTTTTGTGTTTTTCCAGATAGATAAGATCCTCCAAAAAATAATATTGATATCCTGTATTATCTCATACCTAAAAGCTTATTGTTCTTAAATTATTAGGTATCACACTCCAATATTATCAAAAACTTACAAAAATTGTAATTAATAACATATGTTATATACTATCACATTTTTTCTGATTTGTGATTTACTCTACAGGAATATTAAGATATTTTTGTATTAGAATCATGTTGGCTTCATGAATTGGATTTAGAAGCTTTTCTTCTAACATATTTATTGTAGGTATTCTCAGTTTTATAGAGGTTATCCAAAATTATGCCCAGCACTATACTTATTTTTATGTCTAGAATTTTGATTATTGTTATAATTAATTATATTTGGTTGTTTTAATCTAGTTAGCCATCTCTTCTTTTGTCAGTTTTTACTGTTTAAATTTTCAAAAATATATTTATTTATAAAAGTATTCAAATTGATTAGTACAAATTTCTATACATTATTCTCTTGCATTTTAAAATTATCTCATAGTTGGAATGGTATTTATTTTACCAATTATATAGTTGCATTTTTCCCTCTTAATCGGCTTTTTCATGTTTGTGTTCATTTTACTGAATTTATGTTTGGCATCAATTCATACATTAAATTGGTATTTTTGATTTCTAGTTACTGAATACAAACTTTGGTCTTTATTAATACCTTACTTCTATATTCCTTTGTTTAATTTCAATAATTTATTATTGGTCTATTGAAGTGGAATTCATTTCATAATCCTTATTGAAAATATATCATTCATGACTATATTTTTTCAAAAAATACATTTGTCAATTACCTATTGCACATTTAGCCACAAACTAAAACTGAATTAATCCCCTGATAAAAGAAAATGTAGATTATAATTTCTGTGTTTAAGGTAACAAAAAATAAAGGTAGGATATTAAAAAAAAAACTAAATTAATTGAAAATGAAACAAAATTTCTCTCTCCCTCCTCTTAATTCCTCTTAAGTCAAAGATAATATAACAATGAAAATAACATATACTAAATTTTTTTGGTGTAAGCAAAGAGTTATTTATAAGTCAGTTCATAGCTCCAATGTATTTCATTACTAAAGTTAAAAGAATAAAATTTAATTAAGTATACATTTTACATTATGCATTTCTCTACACAAATAAAGGCAAAATGCAATAAAGGTTTAATCAAGTACTAACTACTCAAATATTACGCAGTCCTAAAGGGCCTTAGAGGTCTATACCTTTGCAAGAGAGAATGAATAAATACTATATCTCCAACACATGTAAACCTCTAATGATACAGAGAGTTACTGTTGTGATTAATAATATAAAATGTAGCCCAGTGTTTACAAACATGAACTTTGGTGGCAGAATGATATGCGTAAAATCCCAGTTCTCTCTTTTGCTAATGCTGACCATATCAAAATATGTAACTTCTAAAACATCGGTTTGAGCATCTGCTAGATAGAGGTACTTATTTTTTAGTAGAAATGTCCTGAGGATTAAATGAGTGCTGGCTACACAGTAAGCATTTACTATATCTTGAGCAATATTATTATAGATATTTTAACAGTATTGCATCTTCTAAAAGGCCCAGTAAATCATATATGTAGGAACAAATTAAAGGACAAAGGCTGAATAATATTTATTCTAGGATTGAAAAATTTATTTGATGTGAGATGATGTAAGAAATAATACATAAAACTAGCAGATCAATTGGCATTAAATTCTATTTAATTAAACACTCATTCCTAATTGAAGTGATTAAACATGATATTTAATATGATTAAAATTCATTTATTGAAAATTAATAGCAGTCATTTTATCTAATGACAAAATATATTGGCATTCTCATACATATGGAAGGAAGATCAGAAGTCCATCTTCATAATTATAACATTGTCCTAGAAAAATTAGCCAAAGTAATAATAGCCAAAATAATAATAATAAAAGATAAGAAAAAAGCTATAAAATTTAAAGACAGAGGAGCAAGACATTAAACTAAATATGTAGAAAATATAGCAGTGGCTCATGCCTGTAATCCCAGCACTTTGTGAGGCTGAGGTGGGTGGATCACAAGGTCAGGAGATAGAAACCATCCTGGCCAACATGGTAAAACCCCGTCTCTGCTAAAAATACAAAAATTAGCTGGGTGTGGTGATGGGCGCCTGTAATCCCAGCAACTAGGGAGGCTGAGCCAGGAGAATGGCTTGAACCCAGGAGGCGGAGGTTACAGTGAGCCAAGATCATGCCACTGCACTCCAACCTGGTGACAGAGGAAGACTCTGTCTCAAAAAAAAAAAAAAAAAAAAAAAAAAAATATATATATATATATATATATATACATACATATATATATATATATACACACACACACACACACATTTTAGAATCGACAATTCATAAAGAAATATGCAAGTCAATTGTCTTCCTATGTTTTCTCCCTACAACCAATTAGAAGACATAATGAATATTCCTAATAATAGTGATAAAATATAAAATACATTCAATCTATTATTCCTATTTTAAAAATCAGATATCTAAAAATCTCCTGACCAGCAAAATAATAATAGTTTTTGTTATAATTGCTAACATTTCATGGCTGTCTACACAATGTTAAATGCATGACCAAGAAATATAATAATTTGTAAAATTAATGTTTTTTAACTTATTTTTTAAGATACATGGTTTTGCTCTCACTATGTTGCCCAGCCTCAAATTATTCTGAAATTTCTGAGCTTAAGCAATCCTCCTGCCTCAGCCTCCTAACTGTCTTTAAAATCATGAGATATTGGTACTATTATTTGCCTTATTTGATGGATGAAGAAGCTGAGATTAAACAGATGAAAACAGAGCTGACAAATTTCAGGCTGAGATGTGAATTCGTTTTGTGTAGTCACTACCTAGCAGACACTTCCAGTTGCCTACTCAACACCCAGTCTTCTCTTTTCTTTACAAATAGACACAAAATTCTGTTGAGGATGAGAAGGAAAAAAAAAAAAAGCATGCATTGTGAGAAGACTCAGCTAATAGATATGTTTCCCCTTTCCCTTTTTCTTTTGACTCACCTAAAATATAAATGAGATTTTAAATAAAGCAACTAACTGTTCTGCAGCCATCAGGCATGAAGATCAAAGCCAGCTGCAATGACACTATGCCATACCAGAGGCAAGAATATAGTGAAACAAGGATTCCCATATACTTCATTTTGGAGAAGTTAACTGGAAGGCAATTTAGAATTGAAGATACAATATTCAAAATATTTTGCTTTCTACTAGTATATTTCCAAAATTCTCAGTAATAATATTATTAATTAACAATGGTACATAGTTAAATATTACAACAATATTTTAAAATCATTTTTTTTTAAATCTAATAAATTGTGTGTGGAAACATTTATGATACATTAGTTGGTGGGGGAAAAATGAAAAAATTAAGATATCCTAAAGTATCTTTAAAATACGTGTGTGTGTGTGTGTGTGTGTGTGTATGTGCATGTATGTGTGTGTTGCTAGCATCCAAACATAACATTTTCTAATGCCGATGGGAAAAAATACATTTCTGAGTTTTTCAAATAATTTTTAATAATTATATATGACTTTCACAATATGTAAAATATTTTTTAAAAATCTGGCCTCAATATTCATTACATATTTCAATCAAAATATCTTTTGAAAGTTGTAGGTGAAAACAAATTTAATGTTAAAGCAGCCAGTTTGCCACACAAAAGAAGGAAAAATACAAAAGGATGTCATCAAAATTATCAGTTGTGCAGGGGTGTTGGTACTTGGCAAAGTGTTCCGTGTCCTTAGCACTTGTTTCTATTTCAGTGTGTGGCCTGAAATTGAGAGGGTGTTATGGGACAGACTTTTTGTATTTTAAAGCTGGCGAAAAGTATGAACAGAGGTTACTTTTTAGCTGGCTGCCTTAGAGAGGATCATTAATGATGTTTTCCTTGAAGTTTCAATTCATGACAATGTGGAGAGATTGTTCTATTTATTTTCACTCACACAGATAATTTTATATTAAAAAAGAAGATAAAGTTTAGCTCAACAAAATCGCATTAGCCTCAGTGGTTGCTAACACAGCGTGTATGAAATTTCAGAAAGAAAAGCTTTCAAAGTATGGATCAAGAAATAAAATTAAGGTGATATCAGCAATATGGTACAATAGGAGCTTTCTACAATCACTTGCCTTTAGAAGCATCAATTTTGACAATACCATGAATGAGAGTTACTTTGAGAGAGTCTAGAGATCCAGCAAGGAAGTTACAGCACATCGTTGGAACAATAACCAAAAAAAAAAAAAAAAATTGAGACCAGATGCACTGAGGAGGATATGAATAACAGCTTCATGTTACCTGGGTCACCCCTTCTCCAAAGTGGTACAGCTCAGTTCCAAGAGAGACCTCCTCAACCTTAGATTTCTCCCACAGAGGAGAGTGAAAGTATAGTGAGTGCCCAACTCCTTCAGCCATGTGGGACACTGCCCCCAATACTCACTTCTTTCTATTCTCACCCACATAAATTAGGTGATCACCACAGCTGAGTGGATGCGAGACGCTGGGATCAGGGAAGAGAAGCCACAGATCCTACCGACTGCCCTGTCAGGAAGCCCACTTATGGACCACTTGGGAGGTCCCACACAACTAGCCCAAACATACCCTAAATGATTTATGTAGCTTATGCTTCCCCCTACTCCTTGACCAGCTCCTCAAACACATCCCCTTGTTTGGGGAGTGCAAGCTTCTGGCAGTCAGTATTACCTTGTAGTATTAGGTAAAGGCACATAACTGGGAGTATCTCAGGGCACCAACCTAGGGAAAATGAATGTGAGTCTATCAGCACTGAGTCTGGCTTTGTGGGATTGGGAGACAGAGAACAATATTAAGAATCCTTCCTCCTAAGAAGGAGCAAGAAGTGTTTAAGTGAACATTATAGAAAACATCTGAGAGCCACAGATTCTCTAGCTGGGCTGATTGGTAAAGACGTTTCTCTGATGTTTCTTTCTGAAAGCCAGTCAGTAAAGCCTAGAAGATGAGACTCCTTCTTCAAATAAGAAGACAGAAAGACAACTCTTCAAAGAACAAGAAGTGTCAAGGGAACATGACACCAACAAAAGATACAATTATATTTCAGTAACCATTGCCAAAGAAATGTAAATCTTCAAATTGCCTCACAAAAGATTCAAAATCATTGTCTCAAGCTCAGTGAGTTACAACAGAACACAGACAAACAATTCAAGAAGAATCCAGGAAAACATTACACAAACAAAATTTTAAGTTCAATGAACATGTAGATATAAAAATACAAACAAAAATTGTAGAGCTGAAGAATACAATAGATGGTATGAAAAAGTAAGAGAGCATCAACAACGGACTTGACTGAGCAGAAGAAAAAATCTGTGAAGCTAAAGACAAGTTATTTGAAAATATCTAGTTAGAAAAAAAAAAAAGAGCAAGCAACAGAGAGAGAGACAGAGAATAAAAAGAAATGAAGAAAGCCTAGGATATTTATGGGGCACCACTTGTAGAGGTAAACTGCTCATGAGAGTCCCAGAAGATAAAGAAAGAAGGAGAAAGGGGCAAAAAGTTATTTAAAAAATGGCTAAAAGCTTCCCAAACCTGGGAAAGAAACGTACATCATGGTACTTGAAGCTCACAATTCTCCAGTCAGGTTCAACTCCCCCCCATTCCCCTCCCCTACACACAGACACACACACACAAACACAAATCACCAATATACAGTATAATCAAACTGTTGAAACAACAATAACAACAACAACGAGAATTTTGAAAGCAGATTTCCTCACATACAAGGAAACCTCCATAAAGCTACCAATCAGATCATTCAGAATTCTCAGCAAAATCCTTACAGGCCAGCAGAGAGTGAGATAATATATTCAAAGTTTGAAAACAAACAAACAAAAAAGAAGTAACAACAAACAATACTTATCCTGACAAATCTGTCCTTCAGAAAAAGAGAGAAAATACTTTCCCAGACAAAAGTCGAGGAAGTTCACAACCACTAGACCTGATTTACAAGAAATGCTAAAGAGAGTTATTCAAGCTAAAATGAAAGGATGCTAATTAATAACATGGAAACAGGTCAAAGTATAAAACTTACTAGCAAAGATAGGTATAGAGTTAAGTTCATATTACCCTAGTACTATCATGGTGGCATGTAAATCACTTATAATGCTAGTAAATATTAACTGCCAAAAGTAAAATAATTTACAATAAGAGGAGATATAAACTGTGACATTGAAAACATCAAATTTCAGAGGGAAGGAATGAAAATGTAGTTTTCATATGTGATTGAGGTTAGGTTTTTATCAATTTTAAATAGGATATTTATATTATTATAACAATAGGATATTTTATGGAGTCTCATGGTAGCCATAAGCAAAAGCCTGTCTAAGATATACAAAAGATAAACAGAAAAGAATAAAAGTATGCCAGCAAAAAAAAAAAAAAAAAAAAAATCATAGATTTACAAACGAAAAGACTAAAAAAGAAAGAAAAAATAAAAACCAAAGAATCTATAAAACAGCCATAAAACTAGTAACAAAGGGCAATAGTAAATTTTTACTCATCAATATTTACTTTTAATATAAGTGTATTAAATTCTATAACAAAAAGACACAGAATGAACAAATAAATTAAATATAACCCAGCTGTATGCTTCCTAGAGCTTTAGTTTTAAGGACATACACACATTAAAAGTGAAGAAATAATATATATATATATATATATATATTTAATGCAAGTGAAAATCAAAAGAAAGCAAGGGCATCTATATTTCTATTAGACAAAATTGACTTTGAGTCAAATATTGTAATGAGACTAAAAGTCATTATATAATGATAGAGTGGTCAATTCATTAAGAAAATATAAAAATTGTAAACTTACATGCATTCAACAGTTTAATACCTAATTAGATAAAACGGATATTAATAGATATTAAGGGGGAAGTAAATAACAGTAAAATAATTGTAGACTATAATGCCTCACTTTAAACAATGAATAAATTTCCAAACAGAAAATTAATGATGAAACATTAGACTTGAATTGCACTTTCGATCAAATAGACCTAACTGCCATATATAAAACATACCATTCGACATCAGCAGAATACACATTCTTCTCAAGTGGACATAAGACATCGCCCAGGATAGATCTTGTGATGGCCACAAAACAAGTTTTAAATTTAAGAAGATTGAAATTATATCAAGTATCTTTGCTGACCAAAATGGTATGACAGTAGAAATCAATAACAGAAAGTAAACTTGAAAATTTGCAAATACGTGGAAATTAAACAACATATTTCAATACAACTAATGCATGAAGGAAGAACTCAGAAGGAGGTGGAAGTAAAGCAAGATGGCAGAAGAGAAGGCTCCACGAATTGTCTGTCCCACAAGGACACCAAGTAAACAACTATCTACATAGAAAAAACACCTTCATAAGAACCAAAAATCAGGTGAGCCCTCATTTTAATAGTGTCTGGTTTTCATGTTATATTGCTAAAAGAGACACTAAAGAGATAGAAAAAAAAAAAAAAACAGTCTTGAATC
Organism: Rhinopithecus roxellana; assembly: GCF_007565055.1. Lineage (NCBI taxonomy): Eukaryota > Metazoa > Chordata > Mammalia > Primates > Cercopithecidae > Rhinopithecus > Rhinopithecus roxellana. Next base: position 175,218,957 of record NC_044550.1, on the reverse strand, counting down.
CCTGACGCAACTCCTTCCCCTTCTGTCCACAGCAGCAGCATGGTGCAGAGAGCATCTTCGGGTACTGGGGGAGGGAGAACATAGCAATTGTGAGGCACTGAACTCAGTACTATCCTGTTAGAATAGAAAGAAAAAAATGGACCAAACTCAGCTGATGCCTGCCCACAGAGAGATCATTTAAACCAGTCCTAGCCAGAGGGGAATTGCTGATCCCAGCAGTCTGAACTTGAGTGCCACAAACTTAGTCATCGAGGGCTACAGTGCTCTCTATCTCCAAGTAAACTTGAAAAGCAGTCTAGGCCATAAGGGCTGCAAATCTTAGATCAGTCCTAGCACTGCTAGGCCCAGAGACAGTGGACAAGGGGGCACATGACCTACTGCGAAACCAGCAAGGGTGGCGAAAGGGGTGCTGGCATCACCCCTCCCTTAAGCACAGGCCACACAGATCATGACTTCAGAAAAGACCCCTTCCTTTTGCTTGAAGAGAGGAGATGGAAGAGTGGGAAGGGCTTTGTTTTGCATCTTGGGTACTATAGTGCTCAGCCATAGCAGGATGGGGCACTGCTCTGAGTCATAAGGACCATTCCAGGCCCTAGCTCTCAGAAGACATTTCTAGACAAACTTTGAACCGGAATGGAATCTGTTGCTTGAAGGGAAGTACCCAGTCCTGGCAGCATTCATTACCTACTAACTGAAGAGCCCTGGGGCCCTGAATAACCAACAGCAATACTCAGGTGCTACACTGAGAGCCTTGGGTGAGCCTCTGAGACTTGCTGGCTTCAAGTGAAACTCAGCATTACCAACTGTGGTGCCTACGGGGCAAAATTCATTCTACTTCAGAAAAGCAGAGGGAAAAAATTTCTTGAAACAAATGGTAATGGAAAAACAATATACCAAAACAGCAACAGCAATACTAAAAGGGAAGTTTACAGCTGTAAGTGCCTAGATCAAAAAAGAAGAAAAGTACAAATAAACCATGTAATGATGCATATCAAAGAACTAGAAAAGCAAGAGCAAATCAAACACAAAATTAGTAAAATAAAATAAAGATCACTGCTGAAATAAATTCACTTGAAATGAAGAAAACAAAAGATCAATTAAACAAAAAGTTGTTTTTTTTGTTTTTGTTTTTGTTATTTTTGAGACGGAGTCTCCCTTTGTCGCCCAGGCTGGAGTGCAGTGGCCTGATCTCAGCTCACTGCAAGCTCCACCTCCCAGGTTCACGCCATTCTCCTGCTTCAGCCTCCAGAGTAGCTGGGACTACAGGCGCCCGCCACCGCGCCTGGCTAATTTTTGTATTTTTGGTAGAGACGGGGTTTCACTGTGTTAGCCAGGATGGTCTCGATCTCCTGACCTCGTGATCCGCCCTTCTTGGCCTCCCAAAGTGCTGGGATTACAGGCATGAGCCACCGCTCCCGGCCCAAAAAGTTGTTTTTTAAAAAAGTTAAACAAAATTGCAACCCTTTAGCCAGACTAAGAAAAAAGGAGAGAAGATTCAAATAAAGTCAGAGATTTTTAAAAAGACATTACCACTGATACTGCAAAAATTCAAAGGTTCATTAATAGCTACAAAGAGCAAGTATATACAAATACATTGGAAAATCTGGAAAAGATGGACAAGTTTTTAGATGCATACAACTTACCAAGATTAAACCAGGAAGAAATCCAAAACTTGGATAGACAAGTAGCAAGTAATGAGATTGAAGCCATAATAAAATGTCTCTCAGTAAAGCCTGGATAGCTTAATTATTGTTAATTAATTATACCAAACTTTTAAAGAAGAAATAATATGAATCCCACTAAAACTATTCCAAAAAACAGAAGAAGAAGGAATACTTTCAAATTCATTCTACAAGGTGAGTATTACCCTGATACCAAAACCAAACAAAAATATATCCAAAAGAAAAAATCTCTGAGGAATATTGATGCTAAAATCCGCACCAAAATAGTAGCAAACTGAATTCAACAATACATTAAACAGATCATTCATTATAACCACGTGTGGTTTATCCATTGAATGAAAGGATGTTTCAACATATACAAATCAATTAATGTGATACATCACATAAACAGAATGAAAGATATAAAACATATAATCCTTTCAATTGATGCTGAAAAATCGCTTTATAAAATTCAACATCCATTAATGAATAAACCTCAAAATATTGGATGTAGAAAGAACATTATTCAATACAATAAAAAGTGTATATGAAGGACCCACATCTAGTATGAGACTACATGGGAAAAAAAAATGAAAGTCTTGGCTGGGCGTGGTGGCTCATGCCTGTAATCCTAGCACTTTGGCAGGCCCAGGCGGGCAGATCACAAGGTCAAGAGATCAAGACACTCCTGACCAGCATGGTGAAACCCCATCTCTACTAAAAATACCAAAAAAAAGGGCATAATGGCACGTGTCTGTAGTCCCAACTACTTGGTAGACTGAGGCAGGAGAATCGCTTGAACCCGGGAGGTGGAGGTTGCACTGAGCCGAGTTCATGCCACTGCACTCCAGCCTGGGCGACAGAGTGAGACTCTGTCTGAAAAAAAAAAAAAAAAAAAGAGGGAAAAATGAAAGTCTTTCCTCTAAAATTTAGAACATGACAAGGATGGGTATTTTCACTACTGTTATTCAACATAGTACTGAGAGTCCTCGCTAGAGCAATCAGAAAAGAGAAACAAATGAAGCGCATGCAAATTTGAATGGAAGAACCCAAATTATCGTTGTTTGCAGATGATCTAATCCTGTGCTTGGTAAAATCTAAAGATTCTAAAAAAAAGTGAGAGATGATAAACAAATTCAATAAAGTTGCAGGATACAAATCAACATCCAAAAATAAGTAGGAAACAGTGAACAATGTGAAAAAGAGATCCAATAAGTAATTTCATTTACAATAGTGAGACATAAAATTAAATACTCAGGAATTAACCAAAAACATGAAAGATCTCTATTATAAAAACTGTAAAACACTGATGAAATAAATTGAAGAGGACATCAAAAAGTGGAAAGATATTCCACGTTCATGAATTGAGATAATCAATGTTGTTAAAATGTCCATACTACCCAAAGCAATCTATAGATTCAATGCAATCCCTATCAAAATACCAATTACATTATTCACAGACATAGACATAACAATCCTAAAATGTATATGGAATCACAAAAGACCCAGAATAGTCAAAGATATCCTATGTAACAAGTACAAAACTGGAGAAATAACATTACCTGCCTTCAAATTATGTTACAGAGCTATAGTAACCAAAACAGCATAGTACAGGCATAAAAACATACACCTAGACTGATAGAACAGAATAGAGAACCCAGAAACAAGTCCACACACTTAGAGCGAACTCATTTTTGAGAATGTTGCCAAGAACATACCTTGAGGACAAGATAGTCTCTTCAATAAATGGTACTGGGAAAACTGAATATCCATATGCAGAAGAGTCAAACTAGGTCCCTGTCTCTTACTTTATATGAAAATCAAATCAAATTGGATTAAAGCTTTAAATCTAAGACCTCAAACTATGGAAGCACTACAAGAAAACATTGAGGAAAATCTCCAGGACATTGATCTAGGTAGAAATTTCTTGGGCAGTATCCTACAAGCACAGGCAACCATAGCAAAAACAGAAAAATGGGACTATATATCAAGTTTAAAAGCTTCTGCACAGCAAAGGAAACAATCAACAAAGTAAAGAGACAACTCACACAATGGGAGAAAATATTTGCAAATGACCTGTCTGACAAGGAACTAATAACTAGAATATACTCAAGCAACTCTATGGGGAAAATTTTAATAATTTAATCAAAAGAGTGGCAAATTATTTAAAAATATATTTCTCAAAAGAAGATATACAAATGGCAAACAGGCATATGAAAAGGTGCTCAACATCATTGATAATCATAGAAAAGCAAATCAAAGCTACAATGAGATATCATCTCACATCAGTTAAAATGACTTAGATCCAAAAGACAGGTACTAACACATGCTGGCAAGGATGTGGAGAAAAGGGAACCCTCGTACACTTTTGGTGGAAATGTAAAGTAGTAGCAACACTATGGAGAACAGTTTGGAGTTTCTCAAAATACTAAATGTAGAGGTAACATATGACCAGCTCTCCCACTGCTGGGTATACACCTCACAAAAGAGGAAATCAATATAGTGAAGATACATCTGCACTCCCATGTTTGTTGTAGCATCATTCATGATTTCTAAGATTTGGAAGCAACCTGTGGCCACCAACAGATTAATGGATAAGGAAAATGTAGTACATATATACAATGGAGTACTATTCAGCCATAAAGAAGAATGAGATCCTGTCATTTGCAACTGTGTAAATGGAACTGGATATCACTATGTTAAGTGAAATAAGCCATCACAGAAACACAAAGAGCACATGTTCTCACTTATCTGTGGGATCTAAAAATCAGAACAATTGGACTCATGGAGATAGAGAGTAGGATGATGGTTACCAGAGGCTGGGAAGGGTAGTGGAGGGCTGCAGGGAGTGTGGGGATAATTAATAGGTAAAAAATAAATAGAAAGAATGAATAAGACTACTACTTGATAGCACAACAGGGTGACTATAGTTAATAATAACTTAATTGTACATTTTAAAATAGCTAAAAAAGTGTAATTGGATTGTTTGTAACACAAAGGATACATGCTTGCAGTGATAAATGTCGCATTCTCCATGATGTGATTGTTTCATATTGCATGCCTGTATTAAAATATTTAGTGTATCCCATAAATATATATACCCATTGACCCCCAACATTAAAAATATAAAAAGTTATAAAATAACTCAAAACAAAAATAGAAAATACGTTGAAACAAACAAAATTTAAAACAAGACATACCAAATATTATGGGATGCAGCAAAAGCAGTTCTATGAGGGAAGTTTATAGTGATAAGCAGCTACAAGAAGAAAAAATGGAGATATAAAATGAACAACCTAATTTTACACATCAAGGAACTAGAAGGAGAGGAACAAACTTAACCCAAAGTTAGCAGAAGGAAGAATATAACAAAGCTTAAAGCAGAAATAAATAAAATACTGACTTTAAAATATCAATAGAAAAAGCAAAGAAACTAAGAGTAGAATTTTTGTAAAGATAAAATTGAAAAACCTTTAGCTAGACTAAGAATAAAAACAATAGACTCAAATAAATAAAATTAAATATGAAAGAAAATACATTAGAACTGACACCATAAAATGTGAAGGATCAGGAGAGACGACTATGACCTAGTATAAATCAACAAACTGGAAAGTCTAGGAGAAATAGATACATTTCTAGAAGCAAACAACTGACTAAGACTAAATCAAGAAGTAATTAAAACTCTAAATAGACCAATAATGGGTGTGGAGGTTGAATCAGCAATGGAAAAAATCTTCCAAGGGAAGTCTAGATTTTGATAGTTTGGCTGGTGCATTTTACCAAACATTTAAAGAGTTAATACCCATCCTTCTAGAACTTTTCAGAAAATTAAAGAGTGGGAAATGGTTCCAAACTCATTTTAAATGGCTAGCATAACCCTGATACAAAAGCCAGACAAGAACACCTATAAAAGAACAAAAATTACAGACTTATATTCCTGATATAGAAATATACGTGAAAAAATCCTCAGCAAAAATTACAAGTCCTCAACTAATATCATTAATATGTTCTTGAAAATTGTGACTTTAATTGAAGTGTAACAAAACTGATTTTACCATAGGTTAATTGATCTACCCAAGAGGTTCTTCCTACAGCGTATTTCTATTCACAAATACATTGTCGAACTTCTAAATAAAGACGCCAAACACTTCTGATACTAAACATTGAAATAACTGTAAGCTATACATATATTTAAGATAGATTAATAAAAAGGAAACAAGTATGTCGCCAATTTTGGTGAATCAGCGAGAGATGGTAGTCATAGTTATAGGTAGTCATGGTGTTAGGTTGAATTAAGAAATACACTTTTGTAAAGTGTAAATTTAAGGAACACCTCTTACCACCACACAGTTCAAAAATCATAACAAAGATGGTGGGCAAGATGAGCAATTGTACCACATCATTTATTACTGTACATTTGTATGACTATCATATGCTTTCACCACTTTTTATTTTACAATAATTTGTATTCATTGATTCATTCATTTTTCAAGACATTCATTGCAGTTCAAGGTTGCAGGTGGCCAGATACTATCCCGGCAGCTCAGGGTGCAAAGTAGAGCCAACCATGGACAGAATACTATTTTATCACAGGACACACTCATACATACACCCACACTCTTACTAGGACAATTTAGGCACATCATTCAGCCTAACATGCACATGTTTTGGAGGTAGAAGGAAGCTATAATATCCAAGGACATGGTGAGATCTTGCAAACTGTACACAGACAGTAGCCCTGGCCAGCGATCTCTATCTCAAAGATGCATCTGCACTCCCATGTTCATTGCAACATGATTCATAAGCACCAAGATATGAAAACAACCTCTGTCCATGAATGGATAAATAAATAAAATGTGTATATATATGAATATTTTTCTGTCCTAAAAAGAAGAAAAACCTGCCATTTGTGATGACATGGATGAATCTGAAGGACATTATGTTAAGTTGAATAAGCTACATACAGAAAAGAAATACTATTTAATACATGATCTCACTTATTCATGAAATTAAAAGTCAAACCGTAGGATCAAGAGAGTAGAAGGGTGGTTACCAGGGGCCAGGGTAGAGGAAATGGGCAAATATTAGTCAAAGGGTACAGTTACAATATGAATATGTTCTGAGGACTTAATGTACAGCATGATGACAATAGTTAATAATAATATATTCTGCACTTGAAATCTGCTGAAAGTAGGTCTTAAGTATTCTTATAGACACACATGGGCACACACAGACGTAGGTAACTGGGTGAGGTGATGGAAATGTTAACTAGCTTGACTGTGGTCATTATTTCACAATGTATACATATATTTTAAAAGCATGTTTTACACCTAATGTATACAATATTTATTTGCCAACTATAACTCAATAAAGTTTTGGAAAAGAAAAATAAAATTAAAATTGACATCTCATACAGTAGAAATAAAGATAGAGTGACTTTGTCCAGGGTGAGGGTGAGGGTGAGATCTTGCAAACTCTACACAGACAGTAGCCCTGGCCAGAGATCTCTATCTCAAAGATGCATCTGCACTCCCATGTTTATTGCAGCATGATTCGTAAGCACCAAGATGTGAAAAGAACCTGTGTCCATGAATGGATAAAGAAAATATGTATATATATGAATATCTTTCTGTCCTAAAAAGAAGAAAACCCTGCCATAAAGAATCTATCTTTATTTATTTATTTGTTTATTTATTTATTTATTTATTGAGATGGAGTCTCGCTCTGTCACCCAGGCTGGAGTGCAGTGGCATGATCTCGGCTCACTGCAAGCCCCACCTCCCGAGTTCACGCCATTCTCCTGCCTCAGCCTCCCTAGTAGCTGGGACTACAGGCACCTGCCACCAACGTTGGGCTAACTTTTTGTATTTTTAGTAGAAACGGGGTTTCACTGTGTTAGCCAGGATGGTCTCGATCTCCTGACCTCGTGATCCACCCGCTTTGGCCTCTCAAAGTGCTGGGATTACAGGCGTGAGCCACCGCGCCCGGCCAAGAATCTATCTTTATGGTTGTGAAGTATAGTGGAAATCTCTCTAGGTTAGGATGGGCAGCAGTTGGCTCTGGGTCGCAGCTCTGTCACTATCTAATTTTTGATAAGTGTCATATGTTTCCTGGGCTTTATTTCCTATCTACAAAAAGGAGAACAAAGACATCTCCCTCATCTATGTATTTTATCATTTTACTGTGTATACCTAATGAAACGATGAAAGCATCACATGATGAGTAACTTATTTCAAATATAGTCTTAATGTTATATAGCACAGTATGAACGATAGCTCTCTTGAAGTTCCCCAAAGCCCCACAACCCACTCCAATGATTTGCCATTTCACAGAAAAGGCTACACTTCTAACAATAACCTACGAAGCCCTATCCTATGTCTCCCATCACCTTTCTGCTATCACACTCCTCTCTGCTCATCTCCATCATTAAATAAACTAGGGACATCCTGCCTGAGAATTCTGATTTACCATTTCTTCTAACTGAAACACTCTTACCTCAGAAATCCAAATGGCTTTGTTTTTGAACTTTTCCGAGTTTCTATCTAGATGCTACTTTATGAAGGTCAACCATCCTCACAGTCTTTGAAATGACATCCTTCCTCTTGGCTATCTAGGTTCCATTTTAAAGCTTAATTTTTCCTCCATAGCAATTATTGTTAACCACCATTTTTAACTGCTTGACTTGTTTAAAATCCTGTCTCACAAAGTTAAAATGATTTTTTTTTTTCCCCTTTAGAGCTTTTATTTTAGGTTCAGGGTAACATGTGCAGGTTTGTTACATGAGTAAATTGTGTGTCACGGGGATCAGTGTACAAATGATTTCATCACCCAGGTGGTGAGCATAGTACTCAATAGGTAGATTTTTTTTGTACCCTCACCCTCCTCCCACATCCCCAAATAGGCTCCAGTATCTAATGTTTCCATCTTTGTGCCCATGTGTACTCAATGTTTAGCTTCCTCTTATAAGTGAGAATATGCAGCACTTGGTTTTCTGCTCCTATACTAGTTCGCTTAGGATAATGGTCACCGGGTGCATTTATGTTTGCTGCAAAGGACATGATTTTGTTTCTTTTTATGGCTGCATAATATTCCATGGTGTACAGATAGCACATTTTCTTCATTCAGTACACCATTGATGGGCAGTTAGGTTGACTCCATGTCTTTGCTGTTGTGAAAAGTGCTGTGATGAACATACAACTGTATGTGTCTTTTTGGTAAAATGATATACATTCCTTGGGTTATATACCCATTAATGACACTGTTGGGTCAAATAGTCATTCTGTTTTAATTTCCTTGAGAGATGTCTACACTGCTTTCCACAGCAACTGAAGTAATTTACATTCCCACCAACAGTGTGTAAGCATTCCCTTTTTGCCACAGCATCACCAATATGTTTTGCTATTTGACTTTTTTTTTTTTTTTTGAGACTAAATCAAGAAGTAATTAAAACTCTGAATAGACCAATAATGGGTATGGAAGTTGAATCAGTAATGGAAAAAAATCTTCCAAGGGAAGTCTAGATTTTGATAGTTTTGCTGGTGCATAGTCTCACTCGGTTGCCCAGGCTGGAATGCAGTGGCATGATCTAGGCTCACTTCAAGCCCCACCTCCCCGGTTCACGCCATTCTCCTGCCTCAGCCTCTCCAGTAGCAGGGACTACAGGGGCCCACCACCACGACTGGCTAATTTTTTTCTTTTTTTTAGTAAAGACCGGGTTTCACCGTGTTAGCCAGATTGGTCTTGATCTCCTGACCTCGTGATCTGCCCACCTCAGTGTCCCAAAGTGCTGGGATTAGAGGCGTGAGCCGCTGTGCCCAGCCCTATTTTTTGACTTTTTAATAATAGCCATTCTGAGTGGTATATGGTATCTTATTGAGGGTTTGACTGCATTTTTCTAATGATTAGTAATGTTGATTATGTTTTCGTTCACTTGTTGGCCATCTGTATGTCTTCTTTTGAAAAATATCTACTTACACCCATTGCCCATTTTTTAAAGGAATTGTTTGTTTTTTGTTTGTTGATTTAGTTAAGATACATACAGATTCAGGTCAGTAGACCTTTGTTGCATGCATACTTTGCAAATACTTCCTCCCATTCTGTAGGTTGTCTGTTTACTCTGTTGACAGTTTCTTTGGTTTTGCAGAAGCTTTTTAGTTTAATTAGTTCCCACTTTTCCATTTTTATTTTTGTTGAAATTGCTTTTGGAGACTGTCATAAAATCTTTTTCAAGGCTTAGATCCAGAATGGTATTTCCTGGTTTTTTGTTTGTTTGTTTGTTTGTTTATTTGTTTTTTTTGAGGCAGAGTCTCACTCTGTCGCTTAGGCTGGAGTCAGAGGCCGGATCTCAGCTCACTGCAAGCTCCGCCTCCTGGGTTCACGCCATTCTCCTGCCTCAGCCTCTGGAGTAGCTGAGACTACAGGCGCCCTGACACCACGGCCGGCTAGTTTTTTGTATTTTTTAGTAGAGACGGTGTTTCACCGTGTTAGCCAGGATGGGCTCGCTCTCCTGACCTCGTGATCCTCCTGTCTCGGCCTCCCAAAGTGCTTGGATTATAGGTTTGAGCCACCGCGCCCGGCCTTTTTCCTGGTTTTCTTCTAGAGTTTTTATAGTTTTAGACCTTACATTTAAGTCTTTAATTTATCTTGAGTTGATTTTTATGTATAATGATAGGAAGGGATCCAGTTTCAATCTTCGGCATATGGGCAACCAGTTTTCCCGGCCTCACTTCTTGAATAGCGAGTCTTTTTCCCCATTGCTGGTTTTTGTCAGGTTTGTTTAAGATCAGATAGTTTTAAGTGTGTGGCCTTATTTCTGGGTTTTCTATGTTATTTTATTGGTCTGTGTGTTTGTTTTTGTAGCAGAATCATGCTGTTTTGGTTAATGTAGTCTTGTAGTATAGTTTGAAGTCAGATAGTGTGATGCCTCTGGCTTTGTTGTGTTCTTTTGCCTAGGATTGCTTTGGCTATTATGCCTTTTTTTGGTTCAATATAAATTTTAGCATAGTTTATTTTTTTTCTAATTCTGTAAAAAATGACATTGGTTGTTTGATAAAATAGCACTTAATCTGTAAATTGCTTTGGCCATTTTAACAATATTGATTATTCCTATCCATGAGCATGGAATGCTTTTTTTATTTTATTTTTATTTTTATTTTTATTATTTTTTACAGAGTGTTGTTCTGTCACCCAGGCTGGACCGTAGTGATCTGATCTGGGCTCACTGCAACCTCTGCCTCCCAGGTTCAAGTGATTCTCTTGCCTCAGCCTCCCAAATAACTATGATTATGGGTGCCACCACACCCGGCTGATTTTTGCATATCTCGTAGAGATGGGATGTCATCATGTTGGCCAGGTTGATGTTGAATTCCTGACCTCAAGGGATCCTCCCGCCTCAGCCTCCCAAAGTTCTGGGATTATAGGCATGAGCCACTGTGCCTGGAAGGCTTTTAAAATTTTATTTGTGTTATCTCTGATTTCTTTCAGCAGTGTTGTTTAATTCTGATTGTAGAAATTTTTCACTTCCCTGAGTAGCTATATTCCCAGGTATGTTTTTTGTAACTATTGTGAATACGATTGTGTGCCTGATTTAGTTCTCAGCTTGGATGTTATTATTGAGTTGAAATGCTACTGATTTTTGCACATTTATTTTGTTCCTGAAACTGAAATTGTTTATCAGTTCTAGCAGCCTTTGGTGCAGAGACTTGTGGTGTTCTAGCTATAAAATCATATAGCAGCCAGGCACGGTGACTCATGCCTGTAATCCCAGCACTTTGGATGTCCAAGGCAGGTGGATCCCTCAAGTCAAGGGTTCGAGTCCAGCCTGGCCAAAATGGTAAAACCCTGTCTCTACTAAAAATACAAAAATTATCCGGGCCTGGTGGTGGGTGCCTATAATCCCAGCTACTCAGGAGGCTGAGTCAGGAGAATCCCTTGAACCTGGGGGGCAGAGGTTGCAGTGAGCTGAGATTGTACCACTACACTCCAGCCAGGGTGACAGAGTGAAACTCCGTCTAAAAAAAAAAGAAAATCATATTGCCTAAGAAGAGAGATAGTTTGATTTCTGCCCTTTCTATTTGCACGATTTTTATTTCTTTTTCTTGCCTGATGATTTTGGCTGGGACTTTTATATGATTTGGATCTGTGTCCCTGCCGAAATCTCATGTCGAATTGGAATCCCCAGTGTTGGAGGTGGGGTCTGGTGGGAGTGGCTCCTTCCTGAACTGTTTAGCCCCATCCCCTTGGTGCTGTTCTTGTGATAGTGAATGAGCGAGTTATTGTGAGATCTGATTGTTTAAAAGCGCGTAGCACCTTCCTGCTCTCTCTCTCTCTTCCACTCTGACCATGTGAGGCGTCTTGGTCTCCTTTGCCTTCCATCATGATCATAACTTCCCTGAGGCTTTCCCCAAAGCTGATGCCACCATGCTTCCTACACATCTTGCAGAACCATGAGCCACTTAAACCTCTCCTTTACAAACTACCCAGTTTCAGGTATTTCTTTATAGCAGTGTGAGAACAACCTAATATAGAAAATTGGTACTGAGGAGTGGGACATTGCTATAAAGATACCTGACAACGTGGAAGCAGCTTTGGAACTGGTTAATGGGCAAAAATTGGAACAGTTTGGATGAATATTTGGAATTTCCTAGAGACTTGTTGGATGATTGTGACCAAAATGCTGATAGTGATATGGAGAGTGAAATCCAGGCTGAGGAGGTCCCAGATGGAAATGAGAAACTTATTAAAAATTGGAGTAAAGGTCACTTATGTTATGCTCTATCAAAGAGGTTGGCTGCATTGTGTCCCTGCTCTAGGGATCTGTGGAGCTTTGAACTTGAGAGATTATTTAGGATATCTAGTAGAAGAAAATTCTAAATAGCAGTGTTCAAAACTGACCTTGCAACTTTTAACAACCTATGCTCATATGCATGATCAAACAAATTACCTAAAACTAGAACTTATATTTAAAAGGAAGCAGAGCTTAAGAGTTTGGAAAATTTGCAGCATGGCCATATGGTAGAAAAGAAAATCCCATTTTCATGGGAGGAATTCAAATGGCTGCAGAAATTTGCATAACTAGAAGGAAGGCAAGTACTAATGCTAAGACAATAGGGAAAAGACCTCAAAGGCATTTCAGAGACCTTCCTTGGCAGCACCTCCCATCACAGGTCTGGAGGCCTAGGAGAGAAGAATGGTTTTCTGGATGAGGCCCAGAACCCTGATCCCCTGAGTGGCCTCAAGACACTGATCCCTGCAAACTGGCCACTCTAGCTTCAGCTGTGGCTCAAAGGAGTCCAGGTACAGCTCAGGGTGCTCCTCCAGAAGGTGCAAGCCATAAGCCTTGATGGCTTCCATGTGGTGTCCAGCCTGCAGGTACACAGAGTGCAAGAGTTGAGGCTTGGAAGCCTCCACCTAAGTTTCAGAGGACGTACTGAAAAACCTAGATGTCCAGACAGAAGCTTGCTGTAGGGGCAGAGCCCTCACGGAGAACCTCTAGTAGTAGAGTGTAGAAGGAAAATGTGGGGTTGGACTTCCCACACAGAGTCCCCACTGGGACACTGCCTACTGGAATTGTGAGAAGAGGGCCACTGTCCCCCAGCCCCCAGAATGGTAAATCCACTAGCAACTTACACACTTTGCCTGAAAAAGACACAGGCACTCAACACTCACCCCTACGAGAAGCTGTGGGCACCAAATCATGCGAAACCACAAGGGTGAAGCTGTCCAAGTCCCTGGGAGCCCGCACCTTCCATCAGGGTGTCCTGGATGTGGCACAAGCAGTCAAAGGAGATTATTTTGGAACTTTAACATTTAATGACCGCCCTGCTGAGTTTAGACTTGTATAAGGCCTGTAGCCCTTTTGGTTTGGCCAATTTATCCCTTTTGGAAATAAGAATGTTTACCCAATGCTTGTACCTTCATTCTGTCTTAAAAGTAACTAATTTGTTTGTTATTTTATAGGCTCATAGTTGGAAGGAAGTAGCCTGTCTTAGATGAGACTTTGGACTTTGGACCTTTGAGTTAATGCTCATGCCTGTAATCCCAGCACTTTGGGAGGCTAAGGTGGTTGGATCACCTGGGGTCAGGAGTTCAAGATCAGCCTGACCAACATGGAGAAACCCCATCTGTACTAAAAAAAAAAAAAGAAAAAAAATTAGCCAGGCATTGTGGTGCATACCTGTAATCCCAGCTACTCAGGAGACTGAGGCAGGATAATCACTTGAACCTGGGAGGTGGAGGTTATGGTGAGCTGAGATAATGCCATTGCACTCCAGCCTGGGCAACAAGAGTAAAACTGCATCTCAAAAAAAAAAAAAAAAAATTGGGGGGGGACTGTTGAGAAGGCATGATTGTGTTTTGCAATGTGAGAAGGAGAGGAGATCTGAGATTCCACCCTACAGGTGGAATAATAGTTTGGATCCGGGTCCCTGCTCAAATCTCATGTTAAATTGTAATCCCCACTGATGGAGATGGGGCCTTGTGGGAGGTGATTGAATCACAGTCGTGGATCCTTCATGAATGGTTTAGCACCATCCCGTTGACTCTGTTCTTGTTATAGTGACTGAGTGAGTTATTGTGACATCTGTTTGCTTAAAAGTGTATTGCACCTCCACCCTGTCTCTTCCTATAGCTCCAGCCATGTGAAGTGCCTCATTACCATTTTCCTTCCACCGTGATTGTAATTTCCCTGAGGCCTCCCTAGAAGCTGATGCTGCCTTGCTTCCTGTACAGCCTGCTGAACCATGAGCTAACTAAACCTCTTTTCCTTACAAATTACTCAGTCTCAGGTATTTCTTTATAGTTGTTTGAGAATGGACTAATACAGACTTCCAGTTCCATGTTGAATAGGGGTAGTGGGAGTAAGCATCCTTGTTTTGTTTCAGTTCTCAAGAGAAATGCTTTCAGCTTTTGCCTGCTAAGTATGGTGTTGGCTTATCATAGAAGGCCTTAACTATTTTGAAGTATGTTAATTTCATTCCTATTTTGTCAAGGGTTTTTAATATGAAAGGATGTTGAATTTCAGCACAAGTCTTTTCTGTGTCTATTGAGATAATCATGTGTTTTTTCTTTTTACTTCTGCTTATGTGATTTATTGATTTGCATATTCTGAACCAACCTTGCATCTCAAGAATAAAGTGTAGTTCATCATGGTGGATTCATCACGGCTTTTTCAAGAAAACTTTGATAGGTACATATAAGTGCATGTATTTATAGGGTACCTGATATTTTGGTACAGGTATGAAAAATGTAATAACCACAACCATGGAAAATTGGGTATCCATTCTCACAATCATTTTTCTTTCCTGTTACAAACAATCCAATTATACTACTTTAGTTATATCAACATGTACAATTAAATTATTATTGACTGTTGCTTCCCTGTTGTACTATAAAATAATATGTCTTATTCATTCTACTTTTTTGTACCCATTAACCATCCCTACCTACTCCCCACCCACCTATACCCTTCCCAGGCTCTAATAATCATCCTTATACTCTCTATTTCTATGAGTTCAATTATTTTCATTATCAGATCTCACCAACAAATGAGAATATGTGGAATATGTGATGTTTGTCTTTCTGTGTCTGGCTTCTTTCTTTTAATATAATGACTTCCCATTTCATCTATGTTGTTGCAAATTACAGAATCTCATTTTATTTTCTTTATGGCAAAACAGCTTCATTGTGTTTAAGTATCATGTTTTCTTTATCCACTTGTCTCTTAATGGACACTTAGGTTGCTTACAAGTCTTGGCTATTATAAACGGTGCCTTGATATATTAATTTTCTTTCTTTTGAATAAGTACTTAGTAGTGAGATTCCTGGATCATATTGCAGCTCTATTTTTAGTTTGTTGAGGAACATACAAACTGGTTTCTATAGTGGTTCTACTAATTTACATTCCCACCAACAGTCTACAAGGATATCCTTTGCTCCACATTCTTGCCAGTATTTGTTATTGCCTCACTTGGATAAAAGCCATGTTAACTGAGTTGAAATGATAACTTATTATAGTTTTGATTTGCATTTCTCTGATGATCAATGATTTTGACCACTTTTTCATGTGTCTGTTTGCCATTTGTCTTATTTTGAGAAATGTCTATTCAAACATTTTTCCTATTTTCTGATCAGATTATTAGATTTTTGCCCTACAGAGCTATTGGTACTTCTTATATATTCTTTTTACTAATCTCTTGTCAGATGAGTCATTTGCAAATATTCTCTTGCATTCTGTAGTTTGTCTCTTCACTTTGTTGACTGTTTCCTTTGCTATGTGAAAGTATTTTCATTTGAGTATTCAAATTTGTCCATTTTTGCTTTGGCTATCTGTGCTTGTGGCATATTGCCCCCAAAAATGTTTGCCCAGACCTATATCCTGGTGGGGTTTCCTATTTTCTTGTAGTAGTTTCATAGGTTGATGTCTTACATTTAAGTCTTTAATACATTTTGATTTGATTTTTGTATAAAATGAGGGATAAAGATCAAGTTTTATTCTTCTTTATATGAATATTCAGTTTTCCCAGCACCATTTACTATGTTCTTGCACGTTTGTCAAAAATCAGTTCAGTGTAGGTGTCTGGCTTTGTTTCTGGGTTTTCTATTATGTTCCATTGACCTATGTGTCTGTTTCTATGCCAGTACATGCCATTTTGATTACTATAGCTAAGTAGTATAATTTGAGGTCAGGTAATGTGACTCCTCACATGTACTGATTTGTAGATGTTGAACCATCCTTGCATTTCTGGGATAAATACCAGATCATTATGATGAATGGTCTTTTTAATGTACTGTTGAATTCAGTTTGTTAATGGTTTACTGAGGCTTTTCACCTCAATATTCATCAGATAACTTTGACTATAGTTTTCTTATTGTATGTGTTTTTTATTTTGATATAAGGGTAATACTGGCCTCATATAATGAGTTTGGAAGTATTCCCTCTTTATTTTTCAAAATAGTTTGAGTAGGAATGGTATTCACTCTTTAAAATTTTCACAGAATTCAGCAATGAAGCCATTTGGTGCTGGACTTTTCTTTACAGGTGATTTTTATTATTACTTCAATCTTGCTACTTGTTATTGGTCTATTCAGGTTTTGGATTTTTTCATGGTTCAATCTTGGTAGGTTGTATGTGTCTAACAATTTTTTAATCTATTCTAGATTTTCCAATTTATTGGTGTATAATTGCTCATAGTGGCCAATAATTTTCCTTTAAATTGCTGAACTATCAGTTGTGACGTTTTATTTTTCATCTCTGATTTTATTTGGGTCTTTTCTCTTTTTTTGTTAGTCTTGCTAAAGTTTTGTCAATTTTGTTTAACTTTAAATATATCAACTTTTTGTTTCATAGATCTTCATATCATGTTCTTTATTTCAAATTCCTTTATTTCTGCACTGATTATTATTATTATTTCCTTTTGCCTACTAATTTTGGGTTTCATTTGCTCTTCCTTATCTAATTATTTAAGATGCATCATTAGATTATTTATTTGCAGCTTGTTTTAAGGTAGGCATTTACAGCTATAACTTTTCCTCTTTCCATGGCCTTCCCTGTATCCCATAGACTTTGGGATTATGGATTATCTTTCTGGTATACTATTGGGTTCAGCTTGCAAGTATTTTTGTTGAGGATTTTTGTGTCTATGTACATCAGGAGTATTGGCTGAAAGTTTTCTCTTTTCTGTCTCTGCCAGGTTTTGGTATTAAAAAAAGAAAAGTTCTCAGAGATCTATCAAGAGACTTAAATTACCAACAATAATAGCAGGAGACTTCAACATTCCACTGACAGTGGTAGATCATTGAGGCATATAACTAACAGCTTTTTGGTACATAAACTCAACTCTTGTCCAAATGGACCTAAGAGACATCTGCAGAACACAGTACCCAACAACAATAGAATATACAATTTTATTATCTGCACACAGCATGTATTCTAAGATCAGCCACACACTTGGCCATAAGACAAATTATCAAAAAAATTCAAAAAAATGAAATCATACCAACTACATTCTTGGACAAGAGCACAAAAATCATATAAATCAATGCTAAGAAAATTGCTCAAAACCATACAATTACATGGAAATTAAATAACCTGCTTCTGAATGGTTTCTGGGTAAATAAAGACATTAAGGCAGAATCAAGAAATTATTTGAAACTAATGATAATAAAGATACAACATGCCAGAATCTCTGGGACATGGCTTACACAGTGTTAAGAGAAAAGTTTACAGCAGTATATGCCTATATCAAAAAGTTTGAAAGATCTCAAATTAAAACCTAACATCACAACAAGAGGAACTTGAAAAACAGGAGCAAAACTACCATAAAGCTAACAGAAGAAAATAACTAACCAAAATCAGAGTTGAATGAAATTGAGATGCAAAAATCCATCCAAAAGATGAATGAAACCATAAGTTGGTTCTTTGAAAGAATAAACAAGTTCAATAGACCTTTAACTAGAGGAGTAAAGAGAAAAAAGAGAAGATGGAAGTAAACATAATCAGAAATGACAAAGATGACATTACTACTAACCACAAAGAAATACAAAAAATCCTCAGAGACTATTAAAATTATCTCCATGCACACAAACTAGACAACACAGAAGAAATGAATAAATTCCTGGCAATACACAAGCTCCCAAGACTGAAACAGGAAGAAATTGAAATCCTGGCCAAACCAATAATGAATTTCAAAACTGGATCAACAATAAAAAGCCTCCCAACTAAAAGCCCTGGAAAAGACAGATTCACAGTTGTATTCTACCAGACATGCAAAGAAGAGCTGGTAACAATCCTACTGAAATTATTCCAAAAAAAAAAAAAAAAAAAAAAAAAGATGAGGGACTTCTCTCTAACACATTTTACTAGGACAGCAGCATTCTGATACTAAAACATGAATTATAAAATGATAATTTTTGTATTTGCTGCATTAATATACTATTTAATATACTATCTATGCCTAGAAAGCTTCCAGAAACACCATATGCACTTAATAAACATGTGAAAATGAATGAATAAAAATGATGGTTCACCACTTTCTCCCTTGCCTCCCTCTTTCAGAAGAACTAAAAAATGAATATTCACTTTTCCTAGCTACATTTCTGTGTGATATGAGTTTATTATGTCTCTTGTCAGTGAGATAGGAATGGATGTTTTGTAGAAGGGATTCTTTCCCAAATAAAAGGTAAATTTCTTACAAAATTTCTTACAAAAAAGGACATGTAATTTATGACTTTTTTCTTGACTGGAAAGAGAATGTGAAATATGGACACTAAGCAGTTATCTTTTGATTTTAAAGATACAAAAACACATCAAGGATGAAGGAAAAGCAAGAGAAAAAATCAAAATTGATGATGATATCTTTCAGCAGTTGTCATAGCCTTTGACTCTCTACCCCTGAACTTCCCACAGGTAAAATATAAAACCCCATGTGGGGTTTAAACTGCACTTAAATTGCGGTTGACTGCTTTCACTGTGTTTTAAACACATTTCTAATAGAAACAGAAAATAAAGCCTTAATAAGAGTCAAGACAAGATGGATCATATTATTAAATAAACCTTTCTTTCATGGCCTCCCACTGCCCTTTCAAAGCTAGTCCTTTTGTTGTGCTTCTTTCTAGGCATTTGATATTTTGTCCAGAGAAACCCAAATGTCTACATTTTATTCTGTACTCCTTAGCAGGAATACATACCTGGCTGCTATTTTTTTCTGACTCCTGATCTACGTAGCTATTTTTTTGAAATCTAATAATTTCATTCATGACAGTGAATTATGAGCAATAATTATTAACCCCTTCATAACCTCATGGGCATTTGTAGTTTAGTGGGGAAATAACCAATTGTCAGGAATGCATAGGTAGTTATATCACTGAACATTTATAGGAAAAGTCACAAAGGAAAATATTTTGGGGAAGAGTGTCACTAAAGTGAAACTAAGGACTTTGACCCATTCTCTCTATTCTTAAAACTATGATTACTATTTTCATGCCCATGGAAAGAGGAGGTACCCACTTTTTTAAGTTAAGAAAAGTGCACACCTATACCAGTATATTTCAAGCTATAATATTAAGAAAATTTAGGATTTTGCAACAGTTAATTCCATAGGAGGTCAGGGCTGTGAGTTGAGAGAGATACTGATCATATTGCATGTCAATACAGAAGGAGAAAAGTTTATTTTTAATTTCTGTATATGTATAACATATCAAATGAAATGAAGTACATATACAAAAGTCCTCCCTTATCAGTGGGTTCCAGAAACCACAAATAGTACCAAACCTTATATACATCATTTTTTTTTAAATCTAATAACTGAGAGTGCTACTAAGTAATTAATGGGTTGATAGTGCATATAGTAAGGATATGTTGGAAAAAGAAATGATTCATGCTCTGAGCAGGACAGAGTGCAATAACAGAAATTTTTATCAGCTGCTCAGAATGGCACACAATTTAAAGCTTATGAATTGTTTATGTCTGTAATTTCCATTTAATATTTTTAACCACAGTTGACCTCAGGCAACTGAAACTGTGGAAAGCAAAACTGCAGATTAGGATTACTATTACATGTAAGAATTTCTTTAAAAAAACCAAAGGATAAACATAGCTTTGTGCTCACAAAGACAAACCTGTTACTACTCATGTAGTGTAGTTTTAAGTATTCTTTTGAAGTAATATTAAAAAATTACAACGAACAATAATGGTAATGAAACAAAACGCATATAGGCAGTACAACTGTTATTATTATGTAAGGAAAGTCATATACTAAAGTTAAAACGCAACTGACAGGTGACATTGTTCCTTCTCAGATAATCCTAACCAAAAAAGCTGGTAACTTAAAACATTTCCCTTAAAATGATATAGTGAAAAGAGCTTGGGCTTTGGAATCAAATAGGCATGACTCAAATCCCTGATTATTGTCTTAGTAATTGTGGTTTCAGACATGTTACTCTGTATGCCTCCAGTTCATCACCTATCAATTGGGCATCACCGCACCCACCTTGTAGGGCTGTGTGATTATTAAATGATACAATAATCATAAATGTTTTATAACATTTGTGTTCTTTCTGAACCAGCAGGCTGGGAGTAGGGAATCAGCCCATTACTGGTATCATTGTTCTCTATTGACTATTTCTATGGACAGAAATGGCCTAAAGCTCAGAGTGTGGTCCCAGGACACCTTGAAGGTCCTTAAAAGCCTTTATGTAGGTCCAAAAGGTTCTGAATTTTTCCATTGCAGTATCTGAGTGAGGCCAGATTTTCTTTATACACTTCAACCAAAACAGTATATTGCGACAGAATGGAGAAGTACATGTCAAAATTCATGTGTGTTACTATCAAATTAGATAATAAAGGTACTTGCAAAAATGTAAAACAATACCACTGTTTTCACCAATTTATTGTTTCTGTTTTGTGAAATATCATTTTAACATGACATATGTTAAAAGCACTAATATGCACATTTATTATTTAAAAATAAATATTTAAATTTGTCCATTTTAATTTCTAACACAAAAATATTAATATATTTAACCTTTATAAGCAAAAACATTTTGAGAGCATTCAATAATTTTTAAAAATATAAAGGAAGCAAAAATGAGAACTGCACATATAAAGTGCTATGTTTTTACCATTCTCTACAATCATGAAAGTTTAGGCTGTGATCTCTACTTTAAGAAAAAAAATCCATGTATATATATATATGCAAAATACAGATATTTATTATCTGTTAATATTTTATGTCTATCTATAATATATGTGATGTGATAACAAATCTTGAGTTTATTTTGCAAGCCAATATTCAATTTATTTGAATTCTATGTTTTATCATCTGAAATGGCTTGTTATGAAATCCCAATGACAAATTATATGAACTTGATGATCTCACAATACATTAGAATTAGGCAAGATAACCACGAAAATACGTAGGTACTTGCTCTCTCTGTCTTAGAATGTTCTGGAGTTAAACATTGATAGTCTTGAGCACCAATCAATTATGAAAAGGTTTGCATATGAAAATACAAAATGTACCCTGAAAAATTAAGGGTAATATTGTACACAATCACAGCATAAATGTTTGTAACAAATACTACTGTATTAATACCAAAAGCACAGAGAAGTAAACACTTATCAGCACAAGGGAAAAATGATATTCTAAAATAGTGTTCTCCTTGAGTAATATGGCAAGTATGTCTAAAATTGTAAATTGACTAGAAAAAAATTGAGTTTCATTAGCAAGTAGTTTCAGCTTACCAGGAGATAACATTATTCCTGTGTTATTTTTACTCAAAAAGAGTGTGTAATACAAATTAATTAACTTAGATAGATGACCGATGTATACATTTTCTTTCTATTCATTTTGATTGATCATACAAATTTAATTGTAAGCAAAACAAAATAACCAAACTCATTTAGACTAAGATGATGGTACCTTAAAATTACCAAATTTTCCCTAAGGCCGCTGGGCTATATAATCTCCATTTTCTCTCAGATGCTTCACTTAGACTTTCTTCACTACCTTGCTCTGAGCCACAGGAGATTGAATTATAGGTTTCATCACCCCCCACATCCTAACTCCTCCATCCCCAGTTTGAGCTTGGAGACAGCAGTAGAAAATTTATGAGCTGCAGAGAAAGCGAGAATTTTTTCTTTCCTCTCTTTTTTGCCAGGATGCAGTTTGGACAGGGGTTGCTTTCTTCCACGTAGAGGAAACTTCCACCTCTGCTGCTCACTCCAGGTGCCAGACTTCATATTTCTGTGCTGCATTGCTCCTTTGGGTGAACAAGCAGTAAAAGGGGTGAAGGTATCCAGCAATTGCCAATGTAACACTGCTTATTTTGGCGTCCTTAAGTCCAACCTTCACGTCTAAGAATAGATCTTATATTACAAACCTTCATTAGACTCCCCTGAATTAACATT
This sequence comes from Rhinopithecus roxellana, assembly GCF_007565055.1. Lineage (NCBI taxonomy): Eukaryota > Metazoa > Chordata > Mammalia > Primates > Cercopithecidae > Rhinopithecus > Rhinopithecus roxellana. Next base: position 175,196,391 of record NC_044550.1, on the reverse strand, counting down.
TTGGGTATATCCTGCCGAGTGGTACAGCTGTTGTTTCAGAATGTTCCACACTCCAGTGTTATTTTTGGATACCATGGGAAGAAGTTTTCCATCTATAGGTTGCTATTTGGAAAACTGAACTGTTCATGAAAGCTCATTATGTGCCTAATTTATTCCCACTGTAAAGAAGGAGGCAATATTTATTGAACTAGTCAATCAACTCAGTAAGACTAGTTGATATTTATTATCATTTCAATTTTATCTATAATCCAGAGCAAAACTTCTGTTGAGTTTTAAGTTTTCCTATGGTTCAAAAAATTAGATACATGCAGTGTGGAAACCACCTTGAGCAAATTAGTTATTAAATAGTGAATGCTAACTCATTTAATAGGTGTTTCTACTAAATAGAGAGGTGAAATGACAAGATGGTTGTCCTTTGATGATTCAAGTGGCATCTCTAAAAACTGAATAAGGCATAGTATCGAATACTGTTCAAGTTTTTTCAAAAAACTAACAATAATATTCTAAGTGTTTTACATATATTGACTCATTTTAGCTTCTTAAAATCTCTGTGAGCTTAGTTCTAATTTTTCTCTAACTTTTAGGCAAGGATTTGGTCACAGAAAGATTAAATAACATGCCCCCAATCACACAGTTTTCTTTCTGTTCATTTTGATTGATTATAGAAATTTCCATAACACAAAGAGATTACATAACATGTCCCAAATCACGCAGTATATGGCTGAACTAAAAATAGAACAAAAGTTAAAAGTAGTTAAACTGATCTTTGCAGGTGTCATTTTCTTTATACCATTTAATGAAATTAATAAATTTCCAGAGAGATTAAAAAATTGACCTTGAGCGTAAAAACTAAAACTCTATGACTTACAAAAGTAAATTTTATTTTTACCCAATTACATTTCAGTTGTAATTTTACTAGGATGTTATTTTAAATGGCTTTTTTATTATTTTGTTTTGTTTTATGAGAACAAGAAAATAATTACCAGTGCAACCATATCACAATTAAAGAAAAACAAAGGAACAAATTAAAAGAATTGCATAACACCTAACAAATAGGTACATCACTGGCATTTCTAGCTCACCCTTTCTCCACTGCTGTCTTTGTTTAATCAGAAAATATTCATTAAATGATTGAGGTGTATCTGGTACTGTGCCTATGCTGGCATGATACAGTGAATAACATAAATGCTCATCCCGGCTCTCACGGACATTTCACCAGAAAGATAAATCAACAAAATAATTGCCTCTGTCATGATCATCCTGCAGGAGAGACTTCAGATAATATGAAGGTAAATTTTCTAAATCAAGACAAGGAAGAAGCATTTTTCTGAGATGAACCTAGATCTGAAGGAAGAGAACTTCTTGTCTGGATCGAGGTGGGATGGGTACAGAGAAAGAACAGTCTAAGGACAGGGTAGACTAGAGCAAGGGGAGGCTGGGGGAGGAAGAGCTCAGATCTTTCTGAGAAGTAAAAATATCACCGTTGTTTCTGAAATGCAGAAACTTCTAAATACCGAGGCCTAGATACTATGGTTGTCAAAGGAAAGTAGCTTATGTTGTCTCCATTTAGTTTAGAAGGCAGAAACTTTGAAATACCCCCTTCAAGTGTAGTGTCTAAAGTCAAGGCCGTTGACCCAGTTATTCATTTTTCGTAGTCTCCCATTTTAGAGGGAGAATGAAAAAGAGAACTGAGTGAAGGTGAAAATCACATGGCAAATTCATCTTGAAAACATCTCTGAAGGAATGGTCTCAAAAAATTTTTCCTAAAGAATCTTATCAATGGAAAAAAATGAGTAACAAATGGAGACTGGGGTACTTTGGCATAAAATTCTAGTAGGGTTATGAAAGCTTCAGTTTAATGAGTATCTATTAGGCATTTTACATATGTGATATTTAATCCTTATAAGAACCTTACAGTACTGGCACCATTATCTATCTCTTATAGATGAGGAAACTAAGAAGTCAAATAACTTGTCCAAGCCTCACACCTATAAGCAGCAATCAATGCTGGTATTAGAAACAGAGTCATTGTGGCTCCAAAGTTCTTACTTTTTCCACTTTATTTATTTTCAATGAGAATTGTTTCTTTTAACACAAATGTAACATGCGGATGACTCAAAAAGGATGGGAATTGTGTATTAAAGATCTAAGATATATAGAAATGTAACAAATATAAATTACCTTAGATTCTTCCTTCACTGGATTTAAAAAATTTACCTAAGATGTATTGTTTATGGGGATGTTTCTCATACGAATTTGACAAATTTACTTGTCTATAATGGTTTTATAGGGCAGGATTCTGTCAGACATAGACAAAGGGAAGAACAAAAACTTATATCCAAAAACTTTTAGTCACAGAGAATGATTACTTCTTAAAAGCTCAATGTGCATAGCCTTGACCATCTGCTTTATGGGAATATTCTTGGATTGCTAAAGTTGAATTCAAGTTTTTAGCTTGCACTATATGTCAAGTTGTTTGTTAAGTGTTATACAGGCTATTTAAATTTGATAACTATATTGTTGAAAACCTAGAAACAGGCACTATAATCCCCATTTTACAACTGTGAATCTGAGGCTTACCAAGATTATACAACTTTCTTACTGTTTTGTTTTAAGTAGCAACTAGAAGAGCCAATATCTCAAAAATCTATATTTTTACTTAACAAAGTATATTTAGAATATATTTAGAATATTTTTATGTGGTTGCTACCTGCCAGGGTATATGCTAAAGCCTTCATCTCAGATGTCTCAATAAATCACACAGTGGATTTAAGATTTGTATCTTGAGGGGCGGAGCAAGATGGCCGAATAGGAACAACTCCAGTCTCCAACTCCCAGCGCGAGCGACACAGAAGACCGGTGATTTCTGCATTTTCAACTGAGGTACTGGGGTCATCTCACTAGGGAGTGCCGGACAATCGGTGCTGGTCAGCTGCTGCAGCCTGACCAGCGAGAGCTGAAGCAGGGCGAGGCATCGCCTCACCTGGAAGCGCAAGGGGGAAGGGGATCCGTTTTCCTAGCCAGGGGAACTGAGACACACAACACCTGGAAAATCGGGTAACTCCCACCCCAATACTGCGCTGTAAGCATACAGGCATTCCAGGAGAATATATCCCACACCTGGCCGGGAGGGTCCCACGCCCACGAAGCCTCCCTCACTGCTAACACAGCAGTCTGCCGCGATCTATCCGCAAGGCAGCAGCGAGGCTGGGGGAGGGGCGCCCGCCATTGCTGAGGCTTAAGTAGGTAAACAAAGCCGCTGGGAAGCTCGAACTGGGTGGAGCTCACAGCAGCTCAAGGAAGCCTGCCTGTCTCTGTAGTCTCCACCTCTGGGGACAGCGCACAGCTGAAGACCAACAGGGGAAGTAGCGGGAGCCGGTGCAGACGCGAACGACTCTGTCTGACAGCTTTGGGGAGAGCCGCGGATCTCCCAACGCGGAGGTTGAGATCTGAGAACGGACAGACTGCCTGCTCAGGTGTGTCCCTGACCCCTGAGTAGCCTAGCTGGGAGAAATCCCCCACTAGGGGCAGTCTGACACCCCACACCTCACAGGGTGGAGTACACCCCTGAGAGGACACTTCCAAAGGAAGAATCAGACAGGTACACTCGCTGTTCAGCAATATTCTATCTTCGGCAACCTCTGCTGCTGATACCCAGGCAAACAGGGTCTGGAGTGGACCTTAAGCAATCTCCAACAGACCAACAGAGAGTCCTTCTGACTGTCAGAAGGAAAACTATCAAACAGGAAGGACACCTATACCAAAACCCCATCAGTTCGTCACCACCATCAAAGACCAGAGACAGATAAAACCACAAAGATGGGGAAGAAGCAGGGCAGAAAAGCTGGAAATTCAAAAAATAAGAGCGCATCTCCCCCTGCAAAGGAGCGCAGCCCATCGCCAGCAACGGATCAAAGCTGGTCAGAGAATGACTTGGACGAGAGGAGAGAAGAAGGCTTCAGTCCATCAAACTTCTCAGAGCTAAAGGAGGAATTACGTACCCAGCGCAAAGAAACTAAAAATCTTGAAAAAAGAGTGGAAGAATTGACAGCTAGACTCATTAATGCAGAGAAGATCATAAACGAAATGACAGAGATGAAAACCATGACACGAGAAATACGTGACAAATGCACAAGCTTCAGTAACCGACTCGATCAACTGGAAGAAAGAGTATCAGCGATTGAAGATCAAATGAATGAAATGAAGCGAGAAGAGAAACCAAAAGAAAAAAGAAGAAAAAGAAATGAGCAAAGCCTGCAAGAAGTATGGGATTACGTAAAAAGACCAAATCTAGGTCTGATTGGGGTGCCTGAAAGTGAGGGGGAAAATGGAACCAAGTTGGAAAACACTCTTCAGGATATCATCCAGGAGAACTTCCCCAACCTAGTAGGGCAGGCCAACATTCAAATTCAGGAAATACAGAGAACGCCACAAAGATACTCCTCCAGAAGAGCAACTCCAAGACACATAATTGCCAGATTCACCAAAGTTGAAATGAAGGAAAAAATCTTAAGGGCAGCCAGAGAGAAAGGTCGGGTCACCCACAAAGGGAAGCCCATCAGACTAACAGCAGATCTCTCGGCAGAAACTCTACAAGCCAGAAGAGAGTGGGGGCCAATATTCAACGTTCTTAAAGAAAAGAATTTTAAACCCAGAATTTCATATCCAGCCAAACTAAGTTTCATAAGTGAAGGAGAAATAAAATCCTTTACAGATAAGCAAATGCTTAGAGATTTTGTCACCACCAGGCCTGCCTTACAAGAGACCCTGAAGGAAGCCCTAAACATGGAAAGGAACAACCGGTACCAGCCATCGCAAAAACTTGGCAAAATGTAAAGACCATCGAGGCTAGGAAGAAACTGCATCAACTAACGAGCAAAATAACCAGTTAATATCATAATGGCAGGATCAAGTTCACACATAACAATATTAACCTTAAATGTTAATGGACTAAATGCTCCAATTAAAAGACACAGACTGGCAAACTGGATAAAGAGTCAAGACCCATCAGTCTGCTGTATTCAGGAGACCCATCTCACATGCAGAGACATACATAGGCTCAAAATAAAGGGATGGAGGAAGATCTACCAAGCAAATGGAGAACAAAAAAAAGCAGGGGTTGCAATCCTAGTCTCTGATAAAACAGACTTTAAACCATCAAAGATCAAAAGAGACAAAGAAGGCCATTACATAATGGTAAAGGGATCAATTCAACAGGAAGAGCTAACTCTCCTAAATATATATGCACCCAATACAGGAGCACCCAGATTCATAAAGCAAGTCCTTAGAGACTTACAAAGAGACTTAGACTCCCATACAATAATAATGGGAGACTTCAACACTCCGCTGTCAACATTAGACAGATCAACGAGACAGAAAGTTAACAAGGATATCCAGGAATTGAACTCATCTCTGCACCAAGCGGACCTAATAGACATCTATAGAACTCTCCACCCCAAATCAACAGAATATACATTCTTCTCAGCACCACATCGCACTTATTCCAAAATTGACCACATAATTGGAAGTAAAGTACTCCTCAGCAAATGTAAAAGAACAGAAATTATAACAAACTGTCTCTCAGACCACAGTGCAATCAAACTAGAACTCAGGACTAAGAAACTCAATCAAAACCGCTCAACTACATGGAAACTGAACAACCTGCTCCTGAATGACTACTGGGTACATAACGAAATGAAAGCGGAAATAAAGATGTTCTTTGAAACCAATGAGAACAAAGATACAACATACCAGAATCTCTGGGACACATTTAAAGCAGTGTGTAGAGGGAAATTTATAGCACTAAATGCCCACAAGAGAAAGCAGGAAAGATCTAAAATTGACACTCTAACATCACAATTAAAAGAACTAGAGAGGCAAGAGCAATCACATTCAAAAGCTAGCAGAAGGCAAGAAATAACTAAGATCAGAGCAGAACTGAAGGAGATAGAGACACAAAAAACCCTCCAAAAAAATCAATGAATCCAGGAGTTGGTTTTTTGAAAAGATCAACAAAATTGACAGACCGCTAGCAAGGCTAATAAAGAAAAAAAGAGAGAGGAATCAAATAGATGCAATAAAAAATGATAAAGGGGATATCACCACTGACCCCACAGAAATACAAACTACCATCAGAGAATACTATAAACGCCTCTACGCAAATCAACTAGAAAATCTAGAAGAAATGGATAATTTCCTGGACACTTACACTCTCCCAAGGCTAAACCAGGAAGAAGTTGAATCCCTGAGTAGACCAATAGCAGGCTCTGAAATTGAGGCAACAATTAATAGCCTACCCACCAAAAAAAGTCCAGGACCAGATGGATTCACAGCTGAATTCTACCAGAGGTACAAGGAGGAGCTGGTACCATTCCTTCTGAAACTATTCCAATCAATAGAAAAAGAGGGAATCCTCCCTAACTCATTTTATGAGGCCAACATCATCCTCATACCAAAGCCTGGCAGAGACACAACAAAAAAAGAGAATTTTAGACCAATATCCCTGATGAACATTGATGCAAAAATCCTCAATAAAATACTGGCAAACCGGATTCAGCAGCACATCAAAAAGCTTATCCACCACGATCAAGTGGGCTTCATCCCTGGGATGCAAGGCTGGTTCAACATTCGCAAATCAATAAACGTAATCCAGCATATAAACAGAACCAAAGACAAGAACCACATGATTGTCTCAATAGATGCAGAAAAGGCTTTTGACAAAATTCAACAGCCCTTCATGCTAAAAACGCTCAATAAATTCGGTATTGATGGAACGTACCTCAAAATAATAAGAGCTATTTATGACAAACCCACAGCTAATATCATACTGAATGGGCAAAAACTGGAAAAATTCCCTTTGAAAACTGGCACAAGACAGGGATGCCCTCTCTCACCACTCCTATTCAACATAGTGTTGGAAGTTCTGGCTAGGGCAATCAGGCAAGAGAAAGAAATCAAGGGTATCCAGTTAGGAAAAGAAGAAGTCAAATTGTCCCTGTTTGCAGATGACATGATTGTATATTTAGAAAACCCCATCGTCTCAGCCCAAAATCTCCTTAAGCTGATAAGCAACTTCAGCAAAGTCTCAGGATACAAAATTAATGTGCAAAAATCACAAGCATTCTTATACACCAGCAACAGACAAGCAGAGAGCCAAATCAGGAATGAACTTCCATTCACAATTGCCTCAAAGAGAATAAAATACCTAGGAATCCAGCTTACAAGGGATGTAAAGGACCTCTTCAAGGAGAACTACAAACCACTGCTCAGTGAAATCAAAGAGGACACAAACAAATGGAAGAACATACCATGCTCATGGATAGGAAGAATCAATATCGTGAAAATGGCCATACTCCCCAAGGTTATTTATAGATTCAATGCCATCCCCATCAAGCTACCAATGAGTTTCTTCACAGAATTGGAAAAAAACTGCTTTAAAGTTCATATGGAACCAAAAAAGAGCCCGCATTGCCAAGACAATCCTAAGTCAAAAGGACAAAGCTGGAGGCGTCACGCTACCTGACTTCAAACTATACTACAAGGCTACAGTAACCAAAACAGCATGGTACTGGTACCAAAACAGAGATATAGACCAATGGAACAGAACAGAGTCCTCAGAAATAATACCACACATCTACAGCCATCTGATCTTTGACAAACCTGAGAGAAACAAGAAATGGGGAAAGGATTCCCTATTTAATAAATGGTGCTGGGAAAATTGGCTAGCCATAAGTAGAAAGCTGAAACTGGATCCTTTCCTTACCCCTTATACGAAGATTAATTCAAGATGGATTAGAGACTTAAATGTTAGACCTAATACCATAAAAACCCTAGAAGAAAATCTAGGTAGTACCATTCATGACATAGGCATGGGCAAGGACTTCATGTCTAAAACACCAAAAGCAACGGCAGCAAAAGCCAAAATTGACAAATGGGATCTAATTAAACTAAAGAGCTTTTGCACAGCAAAAGAAACTACCATCAGAGTGAACAGGCAACCTACAGAATGGGAGAAAATTTTTGCAACCTACTCATCTGACAAAGGGCTAATATCCAGAATCTACAAAGAACTCAAACAAATATACGAGAAAAAAACAAACAACCCCATCAAAAAGTGGGGAAAGGATATGAACAGACATTTCTCAAAAGAAGATATTCATACAGCCAACAGACACATGAAAAAATGCTCATCATCACTGGCCATCAGAGAAATGCAAATCAAAACCACAATGAGATACCATCTCACACCAGTTAGAATGGCAATCATTAAGAAGTCAGGAAACAACAGGTGTTGGAGAGGATGTGGAGAAATAGGAACACTTTTACACTGTTGGTGGGATTGTAAACTAGTTCAACCATTATGGAAAACAGTATGGCAATTCCTCAAGGATCTAGAACTAGATGTACCATATGACCCAGCCATCCCACTACTGGGTATATACCCAAAGGATTATAAATTAGTCTACTACAAAGACACATGCACACGTATGTTTATTGCGGCACTATTCACAATAGCAAAGACTTGGAATCAACCCAAATGTCCATCTGTGACAGACTGGATTAAGAAAATGTGGCACATATACACCATGGAATACTATGCAGCCATAAAAAAGGATGAGTTTGCGTCCTTTGTAGGGACATGGATGCAGCTGGAAACCATCATTCTTAGCAAACTATCACAAGAAGAGAAAACCAAACACCGCATGTTCTCACTCATAGGTGGGAACTGAACAATGAGATCACTTGGACTCGGGAAGGGGAACATCACACACTGGGGTCTATCATGGGGAGGGGGGAGGAGGGAGGGATTGCATTGGGGAGTTATACATGATATAAATGATGAATTGATGGGTGCTGACGAGTTGATGGGTGCAGCACACCAACATGGCATAAGTATACATATGTAACAAACCTGCACGTTATGCACATGTACCCTAGAACTTAAAGTATAATAAAAAAAAAAAAAATAAAAAAAATAAATCACACAGTGTTAGACAGGAATGATAATGAAAATAGTGATGATGATGATGATGATGATGATGATGATGATGATGGCAATGATGATGAGGATGATGATGCAGAGGATGATGACTATGATAATATTCTTTCTATAGGTAAGGAACAGGAGTAAACATCTCCATCTACCACATCCTGCATGTTGAACTTAACAGGCTAAGGTTTGAGGGATCACTTTGAGATGCTAGAAGTCCCAGAATATTCCTTCCGGAAATTGTAAATTTAACACTCTCCAGCCTGGTCATACTTTTAAAATGTTACATTCATGTTTGTGGTTTAAAAGGCAGCTCCAAGTAACAGGGCTACAGGACCTTATTATCATTCGCTTGTGGCAATTAGACTAATGACCTCCATTCCAAGAAGAACTATTGCTTTGGCATCTCCTTTATTTCATTACTCAAGCTTATTTTTTCAGCTGTGATCATATGCTGAGCGGGATATGCATAAATGAAAATCAAAGAACTCTGAATACCATAATATGTATATTGGTTTGAAATCTAACACATTGGAGACTTCATGGGAAATTACTTCTTGTTTAGAAATATTGTAATGACCTTGGCCCCGAAAGGCTCTTAGATGGCCAATTCAAGCAAGAGCTGATGACACTAAATGAAAAAATAATTACCTGGTTTTGAGCAGTGATAATGAGAAAATACAAATTTAAAAATTGAATTTAAAGTTTTTAGGGTATTACCACAACAGGTATTATAGGATGGCTCTGAAAACTCCTGTGTCAGTTCAACTTTTATGTTGTTTCGTTTGATCCAGTCAGACTGTATTTATCTCCTCCTCTTTTCCATTGTCTACGAGGCATCCTTATAGCATAAGCTCACTCTTCCATACCTCTGTCTATATCAGAAAGCACTGTGATAACACATTTGCTCCTCTTCAATTAGCTCACTGCTTTCACTTTGCTGCTTATGATTTTTAAAAAGACATACTGCGCCTGTAATCCCAGCACTTAGGGAAGTCTGAAGCAGGCAGATCACCTGGTTAAGAGATCAAGACCATTCTGGCCAACATGGCGAAACTCCGTCTCTACTGAAAATACAAAAATTAGCTGGGCATGGTGATGTGTGCCTGTAGACCCAGCTACTTGGGAGGCTGAGGCAGGAGAATCGCTTGAACCCAGGAGGCAGAGGTTGCAGTGAGCCGAGATCACGCCACTGCACTCCAGCCTGAATGACAAAGCGAGACTCTATCTCGAAGAAAAGAAGACATACCGTGAAAAAAAGTGATACAATTAGATTGCTATGCACATATAAAGTGATTAAATTTATATATAGAGAGAATGATGCGGGTATGTGTACAGTATATGTTAAATATAAATAGGGGCAGAAGAATTATCACCAGGAAAATATTTAAGCAAAACAAACCCAGAAGAGTTGAGTTTTTCTTTGTTTGCCACTTCTAAAGATTCAAAAAGATATATTTGAATTTTGCAAATGATCTGAAGGAAACAAATCAGTTACTGTGTAGACAGAAAGCTAGCTCTATTCAGATGTGTAAGAATAATAACTTATAATTTATATAAAGCACATTTAATCCTAAATTTGAGGATGAATAAATGAATACATTGAGACAATGTTAATTTTCCTAACTCATTTAACATATTAGAACATTTATTCTTTTTTTTTTTTTTTTTTTTTTTTTTTTTTTTTTTTTTTTTTTTTTTTTTTTTTTTTTTTTTTTTTTTTTTTTTTTTTTATTTTTTTTTTTTTTTTTTTTTTTTTTTTTTTTTTTTTATTATACTTTAAGTTCTAGGGTACATGTGCATAACGTGCAGGTTTGTTACATATGTATACTTATGCCATGTTGGTGTGCTGCACCCATCAACTCGTCAGCACCCTGGCCGGGCGCGGTGGCTCAAGCCTGTAATCCCAGCACTTTGGGAGGCCGAGACGGGCGGATCACGAGGTCAGGAGATCGAGACCATCCTGGCTAACACGGTGAAACCCCGTCTCTACTAAAAATACAAAAAAAAAAAACTAGCCGGGCGAGGTGGCAGGCGCCTGTAGTTCCAGCTTACTCGGGAGGCTGAGGCAGGAGAATGGCGTAAACCCGGGAGGCGGAGCTTGCAGTGAGCTGAGATCTGGTGACTGCACTGCAGCCTGGGCGACAGAGCGAGACTCCGTCTCAACAACAACAATAAAAAAAAAAAAAAAAAAAAAAAAAAAAAAAAAAAAAAAAAAAAAAAAAAAAACACTTTTACACTGTTGGTGGGATTGTAAACTAGTTCAACCATTATGGAAAACAGTATGGCAATTCCTCAAGGATCTAGAACTAGATGTACCATATGACCCAGCCATCCCACTACTGGGTATATACCCAAAGGATTATAAATTAGTCTACTACAAAGACACATGTACAACGTATGTTTATTGCGGCACTATTCACAATAGCAAAGACTTGGAATCAACCCAAATGTCCATCTGTGACAGACTGGATTAAGAAAATGTGGCACATATACACCATGGAATACTATGCAGCCATAAAAAAGGATGAGTTTGCGTCCTTTGTAGGGACATGGATGCAGCTGGAAACCATCATTCTTAGCAAACTATCACAAGAAGAGAAAACCAAACACCGCATGTTCTCACTCATAGGTGGGAACTGAACAATGAGATCACTTGGACTCGGGAAGGGGAACATCACGCACTGGGGTCTATCATGGGGAGGGGGGAGGGGGGAGGAGGGAGGGATTGCATTGGGGAGTTATAGAACATTTATTCTTAATAAGAAATGTGTACCCTCAAGGGTTCATCAAAGAATGATATCCCATAAAGAATTCAAATATGCTGTGCCCAGCTCTCTCCCGCTATTGGAAACCACTGCTCTTGCTGTTGAAATCATGCCACATTACTCGTCATGTTCAGAGGGCCATCATTGGAGGGTCAAGGGGATTAAGCCTGAAAACTAAATCACATTTGAAAGAAGGAAACACTATTAGCGTCTTCCATAGGTCTTTTGGGATTTTGTTGAAAAAAGCATTTTGAAATCAAAATGTAATGATATTTATAAGGAGTAATAAATATTCCTGCAACTTTTCACTTCCCTTGAGGACCAGATGAACTTATTCCAGTTACCATCCTCAAAGATAGGTCTCTGTTTTGGAGTGAACGAAGATATCATGAAACTCAGTGGGGACAAGAAAAATTGATTTTTATATGGACTTATGTTTAGTATTTATGGGGATTCTGTTGTTATAGTTGTTATCTACCAATTTTTAAATTATTTAAATAATAATGTAACAAATGCTGGTTGCAAAACAGTCAAGAATAACAGATTACCCTAAAACTTTCCTTTTTCAGTATTATATCCTACTTTTCATGATAATGTTTTATACATATATTTAATAAATACAGGGGTGGACAACATATATGAGTTTAAACATATATACATACACATACATTTTAAAATATGACATACTATAGAACTTGTTCTTCAATTTGGTTTTGATTTTTTCTTAAACTTAATACATGACAAGGCTGTTTCTTTATGTCTGCACATATAAAGTTATATTCATTAATCTCAAAATAAATAATCTTCTACAATATTAACATACAATTGGAGGGAGAAAGTATAGTTCTTAAGAGTACTAACTTGAATACTTAGTCAACTGTTGATTCTCAAACCAGCACTGAAATTCGTTTTACATTAAAATCCAATCACTTGCTAGCTATATTAATTCAGGCATTTTAAAGTTTTTTGTTTGTTTGTTTGTTTTTCGAGACAGAGTCTCGCTCAGTTGCCCAGGTTAGAGCACAGTGGCACCATCTCGGCTCACTGCAAGCTCAGTATCCCAGGTTCACGCCATTCTCCTGCCTCAGCCTCCCAAGTAGCTGGGACTACAGACTCACACTGCCACACCCGGCCAATTTTTTTGTATGTTTTTAGTAGAGACGGGGTTTCACCGTGTTAGCCAGGATGGTCTCGATCTCCTCACCTTGTGATCCGCCCGTCTCAGCCTCCCATAGTGCTGGGATTACAGGCGTGAGCCACCGCGCCCAACCTTAAAGCTCTTAATCACTAGACTTTTTATCTGTAAGGTGGCTATATATATATATATATATATATATATATACATGATTGTTTTGAGATTAAATGGTTAATTTGTTCATTGGTGTATTTAACAAATAATTCACTAAGCTCCTACTATGGGTCATACAGATCCAGGTATTTTGAATCTTCACTTAATAACGTTTTCCTCTCATAGAGCTTATATTCTAGCAAGGGGATATAGAAATTATTTTTATACAGAAAATATAAATAAATATATAAGTTATAGAGAACATTACGAGTGTCATGCACAATAGGAAAAAAAAATAGACTAGACTAAGAGGCATTAGGACTGTGGTGAATTTTATATCTGCACATATAGTTTAAATAGGTGTTTGAGATAGGCATGCTAGGGAAGGTAATATGCATAATGACTTGAAGGTAGGGAATTTTGAGATCTTGGGGAGAAATGTTTACCAGATGGATGGTACAGACAATGAAAAGTCTTAAGACAGAATATGCATAAACCCAAGGAACAACAAAGAGGGCAGTTAGACAGAACCCAGTGGGTGAGAGAGAAAGTGGTAGAAGTGTAAGTTATACAATTGAGGATGAGAGGACCAATAATGTGTTTGTAGGACACTGAAATAACTTGAGAACTATTTTAGGACTCAGATCAGAGGAGGAATATCATTATATACATTGAAAAGACTCCTTTGGCTGCTTTCTGGACTGTATAGCATGTAGGTAGGGAACAAGTATAGAAAGGCAAAAGGAATGAAGAAGTTGCTTCAGTCATCTAGATGAAAATTAGTGGTGGCTTAGGCCAGGACATTAGCAGTGGCAGTGGTTGGAAGTCATCGGATTTGGATATAATTTCAAGGTTAGGAAAACAGAATTTGTGGATGAATTGGAAATACCATGTAAGAGAAAGAAAGGATTTCGAAGTGACTGTAACTATTTTGGCGTTAGTGCCTATAAGAATGGAGTTGTCACTAGTAGAACACGGGGAAACTCCAGGAGAAACAGGTTGAACAGAGAAAACTGGGAGTTACTTTAGGTTGTGTTAAGTTTGCAAAGGCCACATGACCTTCTGACTTTCAAATAGAAGTGTAGAGAAACCAACTGTAAAATAACACAATTAAAATCACGTAATTCACCCTTAAAAATGGCTCTATGAGACATTGTCATGTAAACTAATTTTGTTAGATTACAGAACAAGTCCCCAGAGGAGATGATGATGATGTCTCGTGTATATTGAATACTAGGTCGGTTGATATAAAATTTATTATCACAATTCCAGCTTCCAACCTGTGTGTGCACGGCTTAAACAACGATGGACAGGTTACTGAGTGCCAGCAGATGTAATGAGTACTCACGCAAAACTGCTTATTAAGTTTAATCCAATGAAATCCATTATATAATATGAGCCTAGTTCACCAGAAGAACAGAAAAAGAAAGTAATCGTGCTTGCCAGTCACTAAGACTCTGGCAGAGCTTTTGTACTCTAATGGAATCCACATGGTTCAAGAAAAAGAATCAGCAGGAGCCTGTAATAGCAAAGACCTCTCTTTGAACTCCGTGGCCTTGATGTGACAAATTTTTCACACTGAAGTGTCTGTGAAAAGGTACTCAAGAAAAGAAAAGCAGTTCTTGCATTCTCCCCCACTCTGATGAGACTTTTATCAACACTAATTCATTTAAGATGACCAGAGACTTTTATACTAAACCAAACGGTCACACCTCATTCTTCACTTTTCTTGATGTAAGAGCATCCGTTGGTACATTTGATACTTTTCTGCTTGAAATATTTTCCACATTTGGTATTGGGAGTCTCATTCTCTCCTGGTTAGTGTTTCATCTCAGTGTCTTTTTCTGTTTCCCTAGTCTTACCTCCACCATTGCCAAATTGTTTGTCCTGCATTTTCCCCAAAGGCAGTTACATCCTTCTAAATTTCTCCTCCCAAAGCCCCTGAAACTTATTTATTCTTTCTATCATGTATTTAATTTGTAACTATTTTATCTCAGACTTCCAAATACAATTAGAATTAAGCCTCTTCCAATTATACAAAGTGAATAAATCCTAGGAGTCTATCATACAATATAGTATCTATAGTTAAAAATATATTGTATACTTAAAATTCTGCTAAGAGAATAGATCTTATGTGATCTTATCACAATAACGACAATATATTAAGAGGGTGAAAAAAAACTTTTGGAGGTGATGGATATGTTTATGGTATAGACTGTGATGATAGTTTTACCACTCTACACTTATCTCCAAACTCATCAAGTTGTGTAAAGTGTACAGCTATTTGTATACTAATCATATCTCAATACCTCAATAAAGTGTTTCTTTTAAAAGAATCTAGCCATTTCCAATATTTCCACTGCTACTGTGGTTTAAGAAACTACCAGCCTTTGGTTAGGCTTGTGTGGCGGACTTCTACAGGCATTCCCTGCCAGTGTACTTACCTTCTTCCCCATACTCTATTCCTAACACAGCACCAAAGCACTTCTTTAAACCTGCAAGTTAGATAAATTCATTCCTTTGCACAAAATCCATCAGCAGTTTCTCATTTAATTCATAAAAGATCCTACATAAATTAGTCTCTAGCTACCCATCTGCCATTATCTCCTATTGCTCCCTGCCTTGTTCATTTATTTTCACCCACACTGGTTCCTCATTTCTGAAACACCGTAAACTATCTCCACATCTGAAGTGCCTCAGAGCATTGGTACTCGCTGTTGTCTCTAACTGAAATGATCTTTACAGAAAATGCTATGTGGCTCATTTACTTCTTCCTTCAATTAACTGCTCACATGTTTTCTTCTCAGTGATTCCTTAAGACCCAGCGTAAGGTAACTACCTGCCTCCTAGCCCAGCAGCACCTATGTTCTTAACACTGTTTTTCTCCGTATCTCTTATCTCCTTAAGTAATATCAAGTATCTATATATTTAGTAGTTTCTCATTGTCTTCCCACCAGAATGTAAATTTCATGACTGTAAGAACCTTGTTCCCAATAGATAATTGTTAAATGGATAAATTCTTCTTTGAAGTAGTACCTGTGTTTATTTTAATTACTCAACAGGGTATATATCTGTCCTAATTTTCTGCTTAGAGAAAAGTTTCTAAGCCTGATATTAGATTAAATACCCAGTTGGTCAGGTAAACTATGTTATTTTTGCCCCCTCTGCCTATCCCCATGAAACCCAATGCAGTATTTTACCTAGTTGAGACTCTGAAATTTTCATATGATCTTGATTAGTGAAGATTTGAGAATTATATGGTAATGTAAAAATTCTGGTAGTGTTTTTGAGTGTTAAAAACCAGCAGAGACATAAGCATTTCAAGTTTTTGTTACATATGGCATTTTATCATCCACATATTTTTCATCATCATTATCATTTTTGTGGTCATAGTGAAAATTTACTCAGGATTTACTGCAAACTACACACTCTTCTCCATCCCTATAACTACATATGGTATCACCTACCTATTTTATTGGTTAATTTTCCTAATTTACAGATAATGAAACTGAGATGATTTGGCTCAGGCTTTTTGTAATATAAACATTCAACCTGGACGTGATTGATGTTTAACAGGAATTCAAATAATAAACGCTAGCCTACACCATAAGCATACAGTTATTAAAAGGGAGACTGCTGTGGTGGATAGCAAATGGCCAACTCCTAGCTTGGCACTTTCTCAGCAGCCTGGGCTAATCCAGTCCCAGCCAAAAGCCCCAAGTGTTAATGATATAATTGTAAATGTTGGCTCACCAAATATCCGTTTAGGCAGACCCATTGGGAAGCAGCCTCATCATTTCAGTCTTCTAACCACAGAACAGTCTTACCTGATCACCCACTTTATCACTCATTAGCTATTGGCCTGTAAATCAGAAGATTTGGGGACCAGGTGTCACCATCTAAAATATGCCTCCATTGCATTTGCCTTTCACCTGCTGCTTTTCACTTCCCAAAATACACAGGTGCTAGGTCCAATAAGCCCTACCAGAATGCTTAACAGTCAATAATATCAAGAAAATAGCAAGAGACATCTAAGCGGTGATTGCAAGAGGTGTTCCCTGTGAAAGATGAAACGAATCATCAGCATTCCACAGATCAACTAGGGCTGAGGCTTCTCCTGATGAAAGCAGCCTTGTAATATACAAGGTTAAGTCTCTCTTGCAAAGGAAATAATAACTCACCTTGCCCAATTTGTGGAAGAACAGAAGTGACAGTCATCTGTCTGATGATAAGGTCAGTGGCTGGCATCATTTGTATACAGCCTCTTTCAAGAAATGTGTAATTGCCAAAAGGGCAAAATCAAATGGACACAGGGAGAAAACCAACAGAAAAAAAATGCGCTGAAGATATTAGCAGGAACTATCCATAGAAGACTGACATTTTCATAATTGAATACATCATGCGTCTGATAAAAACATGGGGTTTACACAGAGTAATGGTCAAAAGTAACTTTTAATTTTCTTTGGCTTGAAGTCTGATACATTTTGGGGTCTGTGGGACTAAGCAATGATTGTGTAAAATATTTTAAATTTTTAAAAACTTTTTCTCCACTTGCAAATTTGAGCTTCTTCAAAAGGACAAATGCCTAACATCACAATTTCATTGACTCTTTCATGAAATTTACTCACTTTCTTATGTGTAGTTTTGCCTTCATAGAGACATATCTATGTGATGTGATGATTTTTGCATCTTGATGCATTGCATGCTATTAAAACTAGAAATGGCTTTTAAACCCATTACAAAGCAAACTTACATTTCAGTCACAATCAGGAAATAACTGCCTGAAAAGGAAGGGTTTTTATAGCTTCTTATTAATACCACATTGATCATTGTGATATATGGCCTCATATCACAGGTCAGGGCAAGAAGCCTGTTAAGTGATACCGTATTTGACTAATTCTCACCAAACTGGGCTTGTACACTCGGCCCCGAATTTTAGGAACCTGGTTTTGTTATCTTTCAGTGATACAGCATCTTCACAAAACTAATAAGACTGAAAACCTAGACATTCCAATTTATGAAGTTAAAGAAGGAAATATTAATAAAATGCCAAATCAGCTGGACATTTGCATCAGCCTGTTTGGCATATTTTCTCTTTGCAAGAAAATTATGTGGGAATTCAGATTATCAAAAAGCTTACTGATAGACTTAATCCTGACCAGAGGAGTTACTCTTATGTTTCAAATATCAGAGTTCTAGGCTCTAGTAGCCTGATGCAGCCTTTAAGACAAATATACCTGGTTCATGGGCAGGTGAAAAGTCATGCAGCCCAACAGTACAGTTAGTCAGCCTAGCACTGTTGCCTTCAACATTTGGAGTTGCCCTTTCCTATTTTACCTGGACTGACTGCAAGGAAAATGGATGTGCTTCAGTCGAGAGTAGGCTGAGGTAAACTTCTGGAGCAGTATGACACAGCAGGATTGGAGTGCAGGTGCACAATCCCATGCACTATATAATCGCAGTAACGTAATCACGTTATGGGTGGGCTCAGCACCTGGCTTTGAGACACAATTTTCTGTGAGTAATATAACTGCACTGCTGACTCTACAAGAGAGCTGCCAGCTGCCTTGCAGGAAGACAAGGGTTGGAAACCAGAAAGTGGCAAGTGCCAGGGAGCGCAGTTGCAGACATGGGGGTGGCAGGAGCCACGGAGTTGTCACTGAGAAAGGCTGCAGCTCCCCATGGACGGACCCCAGCTTGGACTGGAACCCAATACTTGGCATAGTTGGTAGGATTCTGAAGTGAGTGAGCCCTCGGCCTGATGATCCCGGGTCAGCTGGGTGGCCATGCTGCTCCTATGGCCTCCAATGGAAACATGGGGGGCAATGGACAGGTCCCCCATAGCATGGAAAAGGTGCTGAAGTACCTGGAAGCACAGAACACTGAGCAGAAGTGAGCCTCTCCTGGCAGAGTCAGATGGGCATTTCTGACTACACTATGGGAAGTGCACGCTCAGTCCCTGTGGGATGCAGCTCAGGTAAGGGACCTCCACTCAGTCTACTACAGAGGAGGAAGAACCTCTTTTTCAGGCTTGCCCAGTGTTCCACCAGAAAATGGGGCATGAACAGCACCAGGGGGAGGCCCAGGGACCCCTACCATGGCAGAGCACACTTCAGTTGCCTATATCCCAACTGAGTTGTGGAATTAGGTAAACAATGTCAGCAGCCTCCTAGGGAGCCCCTACCTGCCTGGATGCTTGGCCTCTGGAACTAAGGAGTTGACAGTATTTCCTGTTCTGCTCCACTGTGGAGGCAATTATCCCTGGAATAGCAATTCTGAAAAATGCCCATAATGGGATAGGGTTAGCTGCTAGACCCAGTTCCGCCAGGATGGTCCAACTCATGGATTACTTGCAAATAAGCAGAGGAATAGAGTCTTTTGTGTTTAATTAGGGAACTGGCTGAGGTAATTGTAGCTTCGTCTATGGGAATCTGGATAAGTTTCTGGGCAAAGCTGCATACATAGACAGCTATGGAGGCCAGTCAGTGAAAGTGAAACCTGTATCTCTGCACCTCGGCATCAGCCGCTTGGCTCCACAGTTATACTCTGTGTATGTCTGTCCTGTACCAGAATACATTCTGGGAATGGATATTTTACGTGGCTTGGCAGCTCTGCCACATATCATGGATTTTAGGCACTGCTTGACGATGGAACTGGTACAGTACCACTATGCAGTGGACTTGGCTAATGCATTCTTTTCCATTGATATTGCTCCAGAGAGCCAGAAACAATTTGTCTTCACATGGAAGAGGGAACAATGGATTTTCACAGTGTTACCACAGGGCTATGTGCCTAGCCCCACCATACGTCATGGTCTTGCTGTCACAGATTGAGCTCCTTGGAAATGTCCAAAGGGAATCCACCTATTCCATTATATTGATGATATTATGTTAAACTCTGATTCTCTTGCAGATTTAGAAGTGGCAGCACCTCTCTTGTGACAACATTTGGCAGCATGTGGTTAGGCCATCGACGAATCCAAGGAATGAGGGCCTGGATTGACTGCCAAATTCTTGAGAGTTATCTTGTTGTTTAAGATTAAAATCCATACCAGAGACCATCACCGACAAAATTCAGGCATATCCCCGGCCCACCATGGTGAGGCAGCTGCAAACCTTTGTGGGCCTCCTGGGATATTGGTGGGCATTTGTGCCCCTTTTGGCTCAAATAATAAAACCCTTGTACCTTTTGACAAAATAAGGAGACTACCTGGGACTGGTATGTCGTAGCCTTTCTCACAGCCAAGCAGACTATTTGGCAAGCACAGACCCTACAAGTGATTGACCAAGGATGCCCATTTGAACTTGATGTTCATGTGACCACAGATGGGTTTGACTTGGGCCTATGGCAGCAAACAGAAAGCTTTAGAGCACCAGTAGGCTTTGAATCCCAATTTTGGAAGAGAGCTGAGCTCCAGTACGCATCGGTAAAGAAGCACTTAGCAGCTGCATTTGCCACCCATCAGACTCATGAGAGCATGACAGCAGGGGCTACAGTCAACATGCAGACGGCTTATCCATCAGTGGGGTGGGTACGTTCATGAGTAACAACCCCCTGGACTGTGATGGCACAAACATCCACTTTAGCAAAGTGAGGTGCCTACTTTGAACAGTGGAGTACCCTGAGTACAAGCCCCTTGGCAGCAGAATTACAAGAAATCTTGGGATCTGTAGTTCTAATGCAAGATAAGGCCGTGGGTCAGCTGAGGCACCCTTAGACCCTCATCACTGTTTAAAAAGTGACACCCCCAAGCCAGCGCCAGTGGGGCATGGTATACAGATGGGTCCAGCTGGGGTGCTACTGCTGCCACTAATGTGGTCCAGCCTAATACTGACATCATATGGTTTAATATTGGGTGTGGACAACATAGTCAATGGGCTGAACTCAGAGTGGTGTGGATGATGATCACCAAGGAGAAGACAACGATTGTAAATCTGCACTAACAGCTGGGCAGTGTATCAAGGCTTAACCTTGGGGTTAACTACCTAGAAGTTACAGAATTGGCTAGTTGGTCCCCAGCCCATGTGGGGCCAGGCCATGGGCAAGACCTATGGGAGGAAGGATGACCTCTGCCAACCAGTAATAGGGATGAACAGTGTGAGGGTTGATACTCAGTGTCAACTGGATTGGATTGAAGGATACAAAGTATTGATCCTGTATGTGTGTCTAGGAGGGTGTTGCCAAAGGAGATTAACATGTGAGTCAGTGGGCCAGGAAAGGCAGACCCATCCTTAATCTGGGTGGGCACAGTCTAATCAGTTGCCAGCATGACTAGAATATAAGCAGGCAGAAAAGTGTGAAAGGAGAGACTAGTCTAGCCTCCCAGCCTACATCTTTCTCCTGTGATGATGCTTCCTGCCCTCAAACATTGGACTCCAGGTTGTTCAGTTTTGGAACTCAGACTGGCTCTCCTTACTACTCAGCCAGCAGGCAGCCTATTAATCATGTGAGTTAAAACTTAATAAACTCCCCTTTATCTAGGCCGTGAGTTCTGTCCCTCTAGAGAACCCTGACTAATATAAATAGTAGCATGTTATTGCCTGCCCCAACACTCCTAAAGGCAGGGAAACAAAAAACCTGGCTTTAGCCATGGACCCTCCAAGGCCCCATTGCAGGTGGTTGGCCATCATAGCCCCCTGGGGGAAGCCCTGCAGTATAATTTACATGTTATTCCTTGGGTATTTAATATATGGCCTCTGTGATTGACCATTTGTAAGGGAACATCCAGGGAGAGTCCTCCTCCTGGGGACATATATGTTGTCTGTGTGGCCTATTATAAGCTCCCCAGTAACTGGCACAGATATAGAACCTGAAGGAACCATGGGGAGCTGAAAAGATGTGGTACCATTATTTAGGGCAGAAGTCCCTGGCTGACCCATAGACCCATATTCTATAAAATGAATAGAGCTAGTTAGTAGTGAGTCATTAGTGCTGTAGCCTATGGATTCAAGGTTCCACCCTGTGGGCATGTCTCCCCACCAGAAAAACTCCCTTAGCCTAGGGTGTGGAGTGTAAGGATAATGGATGTGCTTCAGTCAACAGTAGACCCAGGTAAATATCCAGTGCAGCATGACACAGCAGGATTGGAGTGCAGGCACACAAGGCTGTGCATTATATAATCACAGTTATGTGACCATGTTGTGGGTGGGCTCATCACCTGGCTTTGAGCCACTGTTGTCTGTGAGTAATATAACTTCACTGCTAACTCTGTAAGAGAGCTGCCAGCCCCCTTGCAGGCAGACAAGCGGGGGCAGCCAGAAAGCTGTGAGCATGCCAGGGAGAGCCGCTGCAGGCATGGGGCAACAGGAGTGGCAGAGCTGGCGCTGAGAGAGGTTGAGGACAGAGTGGGTGGCTGAGACATAGGCTGATGGAGAGAGAGAAAGTAAAACCATATCACAACTGCCTACGGTCCCTAGAGTGTATTTTCAGCTACCTACCACCAGCTCCCCTCAGACCCCAGCTCAGGTTGGAGCCTGACACTGACTGTTGTCTTCTGTTTGCACTCTTTCTCCTACCATGATGAATATAACTGCTGATCAAATTAACATGCCATCTACTCTTTCCACACTTAGATTATTCGTGAGTCACCTTTGTTGGAGTTCTGGAATTCTGTAGCTCTTTTGTTCTGCAGCTATTTGGTTGAACAATTACTGGCCATTTTTTTTAGCATTCTTTCACTCAAGAATTGCTGAGTATTTCTTATGTGAAAATAAGTGTGTTAGTTCCTATGGATATAATGTTACCTCTAGGCAAGATAGAAGGATTCCTTACCTTCATAAACTGCAAATTCTGAAAATAAAAATAAAAATTAAGTAAATCATTTAAATAAATCATACTGAATATATAATTTAAAAATACCTGGCACTATTGACATTTTAGGAAATTTCATATGAAGTAATGTGTTGCATTGATATTGATGGATAAGAATAAATTATTGCTTTTCTATTACTGATGGTCTTACAATTTATGGACTTTTTTGGTTCAGTTCTCTAAATTTAAAAAAAAATCCTTATTTCTCATATCTGTAAACAAATTTACAGCACCTTATGGTTGCCCGGGGTTGAACAAAATTAATAGTCCATGTTCTAAAAATAGAAGATTATATATATATAAAGGAGTTATATTATATCTAGTATAAATAGCCTCTCAAAAAGCC
This sequence comes from Rhinopithecus roxellana, assembly GCF_007565055.1. Taxonomy (NCBI): domain Eukaryota; kingdom Metazoa; phylum Chordata; class Mammalia; order Primates; family Cercopithecidae; genus Rhinopithecus; species Rhinopithecus roxellana. The sequence continues at coordinate 175,173,190 of NC_044550.1, read as the reverse complement.
ATTATTAGTGGTGTTCAATTGTTTAAAACTGAGAATTATTACACAAGAAAATATCTTACTTTCCCACATTTTTGTACATGAGAATATTTTCTCAGCCCTTTCTCTCCATTCAAACCCTCATAATTTCATTCCCTGAAAGATATTTATTAGGGCTTCCCAACAAAGAGTGTCGCTATCTAAACTACATTTCTACTTTCAAAGAGGGGAGTTTTGGGGAACTCCTAAAAGCTTCATTATGCAGATGCTACAAATTTAAGCCCGAGTCTTTAAATTTTAAAAATCAGAAGTTTTCCTTGAACTTTATTAACATTAAAGGCTTTCAGGTCATGCAAATTCAAAATGGTGATGATGCTAGTTGTATTTCACCAAGCAGTTTTGAGAGCAAATAGGGTGTATCTAGGATCAGTTTATAATCTTGCTCAATTTCAGCAGCTGCCTCATGATACAGGATTGCATTAGGAGTTCCTCTCCTTCCCAGCCATGCACACTGTGATTGTCTGACTACTGTGCAAGGTGAATGCACTTCCAGGAAACCTAAGGTCTGCAAACAGAGGTTATTTTCTAATTTGATATTCATCACACTTGTCTGTTAATATGAAAATGTGCATATAGTTGTCCAAATGAGAATTAGAGAGCAAGAATATGAGTTAACATTAAAAACCCTCCCAATACAATTCAAAACCGTAACTCATATAGTTTTTTTTTATTATCTCAATCTAACCTACAAACTTTTAAACTATTACAGAATTCCAAATTCTTCCCACAATCTTCGTCCTGGCTTTTAATACCCTTTATTGTGTGGCCACACTCTTCTTACTTCTCAGTCCTAGCATGTCATAGCTTCTTGGTGGGTTTATATGACATGTATTTATATTTATGAAGACATATTTGGAGGTCTCTGTATATTTACTTGAGCTCCAAATTTTCCTTCAAATCTTATTTCTGTCTAGTGGTATATAAACTGATCATATTACACCTTAAGCCTTTCCAAATTTCACTAACATTTTCTAATTTGATGAGAAAATTTTGACCCAGCTGAGGCTTTTCTGAAAACAATTAATCACTGTTTTTTAAATGTCATAGAGTATACATGAAAGTCTTGTTTCCTTCTACTATCTTAGCCCTCATGAAAATGACTCTCTTCTGATTTATTTTTTTAATCTAAAATTTGTTTTAAAAAAACATGACTCTTTTAGACCTTTTCTTTTAATTTTTACTTGTATTTGTTTTGTTTTTGTTGTTACTTTAGGTGCATTTATTTGGTTAGTTTGGAACATCTTTCACAAACACTAGTTTTTACTTTTCTTTATTTTTAAAGAATGTTTATTTTGTAAGAATTGTGACCAAAATACTTATACTAGATGGAGCAAGTAAATATAAGGTAATAATGATGTGACCCTAAACATCACACACGAAAGATGGAAATAAGTTTGTGTCTCATACCACAGAATATCGAAGTCATTCCCTGTATATAAATGTATATTATATACATATTGTTATATGTATATGTGTATTGTGTGCATATATAGGAATGACTTTAATATTCTTGTCTGTGTATAAATGCATACTGTAAACATACATGTATCATATGTTTCTAATTAAGTTATAAGCACCCTTACTGCAGAGTTTTGCTTCATGATATCATTTGATCCCAACTGAAGCAAGAGTTTCTTCATTACTCCAGACAGTATCTTTCTCTCTGTGAGCCCTCACCGTCCCTCCTATATCATATTCAAATTTGTCCAGGCATGTATCTTACTTCTCTAATTTGCTAAAATACCCCTCAAGCTCAGGAGCCTACTAAATTAGTTCTAAATTCCCTCATGGTATGCAGAATATTATAAGCATTTGATACAAATATTGCTAGTTATTACAATTTACGACATAGATATAATAAGAAGATTTAACAAATGAAAAGCAGAAAAATATGTAAAAGAATAAAATTAGATACATTTCTTAATTATTCATACTAAGAAAAAAAAATGATGTCCTTTTTTCTTAAAGTTTGAAACAGCTTTGCCGTAATGGATTAATGTTTTATTTACATTTTAATATTCTGTCTCCTACATTCCTATAGATTCTGACTTGAGCTCAGCAAAATAAATGGAACGTAAACAAATGAATAAAACATGTGTTAAACTGGCTAAAGTGATATTAGCATTTCCTGCTCTCAGCTGGCAAAAGCTATAAGAAAGCTGTGGTAATCCAATAATGAGTTCCCACTAAAGTACAACAGACAGAGGTCACGTGGGACTGGACGATCTTCGCCAAAGAAAAAATATGTTTGGGCAATCACAGGGCAATGGTGAAAATAGTAGAGGACAGTATCTGCTTTTAGTTTTTCTTGGTTCTGTCATCACATCAAAGCAAGAAAGCCATTGTGTTCCAGCTTGTTGGAAACTCAACTGGTGATTGAAACTCTTGTTGTTCATATGGAACAAATCTTTGCTAAAATTACTAAGTTATAAAAATAGAACATGAGTATATGTTTTGGAAAAATGTTTAAAATACAATATCTAAGATCTCATTTGTTGACCATTATAAATACCGTCACCGTCCCCCCGTCTTCTCCAAAGTAACCATTTTATTAGTTTGCTTTGTATCTTTTCCAGAACTTTATATTTCATATATGTCCTGTATAAGTACATGTAAATATATATGTAGTATATATAAAACAGATATAAAGATGTAATATTTAATGCTGTATACATATATATAGCATGTATGTACAGTATTATATTTATATATTCTTATGTACATACACACATATCTATCATGTATATATGTACACCTATATGGGGAGATATATAGATATGTATGAAATATGAAATATTAGCTTACATGTTAGTATTCATTTGTTTTTTGACCATTTGACCCTTGTTCGTTTTAATAGCCTCCTTTTCTTTCTACCTGGTACATTTATCGGTGAGGACTGTGCAAATAATAAGTTCAATGAAAGTTTGGTTTAAAAATGTTGGCTTGTTTGAGGGTGCGGCAGGCAGTTAAGCCAACTTCTCTTCTGTCCCTAAAAATCCTTTTAATACCCTCCACTCCAGATTGCACATCCTGGATCTGATCACAGTCTCTTGCCTCTACTGAAGTTTCAGAGATGCACAAAGGAAGAGAGGAGACAGCAAAAGCTATGCCTCACCACAGTCTCTGTGCTAGGGCTGAGTTCAAGCTATTAGTAAGTTCAGAACTTTATTTTCAGAAGTTAAAACTTGTTGTAATAAGGAGGAGATCTTTTGTTCTTGTATTGTCCAATTTAAATTGAGATGTGATCTTAAAATTTCATTGGTGAGTCCCTGCTCGTAATATCTGACAAACTGTATTTTTCCATTTAAATTTAAAATGTCACAATAAGAAACTAATATATTAATGCAATAATTTGCATCTTATTAAATAAGAATATTTAAAAAATAATTTTACAAAAAATTAATGATATATATTATTACAAGTAGTACCTATACTATAGATAATATAAAATATAGTAATAGAGAAAAATTACCTAGTAATATAGTAATATAAAAATTCTATATTCTAGTAATAATAGAAAAATCATCAAACTTCTGTACCCCATTACCATCCTTTTTATCTGCTAATAACATGAGTTTTTAAATAATTAAAATGAAACAGCAACATACAGTTGACCTTTGAACAACCAGGATTTGAACTGTGCTGGTCCTTTTTTTTTTTTTTTTTTTTTTTTTGAGACAGAGTCTCGTTCTGTTACCCAGGCTGGAGTGTGGTGGTGCTGTCTCTGCTCACTGCAAGCTCCGCCTCCCAGGTTCACACCATTGTCCTGCCTCAGCCTCCCAAGTAGCTCGGACTACAAGCACCCGCCACCATGCCTGGCTAATTTTTTGTACTTTTTTGTAGAGATGGGGTTTCACCATATTTTGCCAGGGTGGTCTCGATCTCCTGACCTTGTGATCCTCCCACCTCGGCCTCCCAAAGTGCTGGGATTATAAGCGTGAGCCACTGCGCCTGGCCGCTGGTCCACTTTTATGTGAATTTTTTTCTGCTTCTGCCCACCCTGCGCTGGCAAGACCAACCCGTCCTTTTCCCAATCCTCCTCAGCCTATTCATATGGAGACAATGAGGATGAAGACATTTATAATGATCCACTTCCACTTAACAAATAGTAAATATATTCTTTCTTTCTTATGATTTTCTTAGTAACACTTTCTTCTCTCTAGCTTACTGTATTGTAAGAATACAGCATATAACACATGTAACATACAAAATATGTGTTGATTGTGTTATCGATAAGGCTTCTGGTCAACAGTAGGCTGTTAGTGGTTATGCTTTTTGGAACTCAAAAGTTATATGCAGATTTTAAACTTCACAGAGGCTCAGCAGGCCTAACCACACATTGTTCAAGGGTCAACTCTATTAACTAAACTGTTTTATATTAAAAGATTCAGAAAATAAAGCTTGTCAAATAAAGTCTCAGTGATTTCATTTTATCTTGTCAATCTTACTCTAACAGTACTGAGCAGACAACATTTTTTGACATCTTTTCTCACTGTTTTCCTAACAATATTATGTACAGAATGAAGCATAATATTAAGCTTTATCTGGCTTTCAAAGGGTTCCCCAATTTGATCCAACCAATTCACAACCCTCACTTATTTTTTTTTTCATTTATTTGACTTCACTGGAACCACTCCCTCTTAGTCATAGATAAGGCTCCATGCAGGTGACCCCAATCTCTCCACTCCATGACAATGCTGTGTACTTAAAACATAATATTATAAATTCTATTTGTCAAGACATTTCTGTCAGCATTTGCAACCTTTGTAAAACAAAATCAAAGTTATTCAATTCAAACATTACGTAATTCCATCAATCCACTCCCCAAAATAAAACAATTAGCTTTGTAGCTATTACAATTTGCTATTCTTTTCAAAATATGTTCCAGAAGAAAATTTTAAAAAATAATGAAAATCACATATTTTAGTAAAGTGTAATCTATTAAGAACTTATTTTATAATAAAACCTGCATTTTAGATGAATGTGTGGTATCTGCATTTTAACCTTTTCAAGTATGATTAGTTTTTACTATCATCAATGTAACATTTCAGCACTGGTGAAAAAAGAAGGGACTCATTATTCTAAAGACAATATGCTATTTTTTAATAAGTTCAGTAGACATTTGGAAATAGGTTAAAGTAATAAGTAGGATGTTCATTATTGTTTAATCGTCCTAATTATTTGAATATTTTTTGGTACAGCTCTATCAATACACTTATGAAAACCTTCATTTACTTCTCTCATCATTCCATTTCTGTATGCTCATGGAAAAGTTCTTATTAAAACCAATTTGTTTTGTGCACTGACAATCATGTTGAAAAGTCAGCAGGAAATATAAATCATCCAATTATTCCTATTGAGGAAACAGCATGAAAGTGTTGATAGATTTAGACTGATGATTTGTGCAGCTTTGCATCACTGTGCAGTCTGAGGGCCTTTGATGACTTGATTCAGATTTGAATCTGCTGTTCTTCCCTTTGTTCTGTAGGAGATTATTTATTCCTACGCACTCCAGAATGTACAGGATGATGGGCAAAAAATACAGTAGGAAAAATGAAGATAAATTACGGTGTGGGACTTCTAGTGGAAAGCATCTGTTGTTGAAACAGATGAGATTTATCAATCTGGAGTAATTATCAATGTCTTTTAAAAATCAATATCAACTCAACTACTTCCTGTGTCAGAATTTTCCCTAATCAGATTTATTAGTGATGTTAGAGTACGCAAAATAATGATTATCTCCTAAATTGAAACAGCCAGAAACGAAAAACCATACCTCTCCACCCTCTGACACAGACATCAGGGGAGAAACTGCTCATTAAAAATCTGGTGAAATGGATAAAAATTGGTGTTGTGCTCTGAAAGTTAAAAACTCAATGTGGTACACAACTTAGAGACTTTTAATAAAGCACTGTTGAAACCAGCACAGCTGTTGCTTTGAAATGCAACATTATTTTCTGTGTTGTCTTAATGTTAGTCTTTGATAATGAATAAAGAAAACAGCCAATTTAAAACTCAGGGATGTCCTTCGAGAACAGAAAAAGTTGAGTGGCACACTGAGAGCAAATTAGAGGAAAGTAGATGCCATTGTAACACTCCAGATGGTTTAGAGAACTTTCTCAATAGATCTGTGTAATTCCCACTGGGAATAGGGGCTAAGTTGGCCCAAAACTTTGCCAAAGGAACTGGGCACACATTTACTTCTTAAAAACATTATATTCTATGTTCTAGTTGTATTCAAAGCTTTTGAATGCAGAAGAAAGATTTTATTCACTAACGAAATTCTGTATATAGGATAACAGAGTCAAGCTGTGGTATAGATCTTACTTGTATATTGGCACATAGGCTGTCCATAGACTCAGACAAAAGAACCCCACTCTGGCCCTATTTTAGCCATGCTCCTACTTACCACACAGTTAGCATGCCATGGAACCAAGGGTCCTTGCTCTCTCAGAACGTCTATGCACCCTCTACCCCCATCACCACCACCTTTCTTGCTTCTAAATGCCCAGGATCTTGCATGTCTGGTCTAAATAGCCTTAAACCTCCTTCCAGTAATTCAATGGGCATTATCTCAAGCTCCCTTCTCCTAAGGGCACATCATGAAGGTGGTAGCCACATGGATAGCAAGAGTGGCCAAGGGATGGTTGTTTCTCTGAGGTTGTGACAGAAACGTGCAATGTGGGCCTAAGTGTGTAACTGCAGAAATTGGGAGTAGGAAGAGAAGACAGGTGGCATCTTAAGTCAGGAGGTGCAAACCAGCTATCCTTGCATCACCATTTCTAAGTGGCGATCTGTCTACACTTGTGCCCAGTTTCAAGACTGCTATTCACATATTTGTCAGGGTAAAAAGATAAAACATAGTTTTAATAACTAATCTTGATTTAAACGTTAAAAAATTCCAACTTATTTTATGTGGACCCCAGGTATTCTCTAGGCCTCACAGAGGTTAATACACCTCCATTGTAAAGACAATTTTCTTCATGATTAATAGGATCATTTAAGTTGAATCTTTATTTTTAAACATGGAGATTTTTATTTTTTTCTACTAAGCAATATTAACATTTCTGGAGGTGAATTGTGTCAGGAAACTTTGCCAAGGAATCCATCACTTTGTCCCCTCGTAGTGCTTAATGTTTTCCTCTCTCTGATACATCACTGTCTCATGCACAGGTTCTTTATCAACTAAGGAATGAGTACGTCTGGATAACTTGTCTAAGTCTGGTCTTCATTATTTTAGTTCTCTAAAATAAAAGAAGAAGGGGGAAGAAAAGGAGGGGGAAAACACAAGGAAAGGAAAAGGAGGACGGGCAAGAGAAGAAAAAGTGAAAGAAGCAGTTATCTCTGTAATGACATGAACAACTACTTCTGTCTACTTCTAGCTCAAACTGCTAATATATTACATTAATAACAACCATATATTAAACCTTCAACTAGATGTCTCTGCTTGGATGTATCAGTGTTATTGTAACACATGTATTTATTTGTTGAGTAGTTAGTACATTCAGGACTCTGGGCTACATCCTACAGAGATGAGTGAAAAATAATATGTATGGGGTGAATGAAAAGATGGCAAATAGGAGGCAGGACTAGCTTGCAGCTCTTGCTCAGATGGACAGAGGAGCATGTGGAGACTCACATCATGAACTTTTGCTCCAAGAACTACCTCAGGAACATACCAGGAAAGCCAAGAGAATCCACAGACCCTTTGAAGGAACTAGGCTCCCTGAAACACCAAAAAACTGTGAGTTGGCTTGCTTTCTCAATGGGGAGGCTTATAGTCTGGGGCAAGTACTCAGGCCTTGTCACTGACTGACTGGAAATAGATTCAGTACTGTTGAGACAAGGGGCACGGTGGGAGTGAGACTGGCCTTTAAGACTGTGGGCTGTGTGGGAGCAAGGTAAGGCCTGTGACTGTAGCTTTCTCCCACTTCCCTGGTGACCTGTATGACTCAGCAGAGGCAGCAATACTGCCCCTGGGAATATAACTCCATTGGACTGGGAACCACACCCCCATCTCCCACAGGAGCTGCAGCAAGCCCCACTCAAAAAGAGGCTAAGCTCAGGACATGCCTAGCCCAGCTCCCATCTGGTGGTCTTTCTCTACCCAACCTGGTAGCTGAAGACAAGGGTTGTAACCTCTTGAGAGTTCTATGGCCCTGTCCACTGCATGAGAAACCTGAATACTTAACCAGGTTTCCCTAGGGCAAATTTGCATCTTCCCTAAAGGACCACAGCTGATGCACTCTTTAAAGCGCCACCTCCTGACTGAGGCAAACCAACACAAAACCAACACGTTAAACAACAACACAATCAAGGACCCTCACAGAGTCCACTTCACTCCTCTGCTACCTCCATGGGAGCCAGTGCTGGTATCCACGGCTGCAAGGCCTGAAGATGGATCACATCATAGGACTCTTTGCAGACACTCCCCAGTATCAGCTTGGAGCCTGGTAGCTCCACTGGGTGGCTAGACCCAGAAAGATAAATACAATCACTACAGTTTGGCTTCCAGGGAGCCCCATTCCTAGAGGAAGGGGGAGAATATCACATGAAGGGAACACCACATGGGACAAAAGAATCTGAACAGGAGCCCTTGAATCCCAGATCTTCCCTCTGACATAGTTTACCCAAATAAGAAAGAACCAGAAAAACAATTCTTGTAGTGTGACAAAACAAGGTTATCATACCAACCCACCAACAATGGATGCAAACAAAGGAGGAATCCCTGAATTGTCAGAAAAAGAACTCAGAAGGTCAATACGTAAGCTAATCAAGGAGGCACCTGAGAAAGGTGAAGTCCAACTTGAAGAAATCAAAAACTGACACAGGACGTGAAAGAGAAATTCTTCCGTGAAATAGATACCATAAACAAAAAACAGTCACAACTCTGGAAATCAAGGACACACCAAGATAATTGCAAAATGCACTGCAAGTCTCAGCAGTAGAATCAAACAAACAGAGGAAAAAACTTCAGAGCTCGAAGACAAAGCTTTCACATTAACCCAATCCAGAAAAGACAAAAAATAAAAATAAAACAATGTGAACAAAGCCTCCAAGAAGTTTGGGATTATGTTAAATGACCAAACCTAAGAAAAATTGGAGTTCTTGAGAAAGAATATTAATCTAAAAGTTTGGAAAACATATTTTAGGGAATAATTGAGGAAAACTTCCCTGGCCTTGTTAGAGATCTAGGCATTCAAATACAAGAAGCTCAAAGAATGCCTGAGAAATTCATCACAAAAAGATCATTGCCTAGGCACATAATCATCAGGTTACCTAAAGTCAAGATGAAGGAAAGAATCATAAGAGCTGTGAGGCAAAAGCATTAGGTTATCTATGAAAGAAAACCTATCAGATTAACAGCAGATGTCTCAGCATAAATCCTTCAAACTAGAAAAGATTGGGGTCCTATTTTTAGCCTCCTTAAACAAAACAATTATCAGCCAATAATTTTTGTATCCAGCAGAACTAAGCTTCATAAATGAAGGAAAGATACACTCTTTTCCAGACAAACAAATGCTAAGAGAATCTGCCACTACCAAGCCAGCACTATGAAAGCTGCTAAAAGGAGCTCTAATTCTTGAAACAAATCCTAAAGATACACCAAAATAGAACCTCCTTAAGGCATAAATCTCAATGGACCTATATAGCAATAACACAATGAAATTTTTTTTAAAAAAAGCGAGATATTTAGGCAACAAATAGCATGATGAATAGAATAATACCTCACATCTCAATACTAACATTGAATGTAAATGGCCTAAATGTTTCACTTAAAAGATACAGAATGGCAAAATGGATAAGAATTCACCAAAACACTGTCTTCAGGAGACTCACTTAACACATAAGGACTCACATATACTTAAGGTAAAGTGGAAAAAGGTATTCCATGCAAATAGACACCAAATGTGAGCAGGAGTAGCTGTTTGTCTATCACAGACAACAAATTTTAAAGCAGCAGCAGTTTAAAAAGACAAAGAGGAATATTATACAAGGATAAAATGACTAACAGAAAAATTCTACAATTCTAAATATATATGCACCTAATACTGGAGTTCCAAAATTTATAAAACAGTTGTTACTGGACCTAAGAAATGAGATAGATGGCAACACAATAATATTTGGGGACTTTAATACTCCACTGACTGCACTAGACAGGCCATCAAGACAGAAAGTCAACAAAGAAACAATGGACTTAAACTATGCCCCTCAACAAATAGACTTAGCAGATATTTACAGAACATTCTACCCAACAACTGCAGAATATACATTCTATTCATCAGCACATAGGACATCCTCCAAGATAGACTTTTTGATAGGCTGCAAAACAAGTCTCAGTAAATTCAAGAAAATTGAAATTATGTCAAGTATCCTCTCAGACCACAGTGGAATAAAACTGCAAATCAGCTCCAAAAGGGACCCTGAACATCATGCAAATATCTGGAAATTAAATAACCTGCTCTTGAATGATCATTGGGGCAACAAGGAAATCAAGATGAAGTTTTAAAAATTCCTTGAACTGAATGATAATAGTGACACAACCTATGAAAAGCTCTGGGATTCAGCAAAAGTGGAGCTAAGAGGGAAATTCATAGCATAAAATGCCTACATTGAAAAGTCTGAAAGAGCACAGACAATGTAAGGTCACAACTCGCGAAACTCCAGAAACAAGAACAGTCCAAACCCAAACTCAGTAGAAGAAAAGAAATAACAAAGACCTAAACACAACTAAATGGAATTGAAATAAACAAATAAAAAAGATAAGTGAAACAAAAGGCTGGTTCTTTGCAAAGATAAATAAAATCGATGGAACAATAGCAAGATTAACCAAGGGAAAAAGACGAGAAGATCCAGATAAACTCATTTACAAATGAAATGGGTGATATTACAACTGAATACCACAGAAATACAAGAGTATTCAAAGCTACTATAAACAACTTTACATGTATAAACCAGAAAATCTAGAGGAGATGGATAAATTCCTGGAAATATAAAACCCTCCTAGATTAAGCCAGGAAGACATAGAACTTCTGAACAGACCAATAACAAACAGTGAGATTGAAATGGTAATAAAAAAATTGCCAATTAAATAATGTCCAGGGACTAGAAAGATTCACAGCTGAATTCTATCCAGCATTCAAAGAATTGTCACCAATCCTATTGACCCTATTCCAAAAGATAGCAACAGAGGGAATCCTTGTTAAATCATTCTGTGAAGCCAGTATCACCCTAGTACCAAAACCAGGGAAGGACATAACAAAAGAAAGCTACAGACCAATATCTCTGATGAAGATAGATGTAAAAATCCTCAACAAAATGCTAGTGAAAAGAATCCAATAGCATATCAAAGACAGTCCACCATGATCAAGTGGGTTTCATACCAGGGATGAAGAGATGGTTTAACATACACAAGTCAATAAATGTGATACATCATATAAACAGAATTAAAAGTAAAAATCACATTATCATCTCAATAAATACAGAAAAAAGCATTTGACAAAATCCAGCATCCCTTTATGATTAAAACCCTCAGCAAAATCAGCATAGAAGAAATATACCTTAAGGGAATAAAAGCCATCTATGACAAACCCACTGCTAACAATATACTGAATGGGGAAAAATTGAAAGCATTCCCCCTGAGAACTGGAACAAGTCAAGGATGCCTTCTTTCACCACTTCTATTCAACATAGTACTAGAAGTCCCAGCCAGAGAAATCAGGCAAGAGAAAGGAAGAAAGAACATCCAAAGCATTAAAGAGGAAGTTACACTGTCACTGTTTGCTGATTATATAATTATATACATTAAAAAACCCTAAAGACTCATCATAAAAGGTACTAGAACTGATAAATGAATTCAGCAAAGTTTCAGGATACAAAATTAATGTACATAAGTCAGTAGCTCTGCTGTACATCAACAGTGACCAAACTGAGAATCAAGTTAAGAAATCAACCCTTTCACAATAGCTGCAAAAAAAAAAAAAAAAAAAAAAAAAACAACAACAACAACAAAAAAAAACCTTAGGAATGTGCCTAACCAAGGACGTAAAATACCTCTACAAAGAAAACTACAAAACAGTGCTGAAGGAAATCAGAGACAACACAAACAAATAGAAACACATCCCATGCTCATGGATGGGCAAAATCAGTATTGTGAAAATGATCATACTGCCAAAAGCAATCCACAAATTCAATGCAGTTCCAATTGAAATACCACCATCACCACAGAATTAGTAAAAAAAAAAAAAAAAAATTCATGTGGAACCAAGAAGAGCCCAGATAGCCATAGCAAGACTAAGCAAAAGGAACAAATTTGGAGACATCACATTGCCCAACTTCAAACTATACAGTAAATCCAGTCACCCAAACAGCACAATACGGGCATAAAAATAGGTACATAAACCAATGGAACAGAATAGAGAACCCCAAAATAAAGCCACATACGTACAGCTAGCTGATCTTTAACAAGGCAAACAAAAACATAAAGTGGAGGAAGGACACCCTATTCAGAAATTGGTGATGGGATAATTGGCTAGCCACATGTCGGAGAATGAAACTGGATCTTCATCTCTCACCTTATACAAAAATCAACCCAAGGTGGATCAAATACTTAAATCTAAGACCTGAAACCATGAAAATTCTAGAAGATAACATTGAAAAAACCCTTCTAGACATTGGCTTAGGCAAAGACTTCATGATCAAGAACCCAAAGCAAGTGCAACCAAAACAAAGATATATATATGGGAGTTAATTAAACTAAAAAGCTTTTGCACAGTAAAAGAAATAATCAGCAGAGTTAACAGACAACCCACAGAGTGGGAGAAACTCTTCACAATCTATACATTTGACAAAGGAATAATATTCAGAATCTACAATGAACTCAAATCAGCAAGAAAAGGCAATCAATCCCATCAAAAATTGGTCTAAGTACATGAAGAGACAATTCTCAAAAGAAGATACACAAATGGCCAACAAGAACACGGAAATATGTTCAACATCACTAATCATCAGGGAAATGTAAATCAAAACCACAATGCGATACCACCTCACCCCTGCAAGAATTGCCATAATCAAAAAATTAAAAAAAAATAGATGTGTTGATGTGGTGAAAAGTGAACACTTTTACACTGCTGGTGAAAATGTAAACTAGTATGATCACTGTGGAAAACAGGGTATGGAGATTCCTATAATAATTTTAAAAAGATCTACCTTTTGATCCAGCAATCTTACTACTAGGTATCTACCAAGAGGGAAATAAGTCATTATACAAAAAAAGATACTTGCCGTGCATGTTTATGGCAGCACAATTTGCTATTGCAAAAATATGGAACCAGCCCAAATGCCCATCAATCAACGAGTGGATAAAGATATATATATATATAATATATATATATCTGTTTTATATATATATATACAGTTTATGTGTGTGTATATATACATATATACACACCTATATATATGTGTGTGTATATATATACACACACACACACCATGGAATACTGCTCAGCCATAAAAAGGAACTGTAATAATGGCCGTCACAGCAACCAAGATGGAATTGGAGACTATTGTTCTAAGTGAAGTAAATTAGGAATGGAAAACCAAACATCACATGTTCTCACTCGTAAGTAGGAGCTAAGTTATGAGGAGCAAAGGCATAAAAATGGTACTTTGGAATCATTCCCTAAGGGGAAAGGGTGGGGGGTGTTGAGGGGTAAAAGATTACACATTGGGTACAGTGTACACTGTTTGGGTGATGGGTGCACCAAAATTTCAGAAATCACCATTAAAGTACTTGTTCATGTAAGTAAATACCACCTGCTTCCCAAAAAGCTATATATATATACACACACACTACACACATATGCTTTAAACATTTACAGCAAGTGATTTCATCCACTTCTTTATTTCATGACAACTCTCATCATTAACTTTCCTATTTTTGTTTTATAAGCCCAATATATGATCCTTCTTCTTTCCTTACATTTATTCCAAACAAATGCTAAAGCTTATTTCATTTTGCACTTATTTTAAACGTTAGTGCATTTTTCTTCCTCTTTATCCAAAATGCTACTTTAACAACATGGTGATTAAAACTGCATACTATTTCTTCCCGTATATGTAATCAATATGCTGATTAACATTTTTTACTTTTGGTTTGTACATTTAAGTCTCTAATCCATCCTGAGTTAATTTGTGTATGTGATGAAAGGAAGAGTCATTTAAATCTTCTGCACATTACTAGCCAGTTATCTCAAAGCACCATTTAGTGAATAGGAAATCCTTTTCCTATTGCTTGTTTTTGTCAGGTTTGTTGAAGATCAGATTGTGATCTACATGGTTACTGTAACCATTTAGCACAATTTGAAGCTGATTAGCATGATGCCTCCAGTTTTGTTCTTTTTGCTTAGTATTGCCTTGGCTATTTGAGCTCTTTTTTGGTTCCATATTAATTTTAAAACAGTTTTTTTTTTTTTTCTAGTTCAGTGAAGAATGTCGATGGTAGTTTAAAAATAATAGCATTGAATCTATAATTTTCTTTGGGCAGTATGGCCATTATAACAATATGGATTCTCTCTATCCATGAGCCATTCAGGACATAGGCATGGAAAAAGATTCCATCACGAAAATGCCAAAAGGAATCGCAACAAAAGCATCTCCATTAAAAAGTGTGCAGTGAATATGCACAGATATTTCTTAAGGGAAGACCTAAATACAGCCAACAATCATATGAAAAAAAGCTCAACATCACTGATTGTTAGGGAAATGCAAATCAAAACCATCATGAGATAATATCTCTCAGAAGTCAAAATGGCTATTAAAAAGTCAAAAAATAACAAATGCTGGTGAGGTTGTGGAGATAAAGGAACAATTATACACTGTTGATAGAGTGTAAATTAGTTCAACCATTTGACAGTGTGATGATTCCTCAAAGACCTGAAGACAGAAGTACCATTCAATCCAGCAATCCCATTACTGGGTATATACCTGAAGAAATATAAATTGTTATATTATAAAGACACATGTACCTGTATGTTCATTGCAGCACTATTCACACTAGCAAAGACATAGAATCAACCTAAATGTCTACCAATGATAGGCTGGATAAAGAAAATGTAGTACATATACACGGTGGAATACTATGCAGCCATAAAAAAGAACAAGATTATGTCATTTGCAGGGACATGGATGGAGCTGGAGGCCATTATCCTTTGCAAACTAATGCGGGGACAGAAAACCAAATACCATATGTTCTCACTTATAAGTGGGAGATAAATGATGAAAACACATGAACACAGAGAGGGGAACAATACACATTGGGATATTTGGGAGAATGGGATGAGGGAGAGGATTAGGTAAAATAACTCAAGAGTACTAGGTCTAATACCTCAGTGATGAAATAATCTGTACAACAATCCCCCATGACGAAAGTTTACTTATGTAATGAACCTGCACATGTAGCCCTGAACTTAAAAAAAGTATTGATCAGCAGCTATTGTGCTAGTATTGAATAAAATCTGTGTTTGCTAGCATTGAATGTTATAATTCCTAAACCTTTGACTTAGAATGGCATTTTCTTCAACAATGGCTTGTATTGTGCAAATTGGTATTGGTAAATTACAAAGTTAGATAGATAAAGGTATTCCTAACACATTATATATTGTAACACATTATGTATCCATTTAGTGGTCTAATATGAAACAGCTCTCATCACTAACACTAAGATTATATTATATTTGTTGCTTCTACATTCATTAAAATAATGAGGTTATTGATCAGAAAATCCTGATATATTACTAAAACATGAAACGACATCTTTTGTATTACTTCTTGTGTTGTGTGCTATCTAGCTAAAGTCTAATGTCCAGTAACCAAGAGGGATGGAAGAAAAGTGATCTCTAAATAGATTGTGTTATGAATTGAATTGCATCACATCTAATTTCATATGTTGAAGGCTGAACCCTCAGTATTCCAGAATGTGACTGTATTTGGAGACAGGACTTTTAAAGGGGTGATTAAATTAAAATCAGGTTGATAGGGTGGGCCCCTAACTCAAACTGATTTGTGTACTTAAAAAAGGGAAAATTTAGGCACACAAAGAGATACTGGGGTGTGTATGCACAGAGAAAAGGACGACGTCAGGCCATGAGAAGGCATCCATCTGCACGTCAAAGAGAGAGGCCTCAGAAGAAACCATATATTCCAGACCTTGATAATGGACTTTAGTCCTCAGGTACTGTGAGAAAATAAGTATATATTGTTTAAGAAAAAAAAAAAAAAGCTAATATTTTATAAAATGTCATTTTCAAACAGACTGAAAAAAATATTTATTATTCCTTAGTACCCATTCCTTTCTGACCTCAATTGTCCTCATCCAAAAACAGGCATGCTCACTATAGGCGGACTCATCAGTTGAGTTAAGAATCATCAATGGCTTATTTATATTTGTATTTGTAACTTATATTTTTGCCAGATAGTTCACAGTTAACTATACTTTCTGTCTAAATGCACTTTTTCAGGTAAATTTGATTTTTAAAAATTTTTTGTCTATTCTTATCCTACCAACTTTACTATCATCAGAGGATAGGTGAAACATATTGGAATCTTACTACCTGGGAGATTGTAGAGATCATGTCTAGGCTTCAGAACCTGGTTTGATTCCTGAGCCCTCATGTACTCATCATGCTTACCTGACCCTGCTATTTCCCTTTTCTGAAAAACTGGAATTCTGGTTTGCTATATTTTCTGATGTTCTAGTTGTCTGCACACCTGGTTTCACTGCATAAAATGCAAATCACTTAGCTGCGTTTATGACATTCTTTGCCACAGTTTGGGCCCTCGGGAAACAGAATTTGTTAGGGGTGTAAGATGTTTATTAGGGATCAACATCTATAAAAGGTAGGAAAAGAAAATAAAATTTGTAAGATCAATAAATCAAAATTATTTACAGCATCAACAAATCATTAATCAACCCAACGGGAAGTTCTAGTATTGCCCATCAGAGCTGTCTCACAGTAAAACAAAACAATTACACTTCTGTTACATCACTCTATCACCTGATGTGGATTGCTCTGAGAGGTACTGCCTATATTAAGACAAATGGCGTGACGCTTGAAATCATCTTGAAAGATGAGCAAGAAATTATCAGACTGGAAAAGATTTGTAGAATATAAAAAACAATATATATAAACATGACATTAAAAAGTATGACATACTTGTATATTAAAATATGGCTTAATGTTGGTGATATAAAATGTATAAAAATGAAATGTGGTAAAGAAGGTCAAATAGTGAACAAAAGCTAAACCTGGAGACATATATTTACTAATCTCTATGTGTTAGACACTGTTTTATGTGCTTCATAGGTATTACTTCAAAGAAGTAGTAATAGAAGGATAATGAGATAATGTATGCCAATTATTTATTTCTGGACAGGACCGTCCCTAAATTATAATACTTAATACGTATAAAATGTTTGGAGAATCAGGTGAGAAGAGTAAGGAAAAGAGCAGACCTATGAATACATAGGTCTATCTTTCTCTTCATGAGTTTTGCAACAAATACTTGATGATTTTAAAAAAAATTAACACCATCTCATACTCAAGAAAATGGAATTTAAAAAGGGGTAAGGTAAAGTTACCCAAATAAAAGTGATGTTTCCACACTTCACTCAAAGTAGTAAAATGCTGATACCAGTAGACCATTATAAGTCACAAACATATACTATAAAACCCAGAGCAACAAATATAGAAGATTTCAAAGACATGCACTCAAAAGCATTATAAATAAATCAAGATGGAATCTTTAAAGTATTCAAGTTAAACAGCAGGAAGGCAAGAAATAAGAAACAGTGAAATAAGAACCAGAGGACTGAAATCGAAAGCAAAAATGATCAAATGGCATACTCGAGTACTAACATATCAGTTACCTTAAATGTAAATGATCTAAATACTCCAATTAAAAGTCAGAGAGAGATTATGAAAGTTAGTAACAAAAAAGGGGAGGGGACTATTATGTGTTGCTAAAAAGAAATACATTTCAAATTTAATAATATAAGCAGATTGAAAGCAAGGATGGGAAAAATATACCATGAAAACACGAATCCAGAAGTAGTAGGAGTGGCTATATTTAATATCTGATGAAGTCGAGTACACAGTAAAGAAATGACTAGCAACAAAGAGAGACATTACATAAAGATAAAATAAGTACACCAGGAAGACCTAATGATCCTACATATTTAAACAAGTAACAACAGAGCCTCAAAATACAACAATTAAACTAACCAAATTGCTGAAAGAAAAGTAGACAAACCAAGTTATGGCTGGTGACTTCAACACCCCTGTCTTAGCAACCCAAGGGGGAAAAAATGAAAATCAACAAGATATGGAAGAACTGAACTACACGATCAACAAGTTTAATCCAATGGACAAATGTAGATTCATCCACCCAAAACAGCGTAACACATCTTTTTGTTCACATACCTTTGGGCCATTTCCTAAAATAAGTTGTATCTCAACCACAAAATAAACTTCAACAAATTTAAAAGAATTGGAATTATACATATACAACATGTTCCCTGGTCATAATAAGATCAAAATAAAAATCAGTAACTTGAAGAAAACAGGAAAATTTCTAAACATGTGGAAATTAAACACACTAACTAGTCCATAGGTAAGAAAGTCTCAAAGGAAATAAAAAAATACAGGGAAATAAAATGAAATTGAAAGCACAACTTATAAAGGTATATGGAATGCAGCTAAATCTGTCCTGAGGGAAAAAATTATAGCACAAATAATCAACTAGAAATTAGAAAAAGAGTCAAATCAATAATCTAACTTAGCATCCAAAGTAGAAAAAGAAGAGTAAAATGAAACCAAATTAAATAGATTAAAGCAATAAATGAGGATAGGGCAGATCAATGTAATTAAAACTGGAAAAGCAATAGAGAAAAAAAACCAAAAAGTTATTTCTTCAAAAAATCAATAAAATTGGTAACATTCGAGCAACACTGACAAAGCATTGAGAAATAGATAAGACATAAAGATGCAAATTACCAAAATTTGAAATTATATGGGGGATTCACTATGGATACTGTAGTCATTAAAAGAATGATAAAGGGCTACTATGAATCATTATATATTCCTATAACTATTACAATCATTGTATTTATAATTTTACAGAAAAACAAATCTCTAACCAAGTGAGTTTCATTGGCAAACTCAATTTAACAATTAATGAAGAGTAGAATAGGAGGGAAGAAATATTTCTCAATTCAGCATATGAAGCTAGGATTACACTGATACCCAAACCACAGGAGTATAAAAAATAAAATAAAACTACAGAAACATATTTCTCAAGAACTGAGACACAAACATTGTTAACAAAATATTAATAAATACAATTCAGCAATATATAAATATAATTTTAATTTTTGCATAACTATAAAAGGCACAAGTGCAATTTTGTTACATGGACAACATAACCAACTGAGATTCATGCCAGAAATACAAGAATGCTTCAGTATTTGAAAATCAATCTATTTCACATCAATATCAAAAAGCTAAAGAACAAACATCAATTCAATAAATACATTTAACAAAATCCAATACCTATTACGATAACTATTCTCAGTAAGTTAGGATCATAGGGAAATTTCCTCAAATTAATAAAGGCTACCTACAAATATCTGACAAGTAACACTTTACTTAGTGGTTAAAAAAAATGAACATTTTCCCCTGAGATCAAGAACAAGGCAAGCGTGTCTGCTCTCACCACTCTTGTTCACATAATACTGAAACTTCTAACTTCTGCAATACAGCAAGTCGAGAAAATACCATAATGATTAGAAAGGAGTACACAGTCTCTGTTTGCAGATGATATTATCATTTATGTAAAAATCCAAAAGCATGTAAAACAAAATACACAAAAGAAATTTTTAAAATAATAAATGGGCTCAGAAAATTTGCGGAATATAAGGTCAGCGCACTAAAATTGATTACATTTCTACTTACTGACAAGGAGCACTTGGAAAATGAAACTAAAACACAAAAGCATAAAAAACTACTCTAAGGAAAGTGAAATACATAGGTAATGTATTTGCCAAAACATGTATTGGATTTTTGTGCTAAAAATTAGAAAATGCTGGTGAATAAAATCAAAGAAAACCTAAGCAAATGGAGAGACATCGTGTATTTATGGATGAAAAAAATCCAATGTAAAAACAAAAAAGACATCAATATTCTTAAAAATGATCTATAGTTTAATATCCCAGGTAGATTATTTTGTAGACCTCTACAAGCTTATTCTAAAATTTACATGCAAAAGCACAGACCTTAAAGTATTTAAAACTACCTTTACAAAGAAGAATAAAATGAGAGGAACTATTTTATCTTATCTTACAGCTTACTAGAGACCTACAGTAACCAAACCATTTTAGTATTACCAGAGAAATAAGCACACAGGTCAGTGAGACAGTGATTATGAAAGGACAAGAGGAAGGATCCTAGAAATAGACCCACAGGAATATGCCCAACTGATTTTTGACACAAGTGGAAAAGAAATTCAAATAAGGAAGAATAGATTTTTCATCATGTGATGCCAAGGTAATTGGACAGCTATAAACAAAAAAGCTTGATATTAACTTTTACTTACACATCAAACTTTATAAGAAAATCATCTCAAAATTGATCATAATATTGAATTTAAAATGCATAGGTATAAAGTGTTAGAAAAATCATAGGAGACAATCTTTAGAATCTAGCGTTAGGGAAAGGGTTGTGAGAATGGACAGCAAAGACACAGTCCATAAAAAATGCACACATTGGATCTCATTGAAAATAAAATTTGCTGTGTAAAAGCCCATACAAAGAGGATGAAAAGACGATCTACAGACAGGGAGAAAATATTTGGAAAATACTTACTTATCACAGGATATATCTAGAATATACAAAGAACTTCTAAAACTCAAGTGTAAATATATCAATTAACCAAAATAACAAATGAGGGGGCAAAGAACCATGAACAGGCATTTTACTAAAGACACTATATAGATGTCAAAAATAAGCATATGAAGAGATGTTGGAAATCATTAGCCATTAGGAAAGTGCAAATGAAAGACACAATGAGATATCCCTACCTACCAACAGAATGAAAACAACAATAACAACTAAAAGTGTAGCAGTAACACATTATGGCAGGGATCTGCACAAACTAAGTCATTTGTGCAATGCTGGTGGGAATGTAAAACGTTATAGCCATTCTGAGAAAAAACAAAATCTGTCAGCAGTTTATTAATGAAAAAGAAGTAAGGGAAAGGAGGAAGAAAGGAAAAAAACAGAAAGGGAAGGGGAGGGGAGTGGAGGGTAAAGGAAAAAGAAAAGGAGAAGAGAGATGATCATATCATTTATGCTAGAGAAATCAGAATATTTTTAACACATGTATCTGTACACTATTCGAAGAAGTTGCATTTATAATGGCTCAAATCTGGCATCAGTCTAGATATTCTTCAAAGGATGAATGATAAAAATTCTGAAGTAGGTGCATACCTTGCACCTACTCATCAACTCAAATGGTCAAACATTTCCTACACACAATTTGGAAGGGCTGGATAGAGATGGATGTGATTACAAAAGGACAAGAGGAAGGGTCTCATGGCAATGGAACTATTTGATATCTTGACCATAGTAGCAAATGCTTAAACCCACACATTTAATAAAGCTGTATAGAACTAAATGCATACATACAAGGACAAGAAAGTAAGGAAATATGAATACATTGATGAATTTTGTGGATGAAAATATACGAGTTGTGGAATTACATCATAGTTTTACAAAATGTATATAGGTAAAATACATGTAGGACTACTCTGTGTTATTTCTTATCAGATTATCTCAATACAACTTTCAATTAAAAGTGCTCATAAGTTATTGTTACTATTATTATTTTAGATGGAGCCTCACACTGTTCTCTAGACTGGAGTACAGTGGTACAATCTGGGCTCACTGCAACCTCCTCCTCCCGGGTTCAAGCAATTCTCCTACCTCAGCCTCCTGAGTAGCTGGGATTACAGGTATACAACACCATACGCAGCTATTTTTTTTATTAGTAGTAGAAGTAGTAGAGAAAGGGTTTCAGCATGTTGGCCAGGCTAGTCTCAAACTCCTGACCTCAAGTGATCCACCCACCTCAGCCTCCCAAAGTGCTAGGATTTAAAGGCATGAGCCACCACACCCGGCCTGATTATAAGTTTTTATGGTGACTTCTATGAATATTTTTATTACCATGTATCTGACTATGAATGGGTAGGAAGTATACAGAGGAAAATGAAATTGGGAGAAAACTACATTATTTCTCAACTTGTGGAAAAGTAAACGAAGAAGTAAATTTAAAATGAGGAGAGTGGCTACAAAATCTTGAGATGAAGAAACTCCCATGACACAAGCTTATCTATGTAACAAACCTGCACATGTACCCTCAACTTAAAATAAAAGTTAAAATAAATAAACGAATGAATTCACGAAGCGGGCTTCCAGACGGTCATGTAAGACCACTACTTGCGAGGTTTTCCAGTAGAGTCTAGAGAATTTCATCTCCTAAATATTTAAACTGCTATTCCTTAACAGGTATGACATTGAATGCTAAAAATACAGATATTAATAGATGTTAAGAGAAAAATGTTTTCATTGCAAAATTGGAATGCTGAATTAATAAAAAAATTAAACATTTCTTTAATCTAGGAATTTACAGGAACAAAATGCTAATTTTTATTTTTAAGTCTCTAAGAAAGGGAGATAAAATATAAATCCTAAAGAACTTCAGTGTGTATGTGTGCATTTAAAGCACCTTTTAGTCCTAACATTCTTTGGAATATATTTTTGCGAGGACTGGTTCAAACCAGAGCTGATCCATGCAGTTTCTAAGGTAATTTTTACTATTATACTTCAATTAGTCCAAGAAACTCTCTATACCTCTTACAAGACACATGAAGTATTTGTGGTTGTTTTTTTGTTTGTTTGTTTTATAAAGGTCTAGGGAAAAATTACTTTTTTCTCAGTTATAAAAAGCTTATACGTGAAATATATTAAGTATATTTTAATTTATTTTTCCCTCAGTAAATAGATATTACAGCCAGTTAGCTTTTTTGATATGGTAATATGTAGGACACCAATTAAATTCAAATATAATCTTATTTTTGTATAATCAAAATATGGAAATTCGTAGTATTTCATATATGAGATATTATTTTTCTACTTCTACATGTTCTTATATTTTGACTTAAATTTCATAATTTATGCTACGAAAATGCCTTTGTGACCAGGAGCAGTTCACTAAAACCACGATTCCCTAAAGTCATCTTGTTCCAAACACCTTGTTATTTATTCTCATTTCACTGCAGTGATTTGACTTCGCATAATGCTGAGCTGACTCTATTTTTGACTCTGAATTTTACTGTGGGCATGTGTCAGCTTATTCCTGAAGTCATTATACATAAGCCCCTCTCAAATATTCACTGTCTTATTTTGTGGTTTCTTTTTAGACAAGGCTTCCATTGAGAGCAATGGCCCTGACTTAGTGCTTTAGTGTCTCACCAATCAGGATGCAAGTTACATTTCTGGTGGAATTAACTGTTCAAGCAAACATATTCCCATGAAGAAAGCAAAGCTGAAGGTTTATTAATATTCAGGTCCACTGCAGATGAGAGGCTTCTCTTAAGTAAGCACATTAATCTTTTCTTATGAGCATGCTTTACCAGTGACCCATGCCAAGTGCCTTCATGTGGCTATCTCCATTTTAGCACCCAAAAATTGCAATGCAGAGGTAAAGTTTTCTTGTTTTCTTCCCCCTAAAATCAAGTTCTCTGGATTTCTTCTGTATCCTGACCATTTAATTATTATACCTACAGAAGTTAGCATTATTGCTATGACACAGAACTTAGGGACAAGTGTGTAACTTGTGTACAATGTTGAAGTTTATCTTTCTTCCCAAATAACTATTAAATATCATTAAGCTTCATGAAAAATAGTCTCAAGATTTCTTATTCTGGAAGTTGCCATCTACAATGGTTTATAAAAAATGCAAAGGAAACATGCTATTATTAAGCTATGTTATTTTATTTCTTCCCTTCTATTAATCCCTTATTCTCCTCCCCTCAATATCTACTAGGTTTTCTTCTCCTCTAAAACTCATGATCAATATTAACAAATCAGATATTATTTGAATGTTTATTTCTCTATCAGGTAAAAATAGCCAGGTGAATTCTCACCTAATTCTCAAGGCATGCTTGGAGAAATCTAAGTTAAGTAGATTCTTACAATATGTGCGAAATTCACTTCAAGATTTCCTGGACAATACATCTAAGAGTAGGTCATCGTCATCTGGACTGAAACTGCACTAAAATGTGAAGCTATGTGGCTTTGTACACTGAAGTAGGCCACACATCAAAGTTACTACAAAGAAACTACAACCTTAAATATGAAAGTCAAACTGAAAGTCACAATAGCAGATATGCTAAATTCCAGGCATTGATTTGACAATTAGCTGTTTTCTTTCCCCCAGGTTTGTAACTCTGTGTTAATTGTTTCAGATTGAGTACCAATAAGGTTTTGTGTAATTATTCTCCCAAAGAATTCTACAGAAGCCTTTGTGCACATATCACTTCTATTGGGTGTCTAGTGTTTACAACGTAGTTCTACACTTTGATTTTACTTAACTTTAATAATTCTCCTTGAGCAGTGTATGTGCTATTTCTCTTGTGTTAAAATTGAAGATATCTAAATTTTAAATTAAATTTTAATTAAATTCAATTTAAATGTTTTGTCACATAGCTCTTCAAATCAGAGAGGTAACCTAGCAATCATGCCTCACCCATAGTTTGTGTTCAATTTTTTTTTTTGCTTCTCATTCCTGGTTTCTAGTAAGTATAAATGTCATGAGGTTTTCCTCTTTAAATCTGCTTTCCCTGTCTCATCATTTAAACGGGGGAAGTTCAGTTGTATTTTAGAATTATAGATAGGCAGCGGTTGGTTCCAAGATAGAAAATACTGGAATACCTTTATGCACAGAAACACCTGATGAAATAAAAGGGTGGCCTATGAAACACTGATTTCATGAGAAAGACCAAGGACTTCAGTGTAAAGTGGACAATTCGAAGGATATCCCAATTGTAAGCAAACTGGAAACCTCTAGGAAGAATACAGAGCATTTAATGCAAGAGAGAAGCTAACAGACCAGCTAAGAAAACAAAATTATGATTTAAATATGCTGGTCATTTCCCTGTCGTTTTACAGCTTCAAATTCATCCTTTAATTACATTTCCCATCACTCTGCGATGCTATCCATGGCTGACACTATACAAGCCATAGGTTTTTGTTCTGTTTTGTTTTAACTAGCTGTAACCTCCTTAGATTTAGGCAATAGAAGGTAGAGAGGAGACTGAAAAGAAGGCAAAGGCAAGAAGGGATGTTCTCTTGTTTTGTACTCCGATTCTGGCGAGGTTCCCTATGAGAATCAACCTTTCAGCCCAGCAGTAGCTATTTACTAAAGCATTGTCAGTTGATTTCAGCCTCCAGCATCTTCCAGAACCAAGTACATATCATCCTTTCGGAGGTACTAACAGCAGCCAGGTGACACTGTTTTCTCTAGTTTTGAGCCCCAGCTATGTGGGGACCCTCATCTGAGCTTCTAATGTGTGCTTAATCCTAATGTCATTCCTGTCTTCTCCAGCCCTAGAGACGAGAGCTAGTTCCTGCAATTATTATCTCTGAGTGACTCAAGGTTCCCTTTACGTATTCAGGTCTCTAATACCTGTGTAACAAGCTCCCTGTATTATGTGATTTCTGTTGAAATAAGTAAGATAATTTTTATTTACCAACTTGATCCTGGCAAAAATAAGGCCTTTTCAAGAAAAAGCAATGCAAATATAAAAATTAAATTCTTAAATGTAAATACAATTTTTATTCAGCTGGTATATCACTATTCCTAGCATTGGAGAGTCATGATTGTCCTTATCTTGTATTGAGAATTTTTCTTCATTTTTAAGCAGCTCAGTGAGAGAATCGAAATTTTAAAATTAGGCCAAAACCACATGTTTTGTTATTGATCTTAATATTCCAGTTGAATGTACAGACACAAACAAATATTACCAGGAAATTGAGTTTGAACATTTGGAAATGGGATTCATTTAGGGCTAATAGTGAGTTGACATGTGTGTGCCTGTGTTTGTGTCTCTGTAACTAATGTTTTGTTGTTGTTAAATTATATTTAACCTGAATAGTATATGTGCATCATAAAAAATGCATTGAAAAAATCTGGAAATTAATGGAAATCTTATAGAACATTTTGTCAAAGTTTTTAATCATAATTTGTTGCCATTATTAAAATCATTTCTATATTGAGGCTAAAAGTGCACTACATGGTTCCAAAAATTGAGTCAAATGCTCTTAGGTAATTAATTTTAGTCATATTCCAAAACATCAAAATTTCAACAATTTAAAAACCATTTGTTGGCATGGAAACATCAGTTTAATTAAAACTGGATTAAACTAATTAACCTAAAACATATTGTACTACTGAGTGTTTGATTTAGAGTACTTTGGAAGAAAAAGAACATTTTTCATAATCATTTTAGGTCTTTTATCTAATGGAAGTGTTTAGGTTTCATAAAGAACCTACATATGCACTAATATCTCAAATGACTGCTTTCATTGGAGGAGGATGGTTATGAAGGTTTCCATTAAATGAAATGCCAGTTTTCTTGAGGGAATTCAGAGAGCAGAGCATTTTATGAAAATTGCTTGTTGTCTTTGCTTACCCATAGCATCCAGGAGATTTGAGAAGAATAACCTCAGTGTCATCCTTTATTTCATGCCTTATATTTCATCCCAAGAGGCTAAGCGTTGTATCATAAGAGAAAAATCACATGATGAACCACGACAATAAAACATGGGTCAGAGTAGGATCACTGAAAAGTTTACAGTAATGATACAGTCATATCTGCATGGCAATAACCAGTATTTCTTTTTCTTTCTTTTTTTTTTTTTTGAGACGGAGTCTGGCTCTGTCGCCCAGGCTGGAGTGCAGTGGCCGGATCTCAGCTCACTGCAAGCTCCGCCTCCCGGGTTTACGCCATTCTCCTGCCTCAGCCTCCAGAGTAGCTGAGACTACAGGCGCCCGCCACCTCGCCCGGCTAGTTTTTTGTATTTTTTAGTAGAGACGGGTTTTCACCATGTTAGCCAGGATGGTCTCGATCTGCTGACCTTGTGATCCGCCCGTCTCGGCCTCCCAAAGTGCTGGGATTACAGGCTTGAGCCACCGCGCCCGGCCTATAACCAGTATTTCTTACTGCAAAGAAGCCCATAAGTTCATAGATGGTATTCTTTTTCAAATATATTTTAGATTGTCTAAAAGTTTCTAAGTCAATGGTTTCATTCTGGCTTTTTTTGTTATTTTTTTACAAATATTGAGTGCTTACCATGTTAAAGGCCCAACCTTGAATAATTTTAAAAGATCAGTGGGAAACGTCCTTGCTTTCTCCCATTCATGTTCACATTCTTTCAGTGGAAATGTGATTCTCTCTGGGTCTCATTGCATCCTAGCTCTAAGGCAGTATGGAGGCTTTGCAATGTGTCAGCTTGACTAGGGTAAACTACATTTCCCAGAACTCAACTTTTTGCTGAATTCTCCTTCAGTTTCTCTAACACTGGCACTCGTGTGTGTGTGTGTGTGTGTGTGTGTGTGTGTGTCAGTGTTTATCTCAGTGAAAAAGACCCCTGCCTTCTACAGTATGCCCATATCCCAAACACTGGAGGCAAGAAAGACTGACAAGAGTTTCAGTCTCTCCTCTTGGACTCCCACTTTGTGTGTGTGTTTCTGCCTTCTCTGTACATTCATCTTACCTTCCTCACTATTTGCCCTGTGGATTTTAAGCCCCAGCATCAGCTGGAAGGACAACAGCTTTACAAAGATTGCTTCATTAACCCTAAGAATTGTACAAAGCCAAATCTCTAATTCCTGATGAATTACATCCTAGTAGTTATGAAGTTATGCTTCTCTGGATAAACCCTGAGTCATACAGAAGATATGTAACCCAGGCATAGAAAATAAACAGACCCGTTTTGCTAGCCACCATGGCAAGTTGTTCAGGGATTGGTGCTTAATTCAATTTGGTCATTGCCATTTCAATACCTCATGCGTTAACTAACACTCTTTTTTTTACCCTATAAACTGAGATTTTCTATCAGTGCAACTAAACAAGTTCTCAATGGTATAAAATTTACGGGTGTTATTCTTATGCCCATTTTACTCATAAGGCACATGGTCATTGAGGCATGGAAAAATCAGTTTATCCTAGGTTATACAACCAGTTCCTATAGGAGACTGATTTCAACATAGGTCCATTTTCTTTCAAAGCCAGTTGTATTTTGCATGATTAATTAAATGGGATAGGCAGGTAATTATCATAATGATTCATTGCTTCTAGAAAGCTCTTTTATAAGTAAAATGACAGCTGTAATTTATAATTTGGGGAACGGGTTGAGCACCTTTAAAAAAGCAATTGTATTCTATAGCATATTATCTCCTTCTATGACAGGGTACTGGATTGCATTAAGCAATTATTTGCTTGAAGACATGGATTCTGGTCAGATTCTCTAATTTGAGGCTGGTCATTTTCTTTTTCTCTGTATCACAGGATATTTATACTTTCAAGGAAGAAACAGTTTATCTGAATTTTCAACAGATTCAGTGAATTGACCAGTTGCCTTTTGGCATAAAACAGAAATACTCTCAGATTCCCATGAGCCTTATTAATAGAATTTGATTCATGGCTTTATTTCTTTAATGTTATGTGAATATTTCATTTCATATTAAAATATCACTTACACATAATTTCTTTATACCAGAAAGTCTGAATATATTTGCATCAAATTGTAAAATCTATGTACCACTGAAATAAAGCCCATCCCTCAGAAACTATGGGGAAAAAAATTAAAATTAAGTATGCCATTCACAATGGATTTGTGATGGATATTACAACATTTTAGAAAAAGATAGTCATTTATATTTATTTAATGCATGTTTCATGACTTTAAGCACTATCCCTTCTTTCTTCCAGTGACAGTCTATTCACAATTGACATTTGGGAAGGTATTGCAGATGCAAAGAAAATTAAGGCTCTCCACTTGCTGTTGAGTAGCTCCCAGATTAGGAGAGGCAGAAAAAACAAACATGAATACAAAAGTTGGCGGCCTATTCAAAGTGTTCAATCACAGACGGGATCAGGTTGCTTAATAGAGCTTATGCTAGGGAGGGAGTGGTAGGAAAATGCCATTTGTGGTAAGTCTTGAAGGCTAAGTAGGAGCTAACCAGGCAAAATAAGAGAGAAGACAGAAAGGAATTTCAAGTAGAAGAAATAACATATGCAAAAGTTCAAAGTAGTAAGAATGATAGGTAGGGAATGGAGGGAGCAGATAATGGGATTAGGGAAAGGGAGAACCAGATCATAGGTTTGTGTGTCCTGTGCCAAGAAATCTATGAAAGAGGAAGTTATTGAGGCATTTTAAGGATGGGATTGGCACAATCAGAGACATTATCTAAGGACAAAGGTAGAGGACAGGTTAGAAAGAAAGAACATAAGAGACAGGGAGGTCATTTGGGAGACCATGGCAAGCAATAGTCCAGAACTTAAGAGACAGAACTAAGGCTATGGAGGATGTATGCTTACATTTCAACATTTTGGCATAGACTAAAAAGTACATATAAAAATAAAGAAAATCTATTGACATGTATTAGAAATGATATACAAAATTAAAGCCCCAACTTGCAATTTTTAGATCAATAATACTGGTAAATGTTTATATAGTGTTTACTTATGAGAGCCAATGACAATTTTAAGTGCATCTCTATCTAACATGATTATCAGAATAACTCTCTAAAATATGAATCGTTGTAATAATCCCTTTAGGGATTAAAGAAAAGGTTAAAGGTTAAGAAAATTGTCCAGTGTCACCAGCTAGTGTGATGGCTGGCACTTGAATCTAGATTGTCTGTTCAGATTCTACAATTTCCAACCCATGCACTCCACTCACAGCTAAGGAATCCTTGAGTACCTGCTGTGTCTAAACACTGTGATGAACATTTGAATTCTTACAATAACCTTCTACATTATTTGCTTTTGTTTCTCTCATTTTGCATATGAATAAGCTGAAAATTGGTGTCTCAGCAAGATAACTAACATTACTAATAAAAAAACTAGTGAAATACTTAATAAAATTAGCATTTGGGAAAAATAGCACAAATATGAAGTGAGGTAACCAGGACTCAATGACACATCTGTCTGATTTCATATCAGTATTTTGTTTTTATTTCTTACCTGAGAACCATGTCAATATTTTTAATGCCATGGATTTCAACCAAAAAAAATTGCTATATGCCATGAACTATGCCAGATGTTTGGTATGCAACAAGGAAAAAAAATACAGTGCTTGGCTTCAACCAGCTTATCATCTAGTAAGACAGCCAAAACCATAAACATTTATTGTGCTGTGGTCGATATGGTTTGACTGTGAGTGTGCCCAAAATCCTATCTTGAATTTTAATCCCCATAATCCCCAGGTGTCAAGAGCACGACCAGGTGCAGTTATTTGGATCATGGGGGTCTTTTTCCCGATGCTATTCTCGTGATAGTGAATGAGTCTCATGAGATCTGATGGTTTTATAATAAGCATCTGGCATTTCCGCTGCTGGCAGTCACTCCATCCTGCCACCCTGTGAAGAAGGTGTCTGTTTCTCCTTTGCCTTCCACCATGATTGTAAGACCTCCCCAGTCATACGGATCCATGAATCATTTAAACCTCTTTCCTTTGCAAATTACCTAGTCTTGGGTATTTCATCAGAGCAGTGTGAGAATGAAGTAATACAGTGATATATGCTATAATATTAGGGAAAAAAATAACCTTGTTAGAAAGAAAAATAATAAGAAAAGGAGATACATTAAAAGCATTAACATAGTCCTGCTTATATTTTGTTTGGCATTAAACATTAATTTGTAATGCATTTGTAAACATGTATTTTCTTTCTGAATCACCTGATACATAAGTTAAAAATGTCCATCTGAGCTATAGAAAAACAATTATTTGAAAAGTACTTTGGAAATATTCTTCAAGTCTTGAGATACATCTATCATCTCCTTAGTTCAGCAGATACCTGTGGGCACCCAATTTGATACTGAAGTTTCAAAATATAGATTCTTAAGAACTTGAAGTCCTAAGTGACTATTTCTTACAGTTGCATTGTAATTAGCTTTAAAAATATTATAATTTTTTTGGATTATTAAAGTTTTATTGAGAAGATTAGGAAACATTGAGAATATAGTTTTTGCTAGTCACATACTATCAAAGATTATTTCAGAAGTAATAGAAAGGGATTTTTTTATTTTTCATTTTTGTGTGTGTGTGTGTGGACGGGATAGTATGGACAAAGATACTGAGATGGCACAAAGAAATTATCCTCAGGAAGCAAGAAACATTTAATTTTGTTGTTGCATTAGGAAAATAAAGGGAATTATAAGAGATATGGAATGTAATCGAAGATGAGCTAAAAAGGGCATTGGCTATGAATCTGAGGAATTTTTATTTTCTTTGGCAGAATAAAATAGAATTTTAAGCAGAGGGTAGGTTTGACTTGTTGGCACAGGATTTGCATTTATTATCAAGCTCATTACAATTTTAATGTAAACTTGTTGAGGCCCTACTATGTGCAAAGTGGTACAAATAGGTCTTTCCCTGTAAATAATACATACTCTAATTGTTGAGTCAAAATAGAAATCTTTAATAATGATATAATGGTTTGCAGATGCTCCACACAATAGATTCTTAATGAATGATGTCAATGCTGCTGCTGAAATTATCCATTCAAGTCTGAAATATTGAGTATTACATCATTATGTTGTTACGTAAACAACTGTATTTGTTTTCCCCTCCTTTATTATGACTCTGATCCATTAGAATTGCTTATGGCATTTTACTTTACTTATTTTCAGCTGCATCAGAAACCCAGATTTAGGTAATTAACCACATAGGCCATTTTGTGACAGAGATTAGTGGCAAAAATGACTAAAATTATTGAAGTGACTATATAAACATTTTCCCCTATCAAATATGTATCCTCATTTTTTTTTAATTTCCCACACAGCTGGTTTTGCTAGAATTAGGTGAAAATGATGTATAATTGCAGTTGTTTAAAATTTGATTTTAGTGTTGTATAGCCTTGAATGTGCTAATATTTAGATTATATATATTCATGTACATTCATTTATGTACATTTATACAATGCAATGGGAATACAACAATGAACAAGGAAAACAAAAATTCATGCATCGATGGAATTTACATTTTAGTGGAAGGGTGAGATAAAAAAATAATAAACACACTGTATGTATATATACATGTGCATTCATATATGAATTTCTACCAATCATATGTCTATCTAGTTATCTATATTAGTTTTCCAGAGACACATAAGCAATGAGATATATATATGTATATGGGTGTATGTACATATATAAAGAGATTTATGTGTACATATGTGTATATACAAAGTAGATTTATATGTATATACATATATATATAAATATGTAGATATAAATTTATGATAAGGAATTGGCTCATGTGATTATGGATGCCAACAAATCCCAAGAAATTCAGGGTGAATTGGCAAGCTGAAGCCCCAGGAAAGCTGATGGTATAGTTCTAGTCCTAAAGCTCACAGGCTCAAAACTCAGAAACAGCTGATATTTCAGTTCAGGTCTAAAAGCAGGGAAAAGTCAATATCCCCATTTGAAGGCTGTTGTGTAAAATTAATTCTCTCTTATTTGGGGATGGGTCCACCATTTTGTTCTATTCAGACCTTCAACTAAGTAGATGAGGCCCACCCACATTTGGGAAGGTAGTCACCTTTACTAGATCTACCTATGTAAATGTTAATTAAACCTAAACACATCCTCACAGAAACACCTAAAATAAAGTTTAATCAAATATCTGGACATCCCATGAGACAGTTAGTTTGACACATAAAATTAGCCATCACCTTATTGATTTATTTATCCATCTGTGTTAGAAAATGTTAAGTGATGTGAAGATAATCAAACAAGAAAAGGGGATTGGAAACACTGGATCTGTTGCAGATGGCTGCACGTTTAAAAATGGTTGATATGGAGTGCCTCAGAGAGAAGCTGATGTTTGAGTAAAGACCTGAGGAAACTGGGAGGTGATGGAGAGCAAGACAAACAAATCTTAGAAACTTTAAACATAGAGGGAATAGTAAGAGCAAAGATTCTGAAGCAGGAGTCACTCTGGAGTGTTTCAGGAGCACCATGGAAGCTAGTGTGGTTGCAGTACAGTCTGTGACTGGGACAGTGATATGAGGTGAGCTCAGAGAGATAATGGAATTCAGATTATATAGGCTTTTCTAATTCATTGTATGGTTTTTGTCATTTACACTGAGTGAATGGGTCATCACTGGAGCATTTTGAGCATGCAACTGACATAATCTGATGTACGATTTTACCAGTTCATTCTAGCTACTCTATTAAGGGTAGATTAAAGGGTGTCAAGAGTGCAGGCGAAGAGCCCAGTTAGGAGGTTATTGTAATAATATGGGTGAGAGATGATGGTGACTTCAACCAGTGGTATCAGGGCAAGCTGAAAAAATTAAATGAGGTTAAAATATTTCTTCAGAAGCCACACACATAATATGGCATAAAAATTACTGATGAATTTTAAAACATACATAAGTTTAATGCCATTGTTAATCTATTTGTCTTAAAACCTTAAATGTAAAATTAAATTTTGTTCATTTTTTAATGAAATATTTTGTTTGCCAAGATAATACCATACTTATCTCAGAAGAGTTGACCACATATTTACCGGGACATGTGAGCTAAAAATGTGCAGCAATGTGAGAAAAATAGATGATCCCTTCTTTTTGATAATTTAATGTCAAGCTTGCTCTTTTATTCCTAATGTGGCATGTAATAAATGTAGCTGTGTCAAGCAGGGGGCTGTGGCTTCTCTGTCACCTATGTTGTTATGCTCTGCAGGAATATTTAAAACCATTCATACAACTCAAAATCTCTAAGCATTTTCATAATACATTGTGAATTCATTTGGAATATAAATACCAATGACCTTTTCAGAATCAAATGAAGAAAACTTCTCAGTGAAATTGCCCCTTTCTTGCAACTAAGACACTAGCAGTAGTCCATGGTATTGGAAGCTTATCCTTTTTGATTCTCTTGAGCATTATTTTATCCAGTACACTGTTTTAATTAGATGTAGCAAACTCGAATGGGGAAGGTTGGGAGTGCCTATTTAGCTCACAATGATCTTTCTGTCCAGAGGCCATAAGTTTTCAACCTCAGCCACTTTCAGAAATAATTCATCATTATTCTAGAAAAGTGAAGAGGCCGATAGCAATCCACTGACTGCCTTACCCCACCATCACAGCCATTGTAAATAGCTGATGAGTAGGAATCTGCCCAGTGTACATCTATGTGTGTCCTTACTTCTCATTCTATTGTGCAGCCACTGAAGTTTGCCTTAATAATTCTATAATCCCTTCTCATTCCGGTTGTGGGGCTCTGATCACTCTCTTGTAAAGAAGTCTTGCTGAAGTAGTCATTTTAACCATAGCTGGAATAAAGTTATGAGCAAAGAGAAGGAAAGAGAGAAAGTCAAGGAAGTTGAGAGACAGAGAGAGAGAGAGAAAATGGTGTTTGAGCCCCTGTCTCCATTTGCTGAGGCTTCCTATCTAGATTTTCCTTTGGTCTCATCTGTCAACTCTAGAGATTCTCCAATAATGTCTTCAGATAAACTCTCTCTTTTTCTGACTTATTGATATTTTGTCTTTAGGATGCATACGGCACAAATGCTGGGAAACATTTTATTTACTCGTATTGCACTTCTTACATACAACACATGAAGTAGCCAAACTCTATACCCATGTACTTTATAAGTGTGAATAAAAAATCTAATAATTTCTACCACTGATTATTTTACATTTTACAATTTGATATAGGAAATAAGACAGGAGAATTCTAGTCTTAGTTCACAGTTAATTTGGATAAATCACTTTATTTCTCTTGTCTAAATTATTTTTAATGTCTACTGCAGCCATATTGATAGCTATTTCTTTTTATCCATATAATGCAACATACAAGGGATTTAATCATCACCATGCTTTTGAAATAGTCCTAGAACACCAGGTATTCATAGAGTGCTACAAGGTCAACTGTATTAAGATCCCAAAAGGTGCCTTAGAAAGATATCTTAAGACTGCGTAAGTGCTGTATAAGTTTCAATCACCTTGTTTATAATCTTAGTTTTCCATGAACATACAGATAGATGAGATGATGGATGGATAGATAGATCATAGATAGATAGATAGATAGATAGATAGATAGATAGATAGATAGATAGACAGACAGTAAGTGCATAGAGAAAAGCAAGTTGTAACTAGTCGTTCTATAAGATTGGAGAACGTTTAGAGGCAAGTCTCTTCTTCTTTCTCTTTCTTTTTTCCCAGCTTCCCTTTGTGGCTAGCAAGAAGTATACTAGTATAAAGTGCTCTAAAAATATGGAAACTGAGAGAAGAAGAAATATGAAAAAGAAAAACAATGGAGAAATGTGAGAGAGAAGACCATCTACTCTGCGATATTAGACTTCCTCGTGATGAAGGAGGAGGACAATATTGGATCCGATAGGTGACTCAAGTCTAAATATCGACTGAACTAAAATTTAAAAGCCAAAAAAGGTGAAAGGTGATGGAATCTGTCTCAAGTACGAAGAGTTCCTGTAACTTCATAAGGATGAAAGATTTAACAAAGTACACTTGAGAGCAACAAGACAACTGTAATCTTTTCACATTTATACCCTAATGGACTAGATTCAACAATCTGGTAATGTTGTTCTCCTTCTACTCCTTCCCTTCTCCTCCTGTGTCTGCTTTTTCTTCTCCTTATTATTATTGATGTTGTTGTTCATTAGCTACCAAAACCTGAAATATTTCTTGGGGTTCTTCAACTCTAATGCAAATCTGGCTATAAATTGAGATTTTCTACTCATCCTTTCAATTCTTGAAAACACTAACTTATAAACTTCCAAAACATACAGAAGATCCCTAAATAGTAAACATGGAGAAATAATATAGGTGGAATGATTTTATTAAATTATAATAACTAGAAACAAACCTCTGTAGTTTCTGATTTCTTTGTTAGAGGCTTGAAATTGCAAAGCCACACCCCCTAAACTTGTGAGGATCCATAGCTGCGGTCACCCCTCCTTCCAGCCAGAATGAAAAACTGTGCTACTTGAATTTCTATTAAATTAGGAGAATTTCCCATCAGTATTGTCTTTCAGGGTCACCCTGGATTAGTGCAATAGTACTCAAACTGTCCATCTTTGCATAGTGCCTACATATTGTGCAGAACCATCTGGAAACCAAGCTTGAGTTTTTCTTCCTCAACTAACTGTTCAGCATATGTGTGTGGATTGAGAAAGAGAAGCCAGTGCAGCAGGAGTATATGAAGTGTAGATGTGTGTTACTTCCTTCCTTATTCACTTGTGCCTTCAGGACATGCTTAAAGCTGATCTCATATATGCTACTTTCAATTTATGGAGCACTGCTGTGAACGCCGAACCTTATGGGTTGAGGAGTCAGACAATATCCAGTTTCTGATAGGTAGTTCAGGTCACATATTGACTTGATAACCCATTATAAAGCATTTGGTCTCTACTGAGGCCTGATAACAAGACAAAGGCTATTTTTCAAAAGAAGAATAGTTAGGCATAGAGTAGAAGACAATATTGCTTAGCTCCCAAATTCTAAACCTTTGCCCTGTGATCCATCTATAACTCCCTGTCAAAGCCTCTGTAAAGCATCCCTATCTGCCACTTTCATCTCAAGCAACAACAGGGTCTGTTAACTCACATGGCCCAAATGGTAGAAAAGCTTGCATGGCAGCCTGAATCTATCGCCAAGCCTTCTTTGGTTCTTGGGCTAGTAAACTAGAAAATCAATCAAAGTCTCTGTGGCCTAGGACATGACATAGACTGGAGAGTTGACATAATGCTAAAGTAGAGCAAGGGAGTCAAATGTTAGTCCTTTTAACAGAAATAAAACTGGTTTTGATGATCTTTATTAATAGGTATGGAGAAAAATGCAGTGTCCAGCTTAATAGTGACTCACCAGGTACCAAGGAATGCATAGATTCGCTCTAGCAATTACAGTACATTTAGAAAAGCCATTGCAATTAGAGTCACCACTGATAAAATGTACAATAATCTATTTTAATTCCCCAAGATCTATGCATCTTCTGCATAGACCAAATAAGTGAGGTGAATGGAGATTGGTAGGAGTCACCACCAGTTATCTTTCCGGCTATCTTTGCAGTTTCCCAAGGAATATAGAGTTGCCTTTGGCTTGCTACATTTGCATGTAGCTATAGCTCTAGGGGCTTCTTTGTGGCCTTTTCTACCATAATAGCTCTACTATATGACTCAAGGAACCTATAGCAGAGCCAATAGCTGAAAAAGTTTATTCATATTTTGCATTCCTGACTAAGAAATAGTCATAGAGTGGGCCTGGACATCCACTAGTCTTACTGTAAGAATCAACTGAGCCAAAAATGCATAGATCACCCAATTTCGATAAACAACATGCTGGCACTCTGATCTGGGATATCCCAGCTCCAGAACTGTGAGAACTCTATCATTAATAAGCCACTCAGTCTGCATTGTTGTGCTATGGCAGCCCGAATGTACTAAAATACCTGTGAAGAACAGCATAAGGTTAACTGTTCCCCATGATTTAATTACCTCCCACCAGGTCCTTATCATGACATGTGGGAATTATGAGAAGTATAGCTCAAGATAAGATTTGGGTGGGGACATAGCCAAAATATATCAGCATCCTTCAATCCAGTTAAGTTGACACCAAATTTCAACCATCACAAAGATGCAGGAAAAAGTGTAGTACTGTCATCCCTTCATACCTAATGGGAATTGATTCCAGGATATTCCACAGATACCAAAATCCAAGGATGCTCAAGTCCCTTATACAAATAATGCAGTATTTGCATAAAACCTATATACATCCTTCCATATACTTTGAATAATCTGTAGATTAACTATAATACCTAATACAATATAAATGCTTTGTAAATATTCCTTACACTGTCTAGTTTAGGGACTAGTGATAAGGAAAAAAGTCTGTAGATGTTCAGTACAAACATAACTATTCTATTGTTTTTTCCAGATACTTTTCATCTGTGGTTGGTTGACTCCATGAATGTGGAACTCACGGATATAGAAGGCCAACTGTTGTTGCAAACCTGCTTATGCCTAGGTAACCAGTGAGGTAAGCTAGCAGGTAGATGACAAAGTATATGTGCTAAAAAATAATTTTTCCTAACCATGGAACTATAATGGCTGTTGCTTTGCCTTCACCTACAAAGCTTG
Organism: Rhinopithecus roxellana; assembly: GCF_007565055.1. NCBI lineage: Eukaryota > Metazoa > Chordata > Mammalia > Primates > Cercopithecidae > Rhinopithecus > Rhinopithecus roxellana. The sequence goes on along the minus strand of NC_044550.1, from coordinate 175,134,647 downwards.
TACAATATTTCTTGTGGTTCATCCTAACTGGAAATATACAGGCAAGGCTATTAGAAGAAACATAGTTCAACTGAGCCAAATTGATATTCTATAAAGCCACCTATATTAGTTTTCTAGTGTGCCATAACGAAATACCACAAACTGGGTGCCTGAAAACAATAGAAGTGTATTGCTTCCTAGATTCCAAGGTTAGAAATTGAAAATCAAGGTGACAGCAATGCCACGTTCTCTCTTAAAACCATAGGGGAGAATTCTTTCTTGCCACTTCCTAGCTTCTGTGGTAGCCATCAATTGATGGTTTTACTTGGCTTTCTGCTCCATCATTCCAATTTCTGTCTCTGTCATCACATACATTCTCACTGTGTCTCTATCTTCACGTGGTATTTCCCTCTTCTTATAAGGACACTAGTCATATTCGATTAGATCCCACCATGATGATTTCATCTTAACTTGACTACATCTACAAATGCCCTGATTTCAAATAAGGTCATATTCACAGCTATTGAGGAGCTGACTCCAATGTATATATTTTGGGGGGTTACATAATTCCAGGCATAATACCACCGGAGGCATTGAACTTGAATGGACCAGAGAGGATATGCAAACTTCATGAAAAGTAGTGCAGTTCCCCATAATACTGAGAATGTTGCATAATTCTGAATTCCTGATACTGAATTATAGTTTAAGGAGACCAACCAGGCCTTTGGTGGAAAGTAGATTACATCACATCACTTCCATCTTAGAAAGGCCAACAGTTCATTCTCATAGCTGTAGGGATATTTAATATAGGAACTTACATTTTCTACCCAAACAACCTCAGCCAGTCAATTATCTGGAGGTTTACACTATAACTGATACATTGGCATAAACTCCCGTATGACAAGACATGGCTACTCACCAGGAAGAATTCTCACAGTGAAGGAGGCACAGCAGTGGTCCCACAACCATGGGTTCCACCGGCTATGGCACATGCTGTATCACGCCAACACACCTGTTCTCATACACTTTTGCAATTGCTTACAAAAGGTACGGCTGAAGTAGTAGCATTGAGATAACATTCTGTAAAGAAGAAATTCCACCCTTCAGGATGCAGTACACTCATCAAATCAGAGAACCATCTATAGCATTGTGTCCATAATAAAAAGAATAGATAGGGCCAGGAATGAAAGATTACAAAACAGGAGTGGCCCTTCTTTCACTGATACCCAATAACCCCCAGGAATTTTGTGCTTTTTGTCCCTCCATGTTTGGGATCTTGAGAATTGAAGCTATTTATCCCCCAAATAGGTACATTTTTGATGTGGACATCGTAATCGTTCCATTTAGCTGTAAACTGCTGCTTTTGTCAGAGCACTTTATTCTGCAGCCATCAGACAAGAAGTCATCGTCCTGACTGGGATAATTGGCCCTACTCAGCCAGAGGACTTTGGGCTGTTTTACACTTGAGGACATGAAGAAATACTTGCAGAAAATTGCTGATGTACTTGAGCCCTTTTCCATACTTTCTGAATATATAAATGGACATATAAAGCAACTAGACCTGGGAAAAATGATTGTCAAAGGGTCTTACCACTTGGAATATAGTTTTCATTCACACTGCCACATAAGACACCAAAACCTATGGAGATGATAGCTGAGGGTGGGAATTTAGATGTACGGAGAATGTAGAATGTCCAATAAGAGGCAAAGTGCATGAGTTACAGGTGTGTTCCCAAGAGCAACTGCAAGGATGATGGCTACAATTCAACTCACTAACTTTCTTTTGCTAAGTTCCCTTTTAAAGAACCATGAAGTAGCTGCTGCCAAGTATAGATGGAGAAGTGGACCTATGTATAACAAGAGTGAACTGTGATGGCCATGTGGGTGTGCTGCTGTAATTTCCATCAAGAGAACAACTAGAAGAGCATAGTGACTGACAGCTTCTATCAACTCCTGTCCATTTGGATCTGCTATCATGTTTATGCTAATATTTGATCTTCTCACTGTGCATCAATGACTGAGAACAGTAGATTGTTCATGCCTGTAATTCCAGCACTTTGGGAGACTAAAGCAAGAGGATCGCTTGAGCCCAGGTGTTCAAGACCAGCCTGGGCAACATAGTGAGACTGTATCTCGACAAAAAGTATGAAAATTAGTCAGGCGTGGTGGTGCACACCTGTAGTCCCAGCTACTCAGGAGGCTGAGGCAGGAAGATAATATGCAAACAAGGCCCTGCCTTCCCTTCCCTTCCCTGTCTTGTCTTTTTTCTTCTCTCCTCTTCTCTTTCCGTTTTTTCTTTTTCAGGGTCTTGCTGTGTCACCCAGTCAGGAGTGCAGTGGCAGGACCAAGGCTACTGTAGTCTCAACATCCTGGGCCTTGTTTGCATATTTGTTTTTAATAGAGTAAATATATAAATGTGTTAAAACCTAAGACTGGTAAATATGTTCTCTATTCAGATTTTAGCATTAGGATGGTACAACTGGACACAAGAAAGAGTAAATATCTTTTGGAATTAAAACTAAAGAATGCATAATGTTTAGCAAAATTAAACTATAAAAATTAAGTTTTAGGTATCACTCTACTATGTTTAGCATAATTAACTCTTATTTTCAACAAAGTGTTTTCTTAGAATAAAATCATGATTTTTTTGAATGTTCACTGAAGTTGAACAGTCCAATGTCTTATACCCACACATACATCTCTCATTCCATCCAATGTGTACACACACACACACACACACACACACACATAAACATCTGTGTTAGAAGGTAATACTTAAACACAATTTTTAAAAATTTGTATATCAAAATGTTAAGATATTAAATAAACAGGTTATCACTTCTGTTATTATAAACTAATTATACATGGCTAAGTCATGATTATTGGCCATCAAGTTCAAGTTGAATATGTTGATCAATTTACAAGCACATTGGGAAGCGAAGAGCATTCTATCTTCTTTTTAATGTTGTCCTGGGATTATAGCTTTAGTTACCTAGTACGGGTGTTTTAAAAAGCAGAAGTGATTAAGAAACATCACTTCCAACCAAGATATGTGGGGACGTAATATCTTCCACTGAAATTCTGTAGTCTGGGGGCATTGTCAGATATATACAAAATGAAGATTGAAAATTTATCTATGAACCCTGCCAAGTTTTTCAATAAATATATAAAGTAATTTAAAGTTGCAGAAGTAGTTATTTGTGCGCTAGCCTTATTGTGTGGTAGAACTCCAAAACTCTCGAAAATATTTCATTGAGTTAAACTTTAGATTGAATTTAGAAGTGTATCTCTGAATTAGACATTTCCAAAGCCACAAAAATAATCTATTTATCTTAGAGTAGATGATACACTTTCCTGATCTCTGCCTTAGAGAAAAAATAATAATAAACATGTTTCAGATAGGTAGACCCTAGAATTAGGAGTTAGAAAGTATTAACATACAATACACCTGTATTATAAAATTTTTAAAGACAAAAATAGCAATTTGGTATATATCTAATTTATTCTAATAATGGCAATCTTTATTTATTTTTGCTCATTTGAAATATTTCTTTGAAATGCCTTTTCTCCTTTAGACATTAGGTAAGGCATTGGTAATAAATTGCTTTAGTATGATGAGTATTTCCAAAAGTAAACAATGGTAATTTATTAAAATGAACAGAACAAAGAAAATGCATATGGAATGTATAGGAGTTCACAGGAAAGGCATGTTGACCATCCTGGAAGGTGGAGGGAAGCTTTGGATGAAATAACATAAAATAATTCATAAAAAATATACTACTGTGTAAAAGAAAAGAAAGTGACCCATGGAAAGAAAAAAAAAAAAAACAATAAAAGGTCACTGGAATTGAAAAGCTGAAGTAACAAATGCAGTCATGTGTGTCTATACAGATTATGCTTGGATGGAGGGATGCAGTGTTTGAGCAGTTGAAATGAAAAAGAGGAAGACAAAATATGTAGTAGAGAGGCTCCATTTCTTCATATGCTATGATTTTTAATTAAAAAAAAATTTTAAATTCATATTTACTAATATTTATCTTTTTGGGTGTACAGTTTTATGAAATTTGACAAATGCATAGTCTTGTAAACCCCTACAACAAGCAAGATATAGAACAGTTTGATCACCTTCCAAAATGTTCTCATGCTGTTTTTTTGGAGTCAGTCCTGCCTCTCACCTTCAAACTCTTGCAAACTGGTAATCATTATAATTTTGCTTTTTCCAGAATGTCATTTAATTGGTAATAAAGACAATTCTGCCTTTTGGATCTGGCTTCTGTCTTTCAGCATAATGCAACTGAGATTCATTTACATTTGCTTTTGTATAAGCAGTTAATTATGTTTTACTGTTAAGTAGTATTTCATTGTATTGTTATACTACAATCTGTTCATCCATTTACCAATTAAAGTGCATTTAGATTATTTCCATTGTGGAACAATTATGAATAAAGTTGCCATAAACATTCCTGTATGGGTTTTTGTGTGACTATGTATTTTTATTTCTTTTGGGTAAATACATAGGAGTGAGATTGCTGGGTAATAATAAAAAATGTATGTTTATAAGAAATTGCCCAACTGTTTTTTTAAGTTGAGCTATTTGCATGCCTACATGCAATGAATAAGAACACCAGGTATTCTGTACCCTTACTATTACCTGTTATTGTCAGGCTTTTTTTTATGTTAGCCATTCTAATGGGTGTATATTGATATCTACTTAGGATTTCAATTTGCATTTCCTTAATGACTAAGGACATTGAACGTATTTTAATGTGCTATTTGCCATCTTTATATCTTCTTTGAAAAAGTATCCGTTCATATTCTTTTTGCTTTTTATAAAATAGGTGTCTGTTTTTACATTGTTTTCAGACTTCTTTATGTTTTCTGAATACAAATCTTTTATCAGACATATGATTTACAAGTATCTTAATCTGTTGCTTTCTATTTTATTCTGTCTTTTAGAGAACAGAAGTTTTTAGTTTAATTGTTTTCTTTTTAATTTTGGTAAAATACACGTAACATCATATAACTTCTTAACACATTTTAAGTGTACAGTACAGTACCATTAACTAAATGTATGTTGTTATACAATGTTCTAGATGTTTAGAACTTTTTATCTTGTATGATTGAAACTGGATACCCATTGAATAGCAACTATTCCATTTCTCCCTCCATTCAGCCCCTGGCAAGTCTACTTTCTGTGTCTATAAATTTGACTACTTCAGACATTTCATACAAGTAGAATCATGCACCATATGCCCTTCTGTGACAGGCTTATTTTACTTGGCATAGTGAAATAAGTATTTGTCCTCAAGAGTTTTCCATGTATTATTGACATGATTTACTTCTTTTCTGAGCCTGAATATTTTACTGTATGTGTGTGTTGTGTAAAGACATGTACTATGTATATATGCTATGTACACATATGTATACATGCTCTGTACATATATACAAACATATACGGTTAAAATGCCATATATACACATGTATAACACATACACATATACACACATACGTATATACACACATATACATATACTGCATTATTAAAAACATCTTTTTTTATTTTTGATTTGACAAAAATTTTATATTTATTGTGCATTTTAAAATACATCTGCATTTTAAAATACATCTTTATTTTTTAAATTTATTTTTAATTGACAAAAATTGTATATTTATTGTGTAGATGATATTTGGTATAAATACACATTGTAAAACAATCAAATCAAGCTAATTAACGTATTCATGCTTCACATGGTTTTTGTGAAAACACTTAAAATCTGCTCTCTTAGCAACTTAAAAACATGCAATCCTTTATTATTAATTACAGCCACCATGTCGTACAATAGGTCTCCAGAACTTATCCCGCCTGTCTAACTGAAACTTTGTACCAACATCTCCCATTTCCCATCAGCTCCCCATCAGGCCTTGGTTACCACCATTCTTTTCTCTGCTCTGGTAAGTTCAACTGTTAAAAATTCTGCATGTAAGTAAGATCATGCAATATTTATCTTTATGTATCCGACCTATTTTATTTACGATAATGCTCTACAGGTTAATCCATGTTGTCACAAAATGACTGGATTACCTTCATTTTTAATGCAGAATAGTATTCCATTGCGTATATATACCACATTTTCTGTATGGATTTATTCGTGGATGGGCACTTTGGTTGATTTCATATGTTGGCTATTTTTAATAATGCTTTAATAAACATGGGAGTGAAAATATTTTTTAAGATATTAATTTTCTTTCTTTTGGATATATAACCAGAAGTACAATTGCTGGGTCTTGTGGTAGATCTATTTTTAGTTTTCTGAGGAAAATTCACACTGTTTTCCATAGTGGCTAAACTAATTTACATTTCTACAAATGGTGTACAGGGTTTCCTTTTCTCATATCCTTGCCCACATTTGTTGCATTTTGTCTTCTTTATGATAGCCATTCTAACAGGTGTGAGATAAAAATCTTATTGTGTTTTAATTTGCATTTCCCTGACGATTACTGATGTTGAGCATTTTTCTCTGTATTTTCTTCTAGGAGTTTTATAGTGTCCGGTCTATGTTTAAGTCGTTAATCCATTTTAAGTTAATTTCTGTGGTGGTGCAAGATAATGGTTTGATTTCATTATTTTGCATGTGAATAATCATTTTTCCCAATAACACTTGTTGAAGAGCCTGTCCTTTCTCCATTGTGTAGTCCATCTATGCATAGATTTAATTCTGGGATCTCTATTCTGTTCCATTGATCTATCATACTGTCTTGATTACTTTAGCTTTTAAATATATTTTGAACTCAGAAAGTGTGAGACATTCATCATTTTTCTTCTTCAACATTGCTTTGGCAACGTGGAGTCTTTTGTGGTTCCATTTCAATTTTAGATTTGGGTTTTCTTTCTGCAAAATTGGGATTTTAATAGGGTTTGCATTGAATATGCAGATTGCTTTGGGTAGGGTAGACATTTTAAAAATATGAAGTATTCGATCTGTGAACATAAGATGTCTTTGCATATATTTGTGTTTATAATTTCTTTCAGAAATGTTTTATAGATTTTAGTGTATATCCTTTGCCTCCTTGGATAAGCTTATTCCTAAGCATTTTACACTTTTTTATTTTAATTGGGATTGTTTTCTTAATTTCCTTGTTGGATTTGCATTGCTAGTATATAGAAATGCTACTTATTTTGTATGTCGATTTTATATTCTGCAACTTTCAAAATTCATTTTATCAGTTCCAACCTTTTCTGTGGAATCCTTAAGGTTTTATACATAAGATCATGTCATCTAGGAACAGACTATTTTATTTCTTCCTTTTTGATTTGAAGATCTTTCATTTATTTTTCTAATCTAACTGTTATAACTAATATTTCCAGTATTATAGAAGTTTTAAGACTGGACATTTATCTGTTTCTTCTCTTAGAGGAAGAACTTTCAGTCTTTTACTGTTTAGTAGTCTGTTAGCTGTGGGCTCTCCATATATGGGCTTTACTGTGTTGAGATCATTTCCTTTAATTTCTAGTTCACTGAGTGTTTTTATTATAAAAGTACTTGTATGTTGCCAAATGCTTTTGTCTCATATATTGATATGATATGATTTTTTATCATTTGTTCTAATGTGGCATATTTATTGATTTGCATATGTTGAATCATTTTTGCAACCCAGGGAGAAATCCCACTTGATGATGATGTATGATCCTATTCAGTTTGCTAGTATTTCATTGAGAATTTTTGTGTCGATATTAAACAGGGACATTGGCCAGTAGTTTCCTTTTCTAGTAGTGTCTTTGCCTGGCTTTGATATCAGGGTAATCAGGGCAATGCTGGCCTCATAAATGTGTTCCGAAGTGTCTCCTCTTTAATATTTTGAAAGAGTTTGCGAAGGATTGGGGTTAATTCGTTTTTTTAAATGTTGGTGGAATTCTTCAGTGAAGCCATCTGGTTCTGGGCTTTTCTTTGATGGGAGATTTTTGATACAAATTAAATCTCTTTAATCCCTTCACAGGTCTGTGCAAATTTTCTATTTCTTCCTGATTCAGTAAGTTATATGTTTCTAGGAATTTATCTGTTTCTTCGAGGTCATCATTTTTTTTGGTGTATCGCTTTTCATAGTAGTCTCTTATAATCCTTTTGATTTCTGTGGCATCAGCTGTAGTTGGCATTATCTTTCATTTCTGAAACTTACTGTTGTCACCCTTCTTTGTTACATATTATTAAAATAGAGAGCTGTTGAAAGAATTCAGGACAAGGAATCAAATGCTTAATGTTTATATGTGTGCTGGCTTGCAAATGTATATATAATTAATGAGATGGTTGTAATACTAGGCCTCAGATTTGTAAATATCTCATAATACATAAAAATATTAATTTCATTAAGTTTACAAATCCCACTATTTAAATTTTTTGAACAGGGAATATAATAACATGGTTCAAAATTTAAATGTACAAAAAAATTCCATTGAAAAGCTGCCTCAATCTTCCTTCCCTTCCTGGAGACAAACAATATTATCAGGTTTTTTTGTTTCCTTACTGAACGTTGTTAACAAATACATACAAATATTTTAAATTCACATTTTACAAAAATTATAGCATATGTAGAAATTGCTCTGCATGTCATAAAATTGTATAAAGTTCCTGGAAGATGCTGAAGGAAAATCTCCAGACAGCTCTGATACGTAGGCCAAAAAAAATCAACCAGTCCAAATTACAGCATGGGAACATTTTGTTGTCATTGTTGTTGTTGTTGGGAGATCGCCTAGAAAAGTAATATGAAAAGGATAAGATACTTGATATGCTTGATATAGTAAGAAGTGATTTGCAGTACTAAAATTAATAGGGGTTCAATTAGTAAAAGTATGTAAAAAATTACCAAGTTAAACACAAGATAATTATTCACTCAATAGAAAACAAAGCAAGCAAGATTCAAGAAAGAGGATGAAATATAGTATATTTCAAGACTGTATTATGAATGATAAATCATATTAAAGCAATAATTAGGAAAATACAGAGTATTTCACCATTACTGAGAGATGAAAGCAGGAGAAATTTATGTGTTTCCGTGTCTGTGTGTTCACACCTGTACTAGGGCGTGCCTACCTGAATGAGGCACTTAAAAGAGAAAAATTCTCACCTTTAAATAGTGGGAATTCTAGAAATAATAGGTACATATAAAAACTAAAAAAATTGTAACATGATTCTATCATTAAGATATATCAGTTAAAAAACAGAAGGAACAGCTTAAGATTTAATGTAGTTGTATTTTTTAGAACAGGCAAAGAAGCATTAGTAACAGGACAAGGAAGTAGTTAGACACTGGAAGTTTTGTAAATTATACTAAAGCCTGGACATTTTACTACTTTAATAAAAAAAATTAAATAAAGATAAATCCCATTCATTATTATTTAAAAAATAAAGATGTCTGCATCATAGTTTTATATATTTTGAGTAAAAAAAGAAAGGAATGTTATGAAAGTAGGTAACAACGAACTTGGTACATATTATTATCAATGAGGAAATCAATCAAAAGATGTTCATAGACCATAAATATCTAAAAAGTTATCTTTCAAACCTAATTTTAGTAAAATGATTATTTAAGAAATAAATCTACAAAAAAAATAGGCTGCACATAAACTGCCAGTCATATAAGACATAAAAATGTCTTGTATAAATGGAAAGACAGGTGATGATTTTAGTTTCAACAAGATAACTTTGGCTATTGAATTGAAGTGAAGCTAAAGGGGGAAGGTAGGCAGTAGGATTCAAGGTGAATATGTGGGAAGTTACTGTAACGATCCAGTGAAAAAGTTACGATGGTATCAGATGGATTAAGAAGTAGTGAGAAGTTGATTCAAAATTTGAGAATCAGAGAGGACAGGATTTGCCATCATATTTGCAGTGTGAGAGAGAAGAACCAAGCTCCCTAAGAGAACCAACAACAAATTTATTTTGTTGGGTCCTTTCGATTTGTCTTTTTTTTTTTTTTTTAAAGACACATGCAGATAGGTGAATGCCAGGTCTCGTCTGTTGGAAAAGAAGAATGGAATGGTCTTCTGTCCCACGGTAAAAAGTTTCTGTTTAGTTTCCCATTGCAGCTACAACCAAATATGGAAAACTTGAAGACTCTGAAAACACAAATTTATTACCTTAAAATTGTGGAAATCAGAATTCTAAAATGGATATCACTGGACTGAAATCAAGGCATCTGAAAGTCTGTACTTCCTTGAAGACTACAAAGAAGAATCTGCCTCCTCACCTTCTCTACCTTTCAGAGGCTGTCTACATTTCTTAGCTTGTGGTCCTCTTCCATCTTCAAAGCCAGCAACAGCCAGGTGACTCTTTCTTATACCAAATTACTCTGAACCCTGCTTTCAGTCTTGACATCTTCATCCCTGACTTTCTTGCCTTCTGGTTTCACTTACTAGGACTCTTGTGATTATATTAGATTCACTTGCATAATCCAGGATAATCGTTACACCTTAAGATCCTTAATCACATCTGCAAAGTTCCTATTGAAATGTGGGGTAACAAATTCACAGGTTCTGAGAATTAGGACAAGGACATAATTGGAGGGGCATTATTCTTTCTATCACAGGTAACAGAATACTGGTTAAGGGTTTGGCATAAAAGTGGATTTGAATCTTCCCAGCACTTATCGTGAAGCTTAGACAAATCCATTGTAAAGATTTATCCATTCTAAGGATAATGGCTTCCAGCTCCATCTTAGAGCACACAGACATATGGCGGAAAACAACACACACTGGGGCTTGTGGGAGGTTGGGGATTGGGAGGAAGGAGAACATCAGGAAGAACAGCTATTGGGTGCTGGGCTCAATGACTAGGTGATGGGACGATCTGTGCAGCAAAACATCACGGCACACGTTTTCCTGTGTAACAAACCTGCACATCCTGCACATGTACTCCTGAACTTAAAAGTTGGAAATTAAAATATATATATATATATATCCAGTCTAAGCTTCCATTTCCTCATAAATCGAGTAGAAATGCTAACTGAATTTACCTCAGAGAGTTTGTGGGTGTGTTTTTAAAGAAATAATGCCTATAAAGCACTTAATATAGTGCTTGGCACATAAAATACACTCCATACATATTAGCGGCCATAATTATATTTCTAAGGAACTCCTTAGTAAAAGGTAGGATTATGTAAGGTTTTCTGACAGTCTTTTTACTATATTGGCTTTTATACAATTTACAGCTCTGAATTTTCTTTTTTTTTTCTTTTTTTATTTTCGTTTTCTTTTTTTTTTTTCTTTTCTTTTTTCTTTTCTTTTTTTTTTTTTTTTTTTTTTTTTGAGACAGTGTCTCACTCTGTCACCCAGGGTGGAGTGCAGTGGGGTGATCTTGGCTCACTGCAATCTCTGTCTCCCAGGTTCAAGCAATTCTCTTACCTCAACCTGCCAGAGTAGCTGGGACTACAGGAGCATACCACCACGCCCAGCTAATTTTTTGTGTTTTTAGCAGAGACGAGGTTTCACAGGGTTAACCAGGATGGTTTCGATCTTCTGACCTCGTGATCCGCCGGCTTCAGTCTACCAAAGTGATGAAATTATAGGCTTGAGCCACCGCACTCGGCCCAGCCCTGAACTTTTTTTCCAACTTCAGACCAACTTTGGATTTTATATTTGCTCTTTACATCTTTAATTAATAAAACTTCAGGCTATTTTACTTCTGTTGACGATGTCTATAAACCCTGATTGTCAATTACCATGACAAGAAAAACTACCATATAAGATTTACATATAGTCATAATATTATGTTATTATTTAAATCACTTACAGAAGTTCTGAAGAGGAAAGGACTCAGAACAGAAATTTCAAGAAAGGAATTGTGTAATGTCTCAAGGCTGACATTTCCACATGCTATTAAGATTTTGTCCCTCAGTTCCAAATTTAGTCTCATTCTTCAATCCATTGTGTGTGTGTATGTGTGTACACCTGTGTGCAACTAGGGCCGGAACTCTAAAAATTACCCTTCTCCTTTGTCAGATAGCGTCCTGTTAAGTCTGGCCCGTAGAATGAGCTAGAGACTATTGGAATTCAGGAGGATATGAAATAATTGTTTCTGTTTTCCTGAGTTCTTGGGTTATCCTATGGGCTTTCATGTTGTCAGTAGCAATTGGGTTTCATTGGAACCAAAAGTTTCATTCAACACCTCAGAACTTGCCTCCTTGTGTCTCCCCAGAGATGCCAGCATCAGCCGTTGTCACTTTCTCCTCAGTTTTAGCATTACAACGTTCCTTTTTCTTGTTTCTGAAATACCAACACCTGTTTGGCGGCAACACCTCGAAGATCTGGTGCCCACATCCACAGGGTCCTTTTTCAAACTTCTCATTTCTAATAACTCTAACATGTCCACTTGTTCTTCATTCCTGGGGGAGTTAACTACTTTCTGATAACAACCTTGGGAATGTAACAACTCAAGGTTCACTTTTTGCATTTTAATTTTTCTAATACTCATTCACACAGTTTCTTACATTAAATTATTTCTCCTGAAATAATTCCCGAGTCCTCATATTTCCCATGACACCAATTATTTACCTCCCATTCATTTCTCTCCTGTCTTATCTGGATCCCCTTTATCCCATTCTCACTTAACCATCTTTAGTGCCTGTTTCTAGTTCCAGTTCCATGAGCTCCGCCTCCACCCTGTAACTCCCTTTCAAGGACCACCTCCAGCATTTATTTCTATCCTCCTGCTTTTCCTCCTAAAATCTTTCCAACATATCAGTTCTCATTTGTGCACCTCTTTCTCCAGAAGAACACATCTCTCAGTCTACAGGGCCATTTTTCTCCACTTGATATTCTTAACCCATCACTGGACATTGGACCAAGTTCTAAAACCACAAAGACTACAGAAAAAAGCCTGTGTCTTGGGCTGATGAAGAGGCAAATAGATTTAAAAAGATGCCATCCTTAAGAGTAGAAGCAAAATGAGTTCATCTCAGAGTCCTGACTTCCCACTGCCTCCTTTGATATCTTTCTTCATAGGTTAACAACTGTCACATCCAAATATTAACTCACAAACCAACCAACCAACCAACCAAACAAACAAACAACGAAACAAACAAACTTAACTTCAGACAGTATTCTTACAGAAAACAAGGGTTTCTCTGTGAAATAGTTTGGACGTTTGTCCCCCCAAATATGGTGTTGAAATGTAATTCCCAGTGTTGGAGGTGAGGCCTGGTGGGAGGTGTTTGGATCATGGTTGCAGATCCCCCATCAATGACCTAGCACCAGGGATGATTCTGGTAATTCACGGAAGTTCTGGTTGTTTAAAAGAGTGTGGCCCCTTCCTCCATCTCTCTCTTGCTCCTGTTCCCACCATATAATACACTGGCTCTCCCTCTGTGTTTTGCCATGATTGTAAGCTTGCTGATGCCCTCACCAGAAGCAGATGCTAGTACCATTCTTTCTACGCAGCATGCAGAATAGTGACTCAATTAAAACTTTTCTCTTTATAAATAACCCAGTCTCAGGTATTCCTGTATACCAACACACAGATGGACACCGTGCTACTCTCTTGGGTATGTTTTTACCCCATCGTCCTTGTAATTGAATACCTGAAATTTCTTCTTTACTTCAATCCTTGTTCCCACTTTTCTGTCTGAGCTGTACTCTCTTCTTTTCAATATGTCTGCCAGATGTCTCAGTACTGAGTGTCTGCTACCTGCTGCCTTTATTTACCTGAAGGTTCTTATACTTGATTCCTTGGAGCCTTTCATGAATTCCTTTCTCTAACTGTCTCTGGCATTTTAAAAGTCTACCCTCTGAAATCTGACTGCAGTTCTTTCTCTTCAAAGGCATATTTTTTCTTCTCTTTTATCCCCATCTTTTCTACTCCATCTTACCAGCAAGTTACCTTTTGAAATTCTTTATATAATTAAAAACAAAATTTAAGTAAAAACCTAAGAAAATAAGAATACCTGTGATTTGCAAACATAACAAAAATGATGAGAGCATCATGCACTAATGTTTTCTAAAACATTTCTGAGCTCCCAGTTAAGCAACTGTATTTTAAAAAAAGATAAATCTCCTTGTTCTTAGTAAATTTTTGATGGCTCTGAGTAATCATTATTTCCTGATTTACCTGAATCACCACATTAATAGTTCATTTACTCTCTTTGGGAAAGATGTACATTTTACCAACTGACATTTTGTAAAAAAGTTTACAGTTCTCCGTATAAAACATATCTGAAAAATATTTATTAATTGCCAGTCTTTTGGAACATGGTGCCTTATTTACCACTTCTGAAAACTTACTGACAGCCACTTAGTGCTCTCATGTACAAAGTATCGGAGTTCCCTGGAAGTAAAATCCTAGAGACCAAGAGAAGTATTTGTGATTTTTTTTTTTTTTTTGCATTTATGTACAATTTTGTTTTATATATTTTTACAACTTTATTTTAGAATCAGGAGATATACGACCAGGTATTTTACAAAGGTATATTGCGTGATGCTGAAGTTTAAGTTATGACTGAACCCATCACCTAGGTAGTAAGCATAGTACCCAATAGGTAGCTTGTCAGCCCTTTCCCTGCTCTCTTTCTCGTTCTCATATTTATGACCGTGTGTACCCTGTGTTTAGTGCCTACTTATAAGTGAGAACATGCAGTATTTAATTTTCCTTTGCTGTATTAGTTTGCTTAGGATAATGGCCTCCAGCTATATCCACGTTGCTGAAAAGGACATGATTTCATTTTTCATGGCTGCATAGTAGTCCACGGTGTGTGTGTGTGTGTGTGTGTGTGTGTGTGTGTGTGTGTGTGTTTTCTCTATTCAATCCACCAGTGATAGGCAACTGGCTTCATTTTATGTTATTGTTATTGTGAATAGTGAAGCAGTGAACATATGGATGTATGTATCCTTTCAATAGAATGATATATTTTACTTTGGGTATATGCCCAGTAATAGAATTGTTGGATTGAGTGGTAGTTCAACTCAATTCTTTGAGAAATTTTCCAACTGCTCACCACAGAGGCTGGGCTGATTTACCTTCCCAGCAACAGTGTATCAGTGTCCCCTTTTCCCTGCATCCTCACCAGTATCTGTTATTTTATGACTTTTTCACAAAAGCTATTCTGGCTGGTGTGAGATACTATCTCATGGTAGTTTTGATGTGCATTTCTCTGATGATTAAGGATGATGAACATTTTTCCATATGTTTGTTGGCTGTTTGTATGTCTTCTTTTGAGATGTGTCTATTCATGTCCTTTGCCCACTTTTTAATGAGGCAGTTTGTTTTTGCCTGTTGGTTGGTTAAAGTTCTTTACACATTCTGGATGTTAGACCTTTGTCAGATGCATACTTTGTGAATATTTTCTCCCATTCTGTAGGTTGTCCGTTTACGTCCTTGACTGTTTCTCTTGGTGTGCAGAAGTCCTTTCATTTAACTAGGTCCCACTTACTAATTTTTGTTTTTGTTGCAATGCTTTGGAGGACTTAGCCATAAATTCTTTTCCAAGATTGATACTGAGAATAGTATTTTATGGGTTTTCTTCTAGGATTTTTATATTTTGAGGTCGTATATTTAAGTGTGTAATCCATCTTGAGTTAATTTTTGTGTACAGTGATAGAAGGGTCCATTTTCTTTCTTCTGCATATGGATGGCCTGTTATCCCAGCACCGTTTATTTAATATGGAGTTTATTATTCTTTGCTTATCTACGTCAAGTTTGTTAAAAATCAAATGATTGTAGGTATGCAGTTTTATTCCTGGGCGCTCTATTCTGTTCCATTAATCTATGTTTGAGACCAAGAGATTTAAATTGATTTGAAGCAACTAGAATTGTCCTATATTCTAAATAATCATGGATGTTAACTTTTTATTAATAATATGTGTTCTATTCTTGCTCATTTAAAGATGTTTTTTTGACAGAGAAGAAAGAAGCAAAATGAGTTTGGGTAGCTTTGGTTTCAAAGAATGTCTGGCTTTAGCAGACTGATTTGCTTATCCGTGTTTTATTAACTATCTGTAATTATAATATGCAATGACACTTAAAATAATTTAGGATATGTAATATCTATGCCATCGCTTTAATGACCACACTAAAGTAATATATTTGCCTGCAATAGCCACTATTTAATCAACAAATACTATCACACTTTTCATTATGTATTTGAAGAGTTTGTGTCTGAGTATAATTCAAAGTTAGGTTTCCGATGAGATTTTATTGCTGTTCTCAGTGTGTTTCTATTTAACACTAATATTTATTGTCTATTTAAAGCAGTATTTGCATTTGGGCTGAAATCCAAATTGAAAATTCCTTTCCCATCCATCCTGGGAAAATTTTGCTCGATTCGGAAAGATCTAATTATATCAAGCATCACATAAATATAAATAATATGAATATATTGAATTTTTCTTCTCACAATTAATGTGTACCTAAACAAGATTTTGAATACATTTTAACTCATTGGAAAGAATAGGATTAAGGCAGTAGAGGGGCACAGTCCACCCTCTGCATCTGTGGATACTGCATCCATGACTTCAACCAATCATGAATAGAAAATATTCAAAAAAATAAAATGCACAACAATACAACAATAAAAATAATACGGATTCATCGTAACTACTCTTTACATAGCATGTACATTGTGTCAGTGTGATGGTTAATACTGAGTGTCAACTTGATTGATTGAAGGATGCGAAGTATTGATCACTGGGTGTGTCTGTGAGGATGTTGCCAAAATGATTAACATTTCAATCAGTGGGCTTGGAAAGGCAAACCCACCCTTAGTCTCTTAGCCTACATCTTTCTCCCATGCTGAGTATTTGCTGCCCTCAAACATTGGACTCCACGTTCTTCAGATCTGGGACTTGAACTGGCTTCCTTGTTACTCAGCTTGCAGACAACCTATTGTGGGACCTTGTGATCGTGTGAGTTAATACTCCTTACTAAGCTCCCCTTTTTATGTACATCTATCCTATTAGTTCTGTCCTTTAGAGAACCCTGACTAATACAGATTTTGGTACCCAAAGTGGTTCTAGAGGAACAGAATATTAAGGATGAAGTTATTTCATTGGTTTTGGGGTTTCTGGAGTTGGATGGTCAATATTATTGACACCAAAATGCTAAGGACTCTATTTCTGAGAGCATGGAGAACTCTGATAGTCCTTTGCAAGAACTGTTTAGAGAGTTATGCAAAACAAATACATCTGACACTCCTGATTCACCACTCGTGAGAGGCAAGGATTTTAGTGACTCTATATATAATACCTTGCCATATGTGGAGATCTAAGGAACATAATGAAGTTGATTGGTTCCTCCTAGGTTCACTGGACAAAGTGATAAAAGAAAATGATGAACTCAGTGATTCTAACTCTCGACATCAGAAGCAGATACTGAGCCTCAAATCTGCTAACATTTCCCTGAGTGAGAGTCTTATCTCCTGTAGAGAAAGAGTTGAAATTGTGCAAAAATCAGACACAAGCTCTTATCATGCGGGTGGCTGACCTGCAATAAAAGGTGCATGCACAGCCTCACTAGGGTCTACTGTTAAAGTGAGGGCATTGATTGAAAAAGAATGGGACCCTGCAACTAGGAATGGGGATGTGTGGGAGGACCCTGATGAAGCTGGGGACTCTGAGCTTGTAA